>NC_057886.1:4501465-5188549 GCF_019740435.1 Gambusia affinis
TTTCCTACTAGTTCTGAGCTTCGGAGTGTTTGTTTATCTCTATTACCTTCCTTCCCTGTGTGTGTGGTTGCAGGATAAATTGGGTCTTCCCCCAGATAACCCTCTGTGTCGTCATATTCTGTATAAACCCAGTCAAACATAAAATTTTTGCTCAGGAAATGTATTCAAATTCAAGGATGAAGTTTGAGATGATGCTATTGCAATTATATCTTAATTGGTTGCAGATAAATGCACACTCTGCAGATATCTGTAAACAGATGGTTAAAAAATGCACTTTAAAAGACAAAATTCCCATAAATTTTACATTATTTTCTTCGTTAAATGTGCGAACAAACACTTATGTTACTGTATTTGGAAAATTTCATTTTAAAGTATGTTCAGCTGTGTATCCAGAAGCACCTGTTTGCGAACCATAAAAACATTGTTAAATATAAGCAAACTCCTGAAGGCTTTTTAAGATACAGTACAACTTATACTAAAGGCATTATTGGTGTAGTGGGTCACATGACCCCTAACGTGTTTTTGCAGATCCTTACGGCCTGATCGGGCTCCTCAGCTCAGCCTTAGACCATTGTTCAGCATGGCTGATTCCAGGCACTTGGAGCTGGAATGTGTTGGCATGCAATTTGTTTCCCCTACAGCTTTCCCAGGTGTCACTGGGAGAAAAAAAAAAGGAAAAACAACAAACCACAGAACAGAGATGGACAGACCGCAAAAATAAGCAAGGGCACGCAGCTGGAGGTGAGAAACACCCAGCAGTCTGACTCTAGAGCTCCTTTTCCAGACATGAGGTCACGCCTGCAACTACGCTCTGTTTGAACATGCAAAACAAGACGCAGAAAAAGAAAGAAGAAAAAAACATGGGAGATTTACGACCATTCCTGCTTTATCAGCTGTGTTCGTCCTCCCACTCAAACCAAAGATTTATATCTCCAGTGACAGCCGTGCCTCTTGCTAACCTGGCAGGGAGTGTACGTTTAGTATTCCGCGCATGCAAACAGCGACTTGGCTGTTAATCCATTAACAGGGTGTTTACTTTGTAAAAAAAAAAAGAAAAAATACAGTTCTGGAGTCTCACTCGCGTTAGACATGACGGATAACGTTAGAGTAGGAACGTGCGACCAGTTAGCCGCTTTGTGACTCCCAGTTGTTGTGTCTGCGCCTCTAGAGCTACAACATGAGCAACGCCTAATAACCTGGATGCCCACAAGAGGCCAGGAGGAGAGATCAGCTGTGTTGTGTCAGCAGACTCCACGCGTTAACAGTTTGTAAAAAATAATAATAATAATAAAAAATCAGTGTGTTCTCACTCTCACTCCAGGTTTCAGTTTACCTCCTCTGTTAGTGTTATTGATAGACCCCTCTCTCGGTATCGCTTTCTGTTTCAGGACCTCACCCCTCTCTCTCTCTTTTTCTCTCTCTCTGTCTAACTCACCATAACAGGCAGCACATGGCCAGCACAAGTGAGTCACAGCAGACGGGTGACAAATGCTTCTGCTCAGGGAGAGTCCCTCAATGTGTTCTTGTGATAGGGCAAGTCCCCTGGAGTGTATCAGGTGTACAAGTCCTCTGGGGAACGCGAGGCTTGGCTCCAATGCCAACAAACTGGTAAAAAGACGATGCCCTGTAAGACATTAGAGGTTCTGGAGATTCAAAAATAGGCACAGCAGATAAAAGAGCCTGATAGAATTTCATTAATAAAAATGGAGAACCTGTTTACATTGTTTTTAAGTGGGTGCATTTTACCTGCTTGCCTTAGCACAGCCTTGTGGTTCCAGAACTATCTTTTTGGGCTCCATCTTGAAAAAAAGAGTTCAAGAATTTTGGACAGGCAGGGGGATGGCCAAAAGCTTTGATAGGAACTCCACTAACCTTTCCTTTGCACAACGTTACCAGCTTGATTTTCGTTGGGTTAGCAACTTTCATACACAACATGCCAAGGCACACTGTGTAGATGTTGTGTGTATCTGTCTCCAGTTGAAAAAACTACTGGGCTTTGCAGTGATATGGGAGTGAGCCATAGCTGACAGCTTTACCAGACACACTGAACATCTTTCTTCTTTTCTCAAGGTCACAGTAGGAATCTCAAGAAAATGGCCTTTCATCTTGTTATCATTACCAACCAGTGATCTGATGCGTGTTCAATTGTAGACTTGGATAAATAATTGTTGCAATAGGTTAGGCATGCTAATGCTAAACCAGTTAGTTCGTTTTTTGATTCTCAACTGAAGTTAGCTTTGGTAACCTACTACCATGGCAGGTTAACATGGCAGTAGGTTAACTATACTAAACTCAAATGGGAGTTACGTTAGCCAGGATAACTTCTATTGGGAGTTACATTAGCCATGCTAACCTCAATTGGGAGTTACGTTAGCCATGCTAACTTCAATTTGGAGTTACGTTAGCCATGCGAACTTCAATTGGGAGTATTTTAGCCATGCTAACCTGGCAAAACAAGCACAAAAAACTCTTAAAGAGAACAAAGCTAATTTCTAATCAAACTGTTTACTTTCATCTAATGCGCTAGTTTAGCACAGATGCTAAACTCACTTAAGCTATAGTTCAAATCTTTCTCAACCACACATCTTCCAACAGTTGTTTATTTTTGTAGATAAATTAATTTTTAGTACAATGGATCCTCGCCAATTTGCAGTTCAGTGTTCCCGAATTCACCTTTTTGACATTCCTTAATAGATTAAAACCTTAAGTCAGAAACTTTACCCTTAAAATATACGTTTACAGTCCGTTGTTTTGTTTTCGAGGCAGAATTTTAGCAAGCACTTGTGGCTAGAAAATGACTTGGTAACAGTTTTTCCAGAAAGGTTCTTTAAAGCACAGCATTTGTCTGTACTTTTTTTTCTCCCCCAAATTGATTGACTTAAATTGCTGGAGCTGTCAAGACATTTAGAGGCAAACAGCTTGTCATGGATGTGTCATCAGGAGTTGAATTAAGGAAGCCACAAATTTCAGTGTGTTTATCCTTTAAGGAGATGCTTTTAACTTTCACAGCGGCTATGTGAAAACACTTACAGCGGCATAAAATTAATCGTTCTTTTGTTGTTGTTTTTGTTGTTGTTTTTCTTCTTTCACTCCCGCCGCCCCTCTACAAAGTCCTGGGTGGCCTCTGATGATGTATGGAGGATTGTGGATGTTGTGGAGTGGGGGCTGATTCAGCAGGATAAGTGTAGTCAGATTAAATGAGGAGGCTGGGGAGAACAGTTGTTAGATAAGCTTGTGCTAGAGCAGCTACTTGCCACTCATGTTTGTTCATTAAAATATCATAATAATTCACAGGTGCAGCTTGACATCATGCTTCATACCAAAAAAAATTTTCAGCAACTTTATTAATAATGTAATTAATTTTTGTAATTGTCTCAATTCTGCTTGTTGTTTACTGTAATAAAATGGAGCGATTTGACTAATAAATGTTGTCTTCCAGCACGACTCCCCTTTGTTTGATCTGGCTAATGATCTCATTTTTTCCCCCTCCTGGACATCTAAGCATTTCTTTCAGCATTTAGCTCCATAATTTGTAAAACCAAAAGTAAAGGGACAAAATGTCGCTTCAAATATAGGCATGAATGGACAAATCGGTGAACGGACCTTAAGCCGCGCAGTAAACACACCTGCTGCCGTGTTTTTGTTTTTGATTATCTCCATAGCAACTTTTCCGAATCTAGCCGGATGTCTCTGTCCAGACAGCAAAACGACGAGTCTGTTGCAAAACTCTACTCCTTGATGCTGTGGTGAAGGTTTGACTAGACCTTTGCAAACCAAAAAGCCATTTTAGCCCTCAGGAAAGAAAAAGATAAATATCTATAGGAAGTTTGCTGTCGTTATATTTCTATTTCTACAGTGGATGGATACATTTGGGATGTTGATATTTGTGTAAAATGAAATAATAATTATCTGAAAAAAAGCAAAACTTTTAATTTTAATCGAAACATCTGTTGGTTCCTTATAATTTTTTTTAAGCTAAAGTTATTACAAACCTTCAGTCAAAGAGTTGGTCGCCATGGTGACGGGACGTGAGCAGGAAAAGAGACTCTGCAGACCATGAAGGTTTGAGTCCCACTTGCTTGTCAAACTTTAACTTAAAGCTGTCATTTTCACTCAGGGTCAAACCACAAGCACACCAGCAACGTGGCTACTGTTTACAGAGTCAGCATGTTTCAAGATTACACCTATTAAAGAAGAAAAAAAAAAGATGGATGGGTGAGGAAAAAAAAACTAAAACAAAACAAAAACAAACAAGTTTTCTGTGAAATCTGACAGCTGCTGTTTGTGGTGCTGCAGAGAATTAAACACAGGACCAAATATAGGATTTAGCGCAAGAAAATAAATAATAATAAAAGATAAAAACACAATGTGAAAAGCAAACGGCATTTGCTTCTCACCTTTGCATGCGAATCCTTGCTTAGAGACACTTTGATGAATGCAAGTGTGTGTTTGTTTATCTTACGGCCACAAAGGTGAGCTGATCGGATGGCTGTCATCAGGTGTGTGTTAGGCAACACCTGCTGATATAAACTCTTAAAGAGAGGCTAAAAGGCTCTCGAACACAGTGTCACTTAGTGGCTATGAATCCAATAATTACCGCTGAGGGCTAATAAGAGGTTGGAGGAGCACGGTTAAGGCCGCTCCGCCCAGCACATGTTCACAAACGCACCTTGCACACACACACACCCACTGTCAGCACGAACAATAGCCAAGAGCAGCCAGTCAGGTGGATTTATAACCTCCACCTTGTGTGCTTGTTTTTTTTTTTTCTTTTTTTAAATTGAGTGCACACACAGGCCCGCACTCTGCTTTCGGTATGCTACAGTATGTCCTGTAAGCACGCTGCATGTGCAGAACCCAGTGACCTGGTCCTGCAGGTTAACAGGCAGGGCTGAAAAATGACAGGGTGTGGGACATTTTATTTTATTTTTTTTTGCAAGACCGGGCCTGCAGGAGGTTCTGTTTTCCCTGCAAAGCCGGCAGTCGAAGCAAGAAACAAAGACGAAGAGAGATGCGGTTCCCGCTTTGTGTGCGTGTCAAATGTGCGTATACTTAACTGTCAGAGCGATTGAAACCAAAATGTTCACATGTAAAATGAAATATTACCTTTTTCATTGTCCACTTTTCCTCCTCTTTATCGCCAAGATTTATCAAAACTACTTCTATCGGTTCTAATTATTCTGCCATTTGCTAAACGCCAAAGTAATAAAAGAGAGGTTTTGTTCTACCTCTAGACCCAACAGTTTACACACACTAAGTACACACACTAAAAGTGTAAGTCTTTAGACAGCCTGGATGATGACGTCATGGCTTTGCAAGCTTCTAAAAAGAGTCATTTACAAAGTTAGAGTTCACTACACACAAAGGTGGATCTATTTTTAGACGGCATACCTCAAACATTTTTGCGTGGCATCATGGGAAAAGAAATCAGGTCCAGCTCATCTTTGGGTCCGATCTCCAAATGCTGGTCCAAAAGCTAAGAGCTAGCAACCGTAGACAAACTCCTGAAAAGCCATTCAGCAAGGAAGAAGCCATCACTCCAAAAGCGACATTAGCTGCAGTTTCTGAGCTTTCAGCCTTACATAGCAGCCCTTCCTCACTCAGCTCCTTCAGACTAGCCAGCAGCAATTAGTGAACACCTGGTGGAACTGAGCGATCTGCTGAGCTCGTTATGAGCATTAAGCTATAAGCTATTCTCAGTGCAAGGCTGGTTAAATCGTTGAAGGTTTAACAGAAGACCCATGTTGTGACGACTTCCTGAAGGCGGAGTTTCAGACAGAGCAGGAGCTTCTTAAAGAGACAGAGGCCCAATTTCAAGGGTTTAAGTTACTTTTAAGTCATATTTGACATTTACAACATTTTTGTAACAGCTAAAGGTAACAGTTAATTGATTGAGCTATAAAATGTCAATATGTTGCTGAAAACACATAATACTGCCCCTTTATGTGCAGGAGGGTTTGCTCCACTTCCTAAAATTGATGGCATCATAAGAAAAGAAGATTGTGTGAAAATATTAAAGAGGTATCTGAAATCATCAGCCAGGAAGTTAATTCTTGGACAAACTCAGCTCAATGTCTTGGAGTTGCCATCAAAAAGTCTCTCAGTCTCTCATTGAAAGTTAGTTGCCAGACCTGAGAAGGTGTGTGAGCAAACTCAGCTCCACCGGTTCTGTCAGAAGGAATGAGGCAAAAGTCCAGCATATCGTGAGAACATTCCCAACAGCTTCTTATGGACGTGGTTTAGGAGTGAGAAACGCTCCAGCCAGCGTCCCGGCACCGCATTGCCTATTCCTTCTAGCTGTAAAGCCACAAATATCTTGACCGTTTGATGGGTGTGTGAGTCCAGGTCCTTTCTAGGCAACATGTGCCAAGAAATGTGAGCCACACCTTTCAAGCCTTGCACAACTTTCCCCATCCGCTCAGCGCAAACACAGCCGAGCGCTTCAGTCTCGTCGCTCTGCTGCCAGCCCGCTTTTAATTGGCGCCCATCCCTATCGGCCTTAATTACACAGCCGGGCTTCTGAGGGCGCACAGTGGGCTGTCAACAAGCGAAGCCCTGACCCTTTATGCCGAGTGACAGTTTGCTTGACTCAGCATCACGCGGGCAGTGTTTACTGGACCTGTCCGCCGCAATCAACACTCCTACATCTGGCCTCGCAGTGAGCGGCCCGCTGTGAGCCCTTATCACAGCACAGAGGGGAGAGCGGACGGGCTGATGGGAAACAGAGACCGAAGGGAGGCTTTTGTCTAAATGTGTTCATTTAGACCAACTCAGCAGAAATTTCACAGAGACACACAGAGTGCTTAAAAACAAAGTATTTACAACTCTTGAATTTTCCACAACTAGTGATCCAATATTAATACCTGTATCTGGGGGAAAAAAAATGTAAAAATATTCCAGATCGGGTATTCGTAAGGGCACATCTATTCGACCTTATTCAATGCTGAGCGACGTCATTCTTTATTATTTATTTGACATGTAGAATGTCTAGGTTCACTTTCCGAATCATTTGAAAGAAGGTTTGTTTTTACATATTTCACCGAATAGGTCATTTTTTCAAAATTATTTATTTTACTTTGATTGTTCTACTCCTAATTGCACAGGCAGAACAACATGAAGTTGTTTTTACATACTTGACAGAGCTTGTGAATCTATTGGTGTATTTAAATGTGCTGTACTGACGCAGTGTTAAATAAATTTGCATTTCAGTACATTTATGAATTTAAGTGAATTCAGCGCTTCTTCTCCATATCGGATCGGTATCAGCCGATACTAAACCTCAGACATCTGTATTGATATCGGCAGTGAAAAAAGTGGATCGGCGCATCAGCGAGTTTGAAAAGTCAAAAATCTTCAACTTTTGAAGCTCAGAAGTTGTTTAGAAATGTTAAGAAAAGAATTTGTAAAAACATTTCTGCAATAAATTTTCGATGTTTCAAACTCAGAAAGTTTTGAGTTTTTGGGCAGAAAGTTACTTCTTGTACTCTATTTACAATGACCCTCATACTCCGTAGTAATAATTGGAATATGAATGACATCCACTGTTGCCACTGGCGCAAACCACAAAGAAGAAAACAGAAAGTATTCCTGAGTGAGGCATGTTTCTTATAACATCGTGAGGACAAACTTATTTATGAGTGATCTTAATTGCACTTCTGATTTAATGAAAATACGTTTTTACATACACATCAGCAAAATATTGACAAAATGTTGTGCCTATTTGTAATAGAAACAGAAGTTATTCCCTTTTCTATTATGCTAAATCTGAAATGTTTGTAGGCATAAATTCAAATATTTGAATTGTGTTAGCGACACATTTTAATGACAAAAACAAAACAAAAAAACCCAGTAAGGAAATATTTAAATGTGGATATGTGACATCGCATTTAGCATGGAATAAAAGTGACCTCCTCATTGGATGGCTGTATCTCACTCTTAATTTGCACAATCAGCACAAAGTTTGAGAGAATTGAAGCTGATCCCATCAGACAAGCCCTCAAAGAAAGCGAGGTGGATGCGGGGGCAGCAACTGCCTCCAAACAATCAAACACAGACACAGACGAGCCGATGACTTCAGTGGGACAAAGCTGCTGACCCCACAGGATGTCTCACTTCTTCCACATCCGTCATCCAGGGCGAACTCCAACTTCAGAGTCTGTGATCTGTGCAGCCAGGAGAAGTTCTCCGAGAAGTCCTCTGAAGTGTTGACGCTATCGCTAGGTGAACACAGTAAAGAAAAAAGATTAAAAAAAAGAAAAAAAAAAAGGTATGCGCTTGTCACACATTTGTCTCCACAAAGAGCGACAGCAGCTGTGGTTTTGGGAGATAATTACAGGAGAGGGGATGAAAGGTTGTGTTCAAGGGGCGCTTGAAAACGGCGCTGTCATGGAGGATTAGAGCCTCGTTGAAGCGGCGACTCTCATGACCTTTCAACTCCTTCTGCGCGGGGGGTCGGGCGCGGATTCGCTCCCAGCTAAAGTGCTGAAAAGCAGGATGGTCTCACTCGCGATCTCAGCTGCAGAGTTAGTCTGCAGGTTGAGTCGGCTGTCGTCCTGATTCCACCTGGCTGTGATGTACAACATACCGAGTTTTTAACTGGAGTCCAAATTTTCACACGATAAAATGGTCTTCAGTACTAAACACAACTAACTAACCCAACTATTTTTGGCACCACTTGAATTCCATACATAATGTTACTACAACCACAAGCAGCACTTGTGTCACAATCTTCAGGCTTGCAATTAAAAACCAGTCCCAGTGTTGCTTCTGGGATGTTACTGAAAGTGAATTACTGTGCACAGTTATGCTACGTTGGCCCACATAAAGTTTGGGCGATGCTTTACACAAACCTCTGTAATGCTGCTGGAACATAGCACATTTTACCACCTTCAATTTCTTTGCTGCCTTCAGAGGACGCAGGCAAAAAGCAGATAAACAATCCGGTAAATACGGAGGAGGACATATTTGGCAAACGGCCAGGGATCCACAGCAGGCAGGTTTGCTTTCTAGGCACTGTGACCCACTTTGTGTTTGGTGTGGGGGATTTCCAAAGGTCAGGTAACGATTTTACCAGCGTTGCACTGAGAAGCAGCTCGTATAATGAGCTTCAGCTAATGTTCAGGTCCACCAGGTGTTTGCCAATATCTGTTGGCTAGTCTGAAGGAGCCGAGTCAGGGAGAGCAGGGCTGCTCTGAGAGGCGGGGCTAGGTCCAACCGGGCGTTCTGCACAGCTGAATGGCTGTCACGGGAGATTAGTGGATTTCTCAAACATGCATGAAAGACCCAAAACGTCACTCCATGTATGTTTTTGATGAGGGAACAACATTATTTACATTTTACACACTACTGCCCCTTTAAGTGAGATAATCGGAAGAGGTGTTTTCAATCAATCTCCAATGAACTAATCTCAACCAGACCAGTATAAATCACTGATATCTTCATCGTCTTATTTATGCCGCACAACAAATGTTCATCTGTTGCACAAGCAATTTCCCATTAATTTACACCCTCTCCCTCCTCTTTCCCCACCAAGGCTTATAGAAGTCCAAATGTCTGACTGACATAATTAGTCCCGTTCGGCAGCTCGGCCGATGAAACGAACCCTGAGACAAACATTGACCCTGGCCCTGACCCTGCAGCCTGTCAAGAAGATGAACGTCTACGACAGGAGTGGAGTGGGAGAGGGTGGGGGTGAGGGGGTAAAAAAAAACAACAACAACACAGCATTCAATTTCCAGTAAGCCAGGAAGGTGGAGGAGGGAGGGGGGATTTTGGGAAGTTTGGTGACTCATCACTTTTTCTTTTCTACCAGCTGTCGGCATCAAACGGCGGAGCTGGAATACCTCCACGGCGAATCTCAACGGCCCCCTTTGACACGGCCCTGCGGTCGGGGTCACAGCTCTCTGTGCCGGCTGTGACCCCGACATGCCGTCGCTTCGAAACCTGAGCAGATAAAAAGCCGGTAAAGAAGCAAACAAAATAAAACAACAAACAAAACAACAACAACAACAACAACAAAAAGAAGAAGCGTGCAACGACTTGAACCCCCGCCTGCTCACTCACGCCCTTCGCCACTCAGGTTCGTTCTTGCAGGTGTTTATCACTGTTTTTGTGTTTTGCGGGTCGAACGGGGGTGAGTCAACGGGTGCATGCGCGAGGAGTTCAGAACTCACCCGCTGCGTCTCGCGCCACAACAACATGCTGCCGCGTCATCACTCGTAAAGTGATGACGCGGCTCGAATGCAGGAGTTTTTACAGCAGTTTTCTGGGGGGAGCGAGCGACCCGTAATGGAAAGTGCTTAAAACCTCATTGAGCAGACCACAGGCTGTGCAGTTTGACTTTTATTTCTCCTATTTTTGTGCCAGCTTCTCTCAGTGTGACCGTATTACTGATTTGTGGTCAGGTACTTTCCCCAGCAGCCCCTCTCCACCCCCACACAGACCTCCTATTAGGGGCCTCTGGGAGCTTTTTCTCCCCGCTGCTTCATCTGTCCCTCTCAAGCACACACTCAGGATATTTATCACCCTTTAATGACAGACTCCACAAAGGGCTGATGTCACCAACCGCGGCATAACAAGGTCCAACAACGGGGCAGCCAGTCCCACACTTCTCCCAGCTGGACCGCAGGGAACCGCAAGCGATTGATGGACCTCGGTCTCACTGGGCCCCTCTGTGCCAGCGTGAACACTTGGCACACGGGGCCTTAATGCCGCTGGTGACTAACACTGAGTAATCAAAACAGTCGTAGAAACTTAGCTGCTTTCACAATGATGCTCGCTGCCGTTGAATTGTCACTCAGCAGCTGCGGGATGTTATCTGTGTGTGTTGTGTCAGAGCAGGGGGACCAATCAAAACGCGGCAGATGACAAACGTTCGGGACAGAAAGGCAGCGCTTCGTCACACGTTAAGTTTTACTTGTTCAATTCAATTCAAATGTAATCAAAGACAGCACATCACATGTCATCACCTTCCCAAAAATAATAAAAATATTATACTTTTTTTTTTTTTCCCCAAGAATGATTTTGACAAAAAGGAGAAAAAAAAGGTGACGATATTAAAAGCAACCGTTGTCCTTAGTTGGACTTGTTTTAAAAGACAGTGAAATTAAAAATGATGATTCCTGTCACACACACACATTTGTAGGCCTGTCACGATAACAAACTTTGCTGGACGATAAATTGCCCCAGAAGTTATTGCGATAAACGATATTATTGATGTTTTCAGACCATTTTCAAGTAACATAATGGTAATGGCATAAAAATAAAAGAACACATTTGAAAATACAAATAAACTTTAAATTCTATTGAATGTTTAACACTGGAAGACATTTTAACTATCCAAAATAAATATATATATATACACACAAAATAAACCACAGGAAATAAAATTAAATATGAAGACTCTAAGCAAAACTGTCCTTCAAGAGAAGGGACTAGTTGAGCCTGAAGCACCAGACTGAAGACTTTTGACATCCAATTTTTTGTAGAAAGAAAGAGAAAAGCAATAAATCACGCAAACGGAAATTATTGAGCTTGTTTTAATTCACCTGGGAGTTAAAGATCTGTCACCATTTTATTGCTAATAATATGAGGACCTGTGAGAAGGAACAAACAGCATACGCTTGTTGACCTGCATAGTGTTTGTCGGTCAGCAGACTAACTGAAGTCCCAGTTGATCACCAGACTGATAAACAAAGAAGTGAGGGTTTAAATGCAATTAAAAATACACTCTTTGTTATTATTGACACACTGACTTACTGACTGCGGTAACACGGAAATATAGGGTTTTGCATCATCAGCATAAAAATACAGTACTAAGATAATTTATCACTTCATAATCTGAGCTGGTGGGAGCAGACGGATACTGAATAAACAGTAAACCGAGAATGGAGCCTTGATGAACCCCACCTTTAAGTGTAGTTTACTTAGATCAGCATTTGCCATATTGTGATAACTAAATCTTGCACTACAAGATTTAGTTACGACCCTGCTGACTGCTTATCACGCAGGACGAGACTCAACTTCAAACTATCACTTTATTGTTTTGTGTGCGTGTTATTCACACAAATGACTTCAAATACGGAGCAATTTTTCCATTAAGGAGGGTAAATTTACATTCATTTTCATGGAAATTACTCAAATTAAACAATAAATCGAGCATGAAGCCCTGATGAACCCATTTAATCTTTGCTTACTTACATCTGTACTTTCCATATCTTGACACTCAAATCTTATCTACAAAATTTCGTTACAACCCCGCTGACTACTTACATCACCAGAGAATACAACTTCAAACAATTGATGTTTTTTTTGTTTTTTTTTTGTTTGGCGGCTCTGGGGGCTGTGTTTATTCACACAAATACCTCCAAATATGGCGCAATTTATCGTCATGAAGGTTAAATTCACATTCATTTTAGCGTAGAACACTCTAATAGAGTTTCAAATATCACAAAGCTAATTCATCCAGAAAGCCAGAATCGGGTCGAAAACCGAAAATCCAGTCGGTCCCCAACAGCAAACATTCTTCCAGTAAACGTAAACAGCTCCGGTTCCTCTTGCCGTCTGCGAATAAACACACATATTTCACTAATACACTCATCAAAAGCCTTCCGTTTGAAACTCCCCGAGCAGGCCCCGATGAAAAACAGCGTCTACACCGCTGCTCCGAAACCTCGCCGGCTGTTTTGATTTCAAACGGGTGCCTGGCCAGTTGACTCACTGGAGCCCGCCGGATTTCCACTTCCGCTTTGGCCCGCTCATCTGAGAACAACCGGCGGACGAGCACGGAGATGGAGCGAGTGGCAGAGGGGGAGAGAGGGGTTGGAGGAAAAAAGGAGTAA
This sequence comes from Gambusia affinis, assembly GCF_019740435.1. Classification (NCBI taxonomy): domain Eukaryota; kingdom Metazoa; phylum Chordata; class Actinopteri; order Cyprinodontiformes; family Poeciliidae; genus Gambusia; species Gambusia affinis. Next base: position 4,514,305 of record NC_057886.1, read on the forward strand.
ACGACGGGAGGAAGAGATGTGGAGAGATCTGGAAGCCATTAAAAAAAAAAAGGCTGGCAGCTGCAGCCTCGAGTGGCTGATTCAGAGGATTTGAGAAAGGAGGAAAACGAGAAGGAGGGTTAAGCCACATGATTGCTGTAGTGATTTTAATATCTCTGCATGTGAAGGTCATTATAGATTCTTGTGATTTACCAGCAGGGAAGGAGAAGTGTGTAAAAAAAACCCAAAACAAACAAACAAAAAAACTTTTACTAAAGACCTTCTTCCTCACAACAACTTCTACGACTGCCTGCGTTTCCTCCGGGGAGATGTAACATCTTATCTGCTTCATCATTCATGAGCCCCCAATCAGCTATCTTATTTTATTACTTCCTTCCCGTCTGGATGGTGTTGCGAAACCACACAAACCTACACACACATCTCCCCCCAAGAAGAAGACATTGAGACACAATGCTAATATTAACCTACAATAAAGGTTCTTGTGTCGTCATAGCACTCTGATCTCAAATTAGATTAGAAAACCTCACGCTGTGCTGTTGAAAACGTTTTCCGCCTCTAAGTTGCCCCTCTCTGAATAAAGATATTTTGTAATTACAAATCATGCTTTAATTTATTAAAGTAAAAAAAAAACCCAATGAAATTGTTGATTTTATTGCTTAAAAACAAATTCTCAGAATTTAGCTGTAATAAAAAAAATATAGCGTGTACGTTCCCATTGGCAAATTGACAAGTAATACACCAAAAAAACTGCAAAACAACTTTAGTGGCTTTTATTTGAAAGTGCTAAGACAGGGAAATAGGTAAAGAGAGAGCGGGAAGACGTACAGGCGTAATTTTGACGTAATGCGGCCTGTATCGGATCTTTTCATGACCGTCTGAACAGCACAGGTCGGATTCTTTTCGAATGCGACCCATATCCGATAACTTAACGTTCTTCAGGTCGCGTTCCTCCGAACTGATACTGGTCGGATCTCACTATTCTACAAGCGGGAAGAAAAACAACAACTCTGGCGGACTATAATGAGGATTAAGTTGTTAATAAGCTGCTCCGGTCGGACGACAGCTTCAAATGTGTAAGCTAAGCTCCACCGCTAGCCTCCACGTTTACTTCCACAAACACTTCTTCTTTTCATGGCGGTTGGAAGAACGCTGGCGCTATTGCGCCCTCTACTGCGCACGCGGGACACTTTCAGGTCGTTACCCGTTCACGTTGCAGAACACGACGTTGCATTCGTAGTGTTCTGCAACGAATCACGTAGCAGCACCTCACGACTCATCAGCGACTCAAATTCACATTCTCACAGATGTAATACATAGTGTGTGTGTGTGTGTGTGTGTCACCAATAAGATCATTGTTTACATACATTGTTTTGCAATAAAGTGTGAACGGTCCTGGCAAAAAAAAAAAAAAAAAAATCCGATTTGACAAAAAAATCGGAATTGGGTCACTTCATGGGTCACAGGCGAATAAGTCTTGTTCACACAGTAAATCATTAAAAAACACGCTGTGCCATCCTCCTCCTACCACTTTCTGGTTAGGCTGCAGTGTGAATGCAGCCTACGGTCTCCTTATGAGGGTTGTGCTTAACCCCTGCGCTGCCATGGCAACCCTGACACTTCCTTTAAATCAAGGCTAAAACCTCTGTTTAGAATCACTATCGATTAGTAGTAACTGGAACATTGATCAATATTCGATGTATTGGTGAGTCTGATGCTGAAATCTGAGAAAAGTGAATGTTTTTTTATTTTTATTTTGCTCGTTTCATAATTGGCGACTGTTTGATGTTTTTAAAATGTGAAGCACTTTGAGCTGCTTTAACAATGAAGCTCAAATGGAAAGTGCTATACAAATAAACGAGACTTAATTTTGTTTTTAAATGATCTGCATTTACATGTATATCAACAGTCACCACAATAGAAAAAAGTGATCTGATTTAGATAAACCTCTCAGATCCCACGGATTAACACTGATTAGTTAAAATCAGTGATTTAACTTAACACAAATCTGAAAAATTAAGATTAAGTCTTTCATTACAGTCTTGCTCAAATCTCTGGAGCTTCCTTGTGAGTCAAGTGTTAGATTATTGCCTCGAAAAGATGGTATACATTTTCCACAGAAGGCGTTACTTCCACAGGAGTTATTCCAACTTGGCTGTATCCTGTTGACACAGAGCCTGGAAGTTCAAGACAGGGACAAAACTCAGTTTTTTGTAGTTTTTTTTACGTGACTCATCGCAGCGAATCACGTAGCAGCACCTCACGACTCATCAGCGACTCAAATTCACATTCTCACAGATGTAGTACATAGTGTGTGTGTGTGTGGTGTGTCACCAATAAGATCATTGTTTACATACATTGTTTTGCAATAAAGCATAGAAATGTTTATGTTGACTTCATGTTAAAAATGTTCACTTTTTTTTTCTTTGGACGACACCAGCTGCGTTTCCACTGACCGTATAATTGAGTGATTTGACATTTCAGAAAAAAAAAAATCTCGTCGGTAAAAGGTTTTAGTGCTAGGACGAGTCAAGTACCGGATGTTTCCGCTGACGCAAACCACGAAGAAGACGACGACAGAACGTGGCAGGAGGAGGATGGCGCGGCTGTTTTTTGTAATGATTTGCTGTGCGGACAAAACTTATTCGCCCATGACTTTAATTGTGTTTCTTATTTTAATGGAATCGCCGCAATTTCGAGACTGTATTTTGTTTTTTGTGTAAATATGGACAAAGTTTTGCGCACATTTGTAGAGGAAATGCGGCTGCAAAAAAAAAAAAAGAAAAACAAAGAAAAAAAATAGAGAAAACTATAAATCACGCAGTAACTTTCTCTTACTCAGGGCAGCTACATAATTCACATCCATCCTCAGACAACTGCATTACACAAGACCACTTCATTCACGGAGGGTTTTTCCCTTTGACTCCATCTAGATTTGATGTTTGCTCTCTGCTGTTCCACCTTCTGCATGGCTGGCTTTCATTTCCTTTCACTGGCTGTACTCCCGTCTCCCCCTGACTCCTCTGGTGGTTCGGCGTTATCACAGCGGTGTCCTGACGGCTGTGTGGTCTTCTGGGTCAATTATGAACAACACAGACACTGACTTCGGTCAGCGAGCGCTGGGGAAAAACGAGAGAGGAGTTTTCGTCCTTCTGGTTCGTTGGCCAAGACAAACTCAGATGCTCGAAAGGCCAAACACGGCTCACAACTACAGCACTGTTCGGTCAGCAACATGTTGGCGTGACAAACAACAACTCATTATTTACAATGTTGTCACCTTCTGAAAATAAAGGCCTTTTTCTTTTCTTTTGACAAAAGTCATTTTAGAAAAATAAAAATCCTCCATTTTTATTGCCAGGAAAGAGGAAAGGAAACAAAAACAAAAAAAAACACCTTTGGCGAAAAAAATTTTGACTTTTCAGTAAATTAAAATACTGTAACACACTCCTATTAATATGTCCGTTTTTGTCAGTCATTCAATTCAGTAATCAAAACTGCATCACACACAAAAAGGCAGATATTTAAATCACCTCTTCGTCATGTCGTCTCATCTATTCCAAATCAACTTTCTCAGAACCTTCGACTAAACAACAGAAACAGAGATGTTTTGCTGCGGCCTGTAAAATCAAAAGGTCTTTGCTAACGAAGACCGCCGTACTCAGTGGAAAGTTCAGTGGAGAGAAAAAAGCAAGAAGAAGGGACTAAACCCGTCTTCCTCATCAAGACCATCAAAGCTTTAGTTGTGGCAGAAAATCCAGATAAAACTACTTTTGTTATGGCTTCCTTTGTGTTCGATTTGTACTTCTTAAGGTATTAAGATCTTTTCGCACTGATGTCATTCGGCCCAAAACCAATAAAAACTGATTTGATTTGAGTGACAAAAGGAATATTTAAGCACACAGTTGTTCATTTGAAATTCTACTTCTGTCGTCAAATCTCGGTTTTGATCAAATCTCTCTCTTCGAGAGAACAGGAAGTGAGTTCGACAAACATCCTGGCGTCGGTTGAATTTTGAGGAAAGCAGAGCAGTTAAAACAGATGAACGCTGGAAACAAAAAAGTTGCAGCGTGAGTCACAACTTTCACATCGGTCTGAAAGGCAATTAGTCTGCTTAATCACAGTCGCTTCCGAATCACTTATTAGACTTTTCAGAGCGAGGTGCAGATATGTGAACCTCTCCTCCTTAATGTGAAACGGAGGCGTACTCTGTTCACTCAAGAGAGTTGCGTAAAGATCGACGACGGAGCCGGCGATCGTCACAGGAACCGGGAACAACACTGAGTCATCCTCGTAAAAAAAAAAAAAAAAATGGGTCTGTAAGGGGAAATTAGATATTGACAAATTTGACACTTAATAAATTCGCAAATGAATTCAGAAGGCAAAAAGCCAGAAGGTTGCCGGTTCAAAAGTCTCCGGCTGCCGTTGTCCTTCTGGCGGATTTCCACACAAACATTTGGGCCAACTGGTGACTCCGACCAGCTCATGTTCACGGGTTTGTGACAATGGACAGCACACCGTACAGCTGGGATGTGTCCAGGAAAAGGAAGTAAAAATCCTCAGTTTCCTCGAGTGAAATTTTTTAGAAACCCCCCTTTGCAGCAGCCCAGACATTTGGGACACGTCTCTACAAGCTCTGAATGTCTAGAGTTGGAAATTTTAGTAGTTTAAATTTAGTACCATCAAATTTAGTAGGTGTGTGTGTGTGTGTGTGTGTGTGTGGCACCCCAATGGAGCTGTTGGCTAACATTGGATGAGGCAACACTCACTCCTTCAACTGGAACCACAATGTTTTTACGTCTCCAAATGGTTGAGCAATTTTATTATAAACAGCAATGTAAGAAATTCTGCAAAGCTGGTCGCTACATGTTCTACAGGCTGTGCAGGTGGGTTTGCATGAAGTTTTTTTGTTGTTGTTTTTTTGTTGGCATAAACTGAAACCGGCTACTGACCAACAGAGATTTGTAGGTGGCTGGAATAAACAGGAAAAAAACAACAACAACAAAACAACAAAAAACATTCAAACTTGAGTCTCACATGTGACTTTTTTGGTTTTTGTATAAAAAAAAAATATATAGAAAAACAACAGAAATAAAAAAAGAGAGGGAAACTGGTTGCACAGCAGTTTCCCCACACTCATCACTTCATAATGCGGTTTAAAAAGAAACTAAATGCGTAAAACAAAAGGAGAAATGAAACTGCTCACGCTGAAACCACAAAGTCCTCAACGGCACTGTTTGTTCATACTGGGATTTGTTTTTAAGAAAGTTATTTCTATGTTCAGAATGAGCCGGTTCCTCACGGCAGCACTCCTCTAAAGGTTCGGCCAAATTCATTTGGAAATCAAATCCCACAACAGCGGTCAGTGAAAACACGAACAGCTCCTCTCGCTCGTCAAGCAAAAGTTTTAATACTTTTTCACATTTTGTCACAATAGAACCACAAACTTCAATGTTTTGTTGAGGTTTCATGTGACAAACCAGCAAAAAAAAAAAAAAAAAAAGCGCAGATTTTTGACATAAAGTTAAAAAAAATTGTGGCAAATTCTAAAAAAAAATCTGGCATGTAGTCAAAAGGTCCGTTCTACAGTGGGACACGGTGGTGGCGGCATCATGGTATGAGGAGGGGGAAGCTGATATATTTGGCTCTAATGGAATCCCATACCTAAACTAAACAGGTTAGAGGCTTCGTTAGACCTGAAACTGGGGTGAAAGTTCATCTCCTAGCAGAACATCGAGCAAAGTTTCTTTTTAAAAACAGAAGGAAATTATCTTTAACATTAAAAAACAAAAAAACTGCATAAAAACTATTAAAAAGGCCATAAAAACAGGAGTGCCAGGAAGCCCGTGACGTGAAACAAAACCGAAAAGCGGCGAACAGAAAGTTGCTCATGCGAAGCGCAGTCCCTAATGTCAGTGCAGTTATTTTTAATGTCAATTTGTGATTCATGATCGGTAACGATGCTCAAGCTTTGTCTATCTAATTGAGCCCGACTGGCAGGAACTCAAAGATTTCCTGCCTGATGGCTGAGTGGGCCGCCGCACAAATAGAACCGCTGACATTTGGATGCTGTTTATATCTGCAGAGAGTCACAGAAGTCATTCTTGTTTACATCCATACTTAAAGAGACAGAGAGAGAGAGTATTCGAGAAAGTCATGAAAGCCCTGATGTAAATAACTGCTCTGATACTCAGAGGAAAAGTTTTGCTTTTTTAAATTTCGGAGTTTTTTTTTTTATAAGTTCAAACATCCGTCTCTCTCTCTCTTTCTCTGAACTTCTCTTGATACTGATGTCGAGAGCCCAAACCAGAGAGACATCACTTCCCTTTGGCGCTTATTATTAGCACACTTGGTCATGGACGTTGCCAAAAATAGCCAGCGCTGCGGTCAGATCCACTCGTGACCTTTGCGTGTCGGCGAGGCCCCCGGCGTTTGTGGAAAACATGCTGAGATTACGATGCGCTTTCCTCATCGGTCCGCACCTACGCCTTCCAGGGGAAAAAGAAGAAAGACAAACGTTTGAATGATATGTTTTCTATTATTATTATTATTTTGACCAAAATAATCAGAAAAAATCCTGATGAGACATCGGCGACTCTCAAACCCGCCTTAAAAACAACAAAAACTCACCGACGCCTGTGACTTTACCTACACTCCTTGTTTTGCTGGTGTCACCTCTCTCTTGATCATCTGATGGAGAAGCACGTACTGTTTTAATTTTTTTCTTTTCTTTTCTTGTATTTCTCATTGCCTGATAAGTCACACAGAGCAGAAGCTCTGCTGAGATCACAGCTTACATCGGTTGTGGTTTGCAGGATGATTGAGCAACGTTGCTCATTGACGTACGTAGCTGCAAAATCTAATGAGTCGGCTTGTTGAAAAACTCCTGGTGTATGTGACAAGAAGGGCGACTCCTTGAAAAGGAAAAATGTATGAGCCAGTGAGATTAATTTATACAAAGCCGAGGGAAATATTTTTTAAAGTCTTTTACATGTTTGACTGAGAGTAGACGGAGAAAAAAGTTGATTTTTCTTTGTCGATTTTCAGATTCTTTTGTGTTTTTACTTCCTTGCCTTAAATGAATCAGATCAAACTGATTTTTAAGGGTAATTTCTTTTCTAATATAATTAAGCCATACACCCAATCTGTTTTTTTTTCCAGCTCTGGTGTCCTTTAGAGAGAGGAGGGAAGACGTGAGACAAAGGTCAACAGGCCGGGACTCAAACTTGAGGACTGAGGCCTCCGTATGCAGGTCGCACGTTTTACCACTGCGCCACGGCCGCGCCCAACTTAGCACTGTTTGTTTTAAAGTAATTCCTACCTTGTTAAGTTCAATTTCACTGGCCACGCCTAGGCCTGGTTACTACCAGACCTGTAGGATCAAGAAATCCATTAAATAGAACCTGTTTTACAACATGAAATAGGCTGAAAGGTCTTGAAATATTAACACACCGATCTAAAGAAACTCAAGAACAGAAGTGAAACAAAGTGACCGGGAAAAGGTTTTAAAGGAGAAATATGATGTGTTTTCCAGGCACAGGGTGCCATTTTATGGCATAGTCAAGTAACTATGTTAACTTGAGATATAAAAATGCTCCATATTATCAAATAAGTGCATTAAAATCTTTTTTGGAAAAGCCAAAAACAACCTCAAGCCAACTTTTTCTTGAGGAAGTCATTTCAAATTTTGCTGTTTCCATCAACTGTTCCTAATGCGACACATCAAACTGAACGTTGATGGAAACAGGACTATTGGTGAAGCTGCTGAAAGTAAAGGGAAAAAGACAATCACTCAAAAAACACAAAGTGCATCCGGACCGGAGCACATCGGACCTTAACTTGACCCGGTTAAGGTCAGTCAATCATGAACACTGATGGCCGAAAAAGTAAACAAAGCCTGCTAAAAATCATCTTAATGGTGACTTTGTGAAAATATTCAGTGGACAAACGTACCAAAAGCAATTATTTTAGAGGGTGATTGGTAGTGTGACGGTCTGGGGTTGATCAGCTGCTTCAACATCTGAACAATTAATCTGGATGAAAATTCAATTAAAATACGCATAAAAAGTTCTTTCATCCTTACAATTGCTCAAATGTAGCTGAAATGAAAGAAAAGTAGACGCTACGCATTTTGAATTGTTTCCCTCAATGTCAGCACTTTTATTGGGTCTTTCTAGCAAGTCTTGCAAAAAGTGAGAAGAAGTGCAGTCAGACTCTTGCTTTAATCTCCATCTGTGACCTCAGACATTATGGCTTAAGTTTAGAGTCGAGGTGTTGAAATTATGTGACGTGTTTTATCTTCGTTTGAAGAATAACTTCTGGAAAAGTGACGAGGGGACGAGAAAAATAGAGGAAATGTGCCAAAAAAGAAGGAACATCAGCTGATAGATTTGTGTCAGGGTCTGAGCCAAACCAGGGCAACGTAGAGGGCAATGTTTGAGGAACTCTGCCAACAGAATAATAATAAAACAAAAGATTCACTATGACACAGAAAGTAGGAGAGGCTGCAGAGCCATTTTTATCTCTCGACTGTTTTACCTTGCACTGTTGAAAACTCTTCAGAGATTTACCCTGCAAACACTGACGTCTTCTCCCAGCTGGCTTTGGCGGACTGTAGCTGCTGTCTTTTTCTCCCTGTTGTACTGCTAGTAGTTTGACATCTTTGATCAAATATCATAGTCAAAACCATCATGATTGGTTTTCTAAATCCTAAACGTGACGACTGTATCAACTAACATGGCCATGAGTCTTTTGTTTCTCTGTGGAAGAAATCGGGCCTGAAATTCTTTGCACCGTTGTTGTTCTTCATTGTAGTACAGATTTTGTCTAGACCACCCTGAAGCCATGGTTTAGTTTGTTTTGAGCAAGATGAAAGACGTCGAGCTTTGAGTTATTGACGAAACTCAAGTACGTTAAAACTTTCATGGCCTTACATTGGTACTCTGGCAGGCCACAGGTGTCAAAGTCCAGTCCTCAAGGGCCGGTGTCCTACTGTTTTTAGATGTGCTACAGGTGCAAAACTTTGGAATGAAATGGCTTAATTACCTGCTCCTTGTGTAGAGCAGTTCTCCACGGCCTTGCTAATGACCTAATTATTCTATTCAGGTGTGGTCTAACAGTGGCACATCTAAAAGTTACAGGACACTGGCCCTCCAGGACTGGAGTTTGACACCCCTGCCCTAGCCCCTCTGGGTTCCTTTTAATCACGACTAAATTTAAGTGAGGCATGCAGTGTCTTAGATTTTGTTTGAGGTTATTTCTTGACCTCCCGATAAGTAGTGGATGTGCCTTTGGAGTAATTTTGTTTTATGTTTTCTCTATTTGTGGGTCGTGGTTCTTTGGAGTCCCAAAGCCCTAAGCTATGTGTACACAAGACCGCTGTTTGGAAACTGCCAGTGTTTTTGAAAGTTTTACACGTAGACAGGACAACCAAAAATGATACCTTGAATCTGCTGTAGTTGTCATGCCAGGCCACTGTGTGGCGCTGTGAAATTAGCATGTCGTCCAAATGCACACTTGGTTTTGACCCTTGGCTTCCTCTTCCTTTAAAAAACAGAGACCCATATCTGATTAACCAAGCCCTCATGTAACACGTATATTCCTCATCAGATGTTGCATTAAACTTAGCAGGCTAAAGCTAGGGGTTTCAACTTTTATAATAACAACAATAAAAGGTTTTTACATATTTCTTAAAAGCGAATATGAGGCAGATCATTTGTGAAAAGATCAAGCTCCTTCACCTCCTCCCAGTGCTACTGTGAGGAATGAACCGCTCCCAGTCCAAAACAACCAATCAGAGCCCAGAGTATTGTGTGAGCACTGTCAATCATGCTGGTGTACATGCAGCTAAATGTGCCAATGGCAGGGAAATAATTTACTGTTCCAGGAAAACCTTTTTATTCCCCACCATTTGTGGCCATGCTAAGTAGCTAGCTCTGTTGTGGCAGGGAGCAAATAAGCAGGCATGAGAGTGATTGACAGCACTTAGACCCTCCTCCTGGCTCTGATTGGTTGTTTCCGACCAAGCTGTGTATTTTCGTACTTAGCACTGGGAGAAGGCAAAGGAGCTCATTGTTTTCCACAGCTGATCTATCTCATTCTGTACTGTCACAATATAGCGAAAGTTTTAAATATGTAAAAGAAAACTTTTTATATATATATATATATAAACGTTACACACAGCACAATGCTACCCGCCATTGTTGGTCTGGTCTTCTGACGGTTCATGTCTAAAACATTGGCTGCATGCGCGCGCTTTTCACACCTGCGGAGTGCTTTGCACCTCGGCGGGGGGTGTTACCGAAGAGTTTCACTCTGAGACCGGGTTTCAAGAAGTGTCGGTGTGAGAGACTCCCATCACTGGAGACATGTAAATGCGCGGCCGGACCGCAACAAAAACGCTACGGCTTCCCTGAAAACCGTCTTCCTGTAACCGGGGCCCTAAGACCATTTCCGGATGCCAATCACTGTGTTTTCTGTGTCTACTTGAATTTCTTTAAATTGGGGCATGAGGTGTTTCAGCCCATGTTGTTTAGAGACAATTGATTTGGCTTCTTAGGTTTGAATAGACATTTTCTCTTAACAAATCAAGACATCGTTTGAAAAACATGAAAGTGTAAAAAACTGAAGAAATTTAGGAGGGGAGCAAATATTTTTTCACAGCACTATTCCTTTTTTTCTTTTACCTCTGAAAGCATTCTGAAAACCCGACATGCTTTTCAACTTTAGCTTGTGATGTTTGTCGTCTAAAGATGACAAAATGAAAGAAGGCAAAGATGATGTTGGTCATTATGAAAAGCATTGACTTTGTGGTAATTCCACATAACGAGTTAAGCAAAGGAATCCTCATAAGCTGCTGGTTTTGTTTCCAACGTTTTACAAATAGAAATTCTGATCTTCAGGCGTAAATCCAGAGATTAGGCTTTTTTTTTGTTGCTCTTGTCGTTATCAATGCCATGTTTTGCCAAGAAAATATGTTGATGTGTGAGATGACTCAGGATATTTGATCCATTCTTGTGCAGAACTCTGAACCTGGAGAATTGCAGCTGCCTCCGCTGAGGGCGCAGTGAATGTGTTGGTGCACTCGGCATCTTACCCCCCTGGGGGTGGGGGGGGGGAACTGCTCCTTTCTGGGATTTTCCTGTTAATCTGTTGTGAAAGCTTCAGAGAGTCCTATGAGACAATGGAGCGCGAAAAGAAACGAGCAAATGATGAACTGCTGCTTGGTGGTGGTGGGGGACGGAGACTCACAAAGTCAGGAAAAGGCAATCTGCCAAGTTGAAATTTTGGGAGCTTTGTCCCCCGTTTGCTGGAACACATTTTTTTTTATCTGCTTCAGGGTAAAAACACAAAACTATATTACGAAGCCGTTCAGTCGGCCATACTTCCATATATTGGATTAACATGAACAGCCATCTTGTTCAGTTCGGCATTCCTCTCTTTGGATTGGAGGGAGGTTTTTTACAGCGCAGGCAACGAATGAACTAGCGCATTACATACGTCAATAGCAAACATTACTGAAATTTAATCCTCAACAGAGTCCACGCCTCCAGGAAGCCATTGTTTCTCCAGAGCCCAGACCCTCTGCACCAAGCAAAGTGTAGCACAAGGGGCTGGTTTTTACGAGGCTAGTCTAGAGCGATTTTGACGCTCGATATTGTCTGTTTGGCTTCAAACTTAACTCTGTTTTAAACTTATCTACACCTTTATCCTTGACTTTGGTGTGCTATTTGGTCTTCATGGTGAGACGGAAGCTTGGAAATTTGGAAACTGCAGCTCACAGGAGGAGTTACGTCCCACAGGCGGTGCTGGGTCCACTCAGGCGTTATGGACATCTGAATAGTTGCCACGGGAGATTAAATGATTTCTCAAAGAAAGCAACACGCCAGGTATGAGGGGACAACATTATAAAACGACGTAAAGCGCAAAAAAGTCAATTTTACATTGTATTTGCTTGTAACGTAACAAAAATGTGAAAAGAATTTAACGGCTGTGAAGACTTTTTGCAAGGCGCTGCCTGTGGGGCTGGATTTGTGTGCAAGCCGAAGCCTGGAATGCTTTAAAACTCAATGCCATTCGATGGATTCCTGTTTGTTTTCTGGGCACCAGATCAAAGTCAGGTGGACTTAAAATTACTTCTGAGGGGCTTACATTGTGTGTGTGTGTGTGTCATCGCTGAGCAAAGACCCCAGAAGGAGAGAACGAGTCCTTTAAAGCCCATCCAAAAGCCAGACTTTCCACTTTGTAACTCCATTTCACAGGTGAAAGCCACGGCGGCTCCCATTAAAACTAATTCCTCGCTGAGCCTCCGTCGTCTCCGTGAATGTTAATGTAACCGTTTCGCAGCTCGTGCTGTTAATACGTATGGATAAGTGATCCAAATCCCCCGTCCTGGCAGTGGGAAGGGGTGAGGGACGAGAAGGGGCCCCCGCGGAGGCGAAGCTATTCTCAGTGACAGAATCGGATTATGTGACAATCCATATGCAATCACTCTATGCCAAGGGACAAGACAGACGCGGAGAAGAGATGGCAGAGTGGATACAGAGCGACGCGCAATGAGAAGGAGGCGTGTGGGCGAGCGACAAGAGGAGGGGGCGGCGGGAGAGAGAGAAATAGCAGGGTTGCCAGGACTCCAAAGCTTGTCTGTCATTCTGTGCGTCAGTCGGCCTATTCCCAGGCTTTAGACGCAGGTAGCCTACAGTATTTGCGCAAATTGGAGTATTTATAAATACACACACACACACACATATAAAGGGACACATTTCCTAATTCAGCCTGCAAGAAAATGGAAATGTCCCATTTATTTATTCCTCTCATTTGATTCCACCACCATGCCGTTGCTCTCCTCTCTTTTCTTACCTCGCTCACACTTTGCCGCTGTGTAGCACCGCAGACCTTCTGGCTGTTTCCCTGGCAACAGCTGCTTCCTGTTTGTCTGTCTTTGTTGCTACGGAGGAAGGGTTTGGGGAGTATAGAGGGGAGGTCGGTGAGAACGGGCAGCTTGCTAACGACATTAAAAGCGGGCCGTGAAGTGGACGCGAGGCTCTCGTCGTAAACGTTTTCCCGGAACAGTAGCCGCACGCCAGCCTTTAGCTCCAGATAGATGCTGTTATTCTTCCTTTCTGAAAAAACAATAAACACATTCATGTTGGAGGCTGTTGCACACAGACGTTCATTTCTTAGCTTTCTGTTTACCCAAAGTAACGTCCTCTTCTCTGAGTAATAACGCAGCTAATTTGTTCTTAGCGTTATTGTGTTCCTTGTTACTGTTTGAGAACCCAAAGTGGAAATCCACTCGGCAATGGCCCATTATGTCCTTTATTTCTGTTCTGACACACTACATAGAGGACAAAGTCATCCAAGTGAAAGATGCAAAAGTAGAAATTGAGAGTGGTTACTTTGGGTTTTCTTAGGAAGCAAGCTTCCTTGAAAATCCATCACAAGGTCTTTGGGTGCGTTCCCATCAGCCCTGTTCAGTCCACTTCAATCAAACTGGTTGATTAAAGTCTGGTTTGCATTGAGATGTGTGAATGCGCAATCAAACTCTGATATGGACCAAAAAAGCTAAAAAAATATATGTCTAGGTTTGATTAAAGAGAACTTTGGGGAGGTTCGAATGCTTTTTGTGAATGCCAAGAGGGCCGGAAACAACTCCAAAAGCAGGAAGCGGACCGTAGCGCAGGGCATTCTGGGTAAATACAACTAAAACAAACACGCAAGTCTAAGCGCTAGCAAGAGAAATGGCTTGTGGTTTTTAATTACAACAAAAGAGAAATCCTACAATCGCCTCCCAGTTTTCCTTTGTGAAGTTGGAAGTCGTGCAAGTCTTCTTCTGAGGTTTTCATGTCGTTTCCTTCAGTAGTTCTTGGTGCAGCGCCCCCACAGGTGAGTGGGTGAACAGGTTTTTCAAAGGGTTCGGCTCCTTTGACAGTCTAGTGTGAAAGTGAACTGCAGCAGCTGAAAATGTAACAAATGTTCCAATTTTGGTCCAACCAAAGCGAGTCTATTGGACATTTTGCTATGTTACAATTACAATCTTCAATGTATTTCAGTGAAAGTTTATAAATCATCACAAGGAGGCAATTTTGTAGTCAGTTTGATTTAAGTTTTGGACTTTGCACAAGCCATTCTTCCATCGTAGTTGTGACTGTATGTTTAGGGTCATTGTACCGCCTCAGTCTCAAGTAATTCAGTTTATGTATACAGACCCATTCAACAAATTTGAATACTACTGAAAAGCCCATTTATTGTAGGAACTTTATCATTTAGTGAGGTGCATTATATGGGATGTTTTGATATTTGTTCATTGTGATGGTTTTCCACATGCAGCTAATGTAAACTCAACATTTAAAATGAGAATATTACATCAACCCAGCAACAAAAAAGTCTATCTTTAAAAAAAACAAAAATGGTGGCATAAGAAACATTCTACAGCTGTATTTATACTGAGACTAGAACAGACAAATAGAGTCTGTTTACAACTTCGGTGTCATCGTTCCTATTTGGTTTAAATTTTGCTTTAGCGGAAGTAGGTGGGTCTAATACAATAGCATGTCCGTAAATTGTAACACGACAAACGGAAAAGGTTAAAGTATTTTTCCAAGGTGTTGCATACCTCATAACAACGTAGTGGATGTCAATATTTGTTTCCAAGGAGACTACAGCTCAAGAGGTTGCAACGTCATGAACACTCATGTTCTAGACTCTTCCCTGCTGTAATTGTTGTTTTCCTTCACTTCGGAATCAGAACAAAGGCCTGGGAATTATATCACACCCAGCTTAATTGCGTTGAAGCAGCAAGTCAGAAAACCGCTGGCAATTGTTAGTTATGCTAACTAAGCTTAGCGACGCAAGCTAGCAATCAATTCACTACACCGACACTATGTGTGAGCTGAGATGCAAATTGGCAGCAGTGCATGCAACAGGTTGACTGCTGTTGTTGCTGTCTTTTATGCCAGCAGCGGCCATCTTGGATTTAAAGGACCTGGGATTCTGACTTCAGAGGAACCGGTTTTATGATTCTGGGAAAAATGTCAGTTTTCTCAGAGCACATCTATAATTTCATTACCACTCTGTCACATTTGTTATAATTACTTTTGTTAAATCTATAGAAATATCAAAATAAAAGCAGTTTGACTGACACAAAATAGCATTTTACTACTAACCACGTCATTTCTAAGAGCATTTTTCCTGCTTCCTACAGAGATAACTTTCTGATATTGAGCTTGTGCAGACGATTTGCCTTTCAGTTTTCTGTGCTGAACTTTGCCACTTTTCTCGTTTTCAGAGCGAGGACTGGCTGCAACAAACGAGTGGGAAAAAAAAGTGGTTCATTGAAAAACTTTAAATGAACCCGCAGAACAATTCATCAAGATTATTTAGAAAATGTAATAACTATAGTCTACAAACCAGACTAGGAATTTACCAGCTGCTCCGGATCAGATGATTCTGGTTCTAGTAAAAGTTGTTTGGAAATGGAAACACTCCTATGAATTGTAATGCAATGAAACTGTTAAACTTCAGTGTTTTAAAGTAAAAGCACAGCTTTCTTTGCACATCTGGACCAGACAAGGAAGCTATTCAGAGTTCATGAAGGGATGGCTACATCACCGTTTTGAAAAACAACTCCTTTAGAGCAGGGGTGTCCAAAGTGTGGCCCCAGGGACTTTTTGATGCCCTTTGGATAATTTTGTGTGGCCCCCGCGACTGCAGTTCAAGAATTAAAAGAACTGGGCCTTCCAGTGAGCACTTTTGTCAGTTTTCAACATGAGGCAGTTGGAATGACTAAATAAATAAAAAATCACAACACAATCATTTGGGAATAAATAAAAAAGGCAAAATGGCCTCTGAGTACTTTCAACTGCAAGATTCTGGCTCATGTTGCAAAAATGTGTGGATGCTTCTTTACTTAAAAAAAACAAACAAAAAAACACTTGAATGTGTCAGATCAAAGCATAACATAATGTCACAATGGCCCAGTCAAAGTCGGAACCTAAACACCCAGAGGTTTGCGGTTGTAGCATCAACCTGAAAACAGCGCTGACACTGTGCAGCTGAACTCCACCGGCTGAGAATAAATGCTTCATTCGTCAACCCCAAAAAAAATAAAAATAAAAAAAGTCATTGCAACATCTGCTTCACATGATGCATTCAATTTCTCGCCAAGAAAAGCATCTGTGTCATCACTCTGGCCTCTGAAAAAGGGTACATCCACATTAGCAGGCGGAGTAGCGTTTTCCACTCCGTTCTGTCATCCTCACTTGTCAGTTTTCTTTTCCTTCTCCTTCATCTTTTTTTTTTATTTTTTTCGTCCGCACGAGTGAAGCTGGGAGTCATTAGCCACAAATGAAAGCTTTGAAGTAAGTGGCTCTTTGTGCCGCGATGACACCTGGCATATCTGTTTGAGCATACCAGACATAGCACAAAATGAGGCTTTTCTCGCACGCGCTCTTTGAGAAGTGTCTCGAGGTATTTGTCTTTTTTTTTTTCTTTTTTTTTTAAGAGCTCTTTGTGTTGTTCTGATGCTTTTGGTGGGAGGAGAGGATGCGAGAAACAAATCATTTTCTGGTACCACACGCATTAAATCGAGAACTGGGGGGTAAGTATCAGAGTCCTCTGGAAGATAAAAGAGGAAACACGGCGCAACTTCAAAGCTGGAGAAGAATTTCTTTAAACATTGTTCTCCAAAGACCACATCAAACATCAGGGGGCTGGAGGGAGCGAACACACACACACACACACGCACATGCATGCATGCAGGCTCACATCCATGTGTATACGCATCCACATGGCGTAAAGTTGCAGGGATGCAGAAAGGCTGCGGAGAAGAAATAGATGCTGTCAGCTCTGATAAGGAGGTTATAATGTGTGTGTGTGTGTGCCTGTGTGTGTGTGTTTGTTTCTTGTTCTGGGAAGCCTCTTCGGCGCAGTGGCTGCCAGAGAGACACGATCAGAGGGTGGCCCCCGCAGCCCACACACACACTCACGCACTCTCACCCCGCCGCTGCATCAGGGCTCCCCTCCCCTGCGCATGGATAAAATGTGTGTGCATGCCAAAAGAAAAAAAAGGGAAGATAAAGAAAAAAGCAAACCCCAGCAAAAAAAACCTAAACAAACAAAAAACACCTTTTATTGTGTGTAAAAATCAAGAGTTGGATATCGATTGTTTTAAACACGCCGTTTACGGCCCCCGAACCGCGCTATTCCGGGGGGCCTATACGCGGTCCCGCCCACGCACAATCAGGACCAACGCAGATTCAGGCGGAGCTGCTTACCGATGCAGCTGCAGCGGGCGGCTTTGACATTCCTCGTGGAGAAGCCTCTGGTGTCGCGACGCCGTCACCTCTGACTGAATGGTGTTGTTGTCAGAGAAAACGCATGACCCCGCGGCTGTTATACACTCAATCTGCCCGTGGAGTTCAGGCATCCCCCCAGTAACAATGAGGCCGTTTGGAGAGAGAGGGAAAAAAAACGCAGTTGATTTAAATGGGAAGCTATGTCAAACATTCCAATCTGAGGTCGGCGTGCCATCCTTTATTTACATAACCTCCTTCCTATTCATCGTTCGCTCGGGCACCTTGACGGAAGAATTACTGTTTCCTTCCTGTCCGGCTGTGGCGCATTAGGCCGCTGTAGTTATTCCTGCCCATCTGTGTGTTTTGCTTTTGTGTTTGATTCTTCCTGATTTCTTGTAGCGATTAAAGCGTCTCTTAAGTTCTTTATCCCATCTACAGGTGTGGAAATCAATCTTTGAAGACAACAGTATCACGTGTCTGCCTTATAGGGTTTCAGCCATGTGTGAAGAAATGAACTTTAAAGGAGTGTTTTGTGTTTACAAGGCACACTGTTCCATTTGACATCATAACCAAGAAACTATGTTAACTTCAGTTGTTGTAAAAATATAACTTAAAAGAAATACCATTTCCTAAGTTAAGGCCTCAAAATTGGGTCTCTGTCTCTTTAAGAAGCTCCTGTTCTTTCTGAAACTCTACCTTCAAGAAGTCATCAAAACATGGCAGCTCTATTAACTCTTTAACAATGTTCTTGCCATCGTTGCACTGAGAATGAGCTCAGCAGATGATGCACAGTTCCATCAGGTGTTTGCTAATTCCTTCTGGCTAGTCTGAAGGAGCTGACTAGGGGGAAAACTTGGAAACTGCAGCTCAGAGGAGGGGCTTCGTCTTTGAGGGCGGGACTAGATAGAAAACCACCCAAGTGTTTTTCACAGCTGAATGGTTGCCATGGGAGATCAAAGGATTTGTCAAACATTCATTAAGGAGTCAAAGCGACACGCAAGGTATGTTTTTGATGAGGAAATAACATTATGACACGAGCTAAAGCTAAAACAAGTCAATTTTACGTAATACTGGCCCTCTATTGATTAAGTAGGCTATAAACTTCAGGTTTAAATTAGCAAAAGAACAGTGAACAGATATTTACATGAATGATGAGGTACTAGTTAGCTAACATCCCAGGGGAGAGATCGCTACAGAGACTGAAAATAACCTGTGTTGCTGGATCTATGACAGTCAATGACGTTTGTTGAAGTTTTTTTTCTGATTTCACCGACCTTAAATGATGTTCTGACAGGATGCTGAGATTTGTTTTGAGAGTCGGCGCTCCCACCTGACGACGTCTTCAAGATTGATATTTGGCTGGTAAGGGAAGGCAACAATAACCTCATCTTATAAAATCAATAAGCATTCACAACCATCTAACAATAGCATGCAACCTGGCGTTGAAGGATGGGCTTGAAACAGCAGCAAAATTACTCTTTAACCGCCTAACGACGGGGTCGAGACAAATGCTTCAACGGGATCAAGTGACCGAAAGATCTCGACGTAAACAGTTCAGGAGAGTCAGAGAAATCTGTCTTTGTTTCTACTAGGAAGGAGATGTCCGTTGCTTCTTATGAATTGTAGCATAACCCCAAATCAAACCGACATAGAGGTCAGTATTGTTTGTCAGAGTTGCAGAACCCAATGTTCTTTGAGTGGAATACACAGAAGTACTTTGAAACGAAAAAAAAAGTACAAAGCATCCTGTGGTAGGATGTGGCATCAAAACGTTGGTGTGAAACTATCAGAAGTGCTCAGGTGGTAGATGGCAAAGGGCTTCAATGAACAGCAGTGTAGAAATATTCAGCTTACGTTTAATCAGTCAACAAGTAATTCAGATTGTGAATTCAGCATTGTTAAAATAGGTAAAATAGTTCAGCAACCAGAGGAAACTCTCGTGGATGCTAACGTTAGCAGGTTTCACCAATTTAAACATGTTTTGAATTACAGCTTACTAAATATTGTTCTGATTAGAACAGCAAAATAACTCTTCATATAAGCAATAGCTAACCTCTAATTCATGGTTTAGGTGTTGATTCTAAAGTTTTAGGAGATAAAGAACCCAATGGGACGCTGACGATGATACACTCAGTGTTTCTTCTGCTCGTTTATTTCCCAGTATTGCTGATTCTACTGACAAAACTAGCCTATCCAAGTTCCTTTATCTGTTCAGTCTCGCTGACCATCTTCTCACAATTCCTTCAAATCAGTTGTCATCTGTCACCCTGTCACTAACTAACCTCTTCCCACACGAACCATTTAAATGCAGGTCAGCCAAATCAGACGTCAGCCAATGGAGACTGAAACAAAGAAAAGATCTACTTCTTTTTTTTTTACTCCAAAAAAACAAGAGCCTTCCACGTTAACGTTAAAAACATCCACCTTCATCTTCGAGGCTTATCTTAAATTTAGTTTGCCAGACTTTGGGGAAGCTTCCCTTTCGTGAGAAATAATTACAGTGTTTTAACAGTCGAGCATCTTGTAGGATTAGTTCTCATTACACTCCTGTTGTCAATGTGAGGCCCAAAAGATGTAGGGTGTTTTCAAACCTGATAGTCCGGCAGACTCAGTTCCATTGGGGACCAAAATTGCAACATTTATTTCATTTTCAGCTGGTGCGGTTCGCTTTCACACTGCACTGTGACAACAGAACCAAACCCAATGAAAAAACAGTTCACCTAATAACCAAGAACTGCTGAAGAAAAACAAAAAAACCGCAGAAGAAGACATGAGTGCAACTTTCTCCTTGGCAAAATGTAGCGCAATGGGATGTTGTCTTTGGTAAAAGACTACAAACCTCTACTCTTGCTAGCGCTGTTTTGATTGGATTTACCCTGTGCTGTGGTCCACTTCCTGCTTTTGGATTCCTGCTGATTCTGGGCTCTGCTGTATTATAACAAGACTTTTTTTCTGAGACTTCTGAGGAGATACTTGAGTTACTGCAACTTCAAGCAAAGTATTTACTCTATTACTATGCTAATATAATTTACACTAACCATGAGAAACAAATTCAGGGCAAAATTAACTGGATACGTTTTAGAAAGAAAAAGTGAACTCTGAACTGTCAGTACAGAAAATAAACGGTCTTCTTCCTACAGACGACACACCCTCACACAACACCTATTAGGAAGCGATGAACCGTTTCATGTTTATCATCAGCTGTGTGTGACAATAAGGTCTGGAAACTTCAACGCTATCTCTTGACAAAATCACAATTTACGTTTCTCACCTAGCATGTGTGTCTTCCAGTGAAAAATGGCAAGAGGCAGGCATCAAAACACACACATACGCACGCACACATACACACATACACACTCACCACCGGATGTGATCAGAGTTCAAACATCCTCTCTGCCCCTCCACATCCTGTGTGAAAACCTTACTATCGCAGAAGCACAGGATGTCACGTCTGCGATGAAGGACTGCGGGTTGAATGTGGGACAACGCAGCCAGCCGAGCCAAATAAGAAGTTGCTGCTAATATTGCTGTCAAGGTTATTAGCATTTAATGTGACGTCGTATTTTCCGTCCAAGCAATTAGGGAGCTGTGAACTGGTCTTGCATGCGTTGCTGCTTGACTTTTACCGGGTCGAGCAAGTGTGCTAACGTACAGTATGTGTCCGTGGTTCGGTCTGAAGCTGCAGATGATTGGCCTCGGGCCGTTGTTCTGCTCTGTGATCTTTATTAATTGATACACACATGTGGGCAGATGGCCAATGCGTGCTTGTGAAAGAAGGGCCGGGCAGAGAGATAAAGGAAGAAAGAGAAAGAGTTTTGGTTTATGCAGAGAAGCAGCACCTGCTGGCTGCATGTGGCTTTTTTTTTCTTCTTTTTTTTTTAAAGGCCTGGTTTAAGGGTCGGCAGTCACGCACGCATCGGGCCGACGCACTGCCCCCGCTGTGAGCGTGCACGGTTCAAAGCACATGGCGCCTCTGATCAAGGCCATCGGTGAGTAGGTTTGTCACATCTGTGGGATGGACTAGAGATACAAAGGCCTGACTGCTGGTTCGGAGAGGGGAAGCACAGGTGCGTGTTGTAAAGATGTCTAACTATGCCAGACATGTGGGAAGGGAAAAAAAAAAAAAAGAAAAAGAAGAGGAAGCACCAAAAAGAAGCCGTGTGGGATTCAAATATGTCTATACACAAAAATCCCTTTCTAAAATAGGAATGGAAATAACAAGTTTGCATGTTCAGAGGTTGTGGCCGTCAGTCCTTGTCCAGTATTTAAGGTTTCCAACTCATCAGGTCAGAGCAAATCACTTCTTATATCTGCTAAAGAATGACCAGAGTGTCTTTGAAGATCCAGTTCTGGTATTCATGTGAATTTTCCAAGAACCTCCTTTGCAACATGTTAGAACATCTCAAACTTCATTGGTTATCAGCAATGGAAAGCTGTCCTTGTTGGGACCCCATTCCATAAAACTGACACCAACACAGGTCATTGTTATTAGTTTCTACATTCAGTGTTTTAGTTTCTTTAAACTAAATTTATTAAATTTTACTGGTCTTTTTGTGTTTTTTCAAACAATTGCGGTGTTGCCATGAAATAGGAAACACGATTAAAATCACACGTCAACAGAAACGCAGCTACTATTGATGGAAAGCCATAAAAAGTCAATTCACAGGAGCGACAGAAGAAGGTACATTTTCAGAAGAGCCGTAAATTTATGTTTGTGGCTTACAGATAGAAGACAAACCCCACATGTGAAAGATCCTCCATCATCTAAAAATGATGAGAATGACCCAACTGGGAGACTGCAAAGATACGGGAATCCACCTTAACAAGCCAGATTAAGCAAAAAGATCAAGAAGCATGAATACTCTTGAAAGGAATGGAAGACACAAAAGTGTAACCGTCCTTTTGAGAAACCACTCATGTACCGGTTATCGGATGTTTGTGCCTGAATCAAGACAAAACGACAACTGATTACGCCGACGACATTCTGGTGTCCTCCAAAAACACGGGACACGTTTTTCTCGTTTGTCTCCTGGAGGGCCGTCGCATTTCAAGCGGACGAATGAAGACGCTCTGAACCAGTCGTTCAAACCGCATCGTCGTTTCAGAACGTCAGTGGAACGCGAGTGAAGCTCTCGCTATTAGTCACAGCAGAAGAGAAAGCTGATAGTGCCTGAAAGATGCTGCCTTTACACTGCGATGGAGGAATAAATTGTCCACAGTTAGCTAAATTGAGAGTGTCCTGGACCCTAAAGGGATTAAAGAAGTTGGGGGCATCAGGCAAAAACGGAGAAATAAAAAGAGAACAGCAGATTTCCTCGGATCAAATCGATGTTAGCAGAGGCGAAGAGCGAAGCAGCAGTACATATAACCAGCAGCGTTGCTGTGTGTGTGTGTACTCCGTGTGAGGAGAGCGCTGGGGGGCGACCACCTACACTCCCACCTGCTCTGCCTTTTTAGAGGGGCCTCTTCAATCACAAGGCCGGGGTCGTTATGGATGCGAGCCTCTCGCCGCCAGGCATCGTTCGGCTATTTCTGTCCTCGCGCTTTACAGTAAAACGCAGAGCAAAGCCCCATTAGGACCAGGACCTGTGCTTCAAAAACACAAGAAACATCAGACTCTTCCCTTTTTCTCATGCGGAAAAAAAAAGAAGAAAGGAGAAAAGAAGAAAAAAACGGTTGCAGTGAACAAGGCTCCACTGAGGACTAAGTGCCGCTCTCGTTCGCAGCGGCAGAAGATGACACGCTTCTAGATCTGATAAAATAAAAAATAAAAAATTCGTCATAACAAACTTTTCTTTGTTTTGGACGTGGATGTGATAATAAATGACTCTGTTCTCAGGCTGACACTGTGATGGGGAATGACAAAGCAGTGAACTGTTTGACAGGCACTGTGAAGATGACTAAGTCCAGGCTTTCAGAGTCACAAATGAAAGAAAGGAAGATGGAGTTTTTCTTGACATGAGGGTAAACTATCAAAGACTTCAAATGCTGCAGATGTGTGTGTGTGTGTTTTTTTTTTTTTTTCGGTTGATGTTTTTCCTGCGTTGTGGTGGGTGTGTAGCGCTAGTTTTCTGGAAGTTGAATTCTTTTAGTGTTACTTGGGTTTGTTTGTGTTGCAAATCTTGACAAAAGGAGAGTTTTTAAAGAAAATCAGGAAGATGGAGCACATAACACCAGTTTTAAAGTCCCTCCACTGGCTCCCTGTAGCTCAAAGAATAGACTTTAAAATACTGTTGATAGTTTATAAATCACGGCTTTCTGGTAAAACATTATAGCCAGAGAATTGTTTGCATTTTAATTGGCTGAAGTGTGGCAGGAGGAGGAGCTTGTCGATTCCTGCAAGAACCACAACTGCGTTCACATTTAGATTTCAAGCTTACAAAGTTAGGCATAGTGATTAATCGTGATTAATCACAGCGCTACGGTGCGTTTGATCTGATTAAAACGTTTAATTGATTGACAGCCCCATTTATAAATCAACACAAATTTCATTGCGTGCTCTACAAATATGGCTCACGTCTCATGATACGGAGAAAGTCGTAAGAAGTCCCGTTTGCAGATTAGTTCAAGGCATGTAGGGGAGACACCAGCTCAAAGTTGAGCCTTTTTCTGCGTTACTGCAAAACACTATGAAAACAATCCTGTTTTTACCATCCCTATGATGTAACATGGAGGTGGGAGCATCATGTAAGGAGTTAAAGATTAGGGTGAGTGACTTGGCTGATTTGCTCAGCTGTGGCATGAAAGCTAATTTAATTTTCTGGTGAGTTTTGGAAGAAAAGCAAGCAAAGGAGGGAAAATATTTCTGACCTTGTGATTTTTCCGTTTTCTTGTCACACTTCAGCACGTCACCTGATCCAACTTTGTGGACTCTTTGTTCTTTTCAAAGCAAAACAAGCACAAACAGTTTTTATCAGGGTCACTTCCATGGTAATATGAAAAGTTTTGCGAGATTTCATTAGGGTGGCTAATGATGCTGACCTTGCATTCCTGTGGGTGAAACAATCCCCAGTAGAAGGACATGATGATCCATAACATGGTATATTTCAGCGGATTCAGGTTTGTTGAGGTCTGAGTCTCCAAAGACAAGATGACTCCCTGGGAGACTACTTCTGTTGGATAATCCAGCACTTCCTGTTTCCTGTTTGTTTTTTTCAGGGGTCTTTTTTGTGGGCTCTAGTGTCTTATATGACTCTAGTGTCCCTTATATGACAGTGGGCTGACAGGAAAGGGGAAGACATGTGGCAAATGTCGTCGGGTCTGGGAATCGACAATTATCAACCATCTCAAGACATTTTCATATTTGTTAACACAACTTGTCTAACTTCTCTTGGGTTGTGTTCTGGGTTCCGACTCATTCATAAGTCATTACATTTATTCCCAAAGATAAATCATTAAGGAAAAATGGTAGAGACATGAAAAAATGATTACAGCCTGATTGCTCTAATTCCAAAAGAATGTTTTCTACTAATTATTGAGAAGTTTAGAAAAGATTTCTACCATACCTTGTTTTGCTAAAGTGTAAGAACGGGTTATTTTTTAAAACATTGACACTCCCTTCTAAATAGTTTTACTGTTTTGAGAGATGCCTTGCTCATTTCCTATGAGAAGCAAACATCATAGTTGAATGAAATGTTTAAACAGCCGGCATTCAAATAATTTTGAACTTAAGAAAACCTGCTAGAGGTGTGCGATATTCCATATTTCGATATCAATCCGATACATGGCTTGTATCACTGATACTGATACTTTTTATTAAAGTTTGAATGTGAAACTGATGCTATTAGGCATTTTTGTGATTTATCGTTTGTATTATTTTGGACCAATTTTATCTACAAAATACTGACTTTTTTTGTTGCATATTTAACAAAGTGTGAAACATTATCATGAGAATAAATCAAAACAAAAAGAATTGAGGTAGAGTTGAGAAACTACAAACCAAACATTTCACAAATTTCAAGATGGAATCTGAAAGGAAAGAGTGTAGATCAACTTGATCTTATGATACTATCAATCAGTATTGATACTGATGTTATTGATAGTATCGATATTTCGTCTAAAAATTTCTTCCAAATTACATGAGATTGGATGAACGGTGAGGTTCATAGCTGGTGAGGCACTGACTTAATCAAAATCAGATTGACAAATATAGACCCCCTGCATGTTATTGCACACCGCACGTTGCTGACTTTGACCCAAGAATTGCAGATACAAAGGAATGGTTTAGATCATTACAACCTGCTACATTGGCCCAGTGAAAGTTTAGGCCTAAATCTGTGCTAAGATTTGAAACAAAGGATTTTCACAGATGTTTTCCATCTGACTGAGGCTAACTGATCTTGCAGAGATTAAATTGACAAAAAAAAAACCCGCTATTTATAAATGTGCAAAGCTGGCAGTGAAATACCGCCAAAGTACTTTCAGTTGTTTTTATATTGAAAGGTTGTTCTAAAGTAAAGAGTCTTCACTGCTTTGTGTCGACCGCTCACATTAAATCCCAATGAAATTCAGTGAAATCTGCGGTTGTGAGGCAACAAGGTGGCAAAGCACCGTTAACATCCCATTGCGCTTCTGCATGGCTTAAACACTGGGATTAGCTGTTCCTTGTTTTTCCAGCCTATTTTCGTCTTTTCTAATATTCAAAGAGTGAATTCCTTATCACTTTCTCAACTCCAGAAATCTCAGGCACTGTAGCTGCTCGGGATACAAGTAAACAACTGCAGCCAAGCAAACAATTACACCATAATTTGTGACCCTACAAGGCTCTTAATTGACCTCAGACAGAGTCTATTTTTGGTGCAGGGCTTCCTAAAAGCAGCAGCAGCAGCTCAGTGTAAACTGTATTAAAAGCGAGGTAATTAGTGTGCAGAGAGTAGACCGCAAACTGCTAATTGGGCTGCTCGTGCTCGCCTCCACCTATGGCAACCTCCAGACTGCTCCTAATAATACCCACCTCCACACACGGCGTGGGGCTCGTGTCCGAACACGGAGCTCCAAAACAGTAATTGTCAGCCGGGAAGAGGGGGGAGAGGCACAAAAACAAGTCTTACAGCTAGCATGGCAACCCAAACGGTTCGGACTGTTCACGAGGCGGCGCACCAGCCGAAGCACATTTACATACGTGAGTAAGCTCGTGACTTGACTGCGCGAGAGCGTGTACGTGGGTGAAGTGCGTGGGAGCTTGTAGAGGAGTTTGTGAAGCTTCTGTCTGTTTCTACTTTTCTGTTTTTTTTACAAGCACTGATTCACTGCAGGGCGGCCATGTCCAGGCCTGATTAGGACGTGCCGGATCCCGTGCGTTAGGAATGGAGGCTCAGTTACGGGATCACGCAAAGGCTCCCTGAGGCTTAGCAGGAGTTGCCGACGCAGACAAAGTCAGAGAATCTGCGGTCTCTGAGGTCGACAGTAAAAGCTGCATGTGAGAGTTTGTCCCCAGAAACTGCTGGTGCTGCAGCTTTTCTCTGAACCGTCACCCATCTGTAAGGGTATTTTTAAATCTCAGCATGAGTGAGACACAAACTCAAACATTTCACATGTTTTCTAATGGATTAGCTTACTTTTCAGGTTGTTGGAGGGCCTCTACAATAACTTTTCCGTTGTATATTTCAAATGTGCTTGGGTTTCACTTCCAATAATTATGTCCACACCAGCATATTTGTAACCTTTTAACACAATATGTTAAATATTTCAATGACTATATTTTGTGATATTAATTGCAAAAACAATAACTATAATAATTTGAATGTGCTGTATGGTTATGACTGTGTGTCAACTTTTAAATAGTAGAAGCGCCACAAACTCAAATGCTAACCTACAAACCTTACAAAAGGCAATTTCTGTCCATCGCTACTTTAAATAGCCCAATTCTAATCCAACAATGGGGAAATAATGGTACAAATTACGGTCCTAACCGTATTGTTGTTTTATGGGGTTTGTAACGATTGACGGTTAGAGTTTAACCGTAGATAAAACGTGATAACAATAATTTCCGATCACAACGATCATCTCTATTATCTAAGTGTGGAACGTTTAAAAAATGTCACATCATGCATGTCCAAACTCAGAAATCCTTAGTAGCTAATAGGATCCAAAACATAACAAAAAGTGCGAAAATAAAACTGAAAAAATAAAAACGCCACAAAAAATAAAACTGCACATAAAAGCAGAAACATCTATTTTAAAAAAACATGGGCGAGCATGTTCCCAATGTAGCCATCACATAAAAAGAGTGTTAGAGCGTCGCAGTGCTTGTAGGATCAAGTATTAAAAGCCAATTTCACTGGCAAAGTTGTACGTTTTTTAAAAATTGGATTAAAATTAACCCAAAGCTTGTCCATTGAAATTCATACTTTTACGAGGTGTTGATCTGAAGACCTCAGTCTCATACATCATGTGACGATTTTTGAGAAAAAAACACGGGGCAAGACCGTTCACGGCATTAAAATCCAGCATCCGAATATTAAACTGAACTCGGGAAGCCTGTGGAGAGATAAAAGCCCCGGGGTGATGCGGACGTGTCTGTCACAACAACAGCTGCAGGGTTTCCAACTAGCTGAAGGAAAGCAAAAGAGATCTGGCACTGTCACAATCAGATCTTAAACTGTTGTTACAGCGACTGATAAGACACTTTAGCCAGGAGACGAAGCTGGGAGAAACTTAATCTGACAACAGAATCAATCTGTTTGTCAAAACTGAAGCAGCTGTCAGATGAACTTCAGTATTTTCACTTTCTGCCTTAAAGCTCAGACCACACAGCCTGAATCTGATGACATCACACTGGGCAGGCTGGAGATGGGAAAGAAAACACAATCTGTCCATAGCGTCTGATGCTAGTCGTCATTAGCTGATGTCCACTTCAACTCTAAATTGGAATATTGTTTTACAAAAATATGCTGTACTAAGGAGGGCCTATAACTTAAAAAAAAGATAAAATATCCAATTACAAAGCAGGTTACAAAGTTGTTTATTTTTCAAAAGTGTTGTTCAGTGTAGCATTTTTATGCGCTTGGAGTACTTTGATGAAGCAAATGCTTGTATTTCCAGAAGGCAGGGTGGTCGTAGTGTTACACTTTGGGGATGAATCGGTCATGATGGGAAGTAGATTATAAAAGCAACAAGTATATTCACAGAAATGTTTTACTGATGAAGTTCTTGTTTAGTTTTTAGCGAGTGGATACCAGAATGCCCGAAGGAGGAGAAGTTATTTGGGGATTGAGGATGAATAGTGGAACAGAAACTGATCTCGACACAGAGAGACCACTAACTGTGGTTTGAGGCACTGTGACGCAATTTGAGGAGTAGGTCAGGTTCGGATGTGGAGCCGGCGGAACGTGGATTGGGTTCCAGAGGTGGTTTGAGGCGAGTCGTCGGATCCAGAGAGTGAGATCAGGCAGCCTGGTGCGGAGGGAAGTTTGTTTAGTTGAGAGGTTTGTGAAGACAGGTCTAGAACTGGGAGCTGAAATGGGCTTTAGTCAAGGTACATAAAGATGAAACTTTATAAAAATTACAGGTAGTTTTAAACAGGAAACTCAAGAGGACTAGAGTCTACCAGTCGGTAACCATCCAGTGAACAGTGGAGAATGGAAGTTCTTATGACAAAGAGAGTAAAGAAACAGACATATATTTCGCGACTGATATTGTTTAATTCAGTGAAACTCCGGTTTGTTTGTCTAGAAAGTCCAGTTCGTTGGGGGAGGTGTGAACGCGTAATCGAACTCTGATGCGGACCATAAAAGTGAACTCTGGTCAGCCTAAAAACCTAGATCTCAGTTCAGTTGAAGTGAACTCTGACACGGTTTGAATGCGTATGTGAACGCTAAGATCAGCAGAGGCCGCTCCAAAAGCAGGGATCAAAATATAGCACAGGGCATTCTGGGTAAATACAAGCAAAACAAAAGTGTGAGTTTAGTTTTAGCTGAAGAAATGGTTTGTTGTCTTTTACAAAGACAAAAGTGAAATCCTTCAACCGCTAAAATCTGACGCTACTCCATTATTTTTTCTCCCCACCAGTGGGTCTTTTGTGGGCTCTAGTGTCCCTTATATGACAGTAGGTTGACAGGAAAGGGGGAAGACATGTGGCAAATGTCGCCGGGTCCGGGAATCGAACCCGCGACGGCCGCGTCGAGGACTAAAGGCCTCCAAATGTGGGTTGCGCTATTCCCTACGCCACCACAGCACGCCCCGCTACTCCATTTTTATTTACATTTTCTGAAGAAGCCAAGAAGGAAGATGTACTCATGTCTTCTTCTGAGGTTTTAGTGTCTTTCCCTTGAGTGGTCCTTGTTGCAGCGCCATCACAGGCGAGGAGGGGAACAAGTGTTTCAAATTGTTTGGCTTGTTTGACCCTGCAGTCTGAAAGTGAACCATACCAGCTGAAAATGTAACAAATGTTGCAGCTTTGGTCCCTAATCAAAACCAGTCTGCTAGACTCAAAACCAGTCTGCTAGACTATCAGCTGTGAAAACACCCTTAAACTCAGGCCGGCCGTTCTTTAAATAAATGGAAGCTTCAGTCTGGACTTCTTTATACACAGTCTTGCGTCTGACTTTGGCTTTGTGTCTAGCAACGCTCCTTGCCCCGCACCTCTAACCCCACAGAAGAGATTCCCTGGTCTGGCTTCAGCGCAGCTATGACGACTTGGTGTCTGGATCCTAAACATTTCCTCTGTTTTTATTTGGTTTCAGACAATGGAGGGACACCAGGAAGCGGAGCAGACACCCAGGACGAGACTCAACACAGACTAGAAACAAACGCGGACAGGCGAATGTGGAAAGCAAACATGATTATTCCCCACACAGACTTTTTATGATAAAAATGGCAGCAGCTGTTTTCCCGTATGCTGGCACTTAAATAAAACTAAAGTAAAAGAGGATTCCTGCCTGGGTTGATGATTTATATGCAACAAAATCGAAACAGATTACGAGCTCTTCGGAGGCCCTGGCTGTACTCCGGGGACGCCTTTTTTTTTTTTTTTTTCACTTTTTGTTTTGTTTTGAGAAAAAGCCAAAAATGTTTGGACCATGTGGCAGATGAAGAGGCAAAAGCAAACACGCGCTTCTGAGGCGGGCAGCTGCGGCTGTCTGACTGAGCCAAACCGCAGCTGAGGAGACCCACTCGAAGAAACGATCTGATGCAGTTTGGCAAGCAGGCGAGCGCGTCGAGTTCAAAATGCGGCGGAGACTTTGTTGGGAGAGGAGGATTTCGAGCAGCGCCACTTCAAGACTCTAAAGAGAAAATGTCAGCGGTCCTAAATCTCCAGAGACGCGTAGATGCACCCACAACCCCGCAGTTCTCTTACAGGAAATGTTTTCCGGCGCTACAGGCGCTCTGACTTCTAACATCATCAAGAACTCATTCTACTGTCATTACCATCCTTGTAAACTATCTGCTATAAACTAAAGAAGAGGCGAAATAGGGGGGCAGATTAATGCAAAAGTATCAAAAATGGTGTTGACCTCTAAGCCTAAATCAATTAATCCTATTTCTGATTGACTAGAAGCCATCCAGATTGCCCCAAAGTCAGGAACATGACTCAGAAGTCCCGCAGGCTGCTTCAGGTTCACCTAACCAATAGTAAAGGGGAGAAGCTGGTCGAGGAAATCTCACATTCCACTTGCATGTTTTGGTGAACGGATGAGGCCCGTGAGGTTTTAACATCCCTCAGGTTGGGAGGCTGTGACATTCTGCATATCACTTTCAGTCAATGTTTAGTTATGAGTTTGAGGAGAGACCTCAAACTCATAACTGTTGCCTTGCTAATAGCGCGAGTTTGATTGCCACGATTCATCCGAATCTCAATTGAGACATCTGGCAAAGACGGACGAGTTCAAAGGTTTCAGCGAGACATGGCAAACAGAACAGGTTTGGAGCTCTTTCGGAGTTGCTGTGCCTCAGGCCCAGGCGTGGGCGCAGTCATTTTCCCTCCAACTATCTCCACGTGTGCCATCGGCTTCCTCTCTTTTCATCCTCCTTTGCCTGTGGAGTAATTCTTACAGGCATCCAGTCATATTTACGGTGCCTGTGCCTCGGTACGGTTTTTGCTTTATCGCACTCAAATGTTCCAGATGTTAAAAGAACGAAGGGGCAGACGAAGATAGTTTTCAAATAATGACTTCATTTGTGAAGGAATAATAGCTGTCCATGTCCACACCTAGTCCTGTCTGAAAATATAATTGCTGTCCTTTTTGAATCTCAATTTTTGGCTTAATTACACTGTCCACACCCAGGCCTGATTACTTACCAAAACTGTAGAATGAAGAAACCACTTCAACAAAAACCTTGCAGTCCTGACTTCTTTAGAAACTCTTCCTTTTTGCTGAATGTTTTATCAATTAAAGGACGTTCTACCATTAGAAAGAGCTTCACCTATCTCCTTTTAACCTCCTGTGGTGTTAGCATGACTGCAGATGTTATGAACGGACGGGCGACAAGTGGAGGGGCGTCCCGTCAGACCGTCAGTTCCCAAAACCACACACACACACATAAAACTCCGAAAAGTGCACACAGGGTCAGTGCAATCCCCTCACCTTGGACCGCACATGGAATAAAAAGCTTGTGGGGCCAAAAGAGCCCAACTCTTCAGACTGCGGGAGGGTTTCAAAGGGCAACTCAAAGCGTGGTTGGTAAGTAATCAGCATTGAACCGTAGCTACCTTTTTTAGGTTTTAGGAGCCTCATGTTTCAGTTACTATTTTCATGACAGATGTAGGTTTTATTTAGTTCTTATTTTTATTCTTGAAATGGTATAAATGTCATTTTCCAGCTTGTGTTTGTTTAACGGCACTACAGATGGAAATTAACATTTGGCTAAATCCAGTCTTTTTACGACAACATTGTACGTTCATTCATATGCGCTGTCCTGTTCAAATAAACCCACTTAAATAGAATCGGACCGACACCGTGACAAAGGCTAAAATACCTCAAAATAAGGAAAAGCGACAGTCACCGACATTTATCGGACTGGAAAAGTCATTCCAAAGACTTTGTGACTCCAACAAACCACAGTGACAGCCATTATCCACAACTGGAGGAAACGCGAAACAGCTGAGAACCTTCTCAGGAGGCTACAAAATAGCTCCAGGAGCACATCGGTGACTCAACAAAGAGGCCGTAAAGGAAGCCGGAACAACATCTAAAGCTCCCGGCCTCACTTGCCCTGGTTTAGATCAGTGTTCATGGTTCAAAAATTGGAAAGAGAGACTAGGCAAACATGGCATTAATGGGGAAAGTGGTAGGGCAAAACAACACTGATGACCCAAAAGAACACAAGGCCGTCCGTCTACCAAAAATACAAAGACATGGTGGTAGTAGAGTGATGGCTCGGGGGTACATGGTGGGCTATGATACAAATGCATGCCGTATTATACAAAACATGTGAAAAATATTCATGTTTCTCCTTTTTACTTCACAATCATGCACTGCTGTGCGTCTATTTCAGAAAATTCCCTAAAAGAACAACATTGAGGTTTGTGGTTGCAACACGGCAACGCATCAGAGACATCAGAGGGTAAGAACACATCAAGGCGCTGTAATGTCAGACTGAGGAAATCTCCTTCCTCTTACCTTCTACCTACTACTGTTAAACACAACTATGATACTTGTGCTGAAGCTCCATGATGCCAACATTCGAGTACTTCCAAAGATGACACACGTGCATCTTGGTATGTTTTGTTTTTTAAAACTTTTTTTTAGGAAAGCTCCTCCAACCATGTCCCAGCTTACAACAGTGTCCTCTACGCAGCCACTTCAAACACCAAAAACAAATCCCGGCATGATGTCAAATGCTAAAAATAAACATCAGAGCGCTGAAGTTTTATCTCAACTCTACATTGTCTGACTGAATGGCAAACGTTTGTGGCTAGACGTCAAACTATTTGCAGGTCCTCAAAAACAAGCTTTTATTTTGATATTCCACTTCCCCTTATCGGCAAGCTAACTTGCATATTGGATAACTATTTAGCTACACACTAAATATTCAACTAGCAACTTAAATAGTCAGCAAGTTTAGTTTGGAAATTAAATATCTAATCTGAAACTAAATATTTGGTTTGTAAAATAAATATTGAATTTAGAGCTTAATTATTTAGCAAAACTAAGTATTTAGTTTTAAAGCCAATTATTTAGCTCAGTAAGTATTTAGTTTGCAGACTGAATGGCTTCCTAACTGCATACTTATAAACTAAATATTGAGTTTGTAATCTAAATATTTAGTTTATGAATTAACTATTTATTTAAGAATTTTGACATTTATGAATGAATAATTAACATGGTGAAAATTTGACTGAAAAATGAACTTCCACATTTTTTTTCCCTCTATGATTGGCTAAATAAGCAAACAGTATGAATGTTCTTTTTTTTTATTTTATTGTGTAACTTTGCAAACGGCATCACATACAGTGTATCCCAAATGATATTGGAACATGACATTTGAAACATGAATAACTATTTACACTTCCAAACTTCACTCTTCTTTCAGTGTTTTTCCAACTTTAGGACTCAACTTTGGAGCATCGTAACACTAAAATGAGGAGTGGGGCTGGGGAGGTGATATGAACGTAGAATTTTATGGATATATTACAGTATTATTGTGATAGCAATAGAAATTGTGTTGTAAAAAAAACACAATTTATTGCTTCTTTTTCAGTTATTGTATGACTGTAACTGCATGGCACAGCATTCATGGTGCCACAAACACAAATCCTGTTCCTGAGAAACATTCCTATTTAACAAGCAAGGCCTCTGCAGGACTCCACTTACTTACAGAAATAGTAACTGCATTTAATCATATTTTTTTATTTTACTGATACTTTTTGATGCGTTTGTGAAACAGTGGACAAAATTGTAAGAACAACAACAAAAAAACCCACTTCCTATAATACTGTCAGTTGCTTTTTTCTTTTTTTTTTTATTTGATTCAATTCAAATTTATCGAGACGATAAATCAAAATTCTTCTCACATAAGGTTTTTCACGATAAACGATACGTCGAATACCCACGGCTAACTGAAATATGCTTTGATCCAAACAGTCATGAGGTTTCAAGTCTTTTGACCAGCTTTCTTGACTCTTAAGAAAAGCGTCCCCACAGCATGATGGTGCCACCACCATGTAACGGAGTTCATGGGCAATAAGAGCACTTTTCCAGGGCACTATTACGTCTTTTTAAAGCGTTTAAAACCAGCTCCACACTTTGGTGTAGGGAGACGCTAAAATGCAGATCAACTCCGGCATTGTGGGATCGACGGGGCCGAGAGCAGGAAAACATCAACATCCCATCATGTGCTGTTGACGAGGGAGATGATGATGATGATTTCACGATGATGTATCGTCTATTAATAGACCTCTCAACGAAGTGACCACAGTCACAAAGGAGAACAGCGACGCCACGGATCAGAGGCCCCATTATGTCCAAACCAAGGAGTCAGCCGCTTTGTCAGGAGGGCACGTCGCAAACAAACCGCATCTGATGGACGCGCGCGCCCATCAGCCCCCGCCGTGCTAACTCCCCAACCCGGTTCTGCTGAGTGGGCGTAAGATGGAGTTGTGAAGGTCAGGGGGAAAGACTCCAAGGCTTCAGGCTTTGACCTCTAGTTCGCTACACACACACACACACGCGCTCAACCTACAGTTTCCAAGCTGCTCTGAGTCACAGATGGAGCCGTCGCAGGAAGCAGAAAAGGGCAGCTAGTTGTGGAAAGGCAGGCGACAAGAAGGCCGTAAGCCCTCTGCTCTGGCAACAAGAGAGCTGAGCAGAGGTGGAGAGGAACAATGAGACGGTTTAGAGGAGGAGGTGAGGAGAGCGAGAGCCTCACAGCAGCTCACTGTCAAAACCTCTTGGTTAAAACAGAGGAAATACAGGGGATTCCAACCAGAGGACCGCCTTTCTGTGGGTTTAGAGTTATAAAAACCATATATCATCTATACAGCTCTTTATTTTTTCCACACACTTACAATAAATGTCACCTGCTGTAATACTGGAGTCCCTCCAGCAGGGCCGGCCCAAACCCAAACCCTAAGCAGATTTCCATACCAACAGGTCGACATCAGATGTGTCATCACTGCTAGGCTGCGCTAAACAAGCAACTACTAAAAAAAAAAAAAAAAAAAAACTGTGCAAGGCTGTCATATAATAGTTTGGATCTACAATCATTTATGGATGGAAATTTGATCCATACGATATAATTTTTAATCCATTTATTTTCTGATTAAATAATTAAATAAAACAAACAGGCAATACATTTATTTAAAAATGTTACTTTAAAAAAAATCTATTATTGTGGCCCTCTGAGTGCTTTCAGTTTCATATTTTTGGCCTTTGTGGCAAAAAGGTGTGGACACACTGTTTTAAAAGTATTGTTGCGGAAGAGATGAAGGCATATTCGCACCGCATTTGTCAATTTTCTTGTTTTTAAAAGCATTTGAAAACCATGCATGTAGATCATTTTTCTCCACTTTGCAATTATGCAACTGACTCTTGTAAAAAACCTGATAAAACACACAAATATCTAAAGTAAAATGTAAAAAGGTTCAGGGACGGTACATGTGTTAGTTAAAGAAAAACATGAGAAAAGAGAAAAGCACTTTCCACCGTAGTTTATTTTTCTTATCTTCTCCCTTCATGCAGATGTTCAATTTGTGGTTAAAAAAAAAAAAAATCCATGAATATACTCCACCCTCGGTTACATGTGCGCTTGTTCGCACACACACACACATACACACAGACACACATGGACATTTCCTAATCTTACGGTAAACAGCTTCCTTCCACCCTGAGGCTTTGCCTTTCACAATCTCACCCAGGGAACCAAAACAGGTAACACTCGGGTTTTGGCACCGCTCCATCTGATCCTGACTGTTAAAACTCTGCGTTTTGCCAAACAGCTCCTTCCATCCTGAAACCCTCGAAAGACTAACTAAAAAAACAACAACAAAAAAACAAGCAAACAAAAAAACATTTAAAAGGCTGGACTATGTCCTACAGCAGGTTTTATACCTCCTCTTAAAAAAAAAAAAAAAAAAAAAGCAGAAGTCAGACAAAGGAATTTCTGAACTGGAGAGGAGAGAACAACTAAATCTAAACAGACTAAACAGAGACATGACTAACCCAGATGTGACTAAGGCGGCGGACAGTTCTAAATGTTTTTTTATGCACATAGTATAACTTGATAAGTGATGTGCTGAACTCGTACGTCACAAATCTACCCCAACTCCACTGTATTCATCATTTTTAAAGAGGTTGATTAATAGAGATAATTCCAGGGGGGAAAAAACAACATCACATATTAATCAAGCTAGCCCCCTTCTCCCTTATTTTTGTTTTTCACTAGCATTGGGCCGGGGTGGGTACGGTGCCACCTCACGAGTGTTCCCGTAAACACTCCCCCAGCCGGGACCGTGAGCTGTTGTTCAGAGCCAAAATGTCAGTGGGACTGTGGCGAACCTCCAACCGCAGCTCGGAGCAAAGCCCCGGACCGGAGCCGTTCCGCGCCGCACCACACCGCACCGCGCCGCGCCGCGCAGAGCATCAGCGCCACGGCAGCTGCACACAGAATGGAGTTTTTATAAGGGAGGCGGCAGAGAGGAGGCTCAACGCTGCCAGGAACTGTTGTTTTTTTCTGTTTATCTACACTCCCATGGATACTGACAAAAAAATAAAAAATAAAAATGCATGGAATCATAATAGTCCGTCGGAGAATTCCCTGAGATAAGGGAGTTAGGAGATATGGGACCTTGGAAATGTCCAGCAAGAGAATAAGTAAGAAGAAGCGACTGACTTAAGGTACTGATCACATCTGGTGGTGTAGTCATGTCTGATTAAAGTCAAATCATTAAGTACAAACTGCTTACTCCAGTCAGGATTCCCACTGGTCCTTGAAGTCCTTGAATGTTTGGGAATTTGTTAAACTAAGTTCAATTCCCTGCAAGGTTTTTGAAAAAAATAAATAAATAAAATAAAATAACAAAAAAAAAAACACGTCCATTTTCTTTCATTGATTCTGACCCAACAAATTCTACGCCATTCAGGAGAAACGCGGCAAATGTGGAGGAAGCGGGGAAGGGATACAGGGGGAGAATGTACCGTCAAACTGTCAGTTCCCCAAACCACACAAACACTGTAACCTTGTAAAAGCGCACGCAGGGTCACTGTGATCCTGCTGGACTTCGCACAGAGTGATGGGGTCCAAATGACCCACAGGAGAGTTAATCAAATTTGTATTGTGCTAAAATGGTTTATTAACAACATATTCACCGGTGGCATTAGGTAAACGTGGCCAAGAATGGTGTTTGAATTTGAGGAAATTTGTGCTGGGAAGTCCTTAAAACGTCCTTGAATTTAACATTAACCAAAAGCTGGGATCCCTGTCCAATTTCAATTTGAATTTTCAAGTCTGGCCTCAAATTCTTAAACAAATTTATTTGTGGGCTTTGACTAGTCTATTATAGCACATGAATATGTGTTATAGTACTATAATAAAGTTACGTGTTCAGTTATCAGATATTTTCCATAGAGGGTGAAGAGTTCTGGTTTTGTGTCATCTGACCAGAGCATCACCTTCCACACATTTCCTTTAAAAATACTGAAGCCTCCCCACGTCGGGGTTTAGCCGCCTCCGTGTTTCACCATGGCGACAGCGATAAACCGTTTTACTTTTCAGACACAACACTACATTTTTATTATAGGTGCACAATATAATATATTTTGGTATCCGATACCAAGTAAACAGAGGCCCAGTTTCACAGATACCAATACTGATACTCAAGTTTAATAAATCATCAAACCTCTGACCTCTAGGTCTTCCCTCTGAAATATTTTGTTGAAACTTAGCACAGAATTTGGACAAAGTTTCTCCCTGACTCGTCTTCTGTGTCCGTTAGTCTCCATGACGATGCTTGTTATGTAAAGTTCTCTCAATTTGACGAGGGAGAAATTGATCTTGCTGAATTTTATGTTGGGTTATCAGAGTAAAAGGGGGCTCCATGCAAATGCACAGCACAGATTTTCTGATTTGAATTCGCAAAAAAGGTCCAATCACGCGCGGCTTGGTGTCGGTCAGCCTCGTGGACTCGGCCTGTTCTGGCATATGGGTTACTGCGGCGGAGGCACTTGATCGTGACTGCGTGGGCGTTGGAAAAAGTACAGACAAAAGACAAAGGTGCCCTTCTTAAAAGAAGAAGAAAATGAAAGAAAAAAAAACCCAGACAGGTGCACAAGAGAGGAATCGTGTTTCCTTTCCAAGCGCTCCTACGGGTGCTTGACCTTTATCGCCACAGAACATCAGGTCTTTGTTGTGAGACCGGCGTTAAGGATCAAAGGGGGGAAATTAGATGAACATGAATCTCGGGTTTTAGATAACTGATGGTGTTTGGCTCGACTCAGATGAAATTTCCTGTCTTTCCTGTCCCCTCCATCAAAGTGGCACACCGAGCAGGCGGCGTGCCCAACGTCGGCAGTACCTCACCAACCTGTCAGGAGTTGTCTTGTAACAGACCGCAGGTACCCTGTTGGCTTTAACGCCTCGAGTAGAACTTCAGAATCTGTTTCATTCAAGTTTAAATAAGTTTTAATATATATGTATCTCTCATTCCAAGACATTCTGTCTCCTAAATCTGCTGACTTGAAGCCAATTTGCTCCCCTTTTCTGGGGGGAAAAGTCCCTAGCTTCCCACCAGCATGGATTGAGTTTACACAGGAGAAGGAATGCTGCTGGAAGGACGCCTGAAGGGGCGTGGCTTTTTGGTAGCCCTTCTGGAGGAACAACTCGTCACCATGCCCATATAAGAGCATACCCATATAAGGCTCAACCAACTTCCTCTATACGAGAGCTCGCGATGAACAGCCAAACGTCTCAATATTTACAGCATATTTTACACCCAACAGGCAAAAAAATGAACAAAGAATATTTTATAATGCTCCGATCGGATATGGAAAGAAACAGCAATTTCCTATGGAGTCTGACAATAAACAAATGAGTGAAAGAGCACAACGAGTGAGAGAAATTTTGATTTAATAACCTCACAACACTCGGTTATCTAACGGGCATTTTATGTGGGTCCTACGGAGGCAGGAGGCGGTGTGTGGACGAACCGCGTCGGGTTATTTCTCAGTTGCCATCCCTCCTTTGGTGCGCCGCTCTCTTGCCTACAGGCTTGTTTACAGGCGCCTCTTCCCGGCATTGGCGTCACCGGACGACGCAGTGACGTCGAGACGAAGGGAGCAGCCAATGAGAGCGCTCCGTGAACCATGTGTCTGTGTGTATATATATAAAGAGCGACGCTGATCGGGACCGAACACACCTCACCACAGGAGCAGACAGAAGTGAGGAGAACTTGACGGGATTGTGTACACAGCAGATATTGAGAGAAAGGAAAAAAAAAACAAAACACTTTTACCTGCTGACACTGAGCTGAAGAGAGATTTGTTGGACATTCGCTTTCTCTTTTTTATCCTGTTTTCATTTTCGGACAGTTTTGGGGACATTTGACAGATACAACCCGAGCTGCTGATTATTGTTCATTATAACAGAGATTAATTCTTTTTTCGAGAAGCAACCGTAAGCTTCCACCTTTTTTTTTTTACGACTTATGTCAACAAAGATGGAACAGCCTTTTTATCATGACGACTCGTTTCTGTCGGCTTACGGCCACTCAGATGCAGCCATGCACGACTACAAGGTGCTAAAGCAGAATATGAATTTGAACTTGACAGAGCCCTATCGCAACCTGAAGTCTCAGCTGAGGGCCGAGGCGGACCCGTACCAAGGGGGGCAGCCGGACGTCGGGTCCCTGAAGCTCGCCTCCCCGGAGCTGGAGCGGCTCATCATCCAGAACAGTAACGGGGTGATCACCAGTCCCACGCCGGGACAGTATTTCTACAACCGGGGCATCACCGACGAGCAGGAGGGCTTCGCGGAGGGTTTCGTGAAGGCGCTGGACGAGCTCCACAAGATGAACCAGATGCCCCCTCCGAACGTCTCCATCGGAGCCGGCGGGGTTACGACGTGTTCGGCGGCGGCCTCTAACGTCTTCGGCTCCGCGCTGCAGCCCGAGGCTCCCATCTACACGACGCTGAACGCGTACTGTCCGAACGCGAGCGCGCTCTCTTCCGCCTCCAGCTACCCCACCGCCACCATCAGCTACCTGCCGCCTCACCAGCAGCAGCAGCAGCAGCAGCAGAGCCACACGCACAACTCGGCGCCCGCGGGACACCTCTTCCAGCACGCGCATCTGGGCTCCGGCATGCACCCGCAGCGGCTGGTTGCCCTCAAAGAGGAGCCCCAGACCGTGCCGGACCTGCTCAGCAGCGACGGCTCGCCGCCGATGTCCCCCATCGACCTGGACACCCAGGAACGCATCAAGGCGGAACGCAAGAGGCTGCGGAACCGACTCGCCGCCACCAAGTGCAGGCGGCGCAAGCTGGAGCGCATCGCCCGGCTGGAGGAGAAGGTCAAGGTTCTGAAGAGCGACAACGCCGGGCTGTCCAACACGGCGTCGGTGCTGCGGGACCAGGTGGCCCAGCTCAAACAGAAGGTCCTAACGCACGTGAGCAGCGGCTGTCAGCTGATGCTCACCAGCAAACTAGAGGCGTTTTAGGGGCCACAAACTCACACACGGACAGCTAAATGACTGAAAAAGTAAGAAACACTGGAGACACGTTCTGCGACGTGCGGCAGTGGATGGCGCGGCCAGCTGCACGAAGCCGACTGCAGACCGCTCTGATCGGAACTGAACGGAAATGGTACTTTCGGATGCTGGTCACCGCTCATAGGACCATTCAACACTTCAGCATCCAGGCTGAGAAACACAGCGGACACTGGTCCACATTAAGTCGGGTTTACTAATGGTAGAAAATGGGAATGACTATTGTACTACTTTGTAGTTTATTTGTTTTTTTTGTTTGTTTGTTTTTTGTTGTTGTTGTTTTGTTTTGTTTTTTTGCAATGCTGCATTTATTCTTTGTAAGTTATTTTTGTTTGCCCGGTTGATCCAGGCAAACTTTTGCCCAATGTTTACATTGTCTTTTTTTATAAATATATATTATTTGTGACGTGTATTTAAGTAAATTGTCTTTTGAAAGGAACGAAAACGACTCGAGTGGTCTTTTTTTTTAATTATTTTTATTTAATTTTTTTGACATATTGCTAAATCAATGGGAAAATGAGAGGGATTTTTTATTATTGCACTATAACCCTAACAGTTACTTGTCTATCTCTCCCAGTGTGAACTTATACAACCAGAGTTCTGGTTTCCGTGTTTACGTACAGCACGTAACGTGCCTTTCCGAATTACGCACGGGCCATGCCCAAATATGGGCATGTTGGTGTCTATTTCGTCATAAGGGAGGATTTCTGGGAACCCCCGCCCAGGTAACACAAACCGGTTTCACCCGAGTCCTGCCTTGTACCGAATAGATAAGAACTCCAGCAGGGTGGCGGAGTTTCCTGCTCATTGTGCAACAGTTACAGTGAACTGCCACACCAGGGCCGGGCAAAGTGCAGCTTCTTATCAGGTCTTCTGAAAAAACAAACTGTGAAGAGTTTAGAAAAATCTAAAGTGCTTAAGAATAGATAAACAACCAATTGATACGAAGCAAATTTAGAAAATATTCTAAAAGAAAAGTTAATCTATGTCTGGTTTATTTTCAGAATGATGTCACCCAAATGATTGGCATCTTTTTTTAGGGGGACAAAGGGGTGGATTTGATTGCATTTCATTACATTGGAACCAGTATAAATTACAGGTTCGACAGCACTTTTTTTTTTTTAAAAAGTGTACTTGTTAAACTGAATTAGTGACACAATGAAAGATCATATGATCTGGATCATGTTGAAAAAGAGAGAAGATTCCAATTAAGAGACGAAAAGTGAAATGGGAAGTTAACCTTAGGGATATTACACAGCTAGACATGAAAATAATTTAAGTTTATATCAAGAATATTATGTTGTAAACAATGGTCAGTAGGCATTTACTATTATATTGTTGTGTTTCAATTGGAGTTTAACTGGAGATACTGGTTCAGTTTGGATCTCTCCCATCATTGTTCCGGTGTACAGTTGAGAACTGTAAGGCTGACCCGTTTATATTCTGTTATATATTATGAATTAGTGTTACAGACCAATACATTACAGACTATGCTCTGCCCCTCGTCGATGGGAGAGAAGGTGCGTCCTGATATCCTCCCTTTGACCCATCACCCCATGAGACCTGATCTCAGACAAGCGGAAGCAGAATGTAAGTTTACAGCTTTCACTAATGGCAAAAAAATCAAACATGCTAACAGAATAGCCTTGCTAACCATGAGGTGCCGTCGTTAGCAATGAGCAACACATCTTAGCATTTGGTAGTCCCCTCAGTTTGATGCTAGCATTAGCACTGTTGCTAAATTAGTAAAATGTGAATCTAAGGTTAAATTCTGGCTCGAACAATGAAACTTTCTCAGGTCTTAGGTGTCACCTCTGTTTGACGCTAGCATCAGCACTGTTGTGAAACTAGTAAAAGGTGGATCCGAGATTAAATTCTTGCTCCAACACAAAAACTTTCTCAATCTCGGGTCTTGCAGCATAGCTTCGATTCAGCTGATTCACTCATTTGTAATACGGCCCATATAAACAAATCCACCCTGTGGCCACCAGTACCAAATTCTTCAGCTTAATTCCCATGACATGTTTCGGCAGAAATCCTTATGAAAATAAACTAGCTGACTGTCGGATTTAACAAATTTGACACTATCCTTATAAACTAAACCGCTTGTTTAGAATATAAACTGTTTTATTGACTCATGTTTAAAATTCCTTTTTGTAGTGCAGTGAAAAGAGTTTCGTCTCAGATGTCAGACAAACCAAATCCCAACTAGGTCAACCAAAAGTCTAAAGCTTTAAAGACATAGTTAATCTGTCTGTGTAATTCTGTTTTTTAATTTTTTTTTTTTTTTACTCCAGGGGAAGTGACAGTGGCCTCAGGAATGTCGGGGGCGTCTCTAGGCTGCCGCACGCGCTTTGGCACGAGAGTGGGTGCGAGTGGGCGTTCGGTGCTGCCATGCCGTGGGATTCCAGTGGGATGCATCACCGCCCAAATATGTCCCAAACCAAAAGGGTCAAAACAGGAACAGGAAACAGGAAAAAAAAAATGTATATATATATTAAGGATGATTAACATAGAACATTTTA
Organism: Gambusia affinis; assembly: GCF_019740435.1. NCBI lineage: Eukaryota > Metazoa > Chordata > Actinopteri > Cyprinodontiformes > Poeciliidae > Gambusia > Gambusia affinis. The sequence goes on from NC_057886.1 coordinate 4,557,753, forward strand.
TTCAGGGTCACCACACAGTTTTGGACAAATAAAGTCGACAGTGAGACGCGGTTATATATTAGAGATTACACAGTTATTTTTCAGCTTGGAATCAAAAACATTTTTGTTTTGCTCTTCGTTACTCATGCAGACTTGCATCGAACCTGGTCTGAAGATACAAACAGTGAGGTATTGCAACTAAACAACGATCCAGGACGAACAGAAAACTGATTACGGAGTGGAAACAGACAGTAGAAACATAAACTACTCAAGTTGCCAGAAGTCCATAAACAACTAGTTTTGTGCAGCTATCGCTGTTTTTTTCTGGTATAATTCTGGGTGGATACTGGCAGAGATTATTTAACTTGGTTGTTTTCTTGGCACTGAACTCCCTTTTGAGAATAGTGCATACGTCTTCAACGGGATTACACACAGTACCATTCTGGAAAATGTGAACGTTTTTATGCGTTAATTATCAGTCAATGTATGTTGAAACATTTTGTACTCGAGTTTTAGTCATATAAGGTGAAATAGAGGTGAAGTTAAAGCATTTAGAAATAGTTCACTCCTATCAAATTAGCACCAAAACAGCCTCCCAGCGTGATGTTGACATCACCATGCTTAACAAACGAATCTGTGTTTATAGGTTTGAAGGCCTCACCTTGACTTCCTCAAACATTCTCATTGTAATTGTGGCAAAAATGGGTCGGCTGTGTCTGACACTTTCAAAAAGCCTCAAAGGCAATTCAAGAAGAAGCAAGTTAAGAAGCCGAACCTGCTCTACACTGCAAAAAAACAAACAAAAAGAAAACACAAAATCTCACCAGGTATTTTGACATATTTTCCAGTGCAAATACCTTCGTACATTTGGAATAAAAGTCAAACTAACTCACAAGTAATTTTCAGCAACAAATTGGTTTGTTTTGGGTCAATAATTTCATAATATTGGGTGACTACTTCACTTACAACACAAGGAAAATGTGTTAGGATATTTGCACTAGATAAGAAGAATACTTGGTAAGATTGTGGTTTTACACTGTATCCACTCCCTTGACCAGCTTTCTGAGTGTTTTGTATCATTATCTAATTCTAATACCAAATACGTTTCTGTGTACTTTCACAAAACAGACCCTTACCATGATGTGGCCACTACCATGTTTAGCAGTTCTAGATGATTTAAATGTTTTTTTGCATGACTTAAGCTTCACATTAGCTCTTTTCACTCATTCTTTATGTCACTGTGATGAAAAAAGATCAGGTTTTCCTTGGAAAAAGATCAGTTCAGATTTAGAATTGTATTGTGATACTGTGGTAGAGTGATAACGATAAAAATTGTGATAAAAAAATAATTTATTGCTTGTTTTTTTCTTAAAGTTACTGTATGACCGTGACTGTATGGCACAGCACTTATAGCATCACAAATACATATTCTGTTATTGAAAAACTTTTTCTTCAAGGCTCCTTCAAGATTCCACTTACTTAAAAAAAAAAGTGTGATTTATATCACTGGTTTACACACGACTGCTTCGTTCAACCGCATTTTCAAATCTTCTTATTTTGATGGAAGAAGTGGTCAAGAAAACATTTCCGATTATACTGAAAGCTTTCAGCGATAAATCCAAAATTCTGATCATAAGACGTCTTTTGCGATAAACGATAATCGGTGCGATAAACGCCCAGAACTCACCACTAACAGGCTCCAAATAACGTCGGATTCACGCCGGTGATGAGTGCAACCCATAGGCTGTCAAAAGAACCCGTCTAGTTAAAGGTTAGCCGCTACATTTTGTGACCACTGACCCAGAGAAGCCACGCAGAAAGCGGGCCCCGTGCAGGGAAGGCTCAGGGGGGAATTCCTGTCCTGACGCTCACAAAAACAAGCCAACCGATCCGGGCTGCGACAAACTCTCAGAAACCACTTCAAAGCGCTCTGTGAGGGAAGCCTGCGGTTTTGTCGTTGCGCTCTCACCTCAAGGTGTTTTGGAGAAGACTTGATGCTCTTCTCGTGCATTTAAATATGCTAAATATAGGGCGATTTCCATCAATAACAACTCCTGTAGTTTTTTGCCATGGACGTGGAAACAGAACTTGCACCCACGCAAGGTTTTCTTATTCTGCCTTTTTTATGGTTAAAAAAAATTGAAGTTTTTTTTCTTCTTTTTTCGGTTTTTTACAAATAAAGGGGAATCCACACCATCCGAGCAGATCTCTCTCTGTAATCGGCAATTTCAAATGGCACCGACATTCTCGTTGAAAATAATGGCATGACTTTCAAATATCACTGAAGCACATTTAACAAAAAAAAAAAAAAAAAAAAAGAAGAAGGAGAAGGACGAGGGAAAAAAACCCTAAACAGATCTCGGTTTACGCACAGAGCAGGCCTACATAACACAATGCGCGCAAGAAAGCCAATATAAGCCATGCTGTCTCTCCACACGCCTCGGCCCACAGCCCACGCTGAGTGTCTGTGGGAACATCTGTGATGTGAACGGTGACGTATGAAGAGCTCTGGGTGGGTTTGACTTTCCTCTCCTCGAGCCCCCTCTCCCTCCCACAGCCACTTGTTCCCTACCCTCTGTTGTCTTCTCGAGAACTATGAATATTCCTCCCACCTTGCAGCGGCCATCTGAGCTTCTTTGAATCACCATTCGGGGCGGTTAATGTGACGGGTGTTTTTTTTTTTAATATTATTTATTTATTTTAATTATTATTATTCGGGAAGGAGTGACGATTGGGTTTGGTGGGTTCGTAGTTGGAGGGTATAAGCGATCGTGAAAAGAATCATTAGAATCCCGTAAATGTCAGATGGTTCACTTGAAGCTTTGAGGTCGTGTGTTTTTCCACATATGAATCTGACATATAGAACAACCTCCATGTTCTACAGTAAGAGACGCCTCTCATGAAAATATTTAGGCCTTTATAAGACACAGACTTAATGCCCAGTTTTTAGCACATGAAGAAAAGCTGTGAATGTCCGGGAACTATTGTTGAAATGTCCTTGCTTCCATCTATCTATCTATCTATCTATCTATCTATCTATCTATCTATCTATCTATCTATCTATCTATCTATCTATCTATCTATCTATCTATCTATCTATCTATCTATCTATCTATCTATCTATATATATATATATATATATATATATGTGTGTGTGTGTGTGTGTGTGTGTGTGTGTATGCAGCATATTTACGTTGAACTCAGATAAGTTTGAAGTGATGACGTTTAAAAGCTTCACGAGACGTCTGAGTGGAAAAACACTGCCATCTAGTGGAGACATTATAGAAGCACATGTAAAAATACAGTGCCCTTGTACTTCCATACTTACTTCATGTATGGAAGTAAATATGTGCCATCAGGATTTGAATAAAAAATGCCTTTGAAATTTGAATGTTGTATATTGATGCTTACTTTTTCAGTGTTAAATAAATTCAGAATATATGTTTAACTTAAAAAATATTCAGTGTCATTATTTGTAAATGAAAATAAATTAAGTGTCATTATTTGTACATGCTTGCAATTTTCATTTGTTAAAAAAATTTCACATTTCTATTTCAAAGTGATAAAATTTTCAATATACATATTTTTTTCAGTTTACATTTTCAGTGTTAAAAAATTCACCATACAAAAAAAATTCAACATTTCAAAATTAAAATGCAATATTTTCAGTGTCCTACAATTCATCTTGCTCTAATTCGCTGTCTAAAAATTTGCTGTAAAAATAGCAAGGTTACTTCAGGTCACAGACATTAGCAATGGATGTCAGATTCCAGCACCCAGCTAATCACGTGACACAACTGTCATATTGGAGAAATACCAGCATCACCCAGGCTGGCGACCACGGAGGCGAACGCAAACCCAACGGTGAGATTAATGCTTTCATATTTCTATAGTATATTTTATTTTATAGTATAATAAATCTACCCAAATGTCCCATATAAAATGGGACTTTTGGCAGCATTTTCTATGGGACATTTAGGAGGATTTACAATGGGACATTTGGGAACATTTTATATGTGATATTTGGGAGCATTTTATAACTGAACTACAGCAATATAAACGTCACATCCAGTAGACAGTGATGTAGCTTTTGGGTTTAATACATTTCTTAAGGCTGCCATTGCTGGTACTGTGATATTGGACTCTTCGTGAATAGGAAGCCTGCTGTCCTCCCATTCAATTTCAGGAATCTACACCTTGGAAAACACAAAGAAGTGATCAAGCAAATTTACAAATTTACTTAGTAAGACATTGTAGATTACTATTTTACAAATTAAGCGAATATTAGTATATATGCTACACATTAAATTGTCCAATTAATATGTACCTCTGTCAAGGCACCGTGGGATTCAGGAATTGGATGATGTGTATGACCAAGAACCAAGAGCTGGTTAGGAGTCTTGTTGCTTTCAGTCCGAAGTGTGTGATTGCCCCAGCCACTACGTAAAGTATCCAGATCATCCAAGAAAGCCAGTGAGGTAGATGCTAGATTGCTGGGCGCTGTACCAAGTATCTGTACACACAGGGAAAATGTGACAGTAAATTTCATCGCTTATGAAATTCTGCATTTATGTATTTATAGAAGATACTGCGCTTTTCAAGAAAAACCATCGATGCCACCAAAGATAACAATGCTGTACCTAAAAAAAACCCAGAAAAAATCATTATCATTAAATATTGTCACTGAAAAGGCTTGCTTCTCTTACATTATGCATGTCTGTAAGAAGGGACAGAGCGAATTGGACTTATTGAGGAAGTTAAGTTCCATCAAGGTTTGCAGGAAGATGCTGCAGATCTTCTATCAGTTTGTTGTTGAGAGCTTCATCTCTTCAGCCGTCATCTGTTGGGGCAAAACCAGAGACCTAAAACGGCTCAACAGCCTGATGAAGAAGTCTGGTTCTGTTCTGGGAACAAATGTGGAACCTCTGGAGATACTTATGCAAAGAAGGATTCTTCATAAAAAAAATGTTGACAACCTGACCTGACAACATCTTCATGAGAGTATCCTGAGAAAAGAGTATTTTCAGTCAAAGGCTTCTTCAGATTGACTGTGATACAAAACACTACAAGAGATCTTTCCTGCCAACAGCCAGCATCATCTGCAATAACAACATTTAATTTCCCTTTGGAATAAGGAAAGTTTTTATTTTAATTTAATTTGAAGCGAGGTCTGCAGAGGCAGATCAGGTACTGCTTATGTTTGGCTATGTTGAAGCACAACATGCAGGACTCTGTGGACATACTTTATACACCACCGTATATAATAGTGAAAAAAGTTGTGCTTTTATTTCGTAAAGTTATACGACATGCTATGAAAAAAAAAAAAATGCAACATGAGTTGAATCTATTTAACAAACATACTTCAAAGTTAGAAGCCCCTCACTGAAAAAGATAAATGATTTACTGTATTAATTTGTGGTTGGTATCAAGGTGTTGATATTGTATATCAACACTTGTCAGATAAGAGTAGCAGTATTTTGGATGATGTTATACTAACAATAAATTTATTAATTCATAAATGAAGTCACCTGAACAATACAGTAGCTGAACAGAATGGGGTTGTGATTATAATTAGTGTCAGAAGTGTTCACAGTGCATTTTAATTTTGAATTTTTTGTTATATGCTGAATTTATTAACACTGAAAATTTAAACTGAAAAAAATATGTATATTGAAAATTTGATTACTTTGAAATAGAAATGTGAATTTTTTTAACAAATGAAAATTGCAAGCATGTACAAATAATGACACTTAATTTATTTTCATTTACAAATAATGACAATATTTTTTAGGTAAAAAATATATTATGAATTTATTTAACACTGAAAAAGTAAGCATTAACACACAACATTCAAATTTCAGAGGCATTTTTTATTCAAATCCTGATGGCACATATTTACTTCCATATTTATGTTTTGTCATCATACCACGTTTTATTTTATTATTAGGGGATTAAGTTGAGACGAAAAAAAATCTCAGAATTGTGAAAAGGACGCGAAATGATTCCTGGTTAAATCCAGTTATAGTTTACTCTGGACAGTCAATCACAACACAACAAAGAGACACGCCAACCTGACAGTAATTGATGTCGCGTTCCGCTTACCTGCGAAGTGGGAACTCAGTTGGACATGACGTCAGAGCCGAGGTAGCAGCGTTCTTGAGACGAGGTCGGAATTTCAACATGGCGGCGCCCATAAACATTGTTTGCTAGCTCTTGCAAACATCATTTTAATCTTTATTTTCCATGAGCAAACACCACTTTTAATTTGTGTATTTTAATTTTTAAGATGGCGGATAATTAGGAAAAGCTGACAGGCATTTCCTGTCATCTTCGGGTCGGATCAAATGGAGAGAGACTGTTTTATTTTGCTAGTTCAGTTCAATTTAATTCATAACTGATTTTAGGTGGTGAGTAAAAGTTTTGTCTTTCTCATCAGATCTTTGACTTTTCTTTTTATTATGGGTAAAAGTACGAATGCATATAAGTTCCATTGTAAATAGAAAAAAGGAGTAAATTTCCACCAAGAAAACCTCAGAAATGTATATTTAATAAAAAAACACAAAAAACGTGGAAACGTGTCAAAACACTCAAATTTTCGACTTTTGTGGGAAAGTCGTTTTCCAAAAGTCGAAAATTCCCCAGATTTTGTGTCTAGAAAATTATCTGTGATTTTCTAGAAATAATTTATTTTAGTTTTGTTCTTTCAAGCAAACGTTTGACTTTTCAAACTCAAAAATATATATTTCTAGGAAATTCTATAGATTTTTTGGCCGAACTTTACTCCTGTCTTTTCAATCTACAATCGTCCTAATTCTAATATGCCTTTGTAGGAAAAGAGCCTTCTAGACTCAAATATACCATTTAACGTCACTTTTCTGTTGGGAGGCCTCTTCCATCCTTCGTTTATAACATCAAAGCTCTCTGGTGGCATCTTATTAAGGCCCAGCATAAAATGACTCCTAAATTAAATATTGATGTCAATCAGACAATGATTTTCATGCAGCACCTTGAAAACAATATTAATTGCCAGTCTAGACTTCATACACTTTAGCTCAAAGCACATAAACAAGCTTTTATCCGAGTCAGCTGAGCCATATTTTGTCTTTTGCAGCCAACATCTTACAGGTTTTTTTTCTCCCTCTCTCTGGGTTTGTATTTAACTCCAATTGGCTTCCATATCCTTACTGAGGAAAATCTCTCCTGCAGCATGATGCTGCCACCACCACCATGTTTCACCCTGGGGACGGTGATGCACATAGAAGGAAAGCTTTTAGCCAATTGCCCCCTCTGCTGGGAACGTTTGGTAACTACCAGGCGAACTAAAACCGTCAGAAAGCTCTCCGCAAAAATAAATGAATAAATAAAATGTCAACGGATATCCTGTCACCAGTGCTTGAAATAATAAATTGCAACTGTTTTTTAGGTTACCATTGTCACCACTAATGAAGCCTAGGCGAAAATTCAAGCTGGGAGACAAAACCCAGCCGTCACACATCAGACACTCACCACGCTCCCGCCGCAGCCAATCAGGACAGGTGTGCCGCACCGCTTCAGCCAATCGTCGTTCACGGATTATCAAAGGTTTACAAGCTTCCTGGATCTCCTTGACATTCGTCAGCCGTGCTTCCCCATCTCCACCATCATCCCAGGGACATCTTCCTAGCTCCCCTCTGCTCCTTCGTTCAAGGCTCCGTTCCACCACCAGTATTCGGACCGGGGAAGACTACCTGAGCTAAACCGATCACCTGCCTGGTGATCCTCAGCTCACAAGTCTTCCGCCGGGTTCGAGCGCCAAAGTTTCTGTATCATTAAATCTTCTAACTGCTTCTCTTTCTCTGTGTGAGTCTATCCAGATTGAAATGCAATTTGTTAAATTTTTCACATTTTATATATTTCTAATGTCTTTTTGCTTATCTGTAATTAAATACATGTAGATCTCAATGGGTTTTTATATGATTATAAAAAGGTTTAATAATTATTTATAATACAAAATAGTGACATTCTGACATAGTAAAGTTCATATAAGGCTCTTATGCTTCATATATTTCTTTGTACATATTCAAAAAATGAACAATAACATAATAATAAACAGGAATTTCTCAGACTAAAGAGTGTATCTGGACATATTTGATAACCTAACCCTACTTTTAACTTCTCCACAACTTTCTCTCTGTGCTTTGTAGCCTTTATTGTACCGTTTGGTTCTTCTCTAATAAGTGACATTTATTTGTATTTAGCGCCAAAGCAGTTCAAAGTGCTTTACAAAATCATTAAAAAACATCATACAGTCACGAAACAAGCAGTTATCATTACATTTTGTCAAAGGTAATCAATTCAAAGCAGATATACATCAGATATGTTGATCAGTTTTAGTTACTGCTAGTCAAAGACAAGTCTAAACAGTTTGGTTTGAGCCTTGATTTAAAGAAACTCTCTAATTACGTTTCCGCTACAAATGCGCGCAAAACTTTGTCGATGTTCTGCTAATGTTAAAAAAATAAAACCCTACTTCATAATTGCGGGGTTTTCATTAAATAAGAAACAAAATTAGAATCACATGCGAATAATATTGACCAGGTGCGATAAGTCATTAAAAAACATGCTTCCTGTCGTCGTCTTCTTCGTGGTTCGACATCCAATTGTTGATCACGTGACTTGATAAAACAGAATTCTGACTGAAGTAATGAAAAACTAAAGTAGGAACAAACTAACAGAATCCCTAAACATAAACAAGACAAATAAAAAAAAACCCCCCAAAACAAACAAGATTGAACACAAATTTTAAAAAATTATCAAAAACCATAAAAAAAAAAAAAAAAAAACCTCAAGAAACTATCCATTACTTTGTGCTGGTCTGTCATAAAAATCCTGTGAAACATTAAAGTTTGTGTCATGAAAATGTCAAATTCTGAAAACTTTATGAGTTACGAATGCTGTGTTATTCGTAACACTGCATTGCTCAGTGGAGATTTCCTTTCATGCAAGAGACAAAAAGAGAGTCAGAAGAGCTCTCACGAAGGTCAGATTTGAAATTTGCAGAAGCAAATTACAAAGCTTATCTCAATTATTGAGTTTGTTGCAGAACGTTGGCCTTGCAGACTCTGGAGCGACGCTGAAAGAAAATCACAAAGATAAGCCAGTCTCATCTGTCGCCATGATGCAAGCTCGTCTTCTTTTGTGAGGCGCTGATACGGTCAAAGCTTTCAGCTTGAAACTGTGAGATAATATGGAACCAACCTTAATTATGACCCCGTCTGTTCCATTTTACCATTTACAATGGTGACTTTCATAGAGGAGATAATAACTAGCATTATAAAGAATCAGCTTAACACTTATAGCTGAGAAACACACACACATTTTTATTTTCACAAGGACTTTACTTTGACTTCTATTAATTTTTTTTTTTTTTATCAATTTCTATGGACTATTACTACAACATACCAAACCCTAGCTAGCTAAAACACTGAAATGACCCTAGTTAACTAAAAAGCTGAAATAATCCTAGCTAGCTAAAACTCTGAAATTACCCTAGCTAGCTGAATAGTGTAACACTAATGATAACCCCAGCTCCAGACATTTGGGAAGAACCAACCAGAAGCAGCAGGTGTGGATTTTATGTCAGAGCTTTACCCAGGGAACGTTGCCTAGAACCTGGGTGAACATTGTTAAAAATCCCTTTATAGACTGATTATTGACGATTATTTCAATAACCATTTCATTATGATTCATTTGATTAATCATCAGCCTTTGTAACTTCCATAGGAAATTAGAAAAACAGCATAATAACTAGGAGCCCTGAATTAAAATAAGCAGTAAAAAAAAAAATAAAATAAAACCAATTGTAAATTTAGATTTACATGTAGAAAACCACAAATTGTAAACATAGTTTGTGCTCTCTCAAATAAAATTCTAAGGAAATGTATGAAAGCTTATGTTTCCAAAATAGCAAAATGTGTAAAATCAAGATACATTCAGGACAAAACTGGACAATGTAAGAGTACAGTGAGCAGGTAGTGAACTGTAAAAATGAAAGCATTTGGATTCCTCCCTCAAAGCGGTGCATGTGAAAGCACAGTGAGTGGCAGCTGTCTGGGCGGGAGGGAAAACACACTTGTCATGATGCGTTTGTAAATTAGCATCTGACGGTAGTGAGAAAACATTCCTGCAGGCTACTACATTCCTCGTTCTCCATGGGAACGTTCGGCGGTTGCAGACGTCTTGGTAGGTCTGGATGAGATGTGCCTTACTGTTTCCCCCAGTAGCTGCAATGCCATTAGCCTTAACATTGCGCAGTTTGACATTTCAAAAATAAATTTGCTTAGTGGGAAACACGGCAATTTTGAAAAAACTCAAAACGTTTTGGTGCTGGATGAGGTGGTTTTTTTCCTGCTCTTTCAAAATTAGTGTATTTTGCCAAACTGCAATGGAAACACTTCTTTCGCATCACACAAGGCACGTGATCAACAACAGGATGTTACTACTGACAGAAATGATGACGAAGACAGGAAGTAGTTGGAGGATCACGACAAGTAAACAAACTTATTCAGACGTGACTTTAATTTACTTTCTCTTTTAATGGAAACACCACAATTGCAAAATATGTTTTTCTTCAATTTTGGGAGAACGTCAACTGAGTCCTGCACACATTTGTAATGGGGTTGACAAATGACGAGGCCGGCGATACGCTTACAACGGTCGTCTTTATTGAGGACGTAAAGAGAAAAACACAAAAACACCAATTTCAACAAGCTCACCATACGCCAAACCAACCAGATTTTTATTTTTTATTTTTTACAAAACATTTACAACTAACAGTACGTTACTCGACACAGAATCATAAAAGAAAGACTCGCAAAACATCAGTGGTGAAACTACTAGCGTGCCGCCTCAGCGTATTTCTCCTGCTAAACATTCCTCACGTCTACGATGCAAAGCGCATCCCAACTATCTGCCCACGATCAGGCCGAAAGAAAGAAAGAAAAAAAAAAAACATAGATTACATTCATAATAATGATCGCACTAAGGGTCTACTTAATGTTGAGCAAACTGCACAGAACAGAATTACAACAGGAAGAAGTGAGTAATGAAACAGCCTGAAGTCAGCTAGATGTCTGGAAACAGAAGAGCGACGATTCATATGCTGGAAAATTACGTTTTCAATACTTCTATAGGGGAAATGACCTGATCCAGAAGGACGACACATTGGATTCCTACAGATGTTGTGATGCTGTCAGTTTCTACCACATGCAGAACATGGCTGGTTGCCCAACAGCCTCTAGATGACATCAAAGCATTAGCAGTATTTTGAGGTTTGCCTTTAATACTTAAAGGTATCTATGGTGGCTTCTCAGGGTCGTTGTACATATAGATATAAAAGAAAAGACTAAATTTGCTAGACAAAACTCTAATTTTTAGATTAATCTCAGAAATTTTCTAGAAAAAAGGTGAACGTTTATGAGTTTGGAAAGTCGAAACTTTGTGAAACTCCAGAATTTTTTAGATTAAGCTCAGAAATTCTATAGAAGAAGCATGAACATTTTCTGAGTTCAAAAAGTCAAAAAAAATTTGCAAGAAAAAATAGGAAATGTTCATATTGAGCTCAGAAGTTATCTGGAGAAAACGTGGAAAATTTGGCGATTGAAACGTCAAAAATCTGCGGGGGAAAAAAAATCCAATATTTTGAGAATAATCTCAAGATCTGGAGGAAAAACATGGAGATTTCTGGACTCAAAAAGTTGAACATTTTGGACTTGTGGAAAAACTTTTCAACTTTACCAGCTCAGAGAAAAAAAGATTTCTAGAATATGTGAAATGAACCTAAATATTTCTAAGAAAAAATTTCCCAGACAAATTTCAAACTTTTGGTGCTCAGAAATTTCCATGTCATTTTTCTAGAAATTTTCTTTCTTAAGCTTAAACTTTATCTCAAACTTTCAGAGTTTTTTTCTGGCAAATTTACTTCTCTCCCCCTGGATCTACAGTGATCTACAGTGATCTACAGTGGCCCTAACCCGCCGCTGTAAATATTTACGCCCATGCGGTCATTTTATTATTATTATTATTTTTTTAGAGGGACAAAGTTACGCCTTTATTTTCACAGTTTAGCATCACGCATCGGAAACTAGTGACACATCTTTACCGGACAGGATCTACAAGCCGCTCCCGCTCCCCTCCACGTCGTCGATCTCCACCGAGCGTTTCCGCAGGACGGAGTTCGCCCTCCGGCCGCTCTTGGCCGGCGCCGGCATCTTGGCCTGGCAGGGAGCCCGGTACTGCGGCAGGCCGGCCTTGGTGGTGTCCAGCTCCTCCGGGTCGTCCTGCTGGGCCCGCAGCGCTGCGATCACGTCCTTGTCCGAGGGACTGAGGGTGAGGCAGCCGCAGGGCCGGCCCTCCGCCCCGTTCTCTCCCGCCTCCTGCTGGTCGTCCTCCACCGTCATGAAGGCGTCGCCCCACAGGCTCTCGCAGAGATCCCTGCCGTGCTGATACATCTGCAGCCACGCAAACCACAGAGAGGCGTTTCAGTCCTCAGCGAGGCTAGCAAACGTAAATGCTTTCAATTAAACAATCATACCGAGTTAAAAACTTTACTTCCTTCAGCTTCCATTTAAGCTAGTCTTTTCGAGTTCATTGTTTTTAAATGAAACAAGTTCAAAATGATCACAGTTTTGCTTGATCAACAAATAAACTGATGATCAAGTTTATTTGATCATCGACGTTTCAAGCACCCGTCGATTCAACACATAAATATATATTTATATATTTCCCTCCAGACTCCAAACCACAAATTACATCAACCAGTCGCTCCAGTTTTCCAGAAAACCACAATTTCAGAAATTAGGTATAAAAAAAACAAACAAGCAAACAAACAAAAATTGCCAGCATTTCTTCCGCGTTACTTATTAACTGTCAGTTTATTGCAATGTTTTTTGTTTTTTTTTTGTTGTTTTTTTTTTTTTTTTGCAAAAAACGGAGACTGTTAACTCCGACCTGCAGGTGGCAGTGTTTCTTCTTCCAAACTGCTGCCCCGCCTTACTTCTTAGGTCAAGTTATATGCAAATAGCAAAAATCAAAACGTTTAAGTTCCTTAAAGAATTAAATTGTTTCTGTTTTTTCCATATGTCTGCTTATTGTTTCCTGTCTCATCTTGATTTTTGTTGCGTAGGTTTTGTAAGGGGTTTAATGAGGAAAAAATATCACAAAACTCCTTGCATATATTTCTGACGTAGACTGATTTTATGATGTTTTATCATATAAAGCACTTCTCACTGGCTTGTTGCAGCAATGTGCTGTACAAATAAACTTGACTTTACTTGAGTCCACAAAGTGAAGGGTTTGGATTGATCTAGTCAAAGTCTGAACTAAAATGTAATTTCCTTCAATTTAATTCATTCTTAATTTCAATTGAGAATTTGTGCCATAATAAGCTAGAATGTTTTCTTTTTATCAATAATGAATTCAAACAAATCTCGTTACACTTATTAAATAAATTACAGAGGAAAATTTGTTTGACCAACTGGATCAGACCAAGAAAATCAAAAGATAACATTGACCGAGTTTGTTTGTTTTCTTGCATCAACATACAGTAAAGGCTTCACAGTTGAAAACAACTGCAGAATTGTATTTCCTTGTTTTTTCTTCCTGTTTAAGCTCATTGAAAGGATCTTTGATACCGTACGGCTCTCCAAGATGGCTGAAAAGGTGGGAATCGCCATAGCAACCAATAACTTAGCATTTTCTTAGCCTCTGGGTTCTACATTACTCAGCAAGTTGTTTTTTTACTGATGAAGCTTTGCTGTGTTTTAGGCGGAATCTGAATTTTGATGCTCTTAAACGTTCGCCTCTGTGTAACACTCTGCGTATAAACCATACATGCATCACTGTGTGCTGAGCTTCTGTGCATCTTTAGCTTGTAAATCAGATTTTAAATCAAAGGGCTCTTTCTCCTCCCCGTTTAAATAAATGTAAGGAATTACAAATTGTGACGCAGAGGAGGTGCACAAATCTCATGACGGATTTAATCCAATCTGCGCCGAGTTAGTCCCTTCAAAATGCGTTGCCCTGGACAACAATAATGTAATGCGCGGTGTAGGTCTCTTGAAATCTTTGCTGTTTGGCTACACAAAGGAGGATCAGTGGAACGTGGCGTAAAACTTAATTAAAACAGCCTTTGACTGTCTTTTTGTGGGTCGTGCAGGTGGGTTGGACATCAGAATCTGTCAAAGCGAAGATCTACTTTATGAGTTTTTGTATTTGGATGGGATGCTAAATGATATATTAAGACATATTTTATAGAACAATCAATCTGTTAACTTCAGTTGTTACAAAAATGCCAGATATACCAAACATAATTTGGATTCATAATGTAGCACCTTGAAATTGGGCCTCTGTCTCTTTAAGAAGCTCCTGCTCTTTCTGAAGCTCCGCCTTCAGGAAGTTATCACGACATAGCTCCTCTATTAACCCTTAAAGAACCTTTTTACTAGTGTTTAACTGAGAATTAGCTTGTCTAATGAGATCCTGCCCCTTTAAAAGTGAAGTGGAGAGGGAAAAAGACGGATGGTTTTCAACTGTTTTCAGAGCAGCCATTTTGTATTTCTAACAAAACCTTCAAATGACGAATTATCGTGACCGCTAGTGCTTATAAGAGCGGGATCAGACAGTCTGAGCTGATACTCCTGCTGGAAACAAGAGTGGCGGGTTGGATTTGAGCAGCAGCGCCGCCTGCGCCGCCGTCGGAACGACCGCTATTTTCTCCTGTTTTCATCCAACATTTATTTATTACATTTTTTTTTATCTTCTTGGCGCCAGGAATAAATGCACGCCTGTTTGTTTCTCTCCTCCAGCCCTGTCAGCTCTGTGCCGAGTCCGTCGGTCCTTCCCGCTGCCCCTCGGGCCTGCCTGAGCTTTACCCCGCTGCATGAAACATCCAGCGAAATAATTGATTTTGCCCTTTTCGCGGCGGCTCCAGCCTTGAGTTCACTTTGCCTCTGCCAGGTGTTTTCTCTCTCAGGTGGCTTTGCTCGGCCCCTGCTGCTTTCCTCTCCTTGTCTATAACACCGACCTTGAGAGCCAATCTGAATACAGCACTTTAAAAAAAAAAAAGGAAAAAAGAACAAAAACTTCAGGTTTAGCATAGCAGCATGTAGCGGGTCCCATAGAGCAGATTAACAGCTCTAAGCTGGTTCAGAATGATTAAAACTCCAACTGAAAATCATTTAATCATCTTTAATAAAGGTATGTTTGCAAAATCACAATCTAGTTTTTTTTTAAAGAATATATTAAAAGTATCCAGAACCTCTTGGACATTTGAACTTTTTCCACATTAAAATGACAATCTTCACTCCGTCCGACTAGAAATTTGTGTAATACAGAACAACATAATGTATTAAACTCAATAAATTTTTCCCAGACAGAAATTAAATGTTGTTGCATCTCAGTAGCAATAGATTTTATCTATAACGGCCTTTATATGTTGAGATCTCAAAAAGCTACAAAAAATAAATAAATTCAAGCAATTACAATGAATAAAAAGGGTAAAAAAATTTTTTAATCTACTTCCACCAATAAAGTGAAATGGACAGACATCAAAATTAACCAACACAGATAAAAGTTGAGCAAACTGGAGAAAATAAATTCTTATTGTATCACACACTAAATAAAAAGAAATACAGAAAATTTGGAAGCTGAGTTCCACTGGGTTACCCATGGACTTTTATATCTTAGCCAATCGCTAATGTTTAGCTGTGACAAACGCCAGTTCAACGCTATGAAGCTTACCCGAAATTGCCTGCGCTGTAAGCAAACCTCCTCCACTGTGAAGAGAGAAGTCCCGAGCCGAACAAGACGGCTGTTAACGTTAATTCAATATTTGGAAACGTGGCCAACATGGACGTTTCACTTCCTACATTTCTAAAACACCGAAGAAAATCAACGTTCACAACTTCTCCTTCTGTTTGGCTGACAATCCATCAGAGAAATCAGTGGGAGAATGAAGTGAAGGGAAACAAGAATGGAGCTAGACTGGAGAGGAAGGCAATGGCGAGACTAGCAGGTCACAACGGAGAGCACTAGCCTTCACTTCCTTTTCCCCCTCTGGTCACTTCCTGTTTTCTTCAGAACACTGTGTGTATGGATGGAGCTGTAGAAACAAACTGGCCTTCTCTATAACCAGTCATTAGGATGCCAAGTTATCCCCCAGTTAATCATTTCCTGCTTCTTCCAATCATTGATAGCATTTCCTCACAACGATTTGATTGGGGGAAAAAAAAGAAAAAGGAAAAAGATGTGACATGTTTACTGAGTTTGAAGGACAAAAAGGACGATGGGTGTGTCTCTTAACTACATATGCTCTCTGCCTGACGCTTTGACGCTCTTATCACATCGACCCAATAATACCCACGGGAGCACAGACGCAAACACACACACACACAGACACACACACACACACTTCAGTCCTCCCCCGGGCGGCCATGGTTTGCTGCCAACCTTAATTCGGTACAAGCCCAAGTAGCTCTAGACGACATGCTGGGATTGAATAAGCCAGATAGAGATTTTTCCTGCGGCGCCATGCGCTGTCCTTCCCTTTCCTATCTCGCTTAATTCTAGCCTTCACATCCTGAAACCACAAACACCACGCCAAGACGGGAACCGTAGAAAGAAGAAAAAGTCCTGCCTGAGACTTTCTTTTAACAGAGTTAAAGAAAATATATTTGGAGAATGACTTTAGCACGTACAGTACCTGAGATATGAAAGGTTCAGCACAAATCTAACAAAACCTGCTAATATGGTGCATAGGCCTGTCACAGTAACAAAATTTTATAATAAATTGTCCCAGAAGTTATTGCGATAAACGATAATATTGTTTTTTTCAAGTAATAAAGTTCATGGCTCAAACTCAATAATTCTGCCTTACGAACACAAATGAACTGCATCATCTTTTGCAGGCTTGTGGCAAACAGCGAACAGGATTTCTCTCCTGACACAAATTTCTTCTTGCCACTTCTCCATAAAGCTCAGATTAATGAAGATTCTCCTCACCTGAGCTGCTGTTTCATTAGTCTCTTTGTTTCCTCCTGAGATTATTTCCCTCCCTTCCTGACCTGTCGGTTCAGGCAGACGGCTCAGTGGAGTTGCATTTGTGCAAAAAGTTCAAGGAGAATGAATAAACAGTTTTTTTTATTCAACAGAAAGATGTTGTTTTTGCCATCCTAGCCTCTCTCCTACATAATGAGAAGCACTAAATCTAAGAGAAGACCTTGGCAGGCGAATGGCGTCACCAAAAACTACAAAAGCAGGAGTGAGACAGAGAGCGCCAGAGGTGAATTGTTTTTCCTGTTCAAGGTGAATTAACTTGACGCTACGCGGACCGACACCTTCCACAGTCTGGGCTCTCACACCCCGCTTCTGACCTACCCATATTTTGGCGCTCACTCGTACGTTCACCCGCATCACGCGGCGACACGCCGTGGATGTTCCCAGAGCCGGCCTCCAGCGAAAATCAGCCGTATCCCCTCCTAAAAAACGAGAGCTAACCCTCTCGTTTTAACGTTCCCTCCCAAAAAAAAAAGAAAAAGATGCAAAACAAACAATAGTCTAACTGTCAAATTCCCTGATTGCTTTCACATTTTTCTAATTGCATTCGTCTGTTTCAGAGCGGCTTAAATTTCCTGCAGCCTATTTGCGGGGTTAAGGCGTTGCCCTACATGAAGACGGGGCGCACAAAGGCCCGGAATCACGCAGGCGGTGCACTCACAGAAAACACACACAGAGAGATCTTCCATCCACATTCTCCCTCTTAATACACGCTGCAATTTCTGCTTATCATCTAATAACCAGCAAGCTGCCTTATTAGATCTGCGGTCTAATCTGTGGGTGTGTGCTCGCTCGTTTGTGCACGAGAGAGGATGGAGGCCATAAGGAGGGGAGACGGAGAGACAGACAGGTCGTCGCTGGGCTGCGATGATGTGTGAGAGTTCAGTTTGCTGCAGGCCTCCTCTGGCCCGCCGCTTGTTTTTTAATCGCCCAGCTGGCCCCTGCCCAGCGGAGCGGGGGCCAGACTCTTTCACGCTCCAAAGCCAGCCCTTCTCTCACACCGTCTAGCGGCACATCCTGTCGGAAGCTTTCAGTTGACGGACTCGGCTAGACAAATACTGATGCAAAAAAAAAAAAAAAAGGAAATAAAAGCTGGATAGACTCTAATTTTTTTGCATTTTACAGTGCTTTTTTTTTCTTCTTTTTTTTTTTTTTTAACCACAAGCTTAAAAAATTGCCAGAAGAAAGCCGCTGCTTCCATTTGCTTTCTAGTCAGCATAAAGCAAAACGGAGCTTTTTGGCCTACACGCTTACCACCACAGAAACGCCAAATCTTATCAAGTATTTATTTATTTTTTGTCTATTTTCCAGTGTAAATATTTTATAAGACTTATAAACTAACTTCCAAACACACTTTCAGCTAAATGTAGGTGTTTGTTTCAAGTCAGTGATTTCTTAATAAGCTCCACAGCCCCCAGTACCGGGGACAGATTTAAACTTTTTTCTGCACCCTCACTCGGTTAAACATACGTATTTGGTATCCATGGAAACGTCAGACACCTAGAAGCTGATAATAAGAGTTTGAGCATTTTAGTTGAGCAGAAAGTATTTGAGTTTATGCTGCTGAACACATGTAAGTCACCACAAGGAATTACATGGTATGGAACTCTGATAGTGCCACTAAAGTGTATATTTTGGTGGTTTTATTTTATGTTTCATTGAAATGTGTATATATAAGTTATATTTGTTTGTTATAAGTGAAAGATATTGGCACTAGAAACTAGTAAAAAAAAAATACTTGGTAAGATTTTGCTTTTTTTTTTTTACAGAGCATGAGGATGAACATGCTGTCCATACTGTGAAACTCAGTGGTGGCATCATTATGCTGTGGAGATGGAAAGATCTACGGAGCTATATGCAAGGCAAACACATAGCCTAACAATAATAGGAACGGTGGCTGTTTCTCTGGTGTGTCTTTTAGACTGTAATATGGTAATACAGCAAATGTCTTTTAAGGATATTAATTAAACAAATATTAGTGGAAAATTGTGGAAAATAAGACGTAAAAAAACAGAAATGATGACGAATGTGCAAGGATTGTGTGTACCTGCTGATACTGAACACAGGTCCCAGTGCAGTTCTGGCCCCGGGGGTCCCTGGCCCAGTTGCGAGCACACGTCATGTCCATCCTACAGGCATCGAACCTGGAGACACATAAAAGACAAGTCAGAAACGGCAAAAATCTATCTGCTTATTATTTCTAAATCAGCCCCCTTTTTAAAGCTAAAAGGTCTATTTCTTGATGTTTTTACATGAGACAAGAGCAAGACGTTGTTCAGCTAAAATTAGCATCCGGGCTCAAAATAAAGCTTGCAGCTTCCCTGGAGCTCACGATTTGGCATGCTGCTGTGTGTTTTGTTTTTGCAGCATGCGTGGTTGTATGTAAAGAAACACTGGTAGATCAGAATCCTGTTTCTGTGAGCAAATCCTTGTCAAATCCTGACTAATATTGCAGTATAAAAACGACATATTTGCTTTTTCGACAGCTTTTTTTTTTTTTTTTTATGGCCATCATCCTAATCTGGCTGAGCCACCACAAAACATTAATATCATTCCCAGCCAGGAGAAACATGTTAAAAGATGAATTTCATCTTAAGTTCAGGCTTAACTTAGCTAGGATCCAGGAATGTTGATGCAGTTAAAACTATCTTTAAACATTTTACTGTTTAAAACGTCTAAACAGTTTCAATATTCTACGGTGTTAGCAGTACAGATTTGGCCAAAGAGAGTTTGGCTCATTTTTCTCAGAACCAGATTAGCCGGTTCTAGTTTTTGTGCTATCAGGCTTTCGTCGGTCAATTTCAGCACATTTTGTGATTTTTTTTCTTGACAGGAAAACACATTTGTACCATCTTGAGCCTTTTTGTTTATATTAATTTCACCACTACTATCTACGTTAGAGCTTGTGAGTGCCTAGCTTAAACACTGCAAATTAGCAAAACATTAGCTGTGTCCCAGTTGGAAAATTAGCTAAAAGTGGACCCTGGGATGTTCAACATTCATATTTTTGTGTGTGTGTGTGTGTGTGTGTGTGTGTGAGTAACATCACACCACATTATTATCAAGAAATTATTCTCACATTTCCAAAGCAGCCAATCCAGAAGAGCTGTTCATTTTCGTTGGCGCAGGTTGGCTGTACTCACAAGAGCTAAGATAAGGAAGACTCTAGATGTTAGCTGCAGAAGCTAACGTCTAGAGTTGGTTTCCTCTATACATATTATTGCATAATAAAGCAGATCTGCTTTTTAGAAAAGGTATCAAGTATTCGCAGTGGTCTCAAGTATTATTTCTATATTTTTAGATATAAGATTTGTAATTATATCTAAAAACAACTGTTCGCAAATAAGTAAAACTCGGGAGTCCACTGCACACATAAACAAACTTTCTTTGTTTATGCTCCTCAAAAAGACATTGTTGTGTTAAGGAACTCAGTTTATATTAGACAGTGAGTTTTTTTTTTGTTTTGTTTTGGGGGTTTTTTTAGGACAATGTTAGCATTTTACCAGCTAATACCGTAAGCTAATGCTAGCTTGGCTCTACATTCAGATTCAGACCAAATAAATAGTGAAAGAAGCCACTAAACACAGACAGGCTATATTTCTACTGTGATTTATACTGAGCATTAAGTTTGTAAGATGTTAAAATGATGCTGTAATATTGTTAATGTCAGTAGTTTGTGTCAAAGAATTTAGTTCATGTTAGACAGGGAGTTTATTTACAGGACAACGTTAGCCTTTTACCTGCTAATAGTTAATGCAAGCTAGTGCTAGCTTGGTTCAGCATTCAGATTCCAACTAAATAATTAGTCAACACCATACAAGCTATGTTTAACCTGTGTTTTAAACTAAACATAAAGTTTGTATTTAGAGCCAACTGCTGGTGAATCAGCAGGTGAATATGTTATAAGGGTGTTTTTATTTGCTATCTGGTAATTAATACAGAATTAAACTAAAAAATTAATTCAAACTCAAATACTTTGTGTTTAGAAGTCCAATTTTTTTCCGTCCCGCTTGATGTTAGCCTTAATGAATTACATTAGCCACTTTAACGTGTTTTAGGGGTTTAAATGCCAACCCCTTACACCCCTTATAACCTTGTTGTATTAACCAACCAAAACCCGGATGGCTCTATATCTGACACAGTACCAAATTAGCAAATTGCTTTGTCTTTAGCATAGAGGTTTTTAAGAATGTAGAGAATGGATTTGATGCACATTCTGTGCTCCATCCGCTGTTGGACTGTGGATTTGTCCCTTCAAATAATCTGCACAGACAGGGTATTGTTTCCTCTCGTCGTGGTCCTGGCAACAGCAGCGACCATATTTCCCATAATCTCAGACTGTTTGTTCAGATGCCGTCTGTCAGAGTGAATTCCCAAAGCATGAAAGCAGATTAAACTTTTAAATTCAGTTGGGGAGTTTTGAAATGTACTATTTCTTTACAAACTCTCAAATAATCTTTCTGTGTTTCCATTAGTCGTTTTCCAACATTTAGAGGATTATCTCTGGAGGGGGGGGTTTGTCCACAAACCTCCAGATTTGTTAATGTCCTCTGAACCCAGAAATTTTGAGAATTAAAAAAAAAAAAGCTGTTTTATTTATAGAGCACTTTGCCTTGAGCACTGTTGTTTTACAAAACTGCATCCTCTCTCCCCCAGAGTCTGACATGTGAGCAGGAACAGCTAGCGAGTTGTGTTCAGGCTGCCTCACCAGTCACGGCAGAAGCTGTGGCAGAGCGGCACCGCCTGGATGTACGAGCGGCGGCGAGGATGAGGCCAGCGGGAGGCGTCAGGGGAGCAGCGGTAAAAACACGACACGCGCTTCAGATAGCCCTCGCACCTGTGGAGACAGACGGGAAACAGTTTTCTACCAGCGTGAGGCGCCGTCAGGCGCAGACGGCAAACTCTTACTGACCCGCAATGTCACTGGGAAGGGAAAGACAGCGAGGGTAAATGAGAGGATGTGAGTCGTACTGTGCAGGCGTGAAAAGTAAAGATATTCTTAATAAGAACTTTCAAAAGTATTCACCATCTTGAAGTTTTTTCCCCACATCTGGACGTTTATTACATTTTTCAAAATTGCTGCATTTACATTGAGCAATTTTTTTTTTTCTCGAAATGTCAACTTACAATGGCCGATGGAAATGCGGCTGCATAAAGTTGAATTTGGTGGGTTGCAATCTGACCTAAGTTAGAATATTTAAAGGGACGTGGCCAAAAGGATGTCGACGGCTTCCCTTAAAGCCTGACTGGCCACCTTACCTGGCCACACCCACCAATGTCAGTTTGTTAATATCATATTTTACATAGCTTAGCACTCAAACTCAAGTCTAAGTTTAAGTTTATTTTAAAAAAAACAAACAACGTCATATCAATTAACATTTAACATGAGATTATAGCTTTAACCTCATGAGGCTAATTTCCATCTCTCGTCCCATTGGCAGGTTCATGTGTGTATTGTTTATAATTAAAGAGTTTTTGCAATATGTAGTCTTATAATTATTAATAATAATAATTCATTATAATTTCACTTTAATAAGTTGAACAGAGTCAGTGTAACGGCGTTAAAAACAGAGTAATATATAGCTAAGCTATGCTAAGCTAAACAGTCTAATGTGTGAGTAGATCCACGAGTTTTGTTTGGTTAAAATTTTAGTTCCCTGTAATCTAAGACTGCAGTCCATTTAGTTGAAATTACAATTTGCCGTTTGTACCTCTACCTGAAAACAAAAAAATAAATAAATGTAGACACGCCTCTGCTTGTGACTCACAATTCTAATATGAGAAGGAGAAACAATTAAAACGGGATGTTATTAGAAAGAACAGATGGGACTTACTCTGAGCTCAGAGGGCCACATTTGTCCCAGGGCTCATTCTTATTGCTGTCAGAAGGAACATAGGCAATATCCTGGATGTCTTCCTCCGTGCAGCAGCTGTCTGCAGCAGCAAGGATGAAATAAACACCAAACCTCTGTTGTCATTTCTGCCTGCTCACAGATACGACTGTGGACCTCACGGAGCGCGTGCACTCACTGTCGGCGTAAAGCCCGCACTCGGACAGGTGTGGCTCCGCGCCGGGCGTGGCCTTGTGCTTGCCGTCCTGGAGGCAGACGCCCTCGGAGCGCGCCCGGCCGACTGCCGTCAGGTATATGCATATCAGCAGCAGCGGGGGGGAAGTCACGCCCATCTCTGCCGATCTGGAGGAGGAATGGGAAGGAGTTCGGCAGACAAGGCGCCCTACCGTCAAAACACAGCAGGCACAATGTCAAGATCGCTGCCTAAAACAGAGAAGCACACAGAAGTCAATGAAGCTCACTTTAGGAGTGTGAGAGCCAGTCTCTCTTTGTCACATTTATGGTTAGCTACCCAGGGGGCATTTCAGTGATGGAGCGGTGGCACCATTCCATAAAAAAAAAAAGAAAGGGCAAATTCCTTTTGCTGAATCCAAACCAATTTTTTATTTTATTTTTTTACCCATTTTCATCTCCAGTCCACATCTGTTGTGCACAGTTTTTATTGTTGTTAGAATATATAGCTGTGATTTTGACAAGACTTAGAATTTGTCCTCAGCTAAAAGATTATTTTTGCTGCTTTTGAAGGAATCTGGACTCAATCTAAAACAGAGATTATTCCACACTTTTTGATTTAATTTATTTTTTTTTATTATAATGACAACATGTGCTTGTCATTATTGCACAAATTTTATTATCAACCTGTTTAACTAATTGTAGACATTAATCATACTGCTTACAGTTTTAATTTAACAATTTCTATCTTTATTGAATTGTGGCACGTCTGGACTTCCATAGAAAGGGACGGTTATTGAGTAAGAAGAGCCAACCAGATGACCCAGACATGGTGGACCTGATTAGCTGGCTCTGGGCCACTGAGCTGAGGTGGATGACATACACAGTTGGTTTAATCTGACCAGGTACTGACCGGTGTGCAGACTAACCTACATAGCAGTACGACTTAAACAAATCTGTTTGACCGAAATAAATTCCAGTCGCGATCCTTGTTGTTACACCTAGGGCACATCTGAATCAGTACTTCTGATTGGAAAACAGCAATATAAACAGTTAAGACACCTAAAATGTTACATGTTAGACATTATTGAACAGTATAATTATAAATGAATGTGAATGATGTGAACGTAAATGTTTTCAATAGCAAAAAATTAATATGTTGCAAAATTTGTTTTTAGAGTGTAATGATGCTGACCCAAAGAATAACGGAGAGATGAACCCATAACTGTTGGGATTTCCCAGAAACTGAACTAAGACATGAAAAGTGAGACTCCAGTCTCAATGGACTAACTGGGACTAAAAAGGGAGATTTTCAAGTTAAGGTAATTTCTTTAAAAAAAAAAAACTTACCAACTTAAACATCACAAAGTGTTTTTAATTTGCGAGTTTGTGACCCGATGATTTTTGAACAGGCATTTTTTATACCGGTTTAAATTGTTTCGGATGCATTTTTAGTCGATTAGCTTCGACACTCTTCGGCGTCACTCGTCAATGAAAACCCACCGAATCACGTGGAAATAACCGATCCACCGCATCTTAACTCACCCGTTCGCTGGGTTTAAAAAGTAAAAAGAAAACGTCGCTCCCTCCGATGTGGCTCGGTTCTGATCCCCGCCCCGATGCTGTGGCTCCAGCGGCTGCAGGCTGCGTGGTGCTCGGCTCTCCTTCCGCTCCGCGTCCCTCTCCGTGCGGTGGCTGTGATCTCCTCTGCTCCGGGGAGCCGCTGCTCGCCACTTTGTCACCGGTTTAGATGGGAAAACATGCCAGCCTCCTACCAGGCAGCTCACCCCCACCTCCCTCCTCCATCTGTCACACGCTGGGATGTCCTGTCTGTCCCTCCCTCTTTCTCTCTCTCTTTCTTTCTCTCCTGCACGCAAGCACTCACACATGCACAGAAAAGGACCGGGGCTCTGTCCTTGTTAATCTCCCAATAGGATGTTTTCCAAATCCTCCTTGTTGACAGCTTTCCTTCCACCCGTCCAAGGACTGCTGAAAAAAAACAGCCAGAAGATTTGATTTAAAACTGATGCTTTGCCCTTCAGTCCCAGAGGCTGACAAACAGGTGCTGAGTCACACCTGTTCGGGCACCCGGCTCCGTTGCCGACACGCTCTGAGGTCAGGACATTTCCCGCAGATGACAGGGTCAGAGGAGGTTGCGGATGAGATTTAATACTGGATGATATGCTGAGGGCAGGGAACAAAGCTCGAGAAGCTGCTGCACTTTGCAAAAATAAAATAAAATAAACATTCCCCTTCGCCCAACACAGAGGTCATTTTCCTGTTCCCCGATATGAACAATAAAAAGCAGATGAAGTTCTTACAGGACATTAATAAGTTGTTTTGCAGACATGCTGAGGTGCATGAGCTGAACTGTTACGTAAACATGTGAGCAGGTTTACCCCATGTGTGTTGTTGTTGCTCCTCTCTTGTAATCTCACATCCTCTTGGACCTGTTGTGCCAGCCTAATCCCTGGCTGGGTTCATCTCTTCCTCTCTGGCTCCAGAACGTTCCTAAGGCTTTTGGCCCTAATGGCAGATGGGGACTGTCTTGTGGCCTAGATACGATGCCTTGCACTCATACTCCTTAAACTTTTTAACAGAACAACGAAGAAGCTTCAGCGTTTATATTCTGCTCCCATAGCCCTAATATTCCTTAATAAAATCCAATGCAATACTTTCAGTGATTTAATCTTAGCATAAAGGTCTTGTTAGAGGAACAACCATCACAATCCTAAGCTCCGAACGTCAAACAACCTACAAAGCACTGTTCAGTCCGTCATCTGAAAATAGAAGGGGTATGACGCGACTTCAAACCATTCACACGTTACCTTGCTTTTTCATGTCAGTACTGCTCAGATTGTAGAATCCTCTGAATGTCTAATAAAAACAAATCTTTGACAGAATGGAATATGAGACACCAAAGAGTGGCTTGTAGTTACTTTTCATATTTCAATTAGCATACATCCTCTTTGACTTTGATCAACTTTTGTTCTTTATTATGGTATGTAAATACCCTTGTCCATAGTCAAGTAATGTCTGGTTAGGTTCTAGTCAAGTTGGGTTTGTCTCCATTGACAGGGTGTTCCTCACTACGAGGGAGTGAATATGGGCAGGAACCTGGTCGGGAATATGGGAATATGTGCGGGCCATGAGTGTGCAGCAGCTGCGGTCGATGTTCCAATGATGTCATTGCGCGTACCTTTGGGTGACCAGTTTCTCTGAAGTCCTTCAGTATATTTGTTTGTCGGGGTTGCCTCCTAAGGTTGACGCCGTACCCTTCCACCACATTTGATAAAAAGCTTTGGACCTCAAAGTTTGACCATGGAATTATCGATATGCAGCTTCCCATCTTGCCAACTATTACGGTCTCACAGCCTATTGAAAACGGTGGTTGAGACGTTGTTGTTTGAGGAGTTCGCAAGTATTGTCTTTGTCCATCCAAATGCAAGGTCCAAACAAATTAAGTCTGTTGCCAATCAAGTCACTTGCGCACAATGCTTGACCTTTCTTGTACCACCTTGGAGTGGTTCCAAAAAGCAGGGGGAAATCTAGCCAGAGCTGAGTTGGGAAGAACCGACTAAAGAAACACCAGAGCAAAAGGGGCTTCAAAAGCATAACATTGATATTGACATGGTAGCTCTGGAGGAGCTGAAGAGATCCAACGCTAAAGAGGAAGAGTGTGTTGGTAAGGCTACTGTCAGTCGTACACTCCACAAACCCGGCATTTATAGAAGAGGGGTAAGGAAAAATGTATTATCCAAAGAAAGCTGTGAAAAGACCAACTGATGAGACCAAAACAGAACTTAATGGTTTCTATGCAAGAAGTGTTGTATTGGCAGAAAACTAACGTATGCCCCTTAGCATAACCAGATACTCATGGAGACAGAAAGGGCTCCCATGGCCCCTGTGATCCACCAGACTGTTTTGTAACTGTCCAGGGTCATCACCAACAAGCACTTTATTTCTGGGGGTGAGAGCGGTGGAGCGAGAGGCATACAGAAAAACGGCTCTTCATCTGGTAATTAGAGACAAAATAACGATATCTTTGTGCGGGAGCTATTCAGGGAAGTAAGAGAGAGAGAAAGAGAAAGAGAGAGAGGACAAAGCAGGCCAACAGAGATCTCTGTGTGTACCCTCTTTCTCATTTAAGCAGATTGGGGCACTGCCTGTGTTAAGACCCTGCATAGGCCCTCAGTTGCCATGTAGCCTCACTCGTCCTTTCTGAGTGACTGATTCCCCTGTTTGGTATTTTCTTTGATTTGATCCACTGACCTATTTCTCCAAAATGGCAAACTCTTT
Source organism: Gambusia affinis (assembly GCF_019740435.1). Taxonomy (NCBI): domain Eukaryota; kingdom Metazoa; phylum Chordata; class Actinopteri; order Cyprinodontiformes; family Poeciliidae; genus Gambusia; species Gambusia affinis. The sequence goes on from NC_057886.1 coordinate 4,585,145, forward strand.
CCTAAGAAAGAAGGAATTTGCTGCAGATCCTTGTTTTATTTTTTTTGTTTTTTTGTTGATCCAGTGAATGACTGAACATTTATCATAAATATTTGATCCATTTAATTGATTCTTGTTGGAAAAACTTTAGTTGGCGAGTGTGAGTAAGGCTATCCTGGTTGGATGTCACAGGGTTTACACACCTCTCAGAATCCCACTCGTGTGTACCAAACACTTCTAAACCCTTTAGGTTTCTTAGCTGCCACTTTGGTTCACCTTTCTACGCTGATTTCTGTAGGATTGAGATCTGGAGACTGACCGGGATGTTCCTTGATCTCAGGGTATCCTCTTCTCAAGCCACTCCTTGGCAAGATGCTTCTTGTAATTGGGGTATTGGAAGACGTGATGAAAATCCAGCTGTTGTCCTCTGGAAGAAATAAGAAGGTTCTAATCACTAATTTTACAATACATCACCCCATTCATTAGTGTCTTATTGTACTGAAGTCAATCTGTATCCTTAGGAGAATAGTGGCCCCCAAACCATGTTTGTTTCTTGAAACTGTCAAGAGTTTTAAACAAGTAGAAAGTCATGCAAATGTCATAATTCAAAGCATTTCAAAGGTCTGAGCAGCAACACGGAAATCTCTGTATGGATAGAAGGAACCTCACATTCTGAGATAAAGGGTAAGGGTGAAGAAAGTTGCACAGTCACTGAACAAGAAGCCAAAAGCCAAGAAGAGACTTCAGATGAAAAAATAATTTGTATCTAATATGGAATCCAGCAGAAAAAGTATGGTTTGGGGTGACAACACTGGCATCAGCATTGACGGCTTTCACCTGGTACGTTGAAGAACAATTTGTGTATAGAGAAGAACGTTGGGGAACTCCTTGGAGGTTGGGCATAGAAGAGGAGAAGAAGTAGAAGAAACCAACTCATGTGCCTAGAAAGTGAAGGTAGATCATTTGTGACCTCAACAAAAACAGCCTTGAAGCCCCTCTTACCAATTTGCTCTGTTTTTTCCATTTTGGTCACATTTCCAATGTTTCACATGGTACCAATGTTCAGACAAAGATCATCTGATTAGAAACAAAATGCATTTCATTTATTAAAGGAAAACAGTTGTCCAAGCAAACCTAGCCTTGTGTGGAAAAGTAATACCAGCCCTTGTTAAAACATGTATTACCTGTGATTAATCAACGTTTCTGGCTTAACTTGACTGGAGAATAAATTCTGCGCTCCGTCAGAAAATCCTGCAGGATAATGCCTGGCCATGAATTCACAAACTAAAGGTTTTAGGGTGGCCAAATTAAAATCCTGACTTGAATCCATGTGATTACTCTGCCACGTCCTGAAATGGTTCATGTTTGAAAGGATTCAGAAACAATATTACAATGAAGACTGTTGACGAGAAGAACCAGCTATTATATTAAGTGGGCTATTTCTTTTTCCATAGGATCACATAGGTATAAAAAAGTGACTTTTGCATTTACTCCTGTTTTCTTTATTACAATTCGTCTGATTACCTGAAAAATTATAATTCAACAATGAATCAAAAACAGACGCAATCTGTCATGCAAGAAATTCTTTTTCACAATACCATACTCCTGCCACAAATTGTAAAAAGACAATTTCTATCACTGTAGAGAAGTTACTCTGTTAGTTAACTGTTGGTTTGTTTTGCTGTGTTGAACTCTTTATGCACCGCTGCTCGCATGAGGTCACTGCAAAGTAAATTTAGGACTGGTCAGCTGTGGCCTCTGAACACACCTCAGTTTGGGTGAAACATCTTTACTAAAATCTCACCCATTATGCATTCAGTTTATCTCCTGGGATTTTCGGATTAGCCAGGGTGCCAAGCGTTAAACATAACATCCGAAGGTCGAAGACACTTGAGAACATGCTTCCTTGACGTTACACATACTTAACACCGGATGCTCCTTAAGCTGTTTAAAAGCTTCCCGCTCATTTGGAAAATTACCCTGAACTTTACTCGCCATCAGGGAGTAGCTTCATATGCCTTGAAAGACCTGAACCACTAACGACCTCAGGCCACAAGCAGCTTCATCAGGACAAACAACACATTTGCGATTTGTCAAAATATAAGGATTTCACAACAAAAGTGTGTTTTGTATGTTTTTTAAATTCATTACATCACACTCAGAGAGAAATAGCAACAAAAGGTGCTGCATATTTGTATAGAGAGTCTGTTTTCTGGCAAAAACCTAACTTCTGTGACTTTTTTGTCAGATTTCTTGTAAAGTGAGTGACTATAAATCAAACACAGTGCTTCATACCAGAGTGATTTTTTTTATTATTATCTACACATCTTTTTTTTATCTACCTCAAGCAAACTCAGACAATGCATTCACCAAAAGATGTTCAAGGCAATGTAAAACAGGTGGGTAATTTGTTTGGATGGTTATTTTGGTCACAGGACCTGTTGCATCTTCTCATGGGTTTTGCTCGATGATGTCCATGTTGCCAAAGCAGAAGCTGAACCAATACAGGCACAGCCTCCTTTGGGGCGGCGGCCTGACCTGGCGGCAGCAGATTGAGACAGGAAGAGGCCCAACATCGCCACCGCATGGCCTTATGGCGGAACTGCTTCCATTTTACTGTCCATTCATGAAGTTCCATTGTGGAGAGTAAAGTCAGTTGAAACTGTCACCTCTTCTTGGCAGTGTAGAGGTGAAGTTTGATGGGTTGAGTCGGTGGAAGTGGGGTGAACCATTTCGGCAGTAAAGGCAGTGTCCAGGTCCTTTTGACTCTAGCTGCCGTTTGGTCTCATTCTTCTGTCCTGGACGTTTTTCCCCAAATTCATGGTCATGGTGGCAACGGCATAAGTGGATAAAATCATGATGGTGCTCCCCACGAACTGAGACGAGGCTCCCCGCTTTGGCATGAACCTCCAGTGAGTGGACGCTTGTGGCCTCTGGGCGTCCGTCGCCTCCACCGTCTGAGAGACCGGCTCCATGGCTGCTGCTCCGACAGGCGGCCGCTGAAAACAACAACTCCAAGATGGATCCAAATGTCTTTGCTTCTCTCTCTTTTGTCAGGATGACGGACAGTTTTCTTCTTGCTGCAGCTCGGTGCACCTGCTTCTCTTCCCCACCACGAAAACGCGCTTCTTTATCTAGTCGGCCTTGTTTGCACACGTCAAATCCTCAGACTCGGCTCGACGCCGGAGTGCGTCAGCGGCAGCTGTGGGAGGTTGACAGGATAAACTAGGTCTCCTGTCCCCGGTGCAAACTGTTCAGACAGGACTTGTTAATAGAACAAACCAAAGTCATTGAGTCGCCTTAATTGTGCTTGGGGATTGATGTCAGCTCAGGCAGATCATTTAACCTGTGAGGAGCAGGATTAAGTCTCTAGTTCCAGTCAGACGTTTACATGCACTCTTATCAAGGGCACGATGATAATTTGAGGCATTTATCTATTTATTTGCACTCATTTTTTCCCCTCAAGGTAAAATAACTTAACATACGATGATTTTGAAGATCTGTGTGCTCAACTCCTTCGCTCATATTTAATTAAACGCTCCTTTTAAAGTAATCAAGAAACACCCAAGATTTGAAGCCATTTTTCTCCTGGTATAATTCTGCCTGAATATTTGTCCACTCTCAAAACTGGTCGACTTGGCAGTAGATTAATTTTTTTAAAGGACTGAGGTTCTCCAGGAGCCTCCCCACACCTCCAACCCTGACACACCTGAACCCCAAACCTCTATATGAGTGTTGGTGTGAAGGAGCGAGTGAAGAATGGCGTAGGGAGGACTGCAGGGGGGTAAAATGCTAGATAGGTAACTCAGTCTACCCCACCAAGAGGAGGAGGTCTTGGCACATCCACCATGGGACCAATGGCACCTGTGTTACCAAGAGACACTCACCAAGCCCCAAAAATTGAACAGAACTGGGACCAACACCTCAAACACCTGAAAACCCAACCCTAACCCCAACACCTAGCATTGTCAAACAAAAGGTCAACAATGAATCAAACCTTACAAATAGTGTGCTCCAAATATATACAAGCCTAAAAGCTTTATACACATTTAAAACCATTTCAATTGATGTCAAAAGATCTGGAGCTGTTCCCAAAGTAAATCCTTTCAAGACAACATGTTTTATCTTGACAGTCATCTCTTTTATATCCAGGTTAGTATCCTATTATCTGACCTCATTTTCTCTTCTAACGTCAGAAGCCAGAAAACGAGACACAGAGTCACGATCCAACCTATTTTGTGACAATAAGGATGGGAAAAAGAGGCACAAACAAGAAACGGATCTCACCGCTCGAGCATGTGTTGGTGCACCTTTGGGAAGATGTACGACTTGACAGACGCCCAGACAGATTCATTTTGGCGTGGCGGCGGCGTTAGACGGATGGCTGAGGAGAATCCCGTCAAACAGCTCTGTTTGTTCCATAACTCTGCTGCAGAAATGACACCTGCAGAGGAATCAATAGGGGGAGACAAATCATGCTGCTCCTTTCACTTTGTCAGCAGCGCATCTGTCCTCAGGTGTGCCTGGAGCATCAAATCGTGCCATATTTTATCCACACACACAAAATTGCGTGCATGATTTTAGTCCAATCATACACACAATACTATATTAACAAAAGCTGCTTGGGTACTCGCTACTCAAGTCAGTCTCCTTTATACAAATGACACTATTTATAGAGTAGCAAGGTTTATATAAGATCAGGTAGTGTGTGTCCAAATACGGCTCACCCAAGCTTTTTGTGACTCAAGACGTCAAACTATATCAGTCTGTCGCAATTCCACAAACGCAGAAATTTACGCAAAAACAATTCCCAGCATTTCTTCCGAGCTACTGAATAGCTGTGAGTTTATTGCAAATTTTCGGCAAAAATGGTCAAAACATTTAATTTGAGCAATGCCAACTCCCACCCGCAGGTGGCAGTATTTCATACTTTTTCCGACACCGCTGCTTCAGCCTTACTTGATGTTACGTTATGATCCGTGATTGATGTGGCGAGTGACGTCATACATCTGCGCATGTATCGCATTCACCACAGTTATAATCTTAATACGGCCCAAAAGGAAAACCACTCTAGCCCTTCTGATCTACGGCAGAAACAGCATGAGGCTTTAAAAAGTACTGAACATAGAAAACCTGTTGCTCCTTCTCCTGTGGTCAGCGTACCTCACAACAAAAATTTACCAATACAGCATTTTCCAACACTGTCAACACACAAGGTGAAATAACTGGATTTTTCTGCAAAGGAAGCAAAACACAGTGGCGGTTGCGTCATGCTGTGGGGAGGTTGTTCCTCAGCAGAGACATGGACTCTGTTCAGGTTGACAGATGAATACCAATAAAATACATCAAGGCTTGCGGTGCTAATGGAATAAAGAGGGAAAAAAGAACCAAATATCTTTGCGAGCAAGAACATACGATCACATCTGTGACTTTTCACATCAGGCTGAGCAGAAAGCAGCAGATTTGTGTTTTCTGCTTTTTGGATTCAGCCAGGTTCTGTTTTGGAACCGTTTGCGTCACCGCAATTAGATTACCTGGGCACTCTGACAGGTACGTCTTTATCTCCACATGTCTAAAGGCGGAAAGGCTAATGTTAGCATAGTCTGCCTTAAAGCTGCACCCAATTACAAGTTGACCTAAGACTTGGAAACTGCACAGACTGAAACAAAAATAACATCTTGGATAATTACTCAGTTCTGTTCTCATTCATGTTGTTAATCTTTTTGTTTTTGCTTTAGTTCAGAGTATTGATCAATATTAAAACAGAGTGATGACATCATGACAGGGAAGAACACAATGTGGAAATATTGACCAGCAAGACGTGTCATGATAAATTGTTCCAGTAATTTCAATAATATTGTTGTTTTGAGACCATTTTCAAGTAAAGTGATGACATGAGAATTTAAGTTCGGCCTCTCAAACGCCAATAAATATTCATTTTGCATAGAACACTTCGCACGGGAACTGGAAGATATCTTAAATATCCAAAATAAACAATAAATGAAACAAAAACAACAGAGACCATAAACAAGATGGCTTATGACTAAGTAAAAAAATATTTGACCACAAGAAAATATTAATCATTAGACGAGAAACTATTGGGCTCATTTTAATTTATTGTGCAATTCATTGATTAACTTCTTGTTGTGACAGGCTTAGCAGGAAGCTAAAGCTCAGGTGCAAATTATTCTTTAAAACGGACAATGACCCTAAACTTACAGCCAAAATATAAAAAAGCAGAGCTCAACAGGTGTGTGTGTGTGTGTGTGTGGGTGAATAAATCTGGCTCAGTTACACACCTGTTCTGTCTGGAGGAATGGGGCCAATATTCCAGAAAACTACAGTGAAAACAAAACTGAAACTGTTAAACCAAAGCCACACAGTTTCAAAAGGCAATTCTCCCAAATACTGAGAAAAAAAACATGTCAACGTCTGAAATGAAGAGATTATAAACAGATCTAAACAGATTAACCTGACCTGACCTGTGGAGGTTTCCATGACGTCACTCAACTCTGTTTGAGACATTGCCTTGCAGGTACGTGCAGAGGTGGGGTTGAAGGGGGCTGGACCCCCTGCCCTTTTTATCCTTGATGCCCCTAGTGCCCTTTTTGAGTTTTTTTTTTTTTTCAAATTTTTTATTTTATTTTGTATTTTTAATCTGTATGCCAGAAGGCCTGTTTGTGCCCCTCAGCAATAATATTTAGCTAAATATAATAATTTAGAAAATGAGTGAATGAGTGAAACCTCAAACTCTACAATCGAGTGTGAGGTTATACCTAGGATTTTTAATTGGCTAGTGTGTGTCTCTCACGCTGTGAGAATCGGCCAACAGTTCTAAAATTGTGAAGTGTGAAATATATATATATATATATATATATATATATATATATATATATATATATATATATATATATATATATAAAAAAATTCCTTCTCACCCACATGGTGGTGATTCTTCTTCCTCTTAGCTCGGGTCCTCTACCAGAGGCCTGGGAGCTTGAGGGTTCTGCAGTATCTTGGCTGTGCCTAGGACTGCACATTTCTGGACTGAGATGTCTGATGTTGTTCCTGGGATCTGTTGTAGCCACTGTTCCAGTTTGGGTGTGTGTGGGTCCCGTGATGACCACAGGCACCACTGTGGTCTTCACCTTCCAGGCCCTCTCAGTTCCTCCCTTAGGCCCTGGTATTTCTCTAGTTTTCATGCTCCTTTTTCCTGATGTTGCAGTCACTTGGTATTGCCACATCCACCACAACGGCTTTCCTCTGTTGTTTATCCACCACGACTATGTCTGGTTGGTTCGCCCTCACCATTTTGTCTGTCTGGATCTGGAAGTCCCACAGGATCTTAGCTCGGTCATTCTCCACTACCTTCGGGGTGTTTCCCACTTTGATCTTGGGGTTCCAGTCCATATTCTGCACAGATGTTTCTGTACACTATGCCTGCCACTTGGTTGTGTCGTTCCATGTATTCTTTCCTGCCAGTACCTTGCACCCTGCTGTTATGTGTTGGACTGTCTCAGGGGCCTCCTTGCACAACCTACACCTTGGGTCTTGTCTGGTGTGGTAGATCTGGGCCTCAATTGCTCTGGTGTTTAGGGCCTGTTCCTGGGCTGGCCATGATGAGGGCCTCTGTGCTGTCCTTCAGTCCAGCTTTTTCCAGCCATTGGTAGGACTTTCTGATGTCAGCCACTTGGTTATTTGCAGTGGTACATCCCATGCAGGGGCTTGTCCTCCCATGATGGTTCCTCCGGCACCTCAGCTTCTGTTCCCCATTGTTTGAGACATTCACTGAGCACATTGTCTGTTGAGGCTTTGTCCCTGATGTATCTATGGATCTTGGATGTCTCGTCTTGGATAGTGGTTCTCACACTCACTAGTGTGTATATCTCTTGAAATGGGCAAGAGATATATATATATATATATATATATATATATATATATATATATATATATAAAGCCTCCCAGGAGGCTGGAAAGTGAGCTGGCTTTGCTGTTGCCTAGCAACCTTGCATACATTAGGTTGTTCCACTGATGTAATCTGATGATGTCAAAGTGTTATGATGTCATAAGCGACAGATGCCTTGAATATCCTGCATCTGAATCAAACTTGCAGATCTCAAGCAGGACAGACGTTGGTTTCACCTTATTGGATTCATCGTTGCTTTTTTTTGTGGATTTTTTTGATAGATCAGTAGGATAGTCAAAATGTCGGGATTTGAAATTGATTCTTTAACTAAGTACCAGATTAGACGAATGAGCAGAGACGAATTAGTCGTCTTACTCATGGATTGGTTGGAGAGATTGAAAGGCAGATCTGCATCCCTGATTAAGGAGCACAAATTGCAGGAGGAGTTGACAAAAGCTCAAGAACAGATTGGGCTTCAAAATGAAAAAATTATTTCTCTTACAAAAGAGTTAAACGTCTCCCTGAAGAAGAGCAAAGACTTGGAATACCAGACGATCCCTAAATTAAAACAGGAAATTGAGAGTTGGACGTCCCACAAGAATAAATTATCATCTGAGGTACAAAGTTACCAACATAAAGTGAAAGATCTGCAAACCTCCATCAAAAACCTGGAAAGAAAAACAAAACAGCAAGAAGAAAAGTTGGAAGAACAGAGACAAATGTGTCAAGTTCCAGAATCGATAGTGAAGCGAGAACAACATGCAAGTGAAGTGGAGAGACTAAAGGCCGAGTTGTCCAGAAAGGTCAATGATATTGGAATGAAGAACATTGAAATAAAGAAGGAAAGAGAGAAATCCAGATTACTGGAGGCCAAAGTCAAAGCTCTGGAAAGGAATTTGACTGAGGCACAAAAGGAAAATAAAGACCTCATTAAGAAACTGGCAAAAACTCCGATGGAGGAAGCGATTGAAAAAACCAGGATCGCATTTGAAGCCAGAATTGATTTCGACACCTTGGCCAAAGAAAAGCAGAGAAGCAGAGCATTACAGGAATGTCTGACAAGGAAAGACCGGGAACTGCATAAACTACAGGAGGAGCAGACTAAGAAACGCTCCACGTTCTCAGATCTGACAAAAGAGGCTCAGGACATAATAAAAATCTTTGAACAAAGAGCACACACTACTGCAAGTTGTCAGAGAGAGACACTGACCAGAACCATGCAGGAGACAGAACCCAAGGATCTGGGGGAACCGTCCCACAATAAAATGACAGAGGTAAAAATGACAGAGGTAAAAGAAAATACTACTAAATTTTTACCAAAAATTGATGCGTCGACCGTCCAGCCATCTAAAACACAATCGTTTTCAAATTACAAATCTTTACGTCTGGGCGATGCCAAGTCAGACGTAGACGTCCAACATTACCTGGCGAACCCAGGGAAGATAAAACTGCTGAAGCCTTCGCCCCCTAGCACAGCCAAACCTAAAAGATCAGGTTTAACATCAGCAGGCAGAACCCCCTGGAAACACTAAGGGGACAAAACAGCAAAAATAGAAACCAGAAGAAGTGATCAGATTAATTGGAGTCTTTAAATTTACTTCTGTCTCTCGCTCACAAACTGTTGGAGACACTCTTTAAACTCAACACAGGTTTTCTCCGGGTGCTCCGGTTTGTCCTACCTTATGGAAAAAATTGATTAGTTTAAATGGAGTCTTTTAAATTTACCTTTGTTTCTCGTTCACTTACTGTTGGAGAGGCAAAGAATATGAATTTATTAACTTATGCGATCTAAAGCAGAAGAAGACGGATGGCTGGATGGACAGTTTTATACGCCTCTTGGATTAACTAATAACGTTTAGACTTTTATTTATTCTTGCAGTTTGGCCATAACCATAATCAACTTTAGATTCACTCAATAATTAATAACTTGCATCCCTACCTGTACTGAACTTTGTGTTTCTTTCTACGAGACACTCTTTAAACTCAACACACAGGTTTTCTCCGGGTTCTCCGGTTTTTCCTTCCATTCAGGATGAAAAATCTTTATGGTGGCCTAAAGAAGTGATTAGATTAATTGGAGTCTTTTAAATTTACTTTGTCTCTCGCTCACTAACTGTTGGAAACACTCTTTAAACTCAATGCAAAGGTTTTCTCCGGGTTCTCCGGTTCTTCCTTCCATTGGAAAAAAAAGTGATGAGGTTTGACTTGACGCTTTGAAGCTGAAGTTGAATGTAGAAACAAAACTGAAGCTGCAGGATTTCCTCAACTGCTTTAGTCACTTTATTTTCAAACTACTTATTGGATATTTTTCAGCTCCAGACGACTCAAAAAGATTTGGATGAGGGTTGTTGAATGTTTTATTTATTTTTTTTAGCTTGAACATCTACAGAAAAATGAATTATTTTTTTTGCAATCACTTCCCTTTAATATTATTTTTAATATTGCAAAACAGTCAATTTCTACAAAAACTGTCTAAAGTTATATAATGAGAAAACAAATAATTTGTTGCAGCTTTAAAGAGCACGCCCCAAACAAACAGTTTTTGAATCATAATTTTCAGATTTATCACAATAGTACAAAATATCACAATAAAATTTCATGTCTGTAAACTAGAGGTGAAATTTTATTGTGATATCTTGTACTATCGTGATCACACTGAAAATTATGATTAAAAAACTGTTTGTTTGGGGCGTGCTGTGGTGGCGTAGGGGACAGCGCCGCCCTGAGTCCTCAACGCGCCCGTCGAGGGTTCGATTCCCAGACCCGGCAACATTTGCCGCATGTCTTCCCCTCTTTCCTTCCCCATTTCCTGTCAGCCTGCTGTCATATAAGAGACACTAAAGCCCATAAAAAAATAAATATATAAAAATGTCTTGCAATATCCAGCCTCTCCTCTTTACTACGGATCTGAAATGACAATTTTATACATCACTTGAAAGATCTTCAATACTTTAACTTTTAATTTAAGCAATAATTATTTCATAATATAAATGATTGCTTAATTTAAAACATGAAATTAAATTCAATTTTACTACAATTATGCACCAAGAGGACAAATGGCAAAATATACTTTTATGAAATATTTCAGTGTGGTTAATTAACGTTCATCATAAGTTCAATAATCTCATTGGCTGTGAGTAGGACATCATTTTGAAAATTAAATGCCACAATAAATCATAATCCAGCTATGATTAAATACATGTTTTCAATTCACCAAGTTTCAATAACTTCAGACATGGATGGAATGGAATACATTAGTCAAAAATAGTATTTGTTACTTTGAGATAATCCTCAGCTAATGAATTATACAAGGCTTCACGTTTCACTCACAATCTTAGAAACTGTCGATTTTCCTGTCCTAAATTGGTAGTTTAAAGATGTAGAGGACTCTCCTTCAGAATATGGAAAAATAAAAGTTGAGTAGCATTCATTCAATGAAGTAAAGGTTTATGTAATAAAAAATTTTAATAAACGCCAGTGTTTTAAACAAACCTGTGGCCAAAAACCTGAGTGTTAATATAAGTCTCTCCTTTGCAGAAATTGACAATCTCATTTTACTATCCTGCTTCGTAATGAATGGAGCTACTTTATTAAGTAAAATCTCCAGTTCCTCAACATTCATGCAAAGTAATTCTTTGAACCACTCTCAATCATAAATCTGTAAAACATAAGAGTATGATTTAAGTCAGTGGACATATCATCAGTTGCAATTAACCAGGGCCCTGTGTCAGAAAATAAACTACGTTTAGAAGGCATAAAATCATAAAGAAGAACAAGCACAAGCAACTGACACACACATATAATCAACTTACAATGTGTTTACAGCAACAAGAATGAGAATTGACTCCAAATTTCACATCCAATTTTCCAGCACAGGCTTATCGGCATGGTTTAATAAACAAAGCATAAAAAAATTGGTTGATTTATTTATTTATTATTTGTGTTGTTTAATCGTCAGTTTGTTAAGCCCCCCCACACACAAATGAAATTCGATTGTAGACGTTAGTTTAACAGTTCAGAAAAAACTGTCCTTCAGATTAATTTAACCCAATTCACAAATCTGTTAAAGGCACAGTAGCCTTTAGTGGATTTAAAGATTTTCATTTGAAAGGAGTAATAAGAATCTCTCACTCACTTAGTAGCATTATTTTTGCTTTTATTGAAAAAAGTATAAAATTTATCCCAGTCATTTTCGAACACGTCCGATAGCTAAAATGACTGATTCTTGTTCTGCAAAACATTGTTTTCTGGTGTAGGCTATGTGTTTAAACGCATACATGTAGATTTATTGTCGGGGTTTTTTTTTTGTTTTTTTTTAGAGACCACTATCATAGCGGGTCCTCGTTTTTCACTTGTTTGAATATTAAAAACTACACGTCGGTCCACTTTTAAACGACGCTCTTAGCGCAAACACTCCCCTACCTGCCATTCATTGCATGTCTTTCTTTTAATTGGTCCGTGTGAGTTTTGTCTGATCCTCTCGTAGAGTAAATTTGTCATGGACAGCGCCCGCGCGCCGGCGTACGCTTAGTGACGTCCCGCTGGGAAACGCCGTCGGGCCGCCAGCAGGTGAGGCGACCGGCGGTTCACAAGGAAACACTGCAGCCGAGAGGATTACACGCGATACCTGCTGCTCCTGTCTGCTAGTCTGAGAGGTGACGTCAGTCCGTGGGTGTGTGGAACTAAAAGCGCAGTTTGGGAAGACACGTAGGAGGGCTTTAAACATAAAGGAGCATTATAAGAAGAAGCTAATGCCTTGTTGTCATTTCATAGTGAAGAGATAAATAGAAAATTACATGCTGTCGGTCCATTGAACCGACCGGAAACAGACAAAGGCTGACTTAGCTCAATACCTGACGTCCTGCCTTTAAAGCTGTAGTATGTAACTTTTCTAAAAATTAATTTGTTGAAACTGTCACTATGTTGCGACAGTATAGGATGCGACACATAATCTAAAAAATAAAATAAAAAAATAATCGAGCTCCTCTCCTTTCTCCCAGTGCGAACCAGAAACAACCAATCAGAGCCAGGAGGCGGGTCTTCCAGCTGTTAATCACTCTCTGTGTGGCCAGGCTAGTTGGTCACCAATTACTGTAGATGAACAAATTTAACATAATAGTAAGTTATACTAGGACTTGGTGTTTTTGTGAAGTCAGACTCAATTTCTAAACAGTTCCAGTTATTTCTGGACCAAAACCTTCCGGGATCACACCAAGTGACCCCAAGCATTTAGCAAGAGGATAGTTTCAACAAAAGGAAATGATCTAGGCCTGTGGTGTGAAAACCTTTTGCACAAAACTGGCAAATTTAAACTACTGACAGGTCACAAAATGTACTAAATTAAAAATGCAACAGTTAGTTTCTTCTTTTTTGTTTGTTTGTTTTGTTTGTCTTCTAATCTAAAGGTCTATAGTGACCTTTATAAGGTCACTATAGAACGACAGAGGACGAAACATTTCCCAGCATGATGAGACAGGAGAATTTCTACAAGGTGAAAAGATAAAGTTTTGTCATGTCAAAGTGTTACAGGCAGATAGATGGGCACCTAAAGATGTCTGAGAATTAAACCAACAGGAGTTACAGTAGTCACATCATTTTAAACGTGTGTTGAATAGGTTTTCCCTGATTTCCATTGAACTCCACAACATGAATGTCATGTTAAATATTTATAGTCCATGTACCATTCAGTCCATTGTTTCCTAAATGAGAATAATAATAATAAAAAAGTAAACTTTATTATTTATTGTCAACAATATATCAATTTTTCTTTGCATTATTGACTTTATCCTCACTATCCTCAAACATTTAATCACTTTCCTAAAATAATGGCATAAGTCATCTATTACCTTTAGTGATTTTGGGGGAAAAAAAATATATATAAAAAGTTATATATATATATATATATATATATATATATATATATATATATATATATATATATATATATATATATATATATATATATATATATATATATATATATATATATATATATATATATATATATATATGCACCACACACACACACACACACATATATAAATACTGTGGTGGCACCTAAAATGCCACCACAGTATTTAGTTTCTTAATTAATTTTGAAATAGTTTCAGATAAAATTTATTCTATTTTCTAAAAGAAAAATAATAAAATAACAAATTACATTTTGTTTATAGTTAGGCAAGTTCATTTGTTTACATTTATAATGCTTTCCTGAGGTGGGGACGGGAGTGGTAGCGGCGAAGCGGAACCTGCGTTTGGGGGGCGTTGCTTCCAGGTTGATTTTGGGATGGACTTCCGGTCTGCCCCAAAAGCAATCTGGATGCTAAAGGCAGCGCTACGTTCCATTGCTGACTTCTGTCTATTTGTCCTCTAGGTCAGTATATAGTGGGAAAAAAACCACCAAGACAACTTTGTAGGATCTTTACATATTGATTGACGTGATGTATCATTGAGTCACGGTTTCTATGCACCTTTTTGTCAGTATTGTCGGACGGGGGTAGCGTTGGTAATGTGCCGCCTCGCTCTGAGGACCGTTATGTTTTAACGTTTTCATGTGGGACCGTTGAAATATAACGTCTCCTTGTAGGACCGTTATAGTTTAACGTCTTTATGTTTGAGAAGTTTCATTTATTTATTTATTTTTCTTATTTTTTTTTAAAATGAATACAGTAAAATTACAGTAAAGCTTTGCGGCAGTTAATTTACCGTCTGGTGTATGTGCCGCGATTGTCTTCAACAGTGTGAGGTTAATTTTTACCTGTCATGAAAGCAGACCAGTGGCAATGTAAATCATTACTGTTGTATAATACAAAAGTTTTGTAACAATAAAAAAAAGCAATCTGGATGCTAAAGTCAGCGCTACTTTCCATTGCTGACTATGGAACTATTATATATATATATATATATATATATATAATATGGGTGTGTGTGTGTAAAGATCACCACACCTTTCTTGCAAAAAGATGACCTAGGTAAATAAATAAAAATAAATTTGTGGCAAAAAAAAAAGAAAAAAATTACATAGGCTATTATTTTATATTTGTAAAGACCTCGTTTGATTTTGATTTAAAAATATAAGTTTTATAAAACGTATATCTTTGATGTGAAGATAAAGCCAAAAATGTACAAAACACCGATATATTACATTTTTTTAATCTCAAGTGAAAATGAATACAACTAATTTTTTCTTTTTTCTGTTTTGATTATCGATTTAAAAAAAAACAATTTAAGTATTATGGCGCAATTTGCTTCTGTGCTGCATTACCTGATCTTACCACCAGAGGTCAGAGTGAGTTTTATCATAAGATTTTGTACAATGCGGAAAACATGGAGTGGGACGTTCCTGGTGTGTACTTAAGTAACAGCCGCTGGAAAAAAACAGAGCAAACAAGACTAATGAGGTATAAACTAAACACACAAACACACACACACATACACATTGGTTCAGTGTGTTGTTACTGCAAAACGTCAGACAAGCTGTTTGCTCCTGCACTGACTCATCAATTTAGTGGAAGTCTTTAGGCATAGATGTCTGTCTGCAACTACTGAGGAAGAACATTTTGTCGATGTAGTGCATCTTTAGAGATTAAAAGCCTCCACATAAAGTATAAATATGTATTTATGATTGGAATTACAGCTCAGAACCTAAATGAAGGAATAAATAAATGATAGATGGGTTAATAAAAAAATATAAAAGCCATTTAAAGTAATTTTTCTCCAAACATTTAACAGTGTCACATCTAAATAAATACACCACAAAGAAAAACATATTTGCCCTCTTACAGAAATTTTGTTTTTGCTATTTTTGACACACTTTTTATTATTATTCTTTTTTGTTAATCCTTTATTTATACAGGAAACTCGGGTTTCATTTGTCTCATTTAAAGAGACCTTCTCAACAACAAATAACATAAAATAAATAAACGCTTCAGATCATTGAGTTTCTTGTACCCTGCAGGTCACGAGATTACACTTTATTGAACAAAGAGCTTCTTCCTTTTGAAAATATTTGAGAACATATTTCAGTTTTTGCGAGTAAATCTGCAATATAAAAACCACAGAGTTACAAATTAATAATTTATATTTGTCTTTAGATTCTCTCATAGTTGAGCTGCATGTGTAAAATTACAAACTTTTCCATTCTCTGGAAAGAAACTTGAAAAATCTGTTTTGAATGTTGTTTTTTTTCCCCCCTCACTGAACAGTCATTCATTTGGCTCAGACACCGAGAGAAAAAAAAAGTTGCTGCTGCGGCTTGATGAACAAATTTTCTATTTCTGTGGGAAATGGTATTTCTGACGGCAAATTTTTAATCAGCAACAAAAAATCTTTTCGTAAATCTCACCTTCTATTTGCTGCATAAATAAATGGTAGGTGTGCTCACTTCCTGCCTACGGAGAGTCTGACTGTAATTTAGCTTTTCTTCCTATGTTCAAAAATTTTTCGCTTTCTGACTTCAAAAAAATTATAATAATTGCTGATTAAATGTACGTGCACTAGTTTGTAGATTTAAGCTAGGTCATCAGCTTAATTTAGTCAATTATTTATTAGGAGGACATGATCTTCCTGTTCCCATCTGCTCACATCCTGCTCCTTTCAGAACCAGGTGGGCTGTTTTTTTTGTTTTGTTTTTTTGTTTGTTTGTTAAGACATTTTTGCATAGTTAGAAGCCTTTAGTTTCCCACTAATGTGAGAAGTAAGACCGAGGACGGGACTGCGGTCTATGAGCTCCTGCCATGAACCAACCAGAGCAGCTGCTAGCCTCACAACGTCAAAGGGATTATCGTTTGATTACGCAAGAGGATATAAAAGCAGCCTGATGTTTGTGTTGCGCAGCAGCGGCTCATTCTGAAGCAAATACTGTTACAGGACAAACTGCTGCGTTTCCCCACTTGACCCCAGCCAGGGAGAATCAGAGCAGCAGACAGGAAGAGTTTCTTCATATTTGGGCCCTGCCCATAGCAATGCATAGGGAGATGCATTGCATGTAATGCATGGCAGGCACGTATTGTTCTACACCCAATACAATGTCTCTTTATTATTATTATAACTTTTTCTTCCATGACCAATAATGCAGCTCGTACTGCATTAACAGTTAAAATTCAGTCTCTCCCTGTGTGTTTCACTCACATGACAGTTTAGCTGCTCTTTAGAACTACAAAGACTGAAGGTTAGAACTACAACATGGCAGAATCCTCAGTGCCTACAGAAGAGGTCTGAGCTGAATGTCAGAACTACAACATGGTGGAGCAGTCAGTTTCTACAGAGGAGGACTGAACTGGCCTTTAAAACTACTTATGTTTTGAGCATTATAGAAATGCTCCAGTACTTCAAAAAAGTACTGGAGTAAAAGTCGAAAATATCCATTATTAAATATACTTAAGTAAAGTACAGATGCACGAAGATTGTACGTAAGTACAGTAACAAAGTACTTGTGCTTCGTTACTGTAACGAAGTAACAAAGTACTTGTGCTTCGTTACTGTAACGAAGTAACAAAGTACTTGTGCTTCGTTACTGTAACGAAGTAACAAAGTACTTGTGCTTCGTTACTGTAACGAAGTAACAAAGTACTTGTGCTTCGTTGCTTCCCACCACTGATCTAATGTGCACAAAATCTTTTTTTACTTTGGGAGGAAGCCGGAGTACCCGGAGAGAATCCATTCATTAACATGGAGAACTAAACCTGCTGTACTAAAAATCAGCAGCGTGACAAAAGTAACAGGCTGTGACTTAAAATAAGATGCAGCAACGATTTTTATCCAGACGTCTGCGCTGACTTTTTGTCATTTGTGCGCGACGTCTTTTCTCCTCGTTGCAGAGGTCACAGCCTGGTAACATTGGCGCATTAGTGTATCTGTAATTTTTTGCTAGCCGTTGGAGTTCAGCAGTAGTTAAATTATGGTGCTGAACTGTCGGCTTTTTAGAGCCACAGCCAGGGAAGTTTCCTCTTCACTAACACTAGGAGAATCCTCAGAAAACTCACTACAATCTACTGCTGCATCTTCTCCAGCTGGACAATCCAGGGAATCCTCCTCTGGATTCCCAGCTGGAGGAGAGACGGTGCATTTGTTCCCAGAGCTGATGTTATCAGAGTGACCTTCTCCAGCCAGAGAAGGTTGGAAAAGATATTCATCAAACTCGTCGTATTCAGTGCACTCGTCCCTGTAACTATTTGTCTCAAATTTGTCACCAGGAAAGAGATGGTTTACTACTTTCCTCACTCCCGTGATGATCAAATACCCCGTGGAAAAACTTAGTGGGAAGAAAAACGTCGCCAGAACCTGCAAACCTGCCGTAATAAAAATCAGCTGCGTCACAGAAGGAACAGGCTGTGACTTAAAATAAGATGCAGCATCGATTTTTATCCAGACGTCTGCGCTGACTTTTCGTCATTTGAGCGCGACGTCTTTTCTCCTCGTTGCAGAGGTCACAACCTGGTAAGATTGGCACACTGGTATATTTAAAAGTTTTTGCTAGACGCTGAAGCTCACCAGTTGTTAAATTATGGTGCTTAACTTTCGCCTTATGAGTGCAAACTTCCCCAGCCGGGGTAGTTTGCTCTTCAGTAACACTAGCAGAATCCTGAGAAACCTCACTATAAATTACTGCTGCATCTTCTCCAGCTTGAGAATCCAGGGAATCCTCCTCTGGATTCCCAGCTGGAGGAGAGACGGTGCACTTGTTCTCAGAGCTGATGTTATCCTCAGAGTGACCTTCTCCAGCTGGAGAAGGTCTGAAAAGATATTCATCAAACTCATCATACTGTGTGCACTCGTCCTGATAATTATCTGTCTCAAATTTTACGTGAGGAAGCAGATGGTTAACTACCTTCCTCACTCCGGTGGTGATCAAATATCCAGTGGCAAAACTTAGTGGGAAGAAAAACGTTGCTAAAACTTTCTCCATGCTGAAAATCGCTGTAAAACACTAAGTTATCTGTTAAGGAGCTGCTAGTCTAATGCCTGATGTTTAGAGATGAAAGCATTCATAACTAGATGTCATGGCAACAATGACCTCACTGTAGTTCTGGGGGAATGTCCTGCTTCTGGTCGTTGCTATGGAAACGGTCAGGTCAGTCCTTCATGACTCAAACTATTAACCCTTTGCAACTGAGTCACTTAATCATTGGAGGCGAATTATTAATCATGACGGACGTTGGAAGTTTATATTTCATGAGGCTGGAGATTAAAACATATTTAATAGTTAAATATTAAGTTTAGATTGACAATGGTTAATTAAAACCATTAAGTTAAGTAGGTTTTTCATCATTCAATCAGGCTTAAAATTTTGAATCATACTTGACTTAAAAGATCTTAAAAGTCAAATTAAATGTAACCTACAGGCATTTGCTGCTGCTGTTGCTGTAAAATGTGACAAGAAATGTTGCCTGCTTGGAGAAGAGCTACAAATAAATGATTTTGGTTTAATAACTTTATAACTCTGTTACTACAGAGGAGGGCTGAGTCAGCAGATAAAAAACTACAATGATGGAGGAACTCTGAGTTTCTCCAGAAGGAGGCTGAATGTTAGAACTACAGAACATCTGGGCATTTTACAACTGATTTAACCCAACCACTGTTACACATGGGATTAGTTTGGACCTTTGACATGAAGCTTACTGAAAATTTCCAAATAAAAGCCTCAATATCCCCCTTAGGTTAGTGCACCGCCATAGGTGCTATGATAATATTAGCCTGTATTATCTTTACCTCCCAGGTTAGTGCAAAGCAATGCATTAGCATTAGCATTAGCACAAATATTAGCATTTCGCTTCCTCCCACTATGAGCCTTTTCCCTAACATAAGCATTTTAGATATTTCTTATACATTAGCTATGCTTAATATACTCAATGGAGGAAGTGAATGTAACACAACATGCTAGTGATACCAACATGCTACTCACAGCATTCATGCTAACATTAGCATTTTGACTAATTTTAGCTTATGCATTAATTTTAACATACTAAATGTTGCAGGTCCATGTTATTCAACGTTCTTGTGATTCTCCACATGCTACTTTGTAATTTTTTTTAGCTAAGCTTAGCATTGATGCTAATTTTTAGCATCAGAAGGTTGGGTCCAAACCGACCGGCACACTTTGGCAGGCCCCGGTTAAATTTCTTCAGGAATTTTCTAGTTCTACTATATTCTATACTTCCACGGTGACAACCTTCATATTTAGAAAGTTTTATCCCACCCTCAATTCACTTACAAAATGAATCTTCCAAATCAAAATCCACATATTTAAAATCAAAAGGATGGATGAAAGGGGTTTGCAACTTTTTAGTCCTAGGAGGTATTTTTGTCCTCAGTCCAGCTAAACAACACGGGAGCTGCAAATATTACATGACTTAGCATAGTTAGCCTCGCTAGCAAGAGACGGAAAGGTTTCTGACAAGAAAAACACAGAAGGAAGCATCCGGTAGCTCTGCTGTAAGGGAAACTAATGCAAAAATAAATGCCTAAGAATTCATGGGAAATTAAAATCAGAAGGTGTGACGCCACCTTTATGTTAAACAAATGTAAAAATTCATGAACAAAAGCAAGAAAGAATCTCTAGTAGTTGATGTTTCTTTACATATTTTGTCTGTGAGTTCACAAAGGGCGACCCTGTCTAGAAACCAATCCTGACTGGGAATAAAGTGTAGAAACAGAAATATCCCCTATTTTATTTTCTTATCCCCTTCTGGCCCAGATCTCAAAACAAATCTACATAAAATTCCAGACTTTTCCAGACGGTACAGGAAACCTGGAAGTCAGCAGGCTCCGTCCTCCTGTAAGGTATCCAGCGGCTCAGGGAGCGTTCGCAGAAATGACAGAATCACAAAGACAGCGAGGCTTTGTGTGGACGAGAGGGGCCTGACGGTGCGAGTGGAGAGTTTTGTCTGGTGGTCAGGGTTTACACAGCGAGCAAGCGGCAGAACAAACCACTGCCATCAGCAGTGAGACGGCCCGGCCCTCTGACAGCCGGCCAAACGGTTCCACGGCCACATTTAATCCCACTAAAACACAGCCTGCTTACTGGGGCTGTTTTCCCCCGTGGCTCAGTCTGGGCAAGTTACTGACGCAGCAGCTCAGGGGAGGGGTCTGGATTTAAAGTCGGAGATTTTATAACAAAAATGATTTTTTTTTTCTCTTTTGTTTTCATAGTTGTTGTTTTCTTTTTCTTCGTACAAAAATTCTGGAATTATTTTTTTACCATAAAAAGTACAAAAGTGTACAGAAGCCACGGTTGGACGGCTCTGCAGAATTTTTTCCCGATGTCTTTCTCAAGATAAGGAGTCAATTTCCAGGTTTTCTCAAGATAACAAGACGGTTTCCATATGCTTGGTGTGAGTTGAACATGATTCTAACTCGTCATCTCGAGAAAGTCATCAGGAAAAAGTATGTCCGGAAAACTGGAACGTAACACGTTATCTCGAGAAGACCTGGCGTGAAAAAGTATATGAGTCCGTTCTCAGCATCCATAAAAGATCACCTAGTCATGGTGAAAAGGAAGTAAACTCCCTCTGGTTATAAAATAGGATCTGATTTTTAGTCAGTGCCAGATGGAACCAAAGTTAAAAAGTTGTTGGTGTAAAAACTCAGTACACTCTGTGATTTAACAACTTTACCCATAAGAGTAGTGACTTCATAGACAGACAGATGGTTAGCTCGTCAGCTAGTCTGCTTCCTAGCCATCTAGAGTCAGACAGACAGATAACTGGTTAGCTAGTTGGCTTCCTAGATAGCTAGAGTAAGACAGATAGATAACTGGTTAGCTAGTCTGTTTCCTAGCTAGCTAGAGAGCCAGACAGATAGATAGCTAGTCAGCTAGTCGGATTCCTAGCAATCTAGAGTCAGACAGACAGATAACTGGTAAGCTAGTTGGCTTCCTAGATAGCTAGAGTCAGACAAATAGATAGCTAGTTAGCTAGTTGACTTCCTAGCTAGTTAGAGTACGACAAATGGATAACTGGTTAGCTACTTCCTATTCTATAGGAAGTAGAAGAAACAGTAGAAGCGTGGTCTTATTATCTATAATATATTTTTATCAGAAAAGCAGACCAACACCAAACAAAGCATAAATCATCTTGCTGTTTGCTCACACCTCAACAACAGCTTCTCCTGCCTCTTCCCCTCAGATGGACCAGCGTGGGCTGGTTCCACATTCTTGGACGCTCCCCTGAAGATCTCCTTCTGCGTCTGGCGCTGATGAGGTCATCGCTGCGTGGGCGGGCTGAACCATATGCTGCCTCAAAACTGTGTGAAACTCCTAATCTCCAGCAAGGCCTTGAGCGATCCGCCTGTCCGTGGCTGATGAGGGAATAACATCACAACATGATGTGCAGCTCGAAACAAAACATACAAAAAGATGATTTTACACAATGCTGCCCCTTTGACTAGAAATTCACCAGATGTACATAATTTATTGTGCTTTTGACTTGGAAAAAAAAAAGTTTTCTTTTGTCTGATTATTTTCATTTTCTAACCATTTTATTTGCATGAATTATTTAGATGTCTTTTCCACATAACTTTATACTTTGACTGATGTTGTAATTTTTAAACATTAAATGTTTTGAGTCATTTCTTAACTATGTTTCACTTTTTCTCTAGTAAACATGAAGCAGTGCTGCTCTTACATGAGTTCAGGTTTTGTACTTGTGACCAGTTAGTCTGGTATATTTAAGCTGAATCACTTGTTCTCTTTTTTTTCAGTGCATCTATCAGATTAAAACTTTGCTAAAAACAAAACCCCAAACAAAACATAAAGTTCCAGGTTGCAACAAAATGTGATCATGTAAAGAAGGTGTTGATCATTTTGCAAAGATTGATTCTTTAGTCTTCATTTTGGTTTTAGACAAATGAAGGAGCTGGTGACCTTTGCTGCCCTGCCGTGGTAACGCACCGCTGTCTGTGGTGCTGAATTTTTTGTTGTTGTTGTTGGTTTGTTTGTTTGTTTCCATCTCTCACTGTTGATTTTACAGAAACCAATCAGCAGATTCAGCATCTCTGATCTGACATCTGCAAGACCCTTGCAGCGTTGTGACAGTTGTGTGGGATCTGGGCTGGTTGTTCACCACATTCACAGAAGTAGAACCCCACCAACACACACACACACAAAAAGAGAGAGAGAGAGACACAACCCTCCACTCGGGAGCAGGAGGAGGGGCGATGGGGGAATCCCAGGGAAGATTAGAAATATTGCGTTATTGCTTTTCACTTCTGTCACTCCGTCCGCTTCCCGGGAAGTTAACATAAAAAAAATAAAAATAAAAAAAAACTATGAATGAATGAACGAAAGAAAGAAAGCAAGCAGAGAGGGAGGTAGGTGCGTGTTTTGCGGGAGGAGGCGCTAAATGTTTACGGAAGCAGAGGAAGAAGCAGATCTGCGGCGGAGGAGCTCAGTGAGGATGAGCAGCGCGGCTCCTGTACGCGGTACCACGCATCCCTGATGAGGAACGACGGCGTTTGTGGACGTGGAAACGCGCTGACACATTTTTGACTCTAACAAAAGAAGAAGGAATAAAGAAAGATAAAAGAAACAGACCGGGTGAACTTTGATTCGGACCGACCCGCATGAGGCCTTTCTGGCGCCCAGCTGGACGGCGCCGGAGCCCCGCAGAAGTCCAGGATGCTCCCGGGATCCGGCAGCCGCGGATCCATGAGCGCGTAGAGGGCAAGCATGTCCGACCGCAGAGAGGCGCAGACCGCCACCAAGCTGAAAGGAGTTGCACCGTTTGTTGTTAGGAGAGATTATAATTATTGTTTTCTATTTAATTTTCTATGAGAAAGAGGGAAAAGCGTGCGTCCGCGGATTTCCTCTACGTGACCCTGGTCTCATTCAGAGTGCGCCCCCCGGCCGCTGTGTGTGTTTGTGTGTGTTTGTTTGTTTATGTTTTTGGGGTGGACGGTTCGGATGCATTCGCCCTGCCTGCTCAAAGAGACATATCGGTTCAGGGTCGAAGGATTGATTTAGCGAGGCGAGGGGAACCCCTGGATGCCCGCCTCATCACGCCATGGATGACTCGGGGATAATCAGGCGCCGCAGGCTGCAGGTGAGCCGCCCGCCGCAGGCTGGAGTTCTGCTTCATGGATTTAAAAGCTCTCTCTCTCTCTCTCTCTCTCTGTCTCTCTCGCTCTCTTCTTATTCCAAGTTTTGGTTTGTCAAATGTAAGTGTTTATTAAAGTGTACAGTTTTCTGGCTAGTCGTTTACCTTTAAAAAACATGACAAACATAATTTATTATTTATATTTTTATGCTTGAAATGTCCGTTTCTTAAGGTGTTTTCACACCGGATAGTCCGGTAGACTCAGTTCGATTTGGGGACCAAAATGTTTCATACTGCACTGTGTGAAATGATCCCAGCTGGTTAAAAAAAAAAAATTAAAATAAAATAAATGTTCCCCTCCACACCTGTGATGGCGCTGCACCATGAACCACTTGAGGAAACTCCATGAAAAACCTCCAAAGAAGAAGAGCGCGACTTCCTTCTTCTCAAAATGTAAAAAAAAATGCAGCGGCATCAGATTTTAGAGGTCGTTTCTCCCTCTGGTCCTAGGGCTAGCACATTTGTTTTGGTTGTATTCACCCAGAATGTCCGTTTCCCGCTGGTGGACGGGTCCATTTTCACAGTAGGGCAAATGCGGACAGTGGCTATTTTATTATTTTATTTTAAAATGCACTCTATGCCCAATCCAGCCTTTTAGAAGTTTGTTTCCTTACACTTTTTTAAAGGGGCAGTGTTGTGTAAAATTGACTTTTTTGAGCTTAACAACATGTTATAATGTTATTCCCTCATCAAAAACATTCCTGGAGTATTTCTTTGGTTCTATCTTGCGTCTTTAAGAACTCCTTTAATCTCCATGGCAACTACTAAGTTGTGCAAAAACGCCTGGTTGAACCTAGCCCCGCCTTCGAGTACAAAGCTCCTCCTCAGAGGTGAAGTTTCCAAGCTTCCGTCCCACAGAGTACTCTCCCCTCACTCTGCTCCTTCAGACTAGCCAGCAGCAATTAGCAAACACCTGATGGAGCTGCGCATCTGCTGAGCTCATTACAGGAGATACTTCTCAGTGAAACTCTGGTGAAAACGTGGTTAAAGGGTTAATAGAGGAGCCATGTTGTGACGACTTTCTTAAGGCAGAGTTCCAGAAATAGTAGGAGGTTTTAAAGAGACAGAAGCCCAATTTCAAAGCGCTGAATAACAAAGTAAAATTTTCTTTTAACTCAAATTTGATATATAAAGCATTTTTATAACAAGTGACATCAACATAGTTACTTGATTATGCTATAAAATGGTGATGATATCAGGCTGGAAATCATATAATAAAGCCCCTTTAATATGCCAGGAGGTCTTCAATGATAATTTAGTGGTCTACTAGCAAACATAAAATAGGTTCAAAATGGTTTTTCAACAGAGTAACAATAAAAGAAACAAAGTCGTGTTAATGGCAAAGTGCTTCATCAGATGCAAATTCAAACTTCTTTCATGGCTATTTGACCTAAACTAAATCCAGCTGAAATCCTTGGGGTCAATTTGCAAACTGACTTATGACTGAGTTTGCATCAAAAAGAAAATTTCAGATTAAAACAAGCTGATTATAAAAACACAAAGCTCTTCAAAAGAAGAGCTTTCTTATATCTTTCCCCTCTGTGGGGTTTCAGACTCTCTGCCAATATTTTTTCCACAACGTGACCCGATTCCACTCCAAGACAGGAAGTTACTGTGTGCTGTAATTCAGGTCACACACATTTAATGTTCTGATGCATGCGGCTGCTCTCGCTCACCTAATGTCGGGGTTTAGCCCCACCCCACGCCCCCACCCGCACCGTCCGCTGCACTAGATCTACGTGGGACGGATGGGCACCGATGCGTGTCGATATGATGTGTCCAAACGACTGCGCTCATCTACTCCGAGGCAACCAGGGGTCACGACCCCACCCTCGCCTTCTCCCTCGGCCCCTCCCTCCGCCACTTTGCGGTTCAGTCAAGTGAGCTGAGCAGAGATGAGCGGGGGGCCTGCAGGCCATGCAGACCGCAGCTTGCCGTGTGTGTGGTTTGCGCGGCAGCTTCCTCCCGCTGCGGCGCATTTCATTTCCAAAACTGCGCGCTGGCGGTTTTGTTTTGCTGAAACGGAGGATCATGACTCCGCAGTCGGGAATTTTGTCAGCCGTTAGCCGTTAGCCCACCAGTGCAAGCACATATTCTCCATTACGACCATGGCGGCCATTTTGAAAAAAAACGTCCACCGTCAAAAGGAAACACAAGTTCAAGGAATCTCGATGCGTCACGACTCGACACCAAACACATTCACCCAAATTGCCGGTTTCGGCGCGAAAATGTACTGCGGTGTCAACAAACATGGTGGCCATCTTGAAAAGCATCTTTAGCTGAAATATTCAATTCTCTGCTTTCACTACGTACGTTGCTACAAGCTCAACTGATCAGGACATTATGTGATAAACATAAAGAGGCTGCATTGGTTTTTGCAAAACAATTTACACTCAGATTGGTGAGAGATCAGCCGTTAAAAAACAAATCTTTTCAAAGCTTCTCAATTTAATTTGGGTCTGAACTGTTTCATTCTGACACGTGAATGTTCTTGTATGGAAACATTTACCTGTATGTAAGTTTAAAGAGTATGGATGCTTTCTGTGTTAGGATATGAAAGCATGCAGGCATTTAACATCTACACACACATTTCATGTTCACATCTCGTCTTTATGGCTGTGTGTGTATGAAATGGTTTGATGACAACTGATTGGCTTTGCATGCTCTGTTAAGCTGCCATGTCAGTCCCTGGGGCCTCACTCGCTCTCACACACCCACACACACACACACACACACACACACACAGCCTTTCTTTCAGCACCATATGGTGACACACCCCTCTGCTCTGCGGCTGAGGTCAGGGGTCACAACCATGAGGCTTTTTCTCTGACATGACTTACATAACAAGAGCGTGGTCTTTGTGCCACCTAATAACACGGAGACAAGAACGCAGACGACTTTATTTTCAAGGAAGTGGTCCAATTGATATCAGATCTTTAAAGGAAACATTAAAGCTTAGATTGTGATTGCGTTAAAATATATCTGAAATACGGTTTGGGTGTGTAAGTCAGTGCGCTTCAGGGACACAAACTTCAATCATAATTTCAGAATTATGATTTTGTTTTTTGCATTATTCCGCCATTGTTTACATCTTGCTTCCAGCGCAGAATCAGTTGCATTTCGACATGACCGTTCTGACCGCAGACGCTTTGAAAACTTTCGGACACGTTTCTGAATTATCACTGCACGTGGAAGCGGCACGAATTGGATTTTTTAATGTAATTATTTTTTAAGGTGGTGAAAAGATCGGAACTGGTCTGTTAAGACTGCCGTGAAAAAAAAAGTCCGATTTGGGCTTCATTTCGCCTGCGGTGCGAAGGAACGACTCACATTTGCTCCCAATCTGTTTCTCAGGCGAATCCCGGTGGCTTTTCATGTCGGTTAAAGTTGTGCTGCCCGTATGATGAGAGCCGCAAAGGTTTTATTAGGTCATCGTAGAACACAAAGAGCGCATAAGTCATCTTCCCCATGCGTACGCGTTAAGCTTTTCCATCAGTCGCACTCTTAGCGTTAGTAAGTCGTAGGTGATTCCTGGTTTGGTCGCTTTCTCTTGGCAGGCCAACACTCTCCGATTGATCGTTGTTTGTCTCCCTGCCAGCTCTCCACTGTCCCACTGAGCTCAAAGTCTGACAAAATGAACGGCCTCGCCGTCCTGAGTGAGCAGAGCACTTTATATTCCTGCTGCTTAGCTAATCTTATTTTCTCATAAAAGGGGTTCTCTTTCCTCGTCTCATTTCTTCAGTCCAGCCTCTGTGTCCTGAAGGACAGAGTTGTAAGAGGTTTTTATAGCTGTAGCTTACGACCGCCTTTACTGGCTGCATCTAATGTTTGTCCCTGACTGGCCATACTTCATGTCTTAGCACACCTTAAATCCCGTCACATTCTCACTTGCTAGTAAAGCTGAAGCTAATGCTAAAGCGTTAAATTCAACCATGTTGATAAGCACCAAAACTCCAACACAGATGCAGAACTTGATTAAAGTGAAATTTTAGAAATCAGCCAAGTAAATTAGAGCTTTGGAGTTTATCTGGAAGCTAAGGGAGCTAAATGTTTTCAAAGGTAGGCAAAATACTAAAACCCTAAATGAAAAATTAGCTCCGCTATTAGCAGAAATGTTTCCGAAAGCATTCCTGCTCAACACCAGCCGTGTTCCAATTACTAATTTGCTCAAAACTTTGTCAACATTGCGCTAATGTAAAATAAAGACGTACAATTATGAAATTGTGAAATAAGAAACACAATTAAAATCATTCATGAATTAGTTTGTTCATGTGATAAGTCATAAAAAAAAAAACATACCACGCAATCTTCCTCCAACCACTTCCGGTCGTCTTCTTCTTCTTCATAGACTGCGCCAGCAGTTTTTATCGAAAAACCAGAGCTTTTTTTTTTTGACATTTCTGTGCTTCGTGATTTACTTTCGAAATGTCAAATTGCACATTATTATGGTGAATGGAAACACAGCTGCTGAACAATACATTCAGCTAAAACGCAGTGACGCTAAAACCACCAAAAACAAAAACTCTGAGCGGGGTAACTACTGTCTCACGACTTCGCACGTTAACGTTTGTGCGAATAGTGTGTCGAATAAGTGTAGCGCCGTTAGTAATTCTGAACGTCCTGCCCTAATATTGGTTTGTACATGGAAATACTTTTGCATCAGACTCAGATACTCTAAGACAGCTCTACTTAAGAGTGTATGAAAACTGATGTTTCTCTTTATTCGTTCAATCCCGGGAACACATGCTTACATGCTAACCCTGTCGGACCGACAGCCTGGAGCTAAAGGGATCAGACCATCATTTATTAGCTCGACTCTCAGCTTTCTGGTCCCCCGAGGATCGACCTAACCCTGGATCAACTTAAAAAACGTGGTCAGGAATCAGAAGGTGCTTTGTGTAAACAATCGACCTACATCAACGGAGAGACTCGTTAGCATTTAGTCTCAGCTGTGCTGATTCCTCGGCGTCCCACATTTGCTTTTAGTCTGCCGTTTTTCCAAGATGCATCCGTGAACGCAGCGACGTGAGAAAGGCAGCCATGCAGTGAG
Source organism: Gambusia affinis (assembly GCF_019740435.1). Lineage (NCBI taxonomy): Eukaryota > Metazoa > Chordata > Actinopteri > Cyprinodontiformes > Poeciliidae > Gambusia > Gambusia affinis. Next base: position 4,614,171 of record NC_057886.1, read on the forward strand.
CAATGAGCACGCTATTCCATCAAGATAATTAAACCACAGGAGAATTTGCTTTGAGCCACGGCCTTCAGAATATTTGTTCAGACCCACATAAGAGAAAAGAGGCGTCTTTCCAGTCGTATTATATTGAATTTTTATCCTCCCTTTATTGAAATAGTGAGTCTTTGAGCAGCAGCAGCTGTGGGAGTATTGCAAACTGTGACTTTTTTATTTATTTATTTTTTATTCAGGATGAAATCACTGTGCGACTTTATTAAGAGGAGAGGTTATCTAAACCAACCTGGCCCTCTGTCAAAACGTTACTACACCCCCAACCTAACAGCTGGTTGTGTGCAACAACTTCTGCCACAAGCATTTGAGATCAGTGACGAAAAAATTGTTTTAATTATTGCAAAAATATTATGTTTTCCACTTTTTCTTGAAGATTTTTTTGTAAATCAGCCACAATGTCACAACATCTCAATTGGTGAAACGCTACCATGTTGTGATGACTTCCTGAAGGCGGAGTTTCAGAAGGAGCGGGAGCTTCTTAAAGAGACAGAGGCCCAATTTGAAGGCATCAAATTTCTTTTCAGTCAGATTTTGATGTATGTAGCATTTGTTTTTGTAGCAACTGCAGGTAACATTAGTTGTGCTACAAAATGGAAAATGCATAACACTGCCCCTTTAAACGAAGCAAGCACATGTTTAATTCTAACAAATTCAGGTCATTGTTGGTTATCTTTGATTGATATTGAAATTTAATGATATAAAACATTTCAGTTTGAAAAAAAAGAAAGCAAAAACAGAAGAGATCTGTAAAGGATAAAAAAAAAAAAAAAGCTTTTTCCCAACGCTCTGAACTCGTAAATGTTGTCAACATGGAAGCCGGGACGATTAACGGACGGCTTCGGTTCATTTTAGCGAGTTGATTGCATCCAGGTAAACTGAGCAGGTCTGCTACGAGGAGGTAGAGATGGAAACATTTTGTTTGCCCTTTGCCCCGCGCGCCACCGGGGTTAATGTATTAACATGCGGCTGTAATACACTCAGAGCTCATTTCCTAGCTGTAAAAACATTTAGACACGCTTACCTGAAACTGAGATGACAATCATTTGGTCACTGCTTATTCACTGCTATAAAAATAAATAAATAGAAAATATCTGATCAGGTCAAAAATGTTAGTAGATCTCAATTATTTTTTTTTTACATTGAAATCTGATATTTGCGTCGCTGGTTTGACTGTCTGAAGGTAAACCAGTTGCTCCGGGACGTCAACACTTTGAATTTTAATGAGTCTTTAACCTTCTCTTCCGCCACTTAATCTACGCCATTGTTGAGTATTCAATGGGAGGAGTGGAGTGACATTTGGGGACGTCACCAACAGAAATATTGTCTATTGTCTTCTGATGGTTTTGCTGCTGAAGGGGCAACATGCAAATATGTAAACAAGTATTAATTTTGTAGCATAGCCTTTTGCGTGGAGCTGAGGTCAGTGTGGTGGTGTTATCTACTGAGTGATGCCTCCCAGAAAAACAGCAAGATTGAAATTTTTAACTCATTCTCAGGGTGAATTCAATGTCTTTGCTATCTATATAATCTGTACATACATTTGTAATTATCTTCATAAAGATCCTGTTGATTTTGGGCCTCTAAATGTATTTGAACTGTTTATTAATTTTCTAGGGTGAAATGATCACACAACAATCAATACCTGTGATTTTTTTTTTTAGAGCAAAAATTTAACGCAAAATTTTGATTAGTTTTATTCTAAATTTGCAAGCTCAACATTGAAAACATTTTATTCTGAAGTTTGAAGCACAACTTTTCAAAGGGGATGAAGTTAGCGCAGCTCCATTAGCTTCGTATTAGCATGCCGTACGCAGTCCAGAACCAGCTTTCATGCGTTCCCTTTTAACGTGTTTCGACAAATTGATCCAAACCGTCGCCCTCTAGAGGTCAGGGTGACTGGAAACAACAAAATCTGTTCAAGGTTCAAGACCGTTAGGGTGCTGGAACAGCTCAGCAAGTTTCACATCATTAGATGCTGAAAAACAAAGAAGCCTCTGTTCCAACAATAAAATCTGCAGCTACCAAAATGCCTTTTGGAGAAATATTTATGCTTCGATGAGACAAAGATTTGGCTGCAGAATTTGGCCTCAATGACATGAAGAATGTTTGTAGGTTCCAACCTTAGGCTTTGAAAACCAAAGAACACGCTTCTAATTGCCAGATATGGTGGTGGCAGCATCATGTTGAGGATCAAAACGGCTGCAGTGGTGAAAACAGAGAATTGTTTCCAAATTCAAGAACTTCTCCTCACATGAAAAGCTCGATGAACTTCCAGTCGGACAATGATCCGAAACGCAGACGGCGAAACAAAAAACAGTTCCTTCCGTTAAGAAACTGAATTTTTTAGTGTTTTGGACTGAATAAATTAGAGCTCATTAAATGCCAGTGAAAGGAAATAAAAACAGAAATGAACTTCACCATTCCTGATCATAAGTACAGTCAAATATCCAGTTGGTTAAGCCAGTAGCTTGTTGATGGCTACAACAAAACGTGTGGTTTCTTTGCAACTTAAGACACTTTTTTCCCCAAATTGTCACCTTCCTAAAACAATAAGTCACTTTTTAAGTGTTAAGCATTAAAACTGATATGCATGTTAGCATGTAATGCTAACGTGGGCGTCTCGCTCTCCTTGGCTTTGACAGCCCAGGGCCAATTAGCCAGATCAATGAAGGACAAAGTGAAGAGGGATCAATGAGTTGAATATTCACTCGACCTTGTGAGGAGAGCTCTGTCTTAGTTAACCCTGGAGCCACGAAGCTGAACGTCAGGGTTGATTTGGACTTTGGATCCAGAGGTGATGAGAAAGAAAGGGGGAGCTGGAGTACAGCAAGTATTTGAGCTTTCCCTCGTCTCGTCTTGCTAAAAAACAAAAACTTCAACGTATTTTTAATTTGAATTTTCGGTGATAGATTTTACAAATTCAAAAATCCGTGTTGAGCCACGTTTTCCCTGATGCCCATAAATAAAATCCAGTACAAAAAAATGACAGTGGAAAGCATCGGAGGCAAGGAAGCAGAGTTCAGGTTGGGCCTAAAAAAACCAGAAATCCAAACTGATCCCATTGTGTGCGAATCCGATCCGACTAATGAACTCTAATTAAAAGCCTGAACCTGAAGTAAACCAGACGTATTATTTTAAACTGCTGTTGCCTTAGTAGTTTAACTTTCCCCACTTTCAGCTTTGGCTCAACGTCTTCCAGCTCCATTTGATCGCTTGTTGTAACCGCAGGGTGAGTCAAGTGCAGATCTTCTGGGATGAGTGATAGGAGCGGCGCCGTGTGCGCATGACCTTCTTACATTCTGAAGAACTTCTTTGTTTCTTCCTCTGTTTCTTGGTTTTTTTTGTGTGTCTTTGTGTTTCTGTCTGTCTGCATTTGAATGTGTTATTATTTATGTGTTAAACCACAATTAAACGAGGCTGTTCAAAAGCACGGAAGAGCGTAAATAAACAATCAAAACCATAAAAAAAATTATATAAAATGAAATCTGCACTTTTTTTTTTTTTTTTTACATCTATACGTATTTCTTATTTTCTTTTAGTAATAAAATTACAGTCACACACGATACGTCATTAAACAATCATGACAGACGTAAACAGTTACATGTAGTCAGAACTCGGCCTAAAAACGTATCGTCAAAACAAAAATATTTAACCAGTTTATACCTTGTCTCAAAAAAATTCACGTTGATCCACAGTTCCCAATGTTTCGCTAAAGCTTTTTAAAAGTTTTCCACAAAGTCATTTTAACAAAGAAAGCCTCTAATATGTGGTTTTGATGCGCCCGTCTTCTATCAGGCGCGAGGAGACGTCGCGTCTGTGATTCAGGCGCCGGAGGGACATGCTGCCCCGGGCAGTGGGGAGCGGCTACGTTTTGGGGGGAAATTGTAGTCTGCAATTTTACAGCAGAGCTTCGACGTGTTTGGCAACATGTTCGAATGACACACAACTTCCTAACCTTCCACGAAATAAAGCAAACAAAACAAAACTTCCACAGATTGATTAGAAACATGCTGAGTGTAAAATCGGTGTACGCCTGGATGTTGGGCAGCACAGACAGACAAGAACGTCTGTTGTCTGGAGGGGGGAAAAAAACCACCATCCCCCAACTACTTCCTGTCGTCTTCTTCGACTTTTTCTCCAGTGGAAACATCCGGCTGTTGATCACGTGACTCGTGTGATTCGGGTTAAAAAATGTGTTTCCATTTCAGTTTTGCCAAATAAATCTATTTCGTTTCGGCCAGAAAAAAAACCCCATCTTATCCTAGTGCAAAAACTGCCTATCAAATAACGTGAGATTTCCTTTTCTTTTTTTCAAAATTGCAAATTTGTTCAATAAAGCAAATTTATTTCCGTAATTTCCATTTAAGAGGATTTATGGTTATTGTAAGAAAAGTAGCTACTGTTATGTACTTTACAATAATAATTTTTGTAAAAAAGAAGATGAGAAAAACAAATTCCATCTAATGATATAGACAGTATCAAAGTTACATAACACATTCCTACTGGCTTTAGGAGATTGCAAATGAGGCGGATTAGCAGTTTGTCCACAACCGATGACGTCATCCAGGAAATGCCGCATTCGTCTTTAAATGTTCACATGAATTAACTTTGGGGTTGGGTTTTCTTCGCACCTGATCTCTCTCTCTCTCTCTCTCTCTTTTTTTTTACTCTCCTCCTTCTCTTTGTTGCTGCCAGCAGGACCTGCCGCTACCGCGCAAGAACAGCAGGTGAGTGTTTTCCCTTTGTTTACTTCCTGTCCCGCTCGCCGCCTCGACTTTTCCCGCCTCTCCTGTTCGCCTCGTGAAGCGAACAGAAAAGCAGCACGTGACTCTGGTGTGTCAGTGTGAGCCTGATGCGTTGTCGGAGAGCTTCGTTGAGGTTTCTGGTGGTTGTGTGTGTAGCAGTGTGTGTGTGTGAGACTCTGATTAAGACCGGCCACAATCTGTGGATTCTGTCCATGGTGCTGAAAATAATTCACATCCACTGCTTATTGGTTATTAATAAGCCCCCCTTCCCCTCCACGCCCACCTACTTTTCCGTACATTTTATTGTTCTGCTTCTCCTTTCCTGATGTTTTCACTCTAAATATGAACAATAACAGGAGGGGTGATGTTTAAGAATAAAAAGAGAATTGATAAGAAGGAGTCAAAGTGACGTTTTTAGATTTAAAAACGCCGTCAGCCGTCAAGCACGGTGATTGGCAGTATCACGTATCTGAGCTGGTTTTGACGGGTTAAAACGAGCGGCCCGCAGTTTAGACGCTTTCTTTGTTAAAAAAAATGACTGTGGAAAAGGCTTCAGAAAGAAATTGAGAACTGCGGAACAAAGCATGAATTTCTGAGACAAGGGGTACACTGTTTAAGTGTTTTAGTTTGTTTTGATGCTACGTTTTGGAGTAGAACACATGAAGGAATGAATTTTGATAGTGAAATGTGTAGCTGTGTCTGTCAGTGAGACCAAAAATGAGGCATAAAGACAATCGATTAGCTTAACTTATAGTGGTTATCTTGTTGTTCTAAAGTGGGTCTATTCTAAAGAGAGGTTTTGAGTAGATAATATTCTACAAGTTAGCTCTTTTATTGTTCTGCTTTTTGTACAAACCTGGTTTGTTTTTCACAGAGCATGAAGCTCTGTGAAGGGTGTTATCTTTCTCTCAATCCTTGGAGACTGTTCTACCACCTTCCAACATTTAAAGCTGCAGCATGTAATTTATTTTTAATAAAATATATATATATATATATATATATATATATATATATATATATATATATATATATATATATATATATATACATATATATATATATATATATATATATATATATATATATTTTTTACAAATTTTGTTAAAACTGTCACTATGTGGTGACACTATAAAATGAGTCAGATAATCTGCAAAAAGATCGATCTCCTCCATGAGGTAGGCTACTATTGCCGTCTGAAACAAATGCTCCGCTCCAAAAACAACCAATCAGAGCCAGGAAGAGGAGGGTCTTAGCTCTGTCAATCAAGCTTCTGAACATGCTGCTAAAAGTGCTAACGGCAGAGAAACAACTCACTGTTCCACGAAAACTGTTTGTCTGCCGTCATGGGTGGCCATGCTAACTAGCCTTAGTTTCATGACAGGCTCAAGCTGCATTGTAGCACAGAGTAAGGCGGGAGGGATGAGCGGGCATGATTGACAGCGCTAAGAACCGCCTCCTGGCTCTGATTGGTTGTTTGTAGTTAGCACTGAGAGAAAGCAGAAGAGCTGGATATTTTTTGACAGATTATCTGTGTCATACTGTAGTGTCATGACATCATGGTAGATTCAACAAATAAATGTAAAAACATATTTTTTTTTATATAAAAGTTACATACTGCAGCTTTAAGGCTTTCTCATACTTTATCTGAAGTGTCAAACTCGGCTCTCGTTGACCTAGCCACATGACAAAACGGTATTGTCTTGTTCACAGGGAGGATTTCTCCCATTGACTTGGATTGTCTCCAGTAGTTTGTCCACCGGACCAATCGGCAAACAGAAGGACAAGTTGTGAACGACGATTTCAATTTTCTGCGTTGTTTTAGAATTGTAGTCTGCCTGCAGTTTTAGCAATGACAACCGCAGGAAGTGAACGAAGGCTTTCAGTCCGAATTGGCAACGTTTCCAAATATTGAATCAACATTAACAGCCACCTCATTCGGTTCTGCTCTTCTCCCTTAGCATTAGAGGATGGTTGTTTAGAGCTCAGACAATTTCCAGCTTCTTAGCATCAAGCTAGAAATGCATTTTATGCATCATGGGCAGGTGTTAGCAATTGGGTACAATTTAAAACCTCAACAGAGTCCACGCCTCCAGGAAGCGATCGTTTCTCAGACCCTCTGGACGAAGGGTGTAGGATAAGGCCTCGTTTTTACAAGCCTACAAAATTTCTCCAAAGATCGTCAAACAGCTGAAAACTCATGGATGGAAATTGCGAAGTCATTGTCCATGAAGGAATCTGGCATCCAAACATAAACCTGCTAGAACAAATGTGGTTGGTTTTTTTTCTCTTTTTAAAGTGCTTTAAAATAAAATGCAAGAAAATGGACAAAAACACAAAAAACAACGTAAACAAAATTTGAACCAAGTCATCTTTAAATGTGGGATTGGGCATGCTGCTTTCTCCCGCTCATCACATGCCGTCTCCCTCAGTCGGAGGCCATTAGTCCGCCCTCTATTATGGATGAGCTGAGTGGAGTTGGCTCCTCGCTCGGTCTGCCTGCTGCATCCATTTGAGGGTAAACTCAGCCGTTCACAGCTTGTCTGCGTATGTAGCCTACCTCCCAATTAGCTATGCTCTCTTAATCTTCCATCACTTCAAACCCTTTCTCGTTGTTGCGTAACAATCCACACTACGGTCGTGCCTTTAGTCATTGTGTAAAGCTAGCATCTCTCTACTCTGCTTCCTTCATTCATGGTGCCGTGCAGTGAGAGCTTTTAACAGAGTTGAAAGCAAAAATTGCAAAAGTACATCATAGCCTGGATAAAACGACCCACAATCCCCTGCTGTCTTTTGTTATTCCTTTCTATTCGAGCGGCCCACCCTTCCTCCCTTCAGCACTCCCTCTCTCTCTCTCTCTTGTTCTCTCTTCCCTCCCTCACCTTTTGCTTCTTGGACTCACTTGCTCAGACACGCAGTCGCCAAAGGATGTGGGACCCACCGTATGTGTCAGAGCGGGCGGAAATTTCGCCTGTGTTTTGTGCCTTGATACATTCGCAGCAGAAAGCCAACCGGCAGCATGTTCCGACGCACTAAAAGGTACCGCAAAGGGCTGGGATATCGAATAGTCTTGTTTTTGTGGTTTGGGTAGATGGAAGGTCAGGTAGCAGTATGTTCTTTTGTAAAGTCTGTGAGGTATGAGGTAATAACCATGTGAGTTTGAGTTGCTACTATCTCACTGAAGGTCCGAAAGGGTTGATGTTGGATAAATGGTTTATTTTATATTTTCTAAAGTTGAGTGGATGTCTTTTCGTTCTGGATTGCTGTTTTTGTGGTATCCATCCAAGCCAGTTTAATGATGAACCAGAGGAAGTGGTTTGCAAAGACTCCCACTCACGACATCACTTGTTTAGCATTATTGTTTTCACTGACTGCCAAGGAATTAGCAACGGCTATATATTGTCACCAGAGTTTTCATTGGTCAATGTTAAGCTAATGTGTTTATTGTTCAAGAGGTTAAGTTCAAGGAAATTCAATGACATTGGGTAAGCTCCAGGGATGTGGTGGCCATAAAAGCATACCTGCTGAGGAGAAAATCAAACTGTGTGAATAAATAAAAACTGATTTTTATGCTGGCCTGATTGCAAAGTTGTTAATGGAAGAAGAAAATAGAATAGGGTGACCAGACGTCCTCTTTTTCCCGGACATGTCCTACTTTTCAGACCTAAAAAAATGTCCGGGGGGAATTTCAAAATCGTCCGGGATTTTGGAGAACTGCCTCAAAACACATTACATAGTGTTACCTCCCCCAGTTGGCGCATCTTTGTTCGCCGATTCTCCCCCCGCCAACAGAAAGAGAAGTGTCCTCCTTTTCAGAAACCCAAATCTGGTCACCCTAAAATAGCATAAATAATGTCTCCGTTTTCATTTTTTTTATAGGCTAATCTCAGCTAGCCTATATGAAAAAAACAATATCCTGGTTCATGGTGGAATTATCTAAGTTGTAGTTTGAAGAGTCAGTCTTAGATTTTGAACTAGAGGTGAGCAAATATAGACTCACTGAAATAGGCCTTAGTTTACAGGACATAGGAAGCTCCAAAGCAGTCGCTAACTTTAGCATCTCTAGCTAATGGTTAGCTGGTATTATCTCTCTGGCATTATATCTCTGATGCCTTTTCTTTTTTCTGTTGTTTACAGAAATACCTTCTAAACTAGTTAACAATGTAGAAGCTTCTTAACCTCTTACACCCTAAGCGAGCCGAGGTCACATGGCAGCTGGACCCACCGGTGGGTCCGTCGGGTTCTAGAGGTTAAGGTGTTCAAAATGGTTTTAGCCTGCCTGTGAGAGCTGTTTGTTGAGCGACTTTTTTATGCAACAGCAGGCTGAATACTTTACTAATAATATTTTCAAAACTGAGAAATGACATTTTTAAAAAATGAATTTGGATAGGGATGAAAATATTTAACATTCTGTTTATTCTTTCGAGGTCTCTGTTTTCCAGTACTCCCTCCCCGCCGCCAGCACCATTTTCCTCTTAGCAGGATTAGCAAGGGATGCATTTCGACAAACGTTAACTCAAGGAGGATAACTTAACTTAAATGGTAACACTTTATAAATGTGTTACTATGATAACACATTTATAAAGTGCTGTCTGTGTCAACAACATTTTCTAATAACCCTGGAGGTTTTGTGCGGACTAGGGCTGGAGTGAATTTGAAGACACTTGTGAATGTGTTAGCATGTGGACTTTGTTTACATCTGAGCTAGCTTAGCTGGAGCTAGTAAAACTAGAGTTTCTGTAGGTCAGTGACAGGCTGTCAGTACTGAAGGGAACTGCAAATGTACACAGTGATTTGGGTGAGACATAGAAACACATAACAGAGGAATAGCAAGGTTCGTAAGTCTTTTTTATATAGGCTAAAATGATGTCATTGTGACCGTTTGGCCCTGGTTCTGACGTTTCGTCTGGCTTGACTGATTGATGTAGCAGAGCATTTTATTGAAACGTGGCTTTTGGTGACTCATATAGAGATATTTCTGGCCCAGCTTCAGGTTGACCGATTAACAGTCAGCTAATGATTACATGAGTCAAACGGATCAAGTAAAAGATGGATTTTTCTGAAGGCTGACTTTTACGCGGAGACGCTTATTCAATGGTACACTGTAAAAAAGTAATTTAAATTACAATATGAAACACATTAATTCTGTTAACCAAGCGTGTAACTTATATTTTTAATGGCTTTAATTTCAACTATGTGAAAGTAAAGCTGACATTCAAGCTCCAGGGGTTTCCTCTTTGGCTCCGTCAGCAGTGGACGTCCTGCTGAGCTTCTGAGTGACTTTATTGTTCCCGGTTTGTGACAGTGCCCACCTGTGGCCTGACACATGATCAGAAACATGGACGTCTGAGCTGCTTTACCGCCCGAAATGATGTTTCAAATCCAGCGTGATTTGTAACAAGAGTCACTGTGACCTGTGGGAGTCCCTTTCCAATTTCATTTATGAGTTTATTTTTATTTGGCCCAATTACTTTTGTTCCATTTGCAATGGTTGTCCTTAATTGGGCTTTATCTATATGCAAACAATAACATGAAACAGAAATGTACACAGTTTAACGTATAAATATAAAAGTTAGCATTATAAAATCCATTAAGACCCAACAATCCATAAAAACACAATACAATTCCATTAAAGTATTTAAAAAATAAGAAATGACATCATTACTTTATGCTTCTATTTAGTTTGAATTAGTTTATACGTATGCAAGTTTGCTTCTGCACTTCTGCAGTACATCTTGACAAAATTCTCAACTTTTTAATGTTGTTATTAAAATTATTAAACTTCTTCAATAATTTGCAGATTAGGAAATACAAGAGTGCACACTAGCGAAAAAATAAGTTTTTTTTTTTTGTTTGTTTCACACATCTGGAAACCTGCACCAAGCAAATATTTTACAAAGTAAAAAGAAGTAGACCAATAATTAAGCCCTGTGGTACACCTGCAGAAATTGTTTGTAACCATAAACCGAAACCTGCTTATGACAACCTATTTGTTGTGATTTATGACAAATGATTTAAACCACTCTAAGGTTTTTGAAGAAGAAATGTTGTCTCATCATTTCAGAATGAGATTATCATAATTTAATGTGTCGGAAAATGTCTGTAGCTCCTAAACCTGACGATGTAGAGGCGTAAGGAGTTTAAAGAAAAGACGAGTGACAGTGAAGGAACCTGAGAGGGAAATGGGTGGAGGTGTGGGAGTGTTGTTGCGTCTTCTTCTGCTCTTCCATTAGGGAGGCGTTCACTGAGAAACGAGAGCGTGGAAGACACACTTCTAGCTTTGACTCCATTGTCGTTTTGTTTACTTGCAGACCAGTTCCAGTGAATGACAGCATTTGGCTTGTGTTCAGTTTTCTTTAACAGGAAGTTTCAAGAACTTGGTTGAACCTAAACTACAGTTTAGTGTTGCCTCTCAGGTTCATTTTCTGTAAGGGATTTATGCACATAAATCCTACTTCATGTGAGTGTTCTAACATTTTATAGGGACTTGAATTACTTAAATTTGAATTAAGCTCCTTATTAGGGCAAGAGGTCCCTCGGTTTTTGTATTATTAAAAACTCTTTTAAGGCTGTCCTACAGTAGTAGAGGGATTTTATTTATTTATTTTTTCAGTTTTGCACATCATAAAGTATTTATATATGATATATTTTTGCTCCCGACCAGCTTTTTGCATATTTTCACTGATATTTTGATTATTTTGCTTGGTGACATTACTTTAAACCTAGATATATCTTGGTTGAGAGCCAATCCAGACGATTGTAAAATAGTGAAATGGTAATAAAGAATAAAAAAAATTGTATAAAAAAGAAACAGATGTTATACTAGGAAATAAAAACATGCAAGTGTGTGTGTGTGTGTGTGTGTGTGTTTGTCCCTCGGGTGCTGAGGCTCAGGTGTGCATCTGTGGAAACGGCACAAACACAAAGACATCACCTTCATGCAGTTTTTTTTTTTTTCTTTTGTGTGTGTGTGTGTGTCTGCTACAAATCTTTTGCACACCTGAAAGCTAAATGTTCACATTCTCTACTCATAAACACTCCTGGACTTTAACTAAACAAGCCGAGCAGTTAGCTGTAAACCAAGCGAGGTCGAAGTGAGGCCGGTGTGTCCGCTGCAGCTTCCCCCACCCCCACAGAAACCCATGAAGCGCGATCCGGCTTCATGGCGCATCGCGCAGGATCTTCCATTACTTAATGCTTCCAGTAAAGGTCTCTGCCTTCTTCTCTCCAGCAAGATTCTGTTTGCTTTTGAGTTTTTATTTTCTACACAGCAAAAAAAGGTTTTTTGAAAAAAAAAAAAAGAAATAATTATTCAAATTAAAGAGCTTTTTTTTTGTTTTGTTTTGTTAGTGTGACAGCCCAACAGTGAAACCAGTGCTCGCACGCTCCTTAGATCCTCCACTTCCACTGAACATTTCCAAAACGACACTTCACAAGCTGTGATTATACGATTAGACAACGAAATATATTCTGGAATATTCCGATCCAGAACCGCACAGCATTCTGGGAGATGTAGGCAGAAGAAAAGCTTTACCTAGTCAACCTCTCACGCCAGGTTGGTCCCGTCAACAAACTCACTGGCTTTTTGGTTTCCTAGCAACAGCCTGTTGAGTATCTTGCGCAGCAACAGTTTCATGTTTTCCAACCGTTTCTCTTAACTGCTTAAAAATAAAAAATAACAGCACACCAGTTCAGTAGTATTTCAGATATTTAAAAAAACAACTACCGTAATCAATAATTATCAATGACGACCGATATAAAACTCCTCTGTCGTATATATGGTGACAGGAGTCGTTTTCCTCCCGTAACTCTTTGTTGTTTGTTTGCGTATCCATGTTACATTTTTACATCCAGTAAAAATCTGGGGGCATTGTTCTCAACCGACCCAATCAGCTACTCTAAGTTCTGATCCTTGTCTCTGTCTTTGCTTGTTTTGCTTTGCTTATTTCTGTTGCTGCCAATCTTTATTTCCTGGGGGGAGAACCAAAACCCTTTTTCCAAACTCCTCTCCTAACACAACAATTTGCTTCCAGCTTCCTCTTCCTGATGATCTCATTGTCGTTTCACATTGTGTCACCATTAGATCATTTCTTGTGTTTGCCCTCTTCCTCCTTGTCCTCCTCCTCTTCCTCCTGCGCTCCCTGGTTGGCATTCTCGGCGGTCTCCCCCGGTGCTCTCTGCGTAGCAACAAGCCGTCACGTGAACGCTCCTCCTTTTCCCCTCTGGGCTTTCAGAGGGCAGCAAATTTTTTTTCTCCCCCTCTCCACCCCTCCTGTCTTTCTCTCCTGAACTAAATGAGCTAAATTTGTAATTTTCAACCCAAACCAATTTTTCTATTTTAAGCTTCTCCTTCTTTAAGGGTGGTCTGTTCCTACATTTGGTCCGTTTGGATCTGGAGAAGGAAGTCTGGGCTGTGTTTACTTGTTTTTGGTCGAATGAGCAACACTTTTAACCTTTTCCGACACAACTTTTTTTTTTTTTCTACTGACTCTCCACTACCATTTTTGGTTTATTTAGCTTTAACCTCCTGTTTGTTCCAGACAAGACTTTCTCTCTTTCTCCTTTTTTTTTTTTTTTTGCTTCATCATTCTAACATCAGTCCAGATCTCTGGGCCACAAATCCTTCCTAAGTACGCCGGAGTGCTTTTCTTTCAGTTTTTATGTATTTTTTGTATCTTAACCGACCGTCTTGTGGAAAGCAGGCCTCGGGCGCCATGCTTAAAATTTGGACCTTGCTTCGGCAGCACTCTGTGTGAATGTTTGCTGCTGTTCTGAGAGCATTTTATTATTTGGCTCAAGGACGGCAGGTTTCTGTTGGCGATCCATTAAACAAGAGTAGCTCTGCTGCTAACATTCTGCATTACTCTGTTTTTTTTGTTTTTGTTTTGATTTGTTTTTTTCTGTAGATGAAGTTTATAAAGTTTAAAGAAGCGAGGTTGAATGTACTTAGAATCCCTACTAACTGTTTTTCCCACCTCGAACAAAGGTGTGCAAGCTTTTTGTCACACAAGTCAAAATTGTCAAGCCAAAAGTACTACCGAAAAAAATAAAATAAAATAAAAAATTAGGCTTTTTTTTTTTTTTTGCAAGAAATTTTCATTTTAGATCCAAATATTGAAAAAGAATTTTGTCTGTTTTCTTTTTTTTTCTTAGCTACATTAAACAAATATAATCTCAGTTCTTAAACAGGGTTTGGGTCAACTATTATAGATTTTTTTTTTCTTTTATTAATGGTTTAATTTTTATATTGCATATTTATTTAATACGATTTTTTTTTTAAGAATTTTTCTCTATATTGAGAATCTTTCTAATACTTCTCTATCCACTATGATTTTTTTCATCATAGATTAATTTATTTGCTCCTCTAATATTTCCTCTTCCCATTCTGCTTTAAAAAAGTTAAATAAATGCAGCATAGATGAAAAATAAATATAAAAGAAAATTTGACATTAATTTTTTTTTAAATGTCAAAATAAAGAAATACACAATGTGAAAGTAAGAAAAAAATATTAAATTTAATAAAAAGATTGGAATTAAAATTAATAACTATGATGCTATATTAATACTTTATAAAATAATAAACAAGTAATTTATTTGTTAATATTTTTCATTATTTATAATGAAATAAGTTGGGAAAGCTCTTATTTTTTCATTCGTTGGATGTAATATTTGGTAGATGAATTAGATTAGAGTTGAATTATTGTCAATCTGATGTTGATGATTGGTTGAAAGTTTAACTGAAGTCGTAGAAGAGCCTTTCCGTCCTGCACTGTCCTCCTGCTCCCGTTTCTTCTGTGTAATGTCAGCTCCGAGGAGACGGACCGGAATGAGCGAGGAAATTAAATTCTCTTCATCACTGCCGTCTCGGCGCGAGCCGCTCGCTAGCAAGATATCCCAGCTAAACTCTGCCGGTGGAACTTCACACACGTTTTCCTTCCCCTGTTGTTTTTATGTTGTTGTTGTTGTTTTTTTTTCTTCGCAGTTGCCGCACGAGCAACAGGAAGAGCCTGATCCTGACAACCACGTCTCCCACGCTGCCTCGCCCGCACTCCCCTCTCCCGGGTCACCTCGGTACGCTCACGACCTTAAGGCTGCAGGATGCAACTTTTATTTTCATATTTGTTAAAACCTTCACTATGTTGTGACGGCGTAAGACGGATAATGTGTGAAAATGTTCAGCTCTTCCACCTGCTACTACTGCCATCAGAAGAAATGCAAAAAACTTGGTCAAGACCCGACCAATCAGAGTCAGGAGGCGGGTCTTACCGCCCTCAATCAAGCTTTGGTATTTCCTGCTAAATGTGCACATGCTCATTTAGCAGGGGGCTAAATGTGTATTTGCAGGAAAACCTGTTTATCCGCCGTCATCAGTGGTCATGCTAAATAGCATTAGCATTCCTTGTAGACTGTTATCGGGAAGAATCTGTAGCGTAGCAGAGAGTGAGGAAGAAGGTTGTGGCCAGCGTGTACCCAAGCTTCATTGACGGCACTAAGCCCCTCCTCCTGGCTCTGATTGGTTGGAGAAGGCAGAGGACCTGAGTTTTGTTTCACAGATTATCTGTGTCATGTCATATTTTCGTGACACAGAGACAGTTTGTTAGGTTCATCAATACGTTCTACCACAACAGGCCCTTTGAGGACATCCATGAACTTGATGTGGTCTGAAATGAAAATGAGCTTGACCCCTCCGGCTTAGTGAAATCGATCAGTGACGCCGTCCCTCGGCGGATCAATAATACATGTTTCGGCCAATCCAGTTAGTTTGCAAGAAAGGCCCCTCATGTTGTTAATATTCCTGTCACACCACAGTCCCTTATGGCTTTTGAACATAAACACATAACCACTAATTGTTGCCTATCTGATACTGTGGGATTTGTAGTATAACCCAACTCTGATTGACACCCTTTGTAGTGAAGCGCTGGTCATACTTTAAGGAACACACAGCTGACTTTTCAAAACAGCCTCATTTCTTTCAGCGAAAATGTCACCAAGTATGGAAAGATCAGAACCACTGTGACAACAGCTTAAACGTGAAAGGAGAAAAGTTCTTTTGTTTTTTTTTTTTAGTAAAGTCAGGACTTTGAGTTTGGTTGAACAAAACAACAAACCCAATTGGATGGTGGGGGAGAGGTATGGTTCTCTTGTCCTCCAAGAATTTGAGCTGTAAAAATCAACAATATGCAACTTAACCTCCGTCAGTTTCCCAATCCTTTGTCCCATACAGCTTTCCGTACCAACTATGACACATTGCCATTTAGATCCACAGGTTTAGCGTGCGTTACAGGATAAACCGTCCCCCCATTGCTCTGTCCACTGTGACCTTCTCTGACTCTTGTTTGCTTTTGTCTCGCTGTCCCCTCAGGAAGCAGCCCCCTGGACAGCCCCAGAAACTTCTCCCTGAGCAACCCGGCACACTTCTCCTTCGCCTCCTCCAGAAGGTCTGACATTTCTGTGCCGTTCATCAGACTGGAATGTCATCAAAAGTTTGATTTCACTGTAGCAAAAATATCTTTGGGTTTTTTTTTTTATGTGTTTTTTTTAATTGTTATTATTTTTCCTGAATGCAACAATACACAATGAAATGAAACAATGAAAACAATCAAACATGATGTTTTTGCGATTAAAATATCACAAGAATATGATCAGTTTTTAATCATATTAAAGTGCTTATTGCGTTAAAAGTTCCAAAAATGATCTCGAATGAATTTATTTTTGATCTTTTGTCAGTGTTTAGAAAAAATAGCTTGACGATGCTTTGTATTCAGAAAAAAAAAAACATCATTATTTTTAAAAAGTGTTTATTGTGTTAAACGTTCCACAAATTATCTGATACTTTTTGATACAGTGATTGGAATAAATGGTAGCTTTTATTCAGAAAAAATCATTATTGTCGATGATTATGTAGGCCATAACATCCCTACATAACATTCCTACCTTTAAAACTCATGTTTTATTTGTCTTCTCTAATTTTCAGAGGAAGCCAATTTTGGGTTATAAACTATAATTACAAAAAAAAAATTGATTTATGATACACATGAACAGAAATAAACGCTTACAATGCATCATCCCCAGGAAAATGAATCTATGTGGTACATAGAGGTCACAAAATACTGCATTTTAAATTACATTCTCATTCATTGAGAAGCAGATGTACATCAAATATGTAAAAAAAAAAAAAAGGGCAGACAGAAGTCAGTTTAGCTTAGAGAGAAAATAGCCGGAGATCAGATGAGTCCCGGAGGACCAGAGGTGTTGGTCTGTTGTTGTTAGCGGTTCGCAGGTGATCACAACACAACAAGCTGAGTCAAGTGTGACCAGACGGCCCAATTACAATCAGAGCACCTCTGTGTTTACTCAGTCTGCTGCAGAGGCTTCATGTGTACACTACTGTCAGTATGTTCATATTACAGTTTATTTATACCACAGCTCACGTTAAATTAGTAAAAATTTAATTAATATGACTGTCATTGTGCTTGTACTATAGTGATGTGTTCAGTTCCGTACACTTGGTTAAAGGTTGTTTTTGTGCTTTTGGAGGTGATGAAACTGTACCTGCTAACGAGAACTATACCCGCTAACAACAACTGTACCTACTAACGGGAACTGTAACCGCTATGCTAACGAGAACTATACCCGCTAACAACAACTGTACCTACTATCGGGAACTGTAACCGCTATGCTAACGAGAACTATACCCGCTAACAACAACTGTACCTGCTAACGAGAACTGTAGCCGCTATGCTAACGAAAACTATAATGAGCTACAATGACATTTAATGTCCCTTTGGGATTAATAATGTATAATGGAAATTGAATAGCAGCTAAGCTAACGAGAACGATACCTGCTATGCTAATAAGAACTGCATCTGCTAAGGAGAACTACACCTGCAAGCAAGAACTGTTTTCTGGTAGATCTAACCGATCTACATAACCACTGAGCTCATACACAAATTGATAAAAACATTATTACAGAAGGGCTGCACAGTGGCGCAGTTGGTAGAGCTGTTGCCTTGCAGCAAGAAGGTCCTGGGTTCGATTCCCGGCCCGGGATCTTTCTGCATGGAGTTTGCATGTTCTCCCTGTGCATGCGTGGGTTCTCTCCAGGTTCTCCGGCTTCCTCACACAGTCCAAAAACTGTCAGGTTAATTGGTCTCTCTAAATTCTCCCCAGGTGTGTGTGTGTGTGAATGGTTGTTTGTCCTGTATGTTTCTGTTGCCCTGTGACAGACTGGCGACCTGTCCAGGGTGACCCCGCCTCTCGCCCGAAACGTTAGCTGGAGATTGGAACCAGCAACCCTCCCGACCCCATTAGGGACGAAGGGTGTATAGAAAATGGATGGATGGATTGTTACGGAAATTTAGAGCTAATAGGTTACGTTTCTTGATGCCTTGGCCTTCAGGGTGTGGATTTCATTGTTTCAGAAACTGAAACTTTTATGTGATAAACCAACACAAAGTAGTTCATAATTAAGGAAGCAGTTTTTAAAGTTCAGATTGCATGTTATCTATAATGAGGCCAGAGTATCAGTGGCGTTAGACTCTCAGTATTACTCTATAAAGAGCAGAATGGCGAAAAGTGATCGTATCCTGAGGAATAAGCGTGTTTACTGAAAAAGTCTACCAAATTCAGCAAGTTTTTATTCCAAATATTCTTACAGTCTTCCACCACCAAGTAGATCAGACCAAAAATATCACTAAATATTTTCAAACAATCTGTTCAAACAGATACTTATATACCACCTACATACCAGATGTAGGTCATTTGAATCAAAGTGAGCATCATATGTGTCTATACATCAAAATGAAAATATTGTAACTGAAAACATAGCTGTAATTATTAATAGGTTACATTACTGTCACTGGAGAAACATAACATCTGCTCTTATGTTTTTGATAACACCAGTTAATTAGTTTTCAGCCTGGACGATTAAAATTTATGCTCCGACTTTGAATTTGAAGGTCGCTCCAACCTTCAAATTTCCGACACTGAAGGCAGGAAATTGGTGTTTTGGTGTGTCGGGTGGCTGGAGGGCCCTTACTGTAGATAAATATTAACCAGAGCAGCAGCAGCTGAACTGCACACTGACTGTGAACCACCGGCTGGAGAACTTCTGTTTCTAAACAGAGGCAAAAGTGAACTAATCCACGTCTGGGCTCCTGCAAATGCTTCAATTGTAACACAGATCATCAAAAACTGCATATTTGTTTATTGATATTGGGAATACAATTCAATTTTATTTGGTGGTTTCAGCATAGATTCATTAAAATATATATATATTTTTTTATTCAACACTTACATGAATTTAGCAAGTTTACTTTGTAAAATGATCCTCATTATTTGATTGTTGTGTTGCCATAGCTACAATCTGATGCCACCGGTTTAATATTTTCTTTGCCTTTGAGCTCGGTTTGTTCTCAACCAATCATCTGGGATTGATTTTTTTATTTTTATTTTTTTGCTCAGCCAATGAAATCGAGCCCTTTTTATCTCACATTCCACCAGATGTGTAGTGAAATGCCTTTGACACAGTTTTTCAGTTTGAAAATTGGTATTCGTTGATGTCCGGCATGGAAATATACGGATGGCAGCCGTCGCTCATGCAGCTTCCTAATGGAAGTTGAGTGACTTATAATGAATGAGCAAAAAAAAACAAAAACAACTTTTTAATGAAAGCATGCAGAGGTGCTTTCTGAAGTCTGAGATGTGTATAAGAAAGTCTACTTACTCTGACTGTCGTCGTTTGCTCTCGGTCAGACGCGGAGCTGCTAGCGGAGAAGCTAGCGGCTCGGCTACCGCTACTGCAACTCTTCAGCCTCATTTATCAAATCTTCCCGCCTGCCTGTCACTGTTGGACGGTACGCTCAGTAAATGAGAGGCCTGTCCTCGTTTTACAACGGAGAGGTTACGCGGCAAAACTCCATTTGGAATAACTCGTTTGTTTTCTGTGTCATTTTGTATCGCAGTTTTGCAGTAGGCTACACAATCTGAGTTTGTTAAAGAGCTGAGGTTTTTTTGTTTGTCTGTTTTTAACATTTGAGGTGTTAATTTAGGTTCAAATCAAATAATTTCAGATAACAGACGTTAGAGCAAAATATAAACGTATTTACCTGCTCATTAGAACTAGAATAATATATTTATTTTTTCTGTGATAAAGCAACGCAAAAAAAAGCATCACTATGTAGAGAGATAAAAATGTACGGCGTCCCTAAAGGAACAATGCAAGAAAAAAAATTTAAAATAAACTTTCTATAGCTCACTAGATACTTTCTGGTTTGCAACATATACTATCTTTGCGTACAAGAAAGTTGTTGTTTTTTATTCCCCCTTCAATTTCCTCTTTAGGGACTCCGTAAAAATGATACAATGTTTGTTCAAAAAAAAAAAAATCCCATGATACTTCCAGCCTGTTAATTCAATGCAGCAAATTGCCTTTAGATTAAATCTGATCGGCAAATAGACACACAATGACCTGAAAATGAATCATCTACATCCAATCTGATTGAGTTATTTTCAAAAGACGAACTACTCAAAATTTTCATCTCTGTCTAACGCTTGCACCTACAAGTGCAACAAAGTGGGTGAATCGAAAATATGAAAACAGTCTTTTATTTCCAAAACATTTCCGGACAGTTATTCTGAAATTGGTGTGCATCCTAACATTTAACTAAGGTTGTAATTGGCTGTGGTTTTGACGGCGCCCATATTTGTGTTTCCTGCAGAGCGGATGGGAGGAGATGGTCTTTGGCGTCTTTACCCTCCTCTGGATATGGCACCAACACTCCCAGCTCAACGGTAGTAACTTTTTCTCCTGCCTAATCCATCACATTCCAGTTGTTCAAGTTGAAATTCCATCTTTGAAGCCAATATGAAAAGCCAAAATGGCTGTCGGGACTCTAAAACCTGGTGACTTTGAGCTAAAATAGCACATTTTTGGGATGAAGAACATTCAATTTTTATTTGATCAGTTGTTTCAACTCTTTTTCCACAAAGAATGTGACATTTATCCTCTTTGATTTCTTCATGTGCTCATTTGCATTGACGCTGCAAAATGTTTTTGTTTTCCTTATCTAAAATGTGTCACGTGTAGTTTTTATGTTGTGTTAGCAGAATTTCTTTTTGCATTTGATATATTAATTTGAGTGGTTTTTGTAGTTTCACCTTGCTCGAATTCTGCAAAAAAAATAAATAAATAAAAATCTCCTACTAGGCACATTTTACTATTCAGATGGTTAATTTAAAAATTAATCAAGTGCTTTTTATGTCTTTAGCTGCAAATGTATCCGAAGCGTTCACTAAAAAAATAATGCTCTTATTGCATTTTACCCAATAAAATGTTGTTTTTTTTATTTGAAAAAGGATTGGAGTAATTTATCTACTCACATTTGTCATGTCAACAACGGAGATTTAAGTGGCGGAATGAAAAAATGTGCAGAATATGGCAAATCTTATTATCAGATTAATCGTCAGAATAATCAATTGCTAAAATAATAATCGAAACAAAGTGGGAAAATCCCACTTCTGCGTTCAAAGAGAACACACTATAAATCTATACTGACTCATAAAGCTGCCAGGTCTCGGAAAGAATCGCCTTCATAATCAAAGCACACAGATTTCACAGTCAAATCAAATCTGCAGTCATTTTGGCGCCCAGGGTTTGAGCGCCCTTTGCCCGTTGGAGGTAAAACTCCAACGTGAATGTGACGAAACAGTTGCAGTTCATCCGACCTCCCGTTTTGAATTAGCCTGTCACTTCTGATGAATTGGCGATCGATCTATTGGCGAAACGAATAATTGATCGAGGTCCAGCGTCTCTGCTCTGATGAAGCCGAACAAATCAGCGGCTACATAAATATAAAAAAAAGGTAGACTGGTGATGGACATATTTGTGAGGCTCATAGGAAGACTTCATTGACGTTTCAGCTGCTTTTTGTCGTCCTGCTATGGGGGCTACAGACGCCGTAATTGTAAACCTTTCAAAGCCTCGTTTGTTTCGCCTCCTTCCAAGAACATTAGCTGCCGCTCATTTTCTGGCACGTCATTTCTCTAATCTCTCCAATTCGGGCTACGTCGTGTTCTGCCCATTCTTACCTTCCCCCCTCCATTTTCTTCTTCTTCTCCTCTGTCCATCCAGTCGTCCAGCTCCTCTCAGGAGCGGCTGCACCAGCTGCCCTCCCAGCCCACCATGGACGAGCTCCACTTCTTGTCCAAGCACTTTGGCAGCACCGAGAGCATCACGGACGACGACGGGGGCCGCTGCTCCCCGCACATGCGCCCGCGCTCCCGCAGCCTCAGGTCAGCAGCGCCGGCAGTTAGAGACAGCGGTCCGCTGCCAAAAACACTCCCGTCCGCTTTGTTTTACTTCCTCAATGACGCTCCGGAGTGAACAGAATGCTAAGTTGCCTCGCTGTTGAGAAACGGAGAGCAGTGCTTGTTCACATAGACATGAATACGCTTGTTTACTTCTGTCAAGGCTAGCAGCCAGTAGCAACTGACGGTCTGAGTGGGAATGAGGCGAAACTCTGCTGCGACTGCTAATCATCACAAACCCGTCCGTCCTTCTCTGGACTCTGATGCTGACAGTGAATCACGGGCTTCTGTGGGTTTTATTGGGATTTTATGTGCCAGACCAACAGACTATTTCATCCTTGTATAGTGAAAGGAAAATTATGAATGTTGTTTTTATTTTTATTTTTTTTATTTTCTTTACAAATAAAAATCTGTAAGTGTGGCGTTCATTTATATTCAGTCCCCCAAAGTCAGTAATTTGTGAAAACATTTTGCCAAGTCTGGAAGTCTTTTGGGATACCACTTTACCAGCTTTCCACACCTGGACACTAATATTTCTTTGTATTCTTCTCCATAAATTTAGACATGTATACATATAGGCTACTAGGGCTGTCAGTGTCAAAGCGTTAAAGCATGTGATTAATCTAAAACATTTAACCTACTACTATTACATAATGCAGATTACTTATTCTGACCTAAAAGCATCTCACCTGGAGTCTTACTTCGTTCAAAGCAGCGCACTGAAGGGTCTTGTACTGCGGTCAACAATGCAGAGTCGTGAACGAGACTGAAAAGATGAGCAAGGAGAGTCAGACTGGTGAGCTCAGCGGCAATTTTCACTTTAAAAACACAGCGATGGACGTTTGGATAAAACCAAGCTAGCATGTAGCCTGCTCATTAGAACTGTGAATTATCCTTCCACCGAAGCTCAGCCAGTTTATAGTTAACATTTCTAGATTATGTTTGATACAAAATTACTTTTTTTAACCTTCCTGAACATGAAGACCTGGAAAACTGAGATGTTTGGTTTGAGACAAGAGAACATATTCTTAAACTTTTTTGGGGGGTTTTAAAAACGAGCATTACAAACAAAGTTGGGCATAGTGATTAATCGTGATTAATCACAGCGCTAGTGTGGTTAATCTGATTACATTTTTAATGGATGAATACAGATTCCTGCCACGCCACAATGTTTTCCCTCCATTTGAAATGATCCACATTTTTTGTTGTTTGGTCAATCACCACAAATCACAGTAAAATTAGTTGATTTTATGTTTGTATCAGCAACAATTTGGCTTGGCAATGAAGGCTAGTTTTGCTTTAATTGTGACCTTGATCTGTTTCTAACCTTAATCAAACATATTTTCAGGATTAAAGATTAGAAATGACAAGATAAACCAATCAGAATGCTGTAGGGGATTTCAGATGTAGGTTTTTTTGTTAGCCTTTGTGCTAATGGTAGCTGATTACGGTTTCTCTACAATATAAGATAGGAGGACTTGAATCCATAGTTGTGTTTTTTTAAGTCTTCCTGCCATGAGAATTTCTATCTAAGCAGACTTGATGTCAGACAGTGTGTGTGTTTGTGTGTGTAATAGATAATGACTGTATTTCTCCCTGTTATGTTAGTGCTGCTAGCATGATACAAACAGCATTTACTCTCTGTGTTCTTTCCAAAATGGATATTCTAACCCTAACAACATAGAGTTGCAAGTTCTTTTATAGTTCTAAAAACAATCAAAAACACAAAAATACAGTCATTTTCTGTGGAAGGTTTGGCTAACTCCCAGCCTGAATCACTGTAGACGTCTTCGTCTCTCCTGGAGAATCCATTTCTTTTGAAGTATCTTGTGACTCATTTACCGCACTGGTAATAAAAAAGCTAACTTTATCTAGCTTCTTTCCTTGGTAAAAGTTTTCACACCGAAGAGAGTAGCAAAAATATTTATTCTGGACACCGGCTGATTTCTCTGTTTAAAAATGTTGTAATATTTTGAGGTGTTTTTCCCTCTTCCAGCCCGGGACGCTCCTCCTCCTGCTATGACAATGAGATCGTCATGATGAACCATGTGTACAAAGAACGGTTTCCAAAGGTAACGCTAGCATATTCCCACAATATATTTCTTTTTCACTGAGAATAAAACCAATTGTATTTGGTTCTGTTCCAAAGTACTTGGTTAATCTTAAAGCAATAAAGCAAGATTTCAGTATGACAAATCCTATAAAACACATATACTTCCTGCTTGAACATCAGATCTCCAGTGACAGGAGCTCAGCCGCTGATAAAACCCTATAAAATCCTATTAAGTGATGCTACAAATGCTATTTATTCAGGGAGAATATTAAGTTTGCTCTCTCCCACGGGTTGGCAGTGGCGCGCCCTAAACAGGGTCTGTGGAGCCCATGGCCCCCTTCTAAAAAATGTTGGCCCCCTCAGAGAATAATGTTAAAGTCATACAGAGTCATCTTGTTTAATCAAGAAATACTGTAAATGTAAAACCCAATAAATATTTACACAGTTAAAAGTTAAATATTATTCATTTTATTGCTTTTTTTTTTTTTTTTTTACTTTTAAGCTGTGTCCTCATAAGAAAATGTTTACTGGCCACCCCCGTGAACATTGTGCAGCTCTGAACTGTTTGGTTTTCCTGCCTCATGCTTTCTGCCTGAGGTTAACGTCAGGAGGAAGTGAGCTGAAAGCTTTTACCGTGATAAAAAATCACACTGAGGTTTTCATCAGTACTGGAAACGTTTTCTTTTCCTGGCTTCTTTTTCATAAAACTTGATTAGCAAAGACCGACATCGCGATAAAAATCAGAACATACGGCACAGTGAAACCGTCACATTGACGCTTTGTTAGCTTTATAGGAAAGAATCTTTTTTTTTTAAACCACATCCTGGGTCATTAATCTTTCCACTTGTTATCGTCCATGTTTCTCTCTCTCTCTCTCTCTGTTTGTCGTCGCCAGGCCACAGCGCAGATGGAGGAGAGGCTAGCCGAGTTCACCCACGCCTTCTCACCCGAGAGCGTTCTTCCTCTGGCTGACGGGGTCCTCAGCTTCATCCATCACCAGATCGCCGAGCTGGCCAGAGACTGCCTGGAAAAATCACGCGAGGGCCTCATCACTTCGGTCTACTTCTTTGAACTGCAGGAGAACCTGGAGAAGCTGCTTCATGATGTGAGTTCAAAATAATCCACAGTAAACACAAATGTTATTGGGTATTTTGTAGAAGCGCTCTTCACTCCGTTTCATTTTGTAATGTTACAGACATAAACTTTCACATACATGCAGGGATCTTATGTTGCAGAGCAACACAAAGTAGTCCGTGACTGTGAAGTGGAAAAGTACAATGGCGTATCAGGGTCATTGTAAATAGCCATGGAAAAAATTCAGATGTTTTGAGATTCATTTCAGAAGTTTTCTAGAAAAAAAACTTGGACATTTCTGAGTTGGAGAAGTTGAAAATTTGCTAGAGAAAGCTCCGAAATTTTTAGGTTGATTTCAGGAACAACAGAGAAATTTGGGAGTTTGAAAAGTTGAAAATCTTCCAGAGAAAATTTGAGAAAGTTTTTGCCTTTTGGAAATTTCCAAGTTTTTTCTCAAAGATTTCTGAGATTTCTTTGGCTGAATAAAATGTCTCTCTTTTATACATCTACCACGGCCCTAATACGGAGTCGTAGAAAATAAATGATTCATGTATTCTTTTTCACATGCAAATAAAAACAAGGACGATATGGGATGGTCATGCAATTATAGCGGCGCAAAAAAGTGTTTGCCCCCTTCCCAATTTCCTTTTTTTTTTGCATGTTTTCCACATGTTTTATTTGCTAACTTCAGCTCTTCAGCTTTATATTATAAACTGTGATGCAGCGTTTGAAGATCTCACTGTTCCACAAAATCCACACACCGTAACTTTTTGTCTGTTGCTGTTATTTTGCGCTCCTTTTCTTCCCTCTTGTTTCATCATGCCTTTCTTTTCTTCCCTCTGCAAAGACTGCTGTTTTTAGCTCTACATTAGTGTGTTTGTGCCACTTTCTCCGTCTCTGTGTGCCAGGCCTTCAAGCGCTCTGAAAGCTCTGAGGTGGCCTTTGTGACGGAGCTGGTGAAGAAGCTTCTCATCATCATTTCCCGACCTGCCAGGCTCCTGGAGTGTCTGGTGAGTTTCATTTAACCGCGATTATCGAAGACCTTCTTTCTTTACAAGGCGTCGGCCTGAGACTTGAGGTGGAAAATTGATTTTTCCCTAAACAAACACGAGCACGTGTGTTGATTTCTGAGCCCATTACAAGTTTTTAAGTACCCTAATCTGTTAAGGCATGAGGAGAGGAGAGGCTTTGAAAAATCAAAAACGAGGGGAACGCCGTAGGTGGAAGGCTGTCTGTGCAGCCGGAGAAGAAATTTGCATTTAGATTAAAATTCGTCTTGCTGCCGTGTAGCTAATTCCAGCGGACCTGCTGATTGGCTGCTTTCCAGTCTGAGTCGGTCGGGCCGTGACCGTGGCGTCGTTTGAGGCCTGTGTTTATCCGTGGAGCGCAGTCTGACTGTGTCTCAACGCTGCAGTCCTGCAGGTTCCGGATTGGCAGTCGAAATAGAGCGACAACGCGGAGACGAATTGATCACGCAAGTCACACACCCGGGACTTGTTAGCGTTGGCGCATTTGTGCGGAACCGCTTGTGTTGGCGAGGCATTTCAAATCTTAATAATGAACTTAAATGGTACATTTAAAAAAAAAAACAACATTTATCTCTTACATTTGATGAAATTATCCCTGGCCTACATTCACAGGGGATTTAAATACATTTAAGTTTAACTGAATAACTTCACAGGAAGCTCAACCCCTAAATTGATTTCAGAAAGCTTTTGAATTTGTTGCTCCTTATTGTTGTTATAGAGTGAAGGAAAGAATGTCTGCTAGTTTACAGCAGCTTATTGAACGCCTCTGGTCCCCAGGAGTTCAACCCAGAGGAGTTTTACCATCTCCTGGAGGCAGCGGAGGACCACGCCAAGGAGGGTCATCTGATGAAAACTGACATTCCCCGTTACATCGTCAGCCAGCTGGGACTGACCAGGGACCCAATAGAAGGTTGGGAACCAAAAGATTATAAAAAAATTAAATTAAATAAAAAAATCCCCAGTTTGGAAAGAGAATGACTGACCACTGACTTGTCTGTCATCAGACATGGTGAACCTGGAAAGTTACGACAGCGAGGGACCAGTGACGCCTGAAACAGACGACTCCACAGAGGTGAGACCAAAATGTTTCCTCAGTGCTACAGAACAGCGCCTCCTTGTGTTGGAGGACCTGCTGAAGATCAGGAGGAGGGAAGTTGAGTTAGTGATGGATGAATAGATGGATGAATGGATAAAGGATGGATGGACAAACAAATGCACAAATGATGGTTGGACGGATGATCATTTTTGGATAATGGATGGTAACTGTTCAGTTATCAGTATTAAACTCTGTAAATTGAAACATGTTTCCTTATGTTAACCAGTCCTTCCATACTTTCCCATCCTTGCGGCGAAGAGAGATTTTCCGTCCCATATCCTAACAACATTCCCTTTCAGACACTTCTCACATTTCCATACAGCGAAGGGTTGCTGGGAAAATGGCTTTTGCAGTCATGAAACATTTTGCACAAAGAGGCTAATAGATAAAAAAAAAGAGACACCTGTTCTAGAATTTCCTCTCTTTTTGTTTCCCTCAGACCTGTTTGATTTACTTTAGTTCCCCGTTGCCCCATTTCCTAATGACTCTGCATGGAAGCAACCAATTAAGCTAATTCCTGCTGACATTCAGAAACCTGGATCACTCTGGGCTTTTCTTTCAGCATTAGGCAAGCTTCCAACTTAAAAAAAACAAACAAACAAAAAAACTTAGTTTTTGGGGGGGTTTTACATTCTAAATGAACATTTTTAGCATTTCTACAAATAATTTCTGCTCAGCCCGAATCCCATCCATCACAGCAGCTGCTCCTCTGTGATCCACAGGGAAAAATCAGAGCAATAAAACCTCCAGGAGAAGCAGACTTCCAGACCATCAAGCTGATCAGTAACGGAGCGTACGGGTAAGCAGCTCAACGCAGCATCCTCTGTAGTCTGTCTGCCTTCCACAGAAGTGAACCAGGCGCACGTGTGTGTGTGTGTGTGTGTGTGTGTGTGTGTTTACGTTTACATGTGAACCAGCGCCGTGTACTTGGTGCGTCATTTGGAGACACGGCAGCGGTTTGCCATGAAGAAGATCAACAAGCAGAACCTGATCCTGAGGAACCAAATCCAGCAGGCGTTTGTGGAAAGGGACATCCTGACGTTTGCAGAGAACCCCTTCGTCGTCTCCATGTTCTGTTCCTTCGAAACGCGCCGCCACCTCTGCATGGTCATGGAGTACGTGGAAGGTGAGCGCTTGGAGACGGAGACCGGGATGTACACGCGTTTGGAAGCGTCCAAGAAAGAAATCTAGTTTGTAATTAGTTTATAAACTGTTTGGAAGCTTTTCAGAATTTGTCTCTAAAATTTCAACTCATAGGAGCATCATTTTTAGGGAACCAACTTGTTTCAGACATGTAGATGTGTCTTTACTATTCATTCTTTTTATACTCTAAAACATATTTAAAAAAAAAAAACAATTTAAACCAGATCAGTTAATATCAATTACATTTTAAGCAATAGCTCAACAGATAAATACTTTCCTGTGAGGTGAAAGGGAAATTACATGTAGTTTTCAACATATTTTAAAATATTTTGGTTATCTTTTTTTACCCGACTGACTGCCAAAAGAAAAAAAAAACAGCAACAACTTGTAGCCTGTTGAGAATCTTTGCTTTTATTGTTAAAGGAAATGTGAAAACCATGCATGTTTTATGGGGTGCTGCTTTATAAAATTACACTGTCAAAAATTAACAGCAATAATTGAGCCTGGCTTAGCAGAAAAAATAAGGGGGAATTTTTAAAAGTCAAATTTCAGCCAAGTTATTCATACATTTATAAATCTCATGGGTTCAAAGTAAATACTCAGTTAGCAAGATAAGTATTTTATTAACAAATTAAATATTTAGTTTGTAAACTAAATATTTAGTTACCAAGCTACATACTAAGTATTTTGCTCCAGACTATTTATTTAATTATCAAGCTAAGCATGATTTACAAACTAAATATTTAGCTTTAGCTTCAATAAAGGTTTAAAACTAAATATTTCGTTCCACATGTTTAGCTACAAACTAAATATTCAGCCAGCAAGCTAACTAAACACACTGAAAATATGACTGAAAAATAAACCCTATTTTATTTTTTGTAACTTTTTAAATGACAAGCCCTCATATGTTTCTTCTTAGGAATCACTGTTATGCACTATTTTTGTTAGTGAAGGAGGAAAAAAAACAACAAATACCTGAAGGCTTAAGGCTTTTGTCTACAATGTGGCAAAATGTGGAAAAGTTGAAACGGCGTACTCACTTTTTGGAGGCGTTTTATTTTAGCATGAAGCGTTGCCGGGCAGATTAAAGACCTCCAGAAAAATCCCCATCAGGCTTTTACAGTCCTGCTATTTTATTACTGCCTGCAAATGAGCCAACAGTGACTCAACACACAAAAGTGAGCAGTTTTTTTCCATTGCATTCACAGGTGATTGTCTGGGTTATTGACGTCTGAACATCAGATAATGTACCCGTCGTCCTTGAGTCACTCCATGCAGGCTGACTCACAGAGCAGCCGTTTTCACTTATAGAATAATAATTACTCACTTTTCTGCCCTGCATTCGGACTGTTGCACTTTCTCTTAGGTGGGAGGTGGAAAGGTTTGGGTAAGGAGGCGTTTACACCAGCCCCGTTTAGCTCGCTTTTATCCTCCAACTCTTGTCTGTTTGCCTAGAAAGTCCGGTTCGTTTTAAGAGGTGTGAATGCGTTTTCTAACTTTGAACAAAACAAACTCTGGTCCGCCTGCAAACCTAGGTCTTGATTCTATTAAAGTAAACTATGAAGTGGTACAAGTTTATATGTCGACGCAGTCAAACTGGACAGGTCTTCAAAAGCAGGAAGGGGACAATAGCACATGGCATTCTGGGTAAATACAACAACAACAAACGCGCTAGTCTAGCGCCAGCAGGAGAAATGGATCGCGGTCTTTGACCAGAGACAAAGGAGAAATCCTACAACCGATGAAATCTGAACCTATTCCTTTTTTTTTTCATTTCATGAAGAAGGAAGTTTCACTCATCTCTGTCTTCTTCAGAGGTTCTTGTGTTGTTTAGTTCAGTGGTTCTTGGTGCAGCGCCACCACAGGCGAGGAAGGGAACAGGGGTTTCAAAGGGTTTGCTTCGTTTGACTCGGTGCAGAGTGAAAGTGAACCGCAGCAACTGAAAGTGTAGCAAGTGTTGCAGCTTTAGTCTCCAATCGAACCGAGTCTACCGGAGTAGCAGGTGTGAAAACGCCCCCGAGAGAGACTGAAGACACTCCGGGTTCTCTGTTCGCAGGAGGGGATTGTGCCACTTTGCTGAAGAACATCGGGGCTCTGCCTGTGGAAATGGCGCGCATGTACTTCGCAGAGACTGTCCTCGCGCTGGAGTACCTACACAACTACGGCATCGTCCACCGAGACCTCAAGCCTGACAAGTAAGGTGGAGTTGCTTCACCTAGAAACGTTGCTGAGGTGTTTAAGATGCTTGATTGTGTGTTTTCTATTCGCAGCCTCCTAATAACGTCAATGGGACACATCAAGCTGACGGACTTCGGTCTGTCTAAGATCGGCCTGATGAGTCTGACCACCAACCTGTACGAAGGGCACATAGAGAAGGACACACGGGAGTTTTTGGATAAACAGGTATGTGTAGAGAAATGGAGAGGGGAAGAATCTGTCTCACATGATGCAGCACCAGTATGTAAAACAAATCATATCATCTCACTGACAAATGCTTTAATTTGTCCATCTGTGAAATCCATGTTTTTGAAGGGGGGATTTCCTTTTAATGAAATAAAGTGAAGTGCAACCAGCTGCCTTGGATGTCACATAACTGGTCCACTTGTTCGTCATTTGATTAAAGCTGAAGAAGTTAATATGTAAAGAAAACAAAAATTAAAAGAAAGAAAAAAGAAGAAAATCCTTCCAATGTTTCACAGGTGCACAATAAAATCCAATAAAACCTATCCATTTTTAAGGTTTGACATAAAAATGAAAAATACAGAAAAAATATGAGCAATTCTGCAACACTTAAAGGGGTAATAGTATTTTGTTTTCCTGGCACATAGTTACATTTCATAGCATAATTAAGTAACTGAAAATGCTGTATATATATCATATATGACTTAAGAGAAATTTTACTTTCTGATTCAATGCCTTGAAATTGGGCCTCTGTCTCTTTAAAAACTGCTTTCTGGATCTCCGCCTCGAGAAAGCTATCACATTGCTCCTCTATTAAGCTTTTAACAACCAGCATTTCACTGAGAAGTAAACCAGATGTTTGCTAATTGCTGTTGGCTAGTCTGAAGGAGCTGAGTGGAGGAGTCAAACGGGAGGGCTGCTCTGTGAGGTGGAAGCTTGGAAACCGTTAGCTTTGCCTCAAAAAGAGTCCAAGAAGGCATTTTGCACAGCTGAATGGTTGCCATGGGAATTTATAGGATTTCTCAAACATTGCATGAAATAATCCAGGCAACAATCCATGTATAGTTCTGATGAGAGAATAAACATTATAACATGATGTAAAACTCAAAAGAATTGCCTGCTCCTTTAAAAAATACAACTCAAATTCACAATGTAACGGCCATTTCTGCTGTCTTGCCAACAACACAGGGGTAGACGGATTCAATACGGTCCAGTCAAACTTTACACATAAGGGGATGCTTTGATGTCTTCCTTTTTCTGTGAAAAGCTATTTCCCTCTCATTGTGCGGCAGGCGTATCTAAAGCCCGATAAAATGAGACCTTTACCGGCTGGCGGAACAACAGAGCAGTATTTCCGCCAGCCGTCACAATCGCACGCCGTCTCTTTTAAGCGCGGCTTTATGTTCTTTTATTCTCTGCTCCTGCTTTGAACACCTCATTATTTCCCACGCTGCAGCCAAAAAAAATCTGTTAGCGTTCAGCGCGCGCCCATCTGCACATGAAAACGCACATCAGGGGGGCTTTCATCTAGTCTTGGCATCTGCGAGGGGATTTTACCTGACCAGACGTTACGCTCCTGTAGGTGCTGTACATCTACCGCAACATATTAGTCCGAGACGGGTTGAAGGAAATGCCTACACCTCTATCAGTAAAGCTAGACTGAGAGGAACTGTCACAAAACAAGGTAAGAACTGATTCAGTCGAGTCTTGTTCCTCTCTTAGGTGTGTGGAACCCCGGAGTACATCGCTCCGGAGGTGATTCTGTGTCAGGGTTATGGGAAGCCAGTGGACTGGTGGGCAATGGGCATCATCCTGTACGAGTTCCTGGTGGGTTGCGTGCCTTTCTTTGGAGACACGCCAGAGGAATTGTTTGGACAAGTCATCACAGGTGAGGGATCCCACGTCTCCGTAGCCGTGCTTCCATTGATAATGTGTTGTCAATCTTCTGCTGATGCTGGAAAAACACCATCCATCCATTTTCTAACACCCTTTGTCTCTAATGGGGTCTGGAGGTGCTGGTTCCTATCTCCAGCTAATGTTCTGGGCGAGAGGTGGGGTCACCCTGGACAGGTCACCAGTTTGTCTCAGGGCAACACAGAGACAGACGGGACGAACTCGGAAAAACACAATCTCGCAATTGTTGTGTTTTCATTTACTGAGAAACTGGATCAAAATCACATGTGACTAAAAGTGTTCACGCGATGAGTTATTAACAAACATCATCCTCCGATTACTTCCTGTTGTCTTCTTTGCGGTTTGAGCTAGTGGCAACATTCAGTTGTGAGAAGTGTTTCCATCCCAGTTTTGCAAAATAAACCAGTTTTGATATGACCTAAAGCAAAAACCTCATCGTACCACCAAAACTATCTATCCAAAAACAAGAGTTCAAAGTGTCAAATTGCACAATTATACAGTGCGATGGAAACGCAGCTGTTGACGTTAACATGTGACCTTCATGTAGATCTGATACAGGCTCTGAATGTAAAATGTACTCATCCTCATATTGCTTCTTCGCTGCAGATGACATAGTGTGGCCAGATGGAGACGAGGCTCTTCCTGTGGATGCCCAGCGCCTGATCTCCTCCCTGCTGCAGACGAATCCTCTGGTGCGACTGGGCACAGGTCAGGCACCTTCCACTCCACACACACACAAAGTGTGGAGACTGCATGGTCTCGATGAGGAATTCTAATCTAACTCAGATTGAGTCCTGCAACTCTTCAATGCTTTTTCACACCTGGCACATTTGGTCCGCTTTGAACGGTTTCCTTCCATTGGTCCGGACCTTTAGTGCTGGTGCAAATACGCCGAAGTGAATCCTGGTGTTGACCAGACGACCGGACTGAGACGCGCTTTGCCAGGTGGTCTCGGTCCGCTTCCGAAAGAAGTCTGGTGCGGCTCGCTGCTGGTGAACAAATCTATCTCAATCCGAACCAACTGCAGGAAACATGCGTCTTATTCACTTCATGAGCCACCGTTGCTGGGATCTGTGGTAAAAATGATCCCTTTAGTGTAGCTAACGCTACTACAGCATGTAGTGATTGTAATGAAATCATACCCGATTCATAAGGCAGTCCCAATAGGCAAGAAATTAATTAATCGCATGATCAAATAAAACATACTCAATAATTTTATTGCACGATTTATCATTTTTCTTCCTCTTTTTTTACCAAAAATTGACAAAAGTCTTTGAGAAAACCGCACAAAATGAAAATAATAAAGTCCACTTTTGGTCCAAATCAAACTAAACAAGCGGACCGAAGGGCTTTCCTGATGTGAACACATTAAACACGTTTGAATCAAATGAGTGGAACTATGACGTCTGTGTCGCTCATATTCTGGCTCAAAGCACAACTTTGGGGTTTGAATGTTGTTACTGCAGCATTTTGTGGTACAGCGCTTTGCTGTGTTATACATACACTAGCAAATGGTACACCATTGGCTGAAGTACCACAGGGGGTAAGTACCTGCTGGATACCTTAAACCCAGACGGGATGTCGTCGTGCATTTCGGATTGTCAGCTGAGTTTAGTCAGACAAGCCAGCTTCTGTTGGGGTCAGAGTCCACCTGCAGGCTTTAGGGCCGCAGTCATGGCCTACCTGACTGTCCATCTTCTCCTGCGTTTCCCTCCCCGTGCCCTGCAGGTGGTGCTTTTGAAGTCAAGCAGCACTCATTCTTTGCGGAGGTGGACTGGAACAGCCTGCTGAGACAGAAAGCTGAGTTCATCCCTCACCTGGAGTCAGAAGAAGACACCAGTTATTTTGACAGTAAGTTGGCCCCGTAGCATTCCTGGAAAATGCGGGATTCAAGTCGAAAGCTTGAAAGTCTGCCGAAACGGATCATCAGACTGGTAGAAGAGTCTAGTGAGATGAACTCCTTCTCGTCCCCAGCTCGGTCGGAACGCTACCATCACGTCCAGTCCTACGACGAAGATGACACCAACGACGATGAGCCAGTGGAGATCCATCACTTCTCGTCCTGCTCCCCTCGCTTCAGCAAGGTCTGAACCCGTCAGAATCAGTGCCGCTTAGACGGTTGCGTCCACACGTTGTGAGCATCTCAGAATTCTGATTTTTTCCTGAGAATTCTGACTTCTGAAGTCAGAGGAAGAAAGTTTGAATTTAACTTTAAAATAGGAATTCCTTTTTTGGTGTGCCTAATCCTCTTCTATAGGCCAGTACAGTTGGGGGTGACGATGTCATGTCAAGAAAAATTAGAAATATGTGGGGCTCTTGTTATAGAGACTATTAAATTCGCCAGAAAAAAAAAAAAAAGAATGATTTCAGAAGGGCACCTTTTGTGTCCAGAGGAAAAAGGGCAGGTGCTCTAGGACCTCCTAATGTCTAACTGAGCACATCCCTAAAATGTAAATCAAAACTTCTTTTGAAGAGGTGAAAACAGGTTGAGAAGCTTCTGGGATGACTCAATTCACAATTCTATTAAAAAGCTTCGAACTGTACTTGAATTCCAAGTTTGTGCCAGAAAAACTGCTAAGTTAAATGAGCTCCTTTTGATAAGAAAAGTTGTCAAACATCCCACCAGACAGATAGTTGTGAATTTCTCAGATATATAAATACTCTATTTTTAGGAGTACATGTATTTGAGTCTGTGTGTGGTAGTTTGAGGAAATTATTAAAAAGGCCAAAAATAAGATGATTGGATGTAAAATTCTGACCAGACTTTCCGTTCATTTCTAATCCCCTAACCGGATTGTTGCACCAACCTGCAGGTGTACAGCAGCATGGAGCACCTGTCCCAGCTGGAGCACAAACCCCACACTGTGACTCTACGGGAGCACAAGGTTTCCAGGGAGGACAGGGTAGCCAAGCGAGAAAGCTTGGGAAGCGTCACCCTACGAGACAAGAGCTGGAGGACGAGTTCACCGGAAATGTACACACACAAAAGAAATTACGTTTTATTTTTTCTATTCATGTTTTGCCATCTGCTGCTGATGCTCTACGTGTGGTTGCCTCGCTTTTCTAGGAAGCGCCTGTCCTGTTCAGAGTCCTTCTTCGCTGAAAGTGACTCCAGCCCGCCGTCCGGGGCTCGCAGGCGTTTCTCCGCCCTGATGGATATGAGCCGCTTCGCCTCACCTCAGGAGCTGGACGCCGAGCCGCCGGGTCCAGGGAAGCAGCCTCCCGTCAAGAACAGAGGCGCTTCCCTGGAAGGGGCCATCCCCTCCCACGGAGACTTGAGGACGCTCCTTAAAGATGGTAGGGGCCACACGGCATCGGGTAAGGTTCTGGAGCGTCTATGCGCCATTTGGTTTCATGGTTCTGCTTTGTCCTAGACAAACTTTTGAGACCTGCCGACGCGTCGCTGCCGCTGCCAGGCAGTCTGGGTCTTCCTGATCTCCAGGGGCCCCGTGGGGCCACCACGGACCTGGTGTTGCGGAGGGTCAGACACCAGCAGCTCTCGTCCGAAGGAGACAAGCGAAACTCGCGACCAGGAACTAAAGTCATCAAGTCCGCGTCGGC
This sequence comes from Gambusia affinis, assembly GCF_019740435.1. Classification (NCBI taxonomy): domain Eukaryota; kingdom Metazoa; phylum Chordata; class Actinopteri; order Cyprinodontiformes; family Poeciliidae; genus Gambusia; species Gambusia affinis. Next base: position 4,650,318 of record NC_057886.1, read on the forward strand.
CACTGCTCTGTCTGTCATCATTCCAGCAGGTGAAGCCTCGCATCACTTTAGCTGCTGAATGTAACTTTTACAAACAAATATTAATTCACGTTTGTTAAACTATCTCTATGTTGGGACAATATGGCATGAGACAGATAATCTGTGAAAAAAAAATTTAGCTTCTTTGCCTCCTTCCAGTGCTAACTAGAAACCACCAATCAGAGCTAGGAGGCAGGTCTTATTGCTGTTAATCAAGCTTATATACGCGCTGGCCACAACTTCCCCCCCATTGCTCTTTGCTATGCTACAGCTTCTTCCTGATCGCAGTGTTTACCCGGAATAGTCATGTTAGTTAGCATGGCCACCGACGACTAGGCCTGTTACGAATAAAAACCTTGCTATAAATGATCACAGAAATTGTTGCGATAAACAATAATATTGTTGTTTTGGGATCATTTTCAGGTATATTACGGGCATAGTAACGCAATTACACCCTTCTCAAAGATCAATAAGCTTTAATTCGTAAAGCACATTTAATGCTGGAAATGGAAGACCTTTTTAACATCCAAAACAACAAATGAGATAAATATTGAAGTCTCTATAAACAAAATTGCCCTTCAGAACGGGGGATGTTGGGCCCAAAGCATCAGACTGAAGCCTTTCTTCATACAGTCTTTGGTAGAAACAAAGACACAAGAAAAACAAAATGAAAATGAAAATGATCCAGCTTGCTTTAATTTATCATGTGATTAATTGATTTATTGCGCACTGCGACCAGTTTACAATAAACAGTTTTTCTGGAACAGTAAGTTGCTTCTCCACGCATGTACACGAGGGTGATTAACAAGACCTTCCTCCTTGCTCTGATTGGTTGACCTGGAGGTGGAGGAGCTGGATCTAATCCCAGATTACCTGCTTCATGATACCATACTGTCGCAACATGGTGACAGTTTTAACAAATATGTAAAAAACATATTTTTTATAAAAGCTAGATATTGTAACTTTTGTTCTGTCGTCTTTCTGCTCAGTGGAGCAGCACGTTGCGTCCCCGCTGCCCAGCCCCATGTCGCCTCGCTCCCTGTCGTCCAACCCGTCCTCCCGCGACTCGTCTCCAAGCAGAGACTTCTGTCCCATGGTGAACGTCCTGCACTCTCCCATCACCATCCACCGCTCCGGGAAGAAGTACGGCTTCACCCTGCGGGCGATCCGGGTCTACATAGGAGACAGTGACGTTTACAGCGTGCATCACATGGTTTGGGTAAGAGCGGGTAGCATAAAACCCACATAAAATCCTTTGAGTTTGTGGCTGTACTGTAACAAATTGCACAAACGTTGAAGCATCGGAAAGGTATTTACATTTTTTGGAGATCATTCATGTTATACTGTCCACTTCTTTGCAGCATGTTGAGGATGGAGGTCCTGCTCAGGAGGCGGGTCTTAAAGCTGGAGACCTCATAACTCACGTAAACGGGGAGTCGGTCCACGGCCTAGTCCATACAGAAGTAGTGGAGCTCATCCTGAAGGTGAAATAAAACCACATTTGGGAGGAAAACACTTCCCTGCTAATACACTGCTTGTGTAATAAACTGATTAAAAATGTGCAATTCACAGAGTGGAAATAAAGTTAAAGTCGCGACTACTCCCTTTGAGAACACCTCCATAAAGGTGGGGCCCGCCCGCAAGTCCAGCTACAAATCTAAAATGGCACGTCGCAGCAAAAGGACCGGAGTCAAGGAGGGCCAAGAGTACGTCCCCGAAAAACAGATTTGTTTTCTCTAACTCTACTAGGAGGCTTTATTCACCTTATCGCTCTTTTTTTGGTTGTTTATTTTTCAGTAAAAAACGAAGTTCACTCTTCAGGAAAATCACAAAGCAGTCCAACCTGCTTCACACCAGCCGGAGCCTCTCGTCCTTAAATCGCTCTCTTTCATCAGGAGACAGCCTGCCGGGGTCGCCTACCCACAGCTTTTCTGCCCGCTCCCCCACACAGAGCTACCGCTCCACTCTGGAATCCCCTTATCTGGGTTAGTAAGACAACTGTCTGTAAAATAAAGCCACCGGCAAAGTCCAGTTGTTTATCATGTAACTGGCATGATGTTGAAAAAAGCATTTACACGACAGTTCCGCGAAATAAATACATTTTGATGCGACCAAGAAAGCCCACCTCATCCTATCGCCAAAACTTCTTAAAAAATATTTTTTTTCAAAATTAAGCAAATTTGTTTTCAAAATGTCCAAGTGCACAAATATGTGGTCAATGGAAACACAGGTAGAGGCTGCAAACTCCCACCTACAGACGGTAGTATTTCTTACTGCTGCCTCAGCCTTCCTTAATGTCAAGTCCGAGATCAAAACGCTTGTATTGCAAAATTTCTTGCAAATATTCCTACAGAAGCACCACAAAGTCAGTGAAATTGATTCCAAAAACTCAAAAAAAAGGCAGTCGCAAAATCATAAGAGGTACTATACAATGTTTAAACGGTATTGTTTATTAAGACGCACCTACCGTCTTAGTATCAAAGACAGTGACAACATAACTGTGTCCTCAGGTACGTCATCCCAGAGCAGCTCTCCGGCATCAAGCACTCCCAACTCCCCAGCGACTTCCCACCACATGAGGCCCAGCTCCCTGCACGGCCTGTCCCCCAAACTTCACCGCCAGTACCGCTCGGCACGCTGCAAATCCGCCGGTAACATCCCGCTATCTCCTCTGGCTCACACACCGTCCCCTACCACCTCCTCCCCTCCACCTCTTACGGGCCACACGGTGGGGAGCTCCAACACCACCCAAATGTTCCCCGCCAAGCTGCACTCCTCGCCTCCTGTCGCCCGCCCTCGTCCCAAGAGTGCCGAGCCACCCAGGTCTCCCCTGCTGCAGCGGGTGCAGTCTGCGGAAAAGCTGGGGGCACCCATCCTACCTTCCTCCTCTTCGTCGTCGTCGTCGCCTTCCCCTTTGACTGGAGGAGTGTCGTTGCGCAAGCATAGCTTAGAGGTGTCTCACGGGGACTACAGGAGAGAGTCCTTCCACTGCGAACACAGTCTGCAGAGTTTGCTGGAGATAGAAGGAGAGAATGGACCTGCTCCACCCTCTCCGTCCTCGTCTTCCTCCCCTTCTCCTCCTATGGGAGCAGAGATTGGATCGCTGAACCATGTGAGGAAGCTGGGGAGGCAGGAATCGCTGCTCAGCAGAGACACACTTGTGACAGTAAAAGAGAAAGATGTTGTTCCGTCAGCGTCTGAGCTCTCCAGGTTGCAAAATGTAAGGTCAGTTTCTCCAACAGAGTCTAAGACCAGTGTTGATACAAGCAAGGCACCACTCAAGGAGGTTGCAAGGAGTAGTGGAAGTACGAAGGCAGCTGAAACAAAGACTAGTATCTCATCTACAGACATCAGAACAGGCGATGGGATCAAGCATTTAGGTACAAAAGTGTCAACTTTGGAGGCAACAGACTTTCAGACCAAAGCTAGTGAGAAAACTCCAGACATATCCAAGAGCCCACAACAAGACACAAAGCAGCAGAGTGTGCAGGCAGATGCGTTGCATGTTACCAAAACTCAGGAGAAGACAGAAGAGAAAGAAAAAAGCACTGTAGGTGTAGAGAAAGCAAACCTCCAGAAAACGTTGACCACTGAGCAGTTCAAGCAGCATATCGCCTCAGAGACTGGAGATAAAAGAGGTATCAGTGGAGGCGACAGGGCAACTGATACGACGAAGACCAAAGTACCTGGACCGCCAGTTCCATCCCTGGCTAAAACGCACTCAGCACCCAGGCACAGAGCAGAGAAGTCGGCAAGCAGCAGCCATGGCGTCAAAGAGCAGAAGGCTCAACTGGAAGTCCTGGAGGAAAACCCGGCGTCCCCTTCCTCAAACGCTGCCTCGCCATGCTCAAGCAAACTACGGGCCGTGTCTCCGGGGGACAAGACCAGCTTCGTCACCCAACTCACAAGTGTGGCTAAGACGGTCCTGGGTCCCATGAAAGGAGGGTCTCAAGAGGGCAGCAAAGTGAAAGACGCCTCAAAGTCAAGTGAGGAGAAGAAGGGAAGCACAGCGGGGAAAGCAGAGGCCTCGTCCAGAGGGGTCCACCGAGGGACTCCGGGCTTCGCCACGGCCACTGCTCACTCTGATAAAGGTAACAGTCGGAGCGCTAAACATCACTCGTGATGTGAAAGCTTCAGAAACACTGAGACTGCCCAATGTAATGCCTTTAACTGTAGCATCAGACTGACAAAACGTATGAATTTGTATGAGGCAGAGATAGCAATGCCTGAACAAAAATATTAAAAATATACACCAAATCAAAAAGAAGTAGAAAAGATGTCAACAATGATCAACTACTGCTGTGGAAATGTGTACATGGTGTTTTGATGTAGACCTGTGTATGTACTGTATGCTCATCTCGACATGTTGTGTATATTGTAAAAAAGAAATGCTTATGTCTTCATGCATGTCTGATTAAGGAGAATGACAGACTATTTAAACACAAGATGAATAATATACTGCAGACCTTGAGATAGAAAACACTGTGAACAACCTTTCAACTTGACAAGCAGACTTTTGACTGCGTAGAAGCAGGATTCTGGTAGGAAAGGGCATTACTCACATTTCAGCTATTGGCTCCAGGGACGTCGTTTAGTTCTATGCTGTATTTATTTGAAGTTCAGGTACTAAAATGTGTCACCAATAGAGTGAGTTTTCATGCCTTCAATGCCTTGCAAAAAAAAAAGGCCCCTTGAACTTTTTCAAAGTAAATTCTAAATTGGATTTAGGTCTGTACTTTGACTGGGCCATGCCCTTTGAGCTAAATCATTCAACAGGTTGTCTTCTAGTATTTGTCTGTATTTCAAATTATGTCTGTACTCAGAAGACTACAACCCTCAAGCACCAATTTAATTTTGACATTATGATTTGCATATTCTATAGTCCACCTAGAGATTGCATTTATGTTGCTCTCTACATAAATACAATAGGTTTTTTTATTTTGTTCAGTGTGAACATGGTAAATGTCAATAGTAAATAATGTAGTAAATATAAATGGATTCTTAAGTCAATAACCAAAACTTCAACACAGATGTCAAACTTTATTCAACTGAACGTTTACAAAAGTAAATTATTGCTCTAGAATTTATCTGCAAAATTCGATTTAAGGGAAGCTAAGTGTGTTTAACGTTTTCAAAGTTAGCAAAAACAAAAAAATTAGCTCCGCTATTAGCATGCTAGCGAATTTGTGTACCCACCTCTGCCTGGAATATTATGATTTTGGACCGAAGTCAAGCTTTATTCAAAACAGTTTACAAAACAGCCAAGTAAATTAGCTTTAGAGTTTATATGGAAATTTTCATTTAAGGGAAGCCAAATGTGCTTAACGTTTTAAAGTTGGCAAACGCACGAAACAAAAAAACTAGCTCCGCTATTGGGCTTGAACTTCCATCAAAACACCAACTATCACATACAATTTCAATAAAATACATTGGGGTTGTAACATCACAGAAGGTTCAAGGGGTATAAATACTTTTGTATGGCACTGTCATTTTGTACTTTGTTTAGGTAATTGAAGGTGTCACTAACAGAATGTGACACCTTCTGTATGGTGGGCTGAGGATTCGCTGTACACAGCAGAAACTGGACCAAGAAACCAAAATGCTTGCAGTGACAAAGTTGAAGGATGGATCAGATAGTTTCCCTCGGCTCTGTTTAAGGGCTGACTGTCAACGGGATTGAGAGGAATAAATTAGATGAACTTGCACAGGGACACTATGCAATGTGCTGCCAATGCCACTATTGTCCCGTCTTTTTGTGTCTCCTGGGTATCTAGGTTTACATTGTGCTCCAGACAAATACAGAAAACAGCATAAAGCTTACAATAACTCAAGCAGACGTATATTGTTTCATTTTTAAAAGTTGTGTCTGCTGGTTATGGTGACATGTGCAATTCTATATTTTAAATCAAAGTCGGTGAAATGTGTTCCTTCAGAGCGTGGTAGCAAGTAAAGACGCCCATGGAAACTAGCACTTAGAGGAGAGAGCGGTTTTCAGTCACTCTTTTTCACTCACGCTAAGCTACAGTTCGTGGTATCATATTAGACGAAACGGGAAGTGCCAGTGTTTTTACGTAACCTTTAAAGGTTACGTGGTCATCTTTGTTGTTGTTGGGTTTTTTTTCTTACTTAAATGTTAAACAATATGCAATCCGTCAGTGCCCAGTCCTGTAACACTGAGCATCACTGTCTGTGAGAAAAGCCTGGCGCATAGATTTGTTCAGAGTACCTTCGTGGTGAGGTCTTCGTTTGTTGTTGTGTGTTAAAATGTAGTGTCAGGGCGCCAGGTATCATACTTGTCTTAGACTGCCACCTTGTGGACAACATGACATAGAGCCAGAAGTTTTAGGGAACACGGGAACGTTAGTGTCCGATATCCTGTCTGTGGAACCTAGTTTATAGTTTTTATGCATAGGCAGACATGTTTACATTGATTCCAATTGCAATCTCCATCTTATCTCTCATGATGTTGTAGTTTTAGCAATAAACACCAGTGTTTCGTGTGTGACCAAATTGCACTTTATGTTGCGTTTCATCAATGTACTTATAGTCAGAACTTTACATTCACTGTATGAAAAGACAGTTGTTGTTTTTTTGTTGTTGTTGTTGTTGTTTGGTTTAAGTTTCCTTTTGTCAAGATTACTAAAATTATCTCTATAGGTTGCAATTATGAGAGAAATGTATATTTAGATTCATCTCTTTCTCTCCCACAATAGTTTTCTGGAATTTTGGCCCATTACTCCTGACAGAACTGATACAACAGAGTCAGGATTTTCAGTTTTTTTATTTAACCAGGGAAAAAACTAATTGAGATTTTTTTATTTTTATTTCCCCCAAGTGTCCTGCCCTGGATTTGTAAGTCACCTTAGTTACATACATCTTTTTAGCGCTGCCTAAAATTACTATGATGTTTTACGATGTCCACTACAAAACGTTGATCTTGTGGTCTTTAAGCCGGTTTTTGTAACTAGGCTCCATGTGTATGTCTATTGTGCATTTAGAAGACCGCTTTCTGCCCAAACTTTAAGTCCCAGATCATGATTTGAAATTTGTCAAGTGCACCGGTCCCTCCCGCAGCAGAAAACTCACACAACATGACGATGCCATCCCAGTGTGTTTCACAGTTGAGATGTTGAGAAGTGGAAAAAAAATTTAACTTTGCAATTGTGGTGTTTCCATTAAACAAGAAACACAATTAAAATCCCGCGTGAATACGTTTGTTCACGCAAAAAGTCATTGAAAAACAAAACATGCTGCCATGATCCTCCAACTACTTCCTGTCATTTTCTTTGTGGTTTGTGCCAGTGGCAACATCCAGTTGTTGATGATGTAAAAGGGCTTTCCATTGCAATTTTGCAAGATAAACTACTTTCAATATGGACACAAACCACCTCATCCTAGTGGCAAAACTTCTTAATCAAAAGAACGAGTTTTTTCAAAGTGTCCCATTAAATGTGCTCCATACTTTGTATGATTCTTTTCCTAATTTCTTGTGATCTTCTTGTGATTTCACGTAATGAAGCAGCATCTTGCCTTTAAAGCTGCTGGTCCTCTTAACTTAAATTCAGCATAAATTAACCTGTCAGAAGCTTAAAAAGACCTTGTGGATACTTTATATGGCCTTCATATCTTATAAAGCAAATTTTTTTTAAATCCTCTCTCTGACATTTAGCAAACACAAATAATTTTGGTAATCGTAACTGACCAAAAGGAAGAAATGTAGTGTGAGATAATGTCGGACAATTTTTAAAAAACCGGTTCTTTTTTTTTTTTTACCATACAGTGAACATAAACATCTGGCTTCAAGCGTATATGTGGGAAGAGTTGCAGCTGTTTTACACTTCTTTGTTTTTTTTATTGTTCTATTTATTGAATTTTGTATTTATTTATTTAAGATTCCGATGTACGGTTGAAAATATTCAGCGTAATGTTGAAATAGATCATTTAATACCCCACCATATATGTGTGGTCGCTCTTCCCCTCCCCGTTCTGACTTCTCACTCTGTAAGTCTCGACGTTGCTAACATTACTGTCGTGTCCATGCTTGTCCAAGTGTTTGACCTTTTTCTTTTTCTTATTTTTTTTTTACAGCAGCTCTTGTGAATAACTAATGTCAAATGAAATTCCAACTAGAAAGGAAATAAAATGTGTCGGAAACCCTGGGTATTATCTGTGATGTTTTTTGTTTCTTTTTGTGTGTGTTTGTGTGTGTGTGTGCTTTCTTCAATGGTGTATTTTGTGTTCGTTTTCTCGCCTGAATAGTGGTGCACATCTAGGTCAAAAAGTTCTGTTTAAAGTTGGGCTAAAAACAGCCAGTGCTTTCACAGAAGGATCTCACTGACTTTTAATGTAGCCTTAAAAACTATTACTATGCCAACTAAACATGTTTTTATACGGCTTTCTTTGGTAGGCAAAAATGTACGAGACTCTTATATGGACCTACTATAATATGCTCTTTTTCTTCCTCTTTGTTTCATTAAAATATGGTATATGTTTAATTACTTGCAGGGTAGATAAAAAGAAAACAATCCCAATAAAATTATTAAACTTATTTAAAGTGGGAAAGGAGTTTTCCAGTGCGGAAAAACAGTCTGGGAAGCCTTGTCTCAGAAGTGGTCGAGCTGACCCCGCGTGAGCTTTTTGACCTTTTTGGCTGAGGTGTCCTACTTTTTTTGTTTGTGGCTTCGGGAACTGACGAGCTGAAGAAGGGACACCGCCTTCGCTTTCCCGTCGTCCGACAGTGACGTTTACCTGGCTCTTACCGAGCGTCGACCTGGAACTGCGGGACGGTCGAAGAAGAAAAACCCACCAAAACGTCTTCTGAGCTAACGGTTCCTCTATGGCAAGCCGTTGTAACATAAATTCGGTTTTGCCGCCCTTACATTACAGATATCTCAAATTCTCTTGCGACTAGACGTTTTAGCGATTTAAGATATCGCTAATTATATTTTGACTAGACAAAATACCTATTTGAGATGTCTCTAATAACATTCTGACTAGTCGAAATGACGTCAGATTTACCACAGAGTTGGATGGAGACTTCAATTCGAAATATCTACAATGAATTACTGACTTTCTGAAATATACATTTCGGATATCTACAATTAAATTATGTGTAGTCATAAAGTAAATTCAAGATATCTCGATTTTAGTTTTGACTAGTCATAATTCTAACTAAAGATATCTCGAATGACAACATCATTCGAGATATCTTAAATTTATTTTTGGATAGGAGATACATTGACTAATGAAAACTAAATTATAGATATCTCAAAAGCAAATAATGACTACATAGAACTAAATTAAAAATATCTTGAATTGTAATTTTGACTAGTCAATTCCTGGAATTACACAGCTTTTCTATTTAAGATATCTTAAATTAACACTGACTAGTCAGAATGACATTATTGATATCTTGAATATGTAGGCTATTCTGTATAGCCACAACGTCCCTGACTTACGTGGCAATTTGAAAGTTTAATTAAACAATGACAAATAGAAAGAAACGACAAAAGATGTTTGAAAATCCACAACTTTCATGTTGAAAATGTTTTTGACAACAGCAATTTTAGCTTTTCAAAGCTGTTTTTAAGTGCATTCGGTTTGCCGGAAATGAATAAACAGGAAATTCTTTGCAGATTGGAGAAGCAGTCTTATAGTTGATGAAGTTTTGCGTTCTCCTTATATTCAACATTGCCGAGCTCTTTCTACGTTGTGGCATTTACTAACAACTTTATGCAGAAAACATAAAATTCTGCAGGCAACTGTTTGGACAGCACAAAGGATCTTCCACTCAATTCTTTACTCAGATATCTAAAATTGTAATTGTGAGTAGTCATAATTAAGTTCAAGATATCTCAAATTGTAATTACGGATGTGTCCCGTCAAAAGATGGATCCAGTGTCGTAATTTGAAATATCTTGAAAGGAATTTTGACTCGTCAAAATGTAATTGAAGATATCTCTAATTATTATTCTTACTAGTCAGAATGTAAATGCAGATATCTTAAATTACCATTCCGGAGAGTTAAAATGTATTTTTAGATATCTAGAATGTAATTAAGGATAGTCAGACGAAACCGAATTTATGTTAAAACGGCTTGCCACAGCTTGTGCAGCAGAAGAGAGAGAGAGAGAGAGAGGCTCCCTGCGTTTGACCAATCACAGAAGGGTGAGTATGTGACCACCATAAACAGGAAGTGACAACGCTCTGTCCTCTGTTGCTATTTCAATGCTCTACAGCTCGTAGGTTGCATTCGGGGGAACAGCAAGACAACAAAAACCAGCGCGGTAGTGCTTCATAAATGTAGTCAGAAAGTATCACAGTTTGACGGAGGAGAAATGACGACACCACAGAAAAGGTAAGTTTTTTTTACTGACGTGGACCCGCTTAAAAGTGTACTATAACGGCTATAAGTCATTAAAATGGTGATATATTGTCGTTGCAAATCACGTGCAAATCCCGTAGAAATTCTTGGCCCTGATGTGTATTACCTGCATTTAAGACTACTACACGAAGAGCACAAAGTACATTGACTATATACTGTTCAGAACAGAAACTAGGATCAGATGAAACATTATATAACAAAGTAATGTTTCATTTGGATTTTTATGTTTTTAACCGTTCACCCTAGAATGATGAAATATTAATATCTTTAAGCCATGAAATGTCTTTTTATTTGCTTTTAGTCTTCTTATTTACATTATTAAACAAATTATGATAATAAGAAATAGATTGTTTCCTCTCACCCCTTTTTTCACGTTTCCACCCAGAAAATTAAAATGTTAATCATTCTTAAGAAAAAATAATAATATTCCTAAATAGAAAAGCAAATATATAAATAAAAAAAATAAAAATTAAAAATAAGAAAATTTCCTGCTAGATCTTGATTGTGGGCTTACCTGCTAAATCTAACTTTATTCAGTTTTTTTTTTCTGTTTTGACTATAACTTGGCATGTTCCAATAATTGACCAAAGAGTGATATTGTTTTGATCATAACTAAGCTGCTTTTCCGTTACGAATGAGCATAAAACTTTCAGTATGTTGAAAAAGTTCAATTTTGCAATTGGGATTCTTCCTTTAAGTAAGAAACACAATTAAAATCATGTGAATAAGTTAGTTGGATAAGTCGAAAAAAAAACATGATCCTCCAACTACTTCCTGTCGTCGTCGTCTTCTTCGTCGTTTGCACCAGTGGCAACGTCCAGTTGTCGATCATGTGACTCATGTAATGCGGGGGAAAAAAGTGCTTCTATCGCAGTTTTACTAATTGAAATGTGGCCAAAAAACTCAACTCACCTCAAAAATCGAGAGTTTTGATGTTTCCATTGAGTGAATTTGTTTTCAAAATTTTCTCCACCACTTTAGAGTCGGTCACATGCCTGTCATGGACTTGCTGGAAGAGGAACTTCGTGTACTCATCCGGCCAGCAGCCGATTCTCCATAGTGAGAAAGTGGAGTTAACAGGAACAAACCTTGTTTTTCTCCATCAATTAGTTTTTCTCTGCTTAGGTCTGGGGTGTCCATAGTGTGGTCTGGGGGTCATTTATGGCCCTTGGAATCATTTTATGTGGCTCCTGACCGCAACATGTAGCCCCCTGACACTCTTTGTAAATTTTTTTCTTCAGGATGAAATTTTTCATGCCAAGTGTCTTAACTTTTTAAGCTGAGAATTTTTTTCTTTACTTAGAATTATTTCTTATGTTGTTGTTGTTGTTTTTATTTCGATCTCATAATAAGCTGTGTCGCAAACGTCTATCATGTTTTTATTCGAACACAGACTCAGGCACACTCGTGCATTGCATCTGATGAGATATAAAAGCCGATATCCAGAGCCAGCAAAATTGCAGAAGAAGATCTGTATTTTTGTTGCTGGCAATAAACTAAAAACATTTCACACATCAAACTTTAAAAGGAAAAAAACCCCAGAAAATAATAATCTCAAACAGTGAAATGACTGTAAACGTTAAGGCAAATAGTTTGTTTTTTTTATTACTTCATTTATTGCATTCATTTGCAATTTAAAATGAACATGTCACATGCTGGCACAAACAGAAAAAGGTAAAATATTACATGTTTTATTTATTGTTGTGGGGTAAAAGAGAAAGAATTCACAATAATAATTCAAAGTTTTCAATTGTGGAGGTGGGGGGATAAAATGTTGGCCCCTGAATACTTTGAACTTGGGCAAAACATTTGGACACTACCTGCCTAGTGGCTTATCTTATGATGCTCCTGACCCTTAACTTGAAAATCAGCAGACTGAAAGCATCTGTAACCAAGCAATTCAATAATGCCAACCTATACATCTTTGTTATAACCAACCATTACAAACAAGTTCATTTATTTTTGGTGTGTGTGGGTTTTTTGTTTTTTTTGTTTGTTTGTTTCATTTATTTGCGTCCGTTTCCTCCATTTTGCACTGCAGCTGACTGACCCGGTGTGTGAAGTCTTTTACATCAACCACAGTGTGGTGACAACTATGACTGTGCAAGAGTCGCTGGGAACCAGCAGTTCAAGTGACATACCTGAAACTCCATTAGTCACAGGGTGCAGTCACATGTCTGCTGTCTCTGTTTATTATCTCACTAAATGATTTGCTTTGGTTTATATTGGCTGATCCGATGCGGTGGGAAAGGAACTCCTTTGTGCTAACATAAACAGTGGGATTCATTGTGGACGGGTAGACAGTAGAAAACAGTTAACGTTTTATGTTATGTCTTTTATGGTGCATAGAGCTCTGTGGTGATCAGGAGAAATGGGAGCAGCACTACTCACTCGGACATGGTGATTGGCTGTAGTCATGGACCCCACCACGTCCTCCACCTATGTTTACGGCAGGTCCGCCGCGGTCGACCATTTGGACGACTGGGATCTCCTCCCCTCTGTGTCTGCTGGTTCTTTGAGTCAGGAGGTGTTCTACGAGGACCGGGTTGCAGAGGACAAAAGCAAATTTAAATCCAAGCTGGTCTCAGCATGGAACAGCGTCAAATATGGTCAGGTTTTTTTTATATATTGTTCCCTACATGTTAGAGATTCAAACAATTAATCTACTTACATTTAATTATTGATTAATGGTTTATTAGGTTAAAATTCATTCCACTCGATTAAGTACTAGCATCCGCTTAGACCTTCTTTTAGTTTTGTAGTTTGGCCGCCATCCAGCAGAGGGCGCCGCTGGTCATCCTGGTGATACAGGATTAAAGATGGTGGCGGAACAGAAGAAGGGGAAAGAAATGACGGTTCAGAGTCCCGTGGGGGACGCAAAATGCACTTTATGCGCTTCTGTTTTGAAATAAACACTCGACAAGCTCCTTAAGTTTAACTTTAATTGCGTTCATTCTACCGAGCTGCATGGCAAAGAATATCACTGATATGCTACAAAAGGGGGGATATCTACCACGGCGTATTAGGGTCACTGTAGGGGGGGATAGGAGTTAATTTCCGCCAGCTCCGACAAAAAAAAAAATCGTGTTTTTCCTAGAAAATTTTTTGAGTTTTGTCGGAAATTTACTCTTCTATTTCTATCTGCAGCGACCCTGCATAAAAGAAAAAACTTGCGACATGACAGTAATAAACATTGTGCCAATAAGTACGGTTGAGTTTTGAAGGCTCGTCAATGCACTTTATGGAGCCAAATTTTTCTTTCACATATTTTATTTTATTTTATTTTTTTCATCCTTTGTTTTTCTGCTCAGGAACTAAAAGGTTCTTGTTATGTTATATTTTGTAAATAGGATTAAGTTTAATTACGTGAGAACCACAGTTTTCAGTTTATTCAGTCAGTATGTCGTACAACTGACACAAAATAATGTTAAAATGTAAAAAAAAAATTTAAATTCAACATATTATGAAAAATGTTCTTCATGGTATGGAAAGACAAAAATCTCTGCTTTTGAGAAAATGGACACATATCATTTAATTGCATGAGACTAATCAAATTTAGATTAATTTATTGATCAATACTTTGCATCCGTACAACAAATACTTAGTTCTTTTTTTTTTTTTTTTTTAGAAGAAGAAATGAACCCCTCTCTTTACTTCACCAGGCTGGTCCTTGAAACAGAAATCCAAATTTAACAAGAGCTCGCCACTCATCATGCTGGGGAAAACCTACAATCTCAAAGATAGCGGTGAGGTGAACCAAACCAAACTTTCCATCTGCGCAGCTTTTCGTAATATTTCAAAAAATAAAAGTTTTCAATTCCGTCTCTGAACCCTTTCAGGGGACAGGGAGCGTTTCCGCCGCTCCTTCGCGTCCTTCCTGTGGCTGACGTACAGACGGGGCTTCCCTCAGCTGCCGGGCTCCTCTCTGACCACAGACAGCGGCTGGGGGTGTGTTCTGCGTACGGGCCAGATGCTGCTGGCTCAGGGCCTGATCATACACCTGATGCCTGCAGGTGACCACACACACACAATTAAACACGCAAAGGCAATAGAATGGGAGAAGGAAAATGAAAACATGCTCTTTTAATTAGCTGTTTTGATGAAACTGTTGATGTGACACTTTTTTGTGTGTATTTTAGGCAAGGCTTGGCATTTTGTTGATTATTAGTTTTGCATGACAATCTAAATGTTTTTCACAGTTTGAATGACTTTCATTTGAACTGCTCATTGGGCTCAAGTATCCACAAATCACACAGTTGTGGCCAGGCCCTGAAACGATCGATTCGATTAATCGTGGTGAATCGACAATTGAAGTAATTATCAACTAATTTAGTAATCGATTAATCGCTGACTCGAGTGTACAGACTCAATGTGTCATTTGCTGAAAACAAATTTAGAGCGGTAATTAAGCCAAAAATGTACACATTTGTGATGCAATTTTATAGAAGACTGTATAGCTGCAGTTAGCTCTGTCACAGTAAAACAATTTGCAAGATGATACATTATCACAGAAATGACTGCGATAAATGATAATGTTGTTGTTGTGAGACCATATTCAAGTAATACAATAGCGATGCCATAATGATGCAAGTTCACTCTTAAACTTTAACTTTGTACTGAACTCTTCACTCTGGAACTGTAAGATATTTGAACTATCCAAAGTAAAACGCAGCAACCGAAAAGAACGAACAAAACGAAGATAAAAACCACACACAACTAAAATCATAAATAAAATGGAGTCATGGAGTCTCCATAGACAAAATTTCCCTTAAAAAAATATGAATCATCGGAATGGAAATGATCAAGCTCATCCTAACTTATCCTGCGATTTGATGAATTGTTTAACTGCTTATCGCCACAGGTTCACTGCAGTGAACTCACAGACGTCTACTCTTTCAAAAATGTAAAAAATGGTCGCTACAAACCTTGCAAAACTGCTAAAAACTTTTCACTTCCACGACTTTGCATTTTTTAAGTAAAAAAAAAAAAATGTTTTGGGGGAGAAAAAAAAAAGTCTCGGAACTTCTTCTAGACTGGACTTGGCCTGTGCGGTACTCCGCCGCCAAGGACGACCTGGACCTGCTCCGCCCTGCGGCCGACTGGACGGCGGGGGAAGTCGGGAGCAAGAGGGGGCGGAAGCTCAGCGTCGGCTCCCTCCTGGACAGACCCATGGAAGCCACGCACAGGAGGGTGGTAAGCTGGTTCGCTGACCACCCCGCGGCCCCGTTCGGCATACACAAGCTGGTGGAGCTGGGGCGAAGCTCGGGGAAGAAGGCCGGCAACTGGTACGGCCCATCCATCGTGGCTCACATCCTGAAGTGAGAAGTGAATGAATCCCTCGCAGCTGTAGGAGCGTCAGAGCGAGAGATTGTTCGTACTCTGACCGTGAATGTGGTCCTGTTTTCAGGAAAGCTGTGGCGGCTTCGGTGGATCTCCCCAATCTGGTCATTTATGTTGCGCAAGATTGCACCAGTAAGTGGTTTCCACATTATATGTGTAAACTAGAGATGTGCCAGTCAGGTTTTCTTTGTCTAAGCTGATTTCCAATTATTTTTATTATGGTCTAACCTGTTCATTCCTGTTTTTTGTCTAACAACTATAATGATGCCATGTCATGTAAAGTTGACTATTTTTAGCTTTACGTTGTGTTTTAAAGTTATTTCCTCATCAAAAACATACCTGGAGTGTTGCCTTGTTTTGTTCTTGCATGTTTGTGAAATCCTTTAATCTCCCATGGCAACCTTTCAAACCATGCAAACGCCTTTGAGCTCCTTCAGACTAGCCAACAGCAATTAGCAAACACCGTTTAATATCAGTAGTTCTTTATGGGATCTACTTCTCCGTGAAATGCTGATTTAAAAACGTTGTTAAAGGGTTAATAACGTGATGACTTCCTGAAGGCGGAGTTTCAGAAATTCAATTTCTTAAATTCAATTTCAAGGCATTGAATTACGATGTGAAATGTCTTTAAAGTCATATTTGATATATGAAGTATTTTTATAGCAACTGAAGGTTACATAATTACTTTTTTGTCCTATAAAATGAAACTACATGCCTGGAAAATATGTTATAGGTTGCAGAAGTTTTTAATCCAGCAGGATTACAAGATGATTCCATTAATATGTATACAACTAAAAACTATTTGATTTCTGTTAAACTCAAAAAAGTGAATCCGAGCTGAAAGTGGTGAGATTTCTTTGGTTTGATGCATTTAATGGACAAGACAAAAAAACTTGTGATCAACAGAAAACGGTCAGTTTTCAATCTAATTCCAATTGGTGCATTTCTAATAGTAAATGTTAAGCTGAATTACCCTTTTAGCTCAGCACGCTGTGGTTTAATAGTTTTTATTACTTTTCTTTTTAGTCTACCTCCAGGATGTCAGAGGGCTGTGTGAACGGCCCCTCCCTCAAAGCTGGAAGTCCGTCATCGTCCTGGTTCCTGTCCGGCTCGGAGGACAGGAGCTCAATCCCTCCTACATCCCCTGCGTCAAAGTACTTAAACCATCCATGGCTCTGTTGTTAATGAGGAGAAAATTAGCATCCTATGACCAGAGATGTGCTAATCAGTCAGCAAGAGTCTGGAATGAGCCAATTTCAGCTTAATAAAATAGGCTAAAATGTCCAGAAATTGCATTTTTAATCCGTTCTATCTGCTAAGCCAACAACAAACAGGTATGTTCTACTCATGCATTTTCCTTCTAGAAACTTCTGATGCTGCAGTGCTGCATCGGGATCATTGGTGGCAAACCAAAGCACTCTTTGTTCTTCATTGGCTTCCAGGGTACGTTTGGTGACGTCACGACAATATCCGATCCTTCTAATGACTCTTTTTAAATAAATAATATATGTCCTGTTCATTTTGCCTTCCCTCCACCCCTGCTTCGATAAAGACGACCATCTGCTGTACTTAGATCCTCACTACTGCCAGCCTGCAGTGAACATAAAAAAGGACAACTTTCCCTTAGAGGTATGAGTTAGCATTTCACTTCCTTCCCTT
Organism: Gambusia affinis; assembly: GCF_019740435.1. Lineage (NCBI taxonomy): Eukaryota > Metazoa > Chordata > Actinopteri > Cyprinodontiformes > Poeciliidae > Gambusia > Gambusia affinis. The sequence continues at coordinate 4,667,719 of NC_057886.1, forward strand.
TTTAATCACTTTCTGTCTCGTTTCGTCTGGTGACACCTGCTCAGTTTATCAACCGTTAAAATATAGTTAAAAAAAAAAACCAAAAAACATTTGTGTAAGTATAGCTTGTCATTTTTCAGACAGAAATCAGCGCTACACTTTTAAAAACAAAAATCTCTCGTTGGTGATAATTTTCTAAATTTCACTGTGATTGTCTCATGTTAAAAGGCCAAAATGTATGTATTTTTGGGGGGGGGGGTTATGTGACAAACCAAAAACAAAAGTGGTGTATAATTGTGACGTCTGTTGTCGCTGAACAATGATTAACTTATCCAGCTAAAAACAAACAAGACAAGGTTAAAATTACTTAACTACACAAATTCTGTCAGTACAAACGGTAAACAGAATTTTGAAAACCATGTTTTCAAACTTATTTTTCTTCTACTTTAAAATTAGTCTATGACCTAAAAAATCACAATACGATATGTGGTTGTTCTTGGTTGTAACATGGCAAAAAGTGAAAAGGTTGATGTGTGAGCATTTGCATATCAATGTGAATGTTTTTCGGATCTTATCTCTCGTCTCTGTTTGCAGTCGTTTCACTGTAAGCATCCCAGGAAAATGGCCTTTTCCCGCATGGATCCCAGCTGTACCATAGGATTTTATGCAAAAGATCAAAATGAGTTTGAGCTCATGTGTGCAGCTGTGAACGAGGTACGATTTTCTTCTTGCTATTCATCATAGGTAGCATTTTTATATTAAAGGGGCAGTGTTATATAAAATTGGCTTTGACATAATGTTATAATGTCACGTCCTTATCATCACACTTGGAGTGTTGCTTTAATTCTTTCATGCATGTTTGAGAAATCCTTTAAACACCTGTGGCAACCACTCAGCTGTGCAAAACGCCTGGGTGGACTTAGCTCCGCCTTCGAGACAAACTCCCCCCCGGACAGAGCAGCAATCCCCACGACTCCCCTACTCCGCTCCTTCAGACTAGCCATCGATATAGCTAAAGCCAATAAAATGACAAAAATTTAATTCAGAAAACATCTTTGTTACATGAAATAAAAAATAAAAAATTATTAATGGGGGGGGAAAAACTCTATGTAAACATAATGACAATAGAATGCTTTCTGCACCCAAAAACGAACCAAGTATGAAACTGCTGTAAAATTGTATAACTTATAAAAGCTAAACTAAAGCTAAACAATGTTTGCTAACTTATAAAAACTAGAAAACTCTCTCTAAAACCCAGCTTAAACTTGCTTGAGTGACGACGAAATAAAATTAAGCTACAATAAAGGAACCCCAAAACTGTTCTAACCCTGCTAGCTAGCAGCAATTAGCCAACATCTGGTGGAACTGCACATCTGCTGAGCTCATTACACGAGCTACTTCTCAGTAAAAGTGTTGCTAAAGGGTTAATAGAGGAGCCATGTGATAATTTCCTGAAGGTGGAGTTTCAGAAAGAATAGGAGCTTCTTAAAGAGACAGAGGCCCAATTTTGAGGTGTTAAATTACAAAGTCAAATTTCTTCTAAGTCATATTTGATATATAAAGCATTTTTATAACTGAAGGTAGCATAATTACTTCATTTTGCTATAAAGTTATACAATGTGGCTGGAAAACTCATAGTACTGCCCCTTTAAATTCAGACAGGCTTAAACAGATATTTCGATGTGAAATATCTTGAAACCAGCTGCTTTGATCGACGCGTTCTGCTCCACAGGCCGTCTCCACGTCGGCAGAGACGTACCCCATGTTCATATTCTCCGAGGAGAAGCATCGGGACGTGGAGGACGAAAGCATCAACAGCAGCATCACCTGCATCCAGAGAAACAAAGAACTGAATGAGGACGGCGACAGCATGGACGAGTTTGTTCTGATATGAGCCAGAAACAGAGGAGATGGGCTTTTTGTCCGCTTTACGTCTGCAGGAAATGTTGGGGATTCGCAGTCTTCTCTCTTCGACAAGCTTGCAGGACTCAGTCGGGAACACACAGGCTCAGTGAATATGAACTGACCAGGTTTTAGTCGCCTTTCTGCTGTATTTTTATCTGTGTTTTGTGCGTCTTTAAAATTGTATTTATTCCAAATAAAGAACATTTGCGTTCATTCCTTTTAGCAGAGGAACAAAAGTGTCACTTGTTTGGCATTAGCGTTGTAACACGAACCGGCAAAAGGGAAGCATCACGGTGCAATGTGTGTGTTTTATGCTCATGTGGCTGGAGAAGCTGCTCTTTACATGGACTGGAAAAGCGGATTTCTAAGTTTTGATTTATGACCCTGTTTGAATTTAAACAATAAAACATGCTCCCATAAATGTAGGTCTTCCTATGAAGCATTTGTTCATGGCGGCTTGTCGTTGGTGTCTTTTAATGGCAATTCACCCATTTATTTGTATGTGAACAAACTCCTTTGAAGACATTCCACATCAGTTTATTATTCTATAAGTATTCTTAGCAAATATTGAGATAAATGACCATATGAAGTCCCAAAACTCCTCTATAGTTCAATGTAATTATAGAATATTGTCCGTATTGGCATTCACGCAAGTTCTTCAAACATATTGGAGTCAACTAAAACGAACTCTGCACGCTATGATTAAAAGAATCCTTTTTAGCTTTTAGGCATTTTACTTCTTCCTTTATGGTCTTTAACTAAGCGGTTACATGAGACTCGCTGATCTCTCACTTCCAGCTTTGCGCAGTCTCAAGCACCATAAAAGCAGCTTTGATGTCTTTTGTCCCTTGTTGAAATAATTTGGTTTGACTCTCGTGCTCGGTTTGCACAACCAAGACAGGATAGTAACCAAGGCTGGAGTACAAATTCTTAATTCAGCAAGGTGAGAAGCTCCAAGTACAAGCAGAGAGGCAACTCCTGTGGTTACCACGACGCCTGCAGCTCATGCTGGTTCAAGTCCAACACGTCAGACATGAGCCGGTCTTTTCCCTGCTACGGAATCCTTTATATAGTCAGCATGGCAGCGTAAGTCTTACACTGGCTTGACCTCAACATCTTTAGTCTTCCAGGTCACGTGTACATGATAATGTGTTTACCAAGCTGCAGCAAATGACTTTCGGTTCGACAACAAGAATCCTGATTCTTCAACAGCAAATGCAGCGACTTGGAAAAATAGCACTGACACATTTCTGTTTTGTTACAACGAAATTTAATGTGTTTTATTAGAAAACAATGTTATTTTTAGCCTTTTTTTTTTTCTTTAACTCCGATATACATAAAATTAAATTCAGTGTAACCATTTGTTTCGAACATGGTAGCTCTAGAGGAGCTACAGGTATCCACAAATCTAGCCTTTATTGAATTCAGTCTAGAAAAAGGTAATAGTTGGGGGTTCTGTTCCTTGGAATAGTAGTCACAGTGAAAGTTGGTGTAAATATAACTTCCTTCAAACATTAAAAAGGAAAATAATAATTTGAAGACTGATTTAGCCAATAGAAAAAAGCTATTATAATGTTTATTATTATCAACCGAGTTATGGTAAGAGATTTCATTTCGTTAAAGTAAACTAAAAGGCCCTTTGTTTTAATTTCCAGCGCTGCTCGAATTAGTTTATTACACAGTAAACTAGTGTTTTAAATTTTGTTCCCCTCCAGGGGGTCTAGTGTCCCTTATATGACAGTAGGCTGACAGGAGAGGGGGGAAGACATGCGGCAAATGTCAGTCGGGTCCGGGAATCAAACCCGACTGACGGCCGCGTCGAGAACTCAGGGCCTCCAAATGTGGGTTGCGCTATCCCCTACGCCACCACAGCACACCCCTAAACTAGTGTTTTAAAGAAATGTGTGAGGTTAAATCCTATTAATGTGTAATCCCCCCCCTCCCGCACCAGCACGGGCTTCTGGTTCTTTCGGGCACGTAAACGCAGGGCCTGGCATGCGCGGCAGGGGGCGCTGTTGAGTCGTACAGCAACGCTCAGAAAGACTGAGACGGGAGGGGGGGGGTTGTAGGAAAAAAACCAACCGGGTAGGTCGCTCTTTGTTTCTGGTTAGGGGGAAAACCAAAAGGCGCTGCCTCCGGTCAGAACCCAAATATCAACATTCAAACTCTCGTGTAAGTACTTTAAGTCTTTCTGTCTGTATGAGGACACTTTTAGCTATGTTTTAGTGCTTTTGTTTGGGTATACTTTAGCTTTAGTGCGGGGTTTTCTAGAGAGAAAAAGCCTGACCGACATTACAGTGGCGCGGCAGAGTGCAATGAATGAAAATTGGTTTAGGAGAAGAACGGAGCGGTGAGCCAAGAGTACGGGAGGCGCGTTGGATCAATCAGCTTCCACAATGAGTGATGCTCCAACTTTTCACGCGTCGCCTTATCTCATCAAATATATTACCAAAAAAAACGTCGTTTTTCTTACTTTTTTGGCCTGGCACAGCATGGCCGGGGAAGGCTAGCCGAACTAGCTCGCTAGCATGTTAGCAGCTTCTAATGTGTTGCTTCAGAGTTTTTTATTAAATTGCTCTGAGTCGGGCGGTGTTTTTGTAGCTTCTGTGATATTTAAACACTTATTTTTGACTGAACTATGTGTACCGTTGGTATAAATAAGCTGGTTGAACATTTAGTCAATGCTGAGGTTCAGACAAAGGGTTTAAATAGTGTCATAGTAACCTTATCTGTGAAAGCCGGCTGGGCCTAGCTAACATAAGCAATGTCTGAAACAGTTTAAATGGGTGAAAACAGGCACCGACTCGTCCATGTAAACACAGCAACAACAGAGGGGGGGCATGTTTCTTGACTTTATTTCTAAAACTCGTCAGTTTGTAGCTTATTTGAATAAAAAATGGCCCCTTAGTTTGTTCGCCTATTGTTATGTTGCACAAAGGGACATTTAAATAACTTCTATCATATTTCCTTTAACCCTGAACTTGTAGATTCAGCTACGTTGCCCTAGCAACTGTCCACTTGTCAAGTTTACAGTTATGGAGACGTTTAGAAACTGACACGACCCCATTAAAAACATGAACCATCTCATTTTATGTTTATGATAAATCTAAAGCTAAGTGTTAAAGATGTGTGGATTATTCTTTAGGAGTGCGCTGTAAAAAATACTTATTTAACACAAAGTATTCTAAAATTCATATCTGGAGAAACTTTGAGTAGGAAAGAATCAGCCTGTTGGTAACAGGGTTCCTGTGAAGATGGATTTTTATTTTTTTGACCGACAAAAAAAAAAATTCTAGGTGTGAAGAAGTATGGTGGGGAAATAGAGCCATTTCCAGATTTTATTCCCTATTTGTATGATTAAAAAAATCCATCTTTAGACCTGCCAGTTTATACACCTGTCTGTTTCCCTCCCTCCAATCTTTGTATTGAGAACCTGCAGAAATACCTACCATAAATTCAGAGAGAAATTTTCAGTTTATTCTTCAAAAATGGCTATAAATCAACAGAGAATGTTAGAATTTTGAAGAAACTTTTTGTGTCTTCACGGGACAGTGTCATGTAAAATTGACCTTTTTTAGCTTTATAACATGCTTTTGTATAACGTATATTGTTATTTCCTCATGAAAAACATACCTGGAGTGTTTCCTTAAGCGTTTCATGCATGTTTGAGAAATCCTTGAATCACCCAGTGATAAACATTCACCTGTGCAAAACACCAGAGTGGACTGAGCTCCTTCAGACTAGCCAAACGCAATTAGCAAACACCTGGAGGAACTGCATATCTGCAGAGCTCATTATAGGAGCTACTTCTCAGTGAAATGCTGATTAAAAACGTTGTTAAAGGGTTAATAGAGGTTTGATGCTGCGATGACTTTCTGAAGATGGAGTTTCATAAAGAATAGGAGCTTCGTAAAGAGACAGAGGCCCAATTGAAAGTGTCAAATTACAAAGTCAAATTTATTTCAAGTCATATTTGATATATAGCATTTTTACACTAACTGCTACTTGATTATCCTTAAAATGGCAGCATGTGCCCAGAAAATACATAATAAGAGACAAAATGGATGCCGTAGTGCTGTTATTTTTATGCTCCACTATATTAATAATCTCGATAAACCTTTTTGGTTTTTAGTCACTCTAATCTTATCTTCTTCTCTAGGGGTACAAATTTCCGCTGTGCGTTTCCAGCTCCTCTTGAGAGATGTCGACCCCCGACCCACCGATGGGAGGGACGCCGCGGCCCGGTCCCTCCCCGGGCCCGGGACCATCTCCAGGAGGCATGATGGGCCCCAGCCCCGGGCCCTCGCCGGGCTCGGCCCACAGCATGATGGGGCCCAGCCCGGGGCCGCCCGGCTCCGGCCACCCTCACCCCCCACAGGGACCCTCAGGATATCCTCAGGACAACATGCACCAGATGCACAAAGTATAAATGATTTCTTCTTTTTTTAAAAAACAAAACAACAATAGTTTTTTCTTTTCCTAGTGTTTTTTAAAGCACACTTCTCTGTCATTAATAATGTTAAACATATGCATGTGATAAATATTCAAATTCTCAGTTGATAATTTCCGTCTTTATAAATATCTGGAACAGCCAATGGACCCCATGCACGATAAGGGGATGCCTGATGACCCTCGCTATGGTCAAATGAAGGGTATGGGCATGAGGCCTGGTGGACACAGCGGTATGGGACCGCCCCCCAGCCCAATGGACCAACATTCCCAGGGTAACTGCTCTCCATCTAGTAGTTTCTCATTAGCTGTATATTTATCAGTGACGTGCGGTGAGGGGAGGCATGTGAGGCAGAGCCTCACCTGTCATAATGGAAAAATATGATGGTAAAATAATTTATATTGCTGTTTTCACCCTGTGTTTTGTATTATAAGGTATTTATTTTTTATTTAGCTTAACCAATTCTGATTATTTTTTCTTCATAATCGCTGAATTTTCCCATTCAAATCCTCGGAAGCGCAGCAGGTGAGGCAGCAGTGAGCTGAGCATCACCTGGTATTGCGCAACCTCTCACTAAATGCACTGGCTCCTATTCTATAGGAGCATGTTCCTCCTGTCTGAACATCATCAATAAAATGGCTAAAAAACATTTACTATATGAACTGATTTTCCATAATTTAGCTTATGTATATAATCCACAGTGTTTTTTGTCACCAACTGTGTGTGTAACGTGTTTTGTGCGCTGAGTAACGATCAGAAACGGCAGAGAACAGATTCGAGGTGAGGCAGGCAGTTCTCTTGCCTCATGGCAGGGGGCGCTCATGATCCCAGACGTTGAGACTCCATAACTGCAGAGTAAGAGACAGTAACAGCGAGATGGGCATACAGTAACGTGCAGCGATGTATTTATAGTTTATAGTACAGCAATCACTTATTAAAATAAACATTAAGCCTAAAACCATACTACTGCAACGGACTGAGTGTTCTGCTCTTTGTGTGGGAAATATTTCAGTGCTTTTTTAGGGGTGTTGTCAGTTGCTATGGCAACAAATCTGTGTGTAGCCCGGCCAATGCAGAGAGCGAGAAGGAAGTGGTTTTGAGTTGTACTTTAACAGTCTTTCTCTTTGCTGTGGAGCAAAGCACGAAATTAATAATATCTACATGTCCAAGTTTGACCGAGTTAACAGCATCGCGGCTATGGATGACATGTAGAAGAATTGTCTTTTTGCCCACATGTGCGAAATTTCCTTATGAAATTTCCTACAACATGCAGATGATCAGATATACATCTGTATATCTGATTATGATTAAGTCGGCATCGATGTATCGATACGATAAACCGTAGGGGTCCATAGGCTTATGCCGTCTTTTTAACATCTCTGGTTTGTGACGGCGTAGCAGGAAGACTCCCCCAGCAGCTAGTAGTAAGCAGCTTACAGCCACGGCTAACTCCGGGAGCCCAGGTAGAAAAGACTTTTTCCTAGAGTCTAAAAGACTTTTTTTTTTACTCCAGAATGCAGCCACAGTATGTCCAAAAGAAAATACATAAGTGCAATCATTTCAGAGGCTGATAATCTCCCCACTCAGCTCCTGGATCACTGTTGAAACTTTGACTTTTATGTCAAATCCACATGAATCAAATGACAGAAACTCATTTTCTCACTGCGTCTTTGATTCATTTTGTCCAGCTGTAGACTCTAAGTCTCTGTCCAATCAGAGTCAGGTGTTGTGTAGTTGGTGCTTTTAATCAGTCTTCAGTTAATTAACTCTAAGTCTATGGAACACAAAATGTCACTAAAATCTCTCTGTCCTTCTAAAATCTTTCAGAAAATCATAAAAGTGCATTGAATCGTATCGAATTGTATTGTTTGCCAAGTATTGTGATTCATATCATATCGTGATCAGAATATAGTGTAGTGTATTGTGAGATTATTGTATCGCTACACTCCTAATATGTTTTTATATGTGTGTGTGTGGGTGTAAGTAAACACAATCACAGTTGCCCCCCGCACATTTCTAGTTTAGATCATTGTGTGGTTTGATTTTTACATCGGAGGGAGTATGAAACAATATCTGCTCTTCATCCTGCCAGCCTGTATCAAGGAGAAACAGGTGCTTTAGAGTGTGTGTGTGTGTGTGAACTCATCCGACCTGTTTCTCCTCCTCTGCTGGTGTGGATTTGGCAGAGAGGTGGAGTGTTTTATGGGAGTTAGCTTTCAGGAAACAACAATCACAGATGCATCTACAGTGCCCTGCTACAGTATTCACAGTTTATCTCAGTAAAACCCTTCATGTGTTTTATTGACATTTTCTGTGATAATTGTGGAAGCAATCTAGCAAACTTCTCGGAAAAATCTGAAAAGCTAAGCGTTATAAAACAAGTTTTGTTCCTGTTGCCATAAGCTACCAAAATTCCATTTAGCATTGTTTCTATTTCATTTTTGTATTTTTTTTTAATGTGTTTTCTTTTATAGTTTTTAATATTTTAAACTATTGAGCATTTAGAATTGTGTTATGTTCATTGTTGTGTCGATTCAAAGCTTCCGGTCAGGTCTTTACATTCCCGCGTTTCTGGTTCTTGCGTATATCTGACGCACCAGCGACATTCGCTAACAGCGATGGACGACAAAGCTGCTTTTCTTCGCTCACTGGAGGTTCTTTTCTACTTCGAAAACTGATTTGATTGGACGCTGAAAAAGACCATCATTGTGTTCAAGTCGTGTCAAAAGGAGTTAGTCTCAGCTAAAGTGGCATCTCAGTGCTAAACATGTAGCTGCAGCACAAAACATCACCAATGGTAATGTCAACATCCACAGTCCACATTTCTAAAGAAGTTCCATGAATGGTCAGGGGTTTGAACACCTGGAAGCACCAATCTGATGGATGAATAACCTAAATGATACATGAGAATTATCTTTGTTGTTGAGCTCGTTTGTCTATTTATCCAATAATTTATCAGCAAAAATAGTCTTTCAATTGAGAATGTTGCTTATTTTGTCTATATGGTTTTCAATTGAAATGTGATTAATTAGGGACCCTGCAATTAACTCAATTAAAAAGTTTAATAGAGTCCGCCCACTAATGTTTAATGGTTTCGCAATGATAATTTACAATGTGATGATCCGAAACATAAAATCCCAATAAGTGACGTTGAAATTTGTGGCTGTGATATGATGAAATGTGAACGAACTCAATATATTTTCAGTGTGATGGTATTTTGTCTTTTGGACTTCCACACTGAAGAGGAAAGAAACAAGATTTAACAGTTTAGAGTTTTAAATGTTTTAAAGTTTGGACCTGATTAGAGTTATCTTGTTCTTTTTCAAAAATATTTTATTTGTCCCAAAGGAGAAACTAAATGTTTTTGTAACTCAGATAAATTCTAAAGCAAAAGTTCCTCTTTTTTTTTTTTTTTTCTGTGACATTTCATTCAAGTCTTTCTCCCGCCTTGTCCCTGTTGCTAGGATACCCCTCTCCGTTGGGCGGCTCGGAGCACGCACCCAGCCCCGTCCCGGCCAACGGTCCCCCCTCCGGAGCCGGTCCCATGGAGGGCAGCGGGGACCCCGCTCAGAGCATGGGCCAACCCAACCGGGCCGGGCCCCCGGGTCCCAGTGGGCCGCCGGGGCCGGGGGTCGGACCGGGCGCCGCCGGCGGATCCACCCCTTTCAACCAGAACCAGCTGCACCAACTCAGGGCCCAAATTATGGCTTATAAGATGCTGGCGCGCAATCACCCGATCCCAGAGCACCTGCAGCTGGCCGTGCAGGGCAAGAGGCCCATGCCTGGGATGCAGCAGCAGCAGCCGCCCCCCATGCCCAACATGCCGCCCTCTGCCGGGCCTGGGGGTGGCCCACCTGCGGGACCAGGACCGGGACCAGGACCGGGACCAGCTCAGACCAACTACAACAGACCTCATGGTGAGCAAACGAAGACCAACACAAGATATGGTATTTATTTAGTAACAGGGAAACTTTGAACCCAAATGGTTGTTTTTAAGATGTATTGTTGGAGGCGCACCGATCTGATATCAATATCTGTATCAGTCCTGATATTGAAAATAATTCTATGATTAGGTATTGGTAGCAAAGTGTCAAATCCAAAAGGGCAGATCTATTCGGTCTAATTCTATGCTTTGTGGTCTGAACCACATTATGCTTTATTCCCTCATGAATAAATTCCCCATTGCACTTTCTGAATCATTTGAAAGGTTTGTTCCACTTGTTTTTGTTAAAGTAAATACCGGAGTATTTACTTTACACTGGTTATCTACTCCTAACTGCACTGACCGCACAAATGAAAGTTGTTTTATATATTTGGCCAAGCTTTTGAAGGTTTTGGTGTATTTAAATGTGACATACTGGTGGAGAGTTAGCAAATACATTTGTAACTCAGTGCATTTATGTGAGTGTTTATAAAAAAAAAAAAAAAAAAAGAAATGTTTTAGGTAAATTCTGCTGATTTTCTGTTTCAGGTTGGTATCGGCCAATGCTAAAGCGCAGTTATTGGTATCGGTATCGAAAGTGAAAAAAAGTGGATCGGTGCATCCTTACTGATTATCTATCAAAATGAAGGTAAATATTGTATTTTTTTTTCTTATTTTAGGGATGGTAGGTCCCAACATGGCGCCACCCGGACCCGCAGGAGTTCCTCCTGCTATGCAAGGCCAGCCTGCCAACGGACCACCCAAATCATGGCCTGAAGGTAAACCCACTCTTAACTCCAAGTGTTTGAACCTTTTTATTATTTTCTTATTCCTCTGCATTTCTGTGACAAAACAGGTCGATGCTTCTCAGGGATCTACATTCAGTTAGAAAAAAATAATTAAAAGCGAAGATTTAAGAAAAGAAACTGGCGTGAAACTGGACAAAATGCATCACGATTCATTTCATGTGCTAAAATAAAAATGAATTCTTCCTTTCCAGGACCAATGGTGAACGCCGCTGCCCCATCCAATCCTCCCCAGAAGTTGATTCCCCCCCAGCCCACCGGCAGACCCTCACCCGCCCCGCCCTCCGTGCCTCCAGCTGCCTCCCCGGTGATGCCCCCGCAGACGCAGTCGCCGGGGCAACCTGCGCAGCTCCCTCCCATGATGCTGCACCAGAAGCAGAACCGCATCACCCCTATCCAGAAGCCCCACGGGCTGGACCCGGTGGAGATCCTCCAGGAGAGAGAGTACAGGTGAGGAGGGCGGAGGGGCCGATATGGAGCAGCACAACTCCATGTCGTCCTCATGGCTGTGGCCTGTTGAGCTCGACTCTTTGTCTGGGATTGTGAAGAGACATGAGAGGTGCAGGATATGTGGGAGGCTCCGGCCGCCGGTGAAATACCACAACTCTTATGGTTTTTTCACTTTCTTTTCCCCAAGCATTCTGCTATCATTGTTTATTTCTATTAGGAGTGAACTGGATCGTCTCCAAGCAAACAGACTACACAGTTACACCTTCTGCATTGGATTGCTAGTTATGTTGTAGGCAGTGATGTCAGTAACGCGTTAGTTTGTAACGCGTTACTGACGTCGGACCACTTTTTTCAGTAACGAGTAATCTAACGCGTTGCTATTTCAAATCCAGTAGTCAGACTACAGTTAGGCTACTTATCAAAATCATTTTTGCATTACTGTGCGTTACTATCTTCTTTTGTTATTTAATCGTATTTCCTCTACTCGTCTTGTCGAGTGACCGACGTCTCTATGTGACAGAAATGTAAACAATGGAGGGAGATGCGCATTTTGTTGGTGGAAAAACTGGAACCATTTTGAGTTTCTGTCGCCAAGTCATATTATTACAAACAGCTTTGGGCTTTTTTTTTTTTTAAAGTCGCTTGCAAATTTAATGAGTGGCGGGTTGCACCTTTTTGGGCTCGTTTTTGAACGTGAAGTTGCTCATTTGGGCTTTGGAATAAGCAGAGACTCATAATAAATCCCAGAATTTGTCCGTCATGAAGGTAGTTTTAGTCAGTCTCTCCCTGTCCATCATTTCCCTGATGATTCGTCCCGCTGTGTCTTTGTTAATGTCAAGTTAATATGTTACCTCTGAATGACGTCGAGCTTCGCGTTGCGCTTCAGAAAACTAGAAACATCGAGACCAATATGAACAGCGCAATAAACGTGAAAACAGCCACGAATGAACGTGTCCGTTGCCAATAATTATAATGGCAACTTAACGCCATTATAATTATTAATATTAAGATAAATGTCGCAAATCTGTGCAGCTATCTTAGCTGTGGAGCTGCAGGAGGAGCTCTGTGCGCTGTGACACCAAACGCAGGGCCGTAACGCAGAACCTGGAGGCTGGGCGGGGGAGGGGGGCTTTAAAATCCTTCTTAGAGTTTTCCAGACAACAGTGGACCACACAAATTACTCACGTTTTTTATTTTTTTTTGTACTGTTTTTTTCCACAGTCTCCTCTTCAGTTCAGCCTTATCAGTGGAGACACATTGTTGATGTTACCATTATAAAATAAATTACAATTAAGTATTGACAAAGATCAATGTGATTTTCACAGGAGGTGGAGCGTTGTTGTTAACAGCTGCTGAAAGTAACTAAAAAGTTACTTTTAATGTAATTTAGTTACTCTCAAGTCAAGTAGTCAGTAATATAACTAAGTTACTTTTTCAAGGAGTAATCAGTAGTCCGATTATAGTTACTTTTTCAAAGTAACTATGCCATCACTGGTTGTATGACTGGAGGTTATTTTCTAGGAATGACACACAGAACAGAATTCACCACAGAACAAAGCAGAGAAACACTCAAAAAGCTCTTTGCTGATGTTCCAGAACCAACATGTCAAATTTAAAGGTTCTTTAAGCTTTGCTTGAATTTAAAATGTAATTTTGTTCGAACAGATTTAGGCAGAAGTTTTGTGAATAAAGTTGTGCTTGAGTCAAAAACTGAAGAAAGAACAGGAAGTACACTTCTAAGAGACAAAATAAAGTTTAGTAAATGTAGGGATCGTCCACGATTACTGTCCAAATGTCCAAATCATGGAGGGTTCTAAAAGTCTCAAGTTTAGAGACTTTTATAATGCAACAGAAAGTTTGGGCCTTTATTGTTGTACCGAAAATGGAAAAAAATTAGCTGGTTCTTCTTGGTTTCAGGCTACAAGCTCGTATTGTTCACCGCATCCAGGAGCTGGAGCATCTGCCTGGCTCGCTTGCCGGTGATCTGAGGACAAAGGCCACCATCGAGCTCAAGGCTCTGAGGCTGCTTACGTTCCAGAGACAGGTACACCGTTACAATACCGGCTTTATCATCATGATTTGTTTCTAGCAAGTTGTTTAATTTAATTTAATTTTTTTGCCTACAGCTGCGTCAAGAGGTGGTGGCTTGCATGCGTCGGGACACGGCCTTGGAAACCGCCCTGAACGCCAAAGCCTACAAGCGCAGCAAGCGTCAGTCTCTACGAGAGGCCCGGATCACAGAGAAGCTGGAGAAACAGCAGAAGATCGAACAAGAGCGAAAACGTCGCCAGAAACACCAGGTAGAGAAGCTGTCATCAATTAATGCCAGAGCTGCTGCAGGTTTATATGCAGCTACAAGAAGAAGCTACAAAGAAGTTGGATGTGAGGTTGACTAAAGACAGAAAAATGAAAAACCATTTAAAGAGTTTTGGGCTTTATATGGAGTCTGGACAAATGGCAGAGTTTAAAGTCAAGTTCTAGACAACTGTGGGAAAAGAACAGAATGGAATTTCTGGCATCGATCAGTCGAGTTATCTATTCATCTGATCTGTCTCATCTATCTAATCTATGTACCAGCTAGCTAGCTAGTTATATATATCGATCTAGCTGGCTAGCTATCTTCTTGCCTAGCTAGCAGACTATCTGGTTAGCCATTTGTCCAGATAGCATAGTCGCTGTTTATCTGGATACCTTCTGACTACTTATTTATCTATCTGGTCAGTTAGCTAGCTGTCTATCTGGTTAAGTAGCTAGCTAGCTATATGTTTGTCTATCTGGAAATCTAGCTATATATCTTTCGACATAGCTATCTACCTAGCTGTCTGGCTGGGTAGCTAATTGTCTTTCCGGTTAGCGGTCTATTTGGTTAGCTATATATCTGACTATCTATCCATCTGGCTAGCATGCTGTCTATGTATTTATCTGGTTAGGATACTAGCTAACTATCTGGCTAGCTAGCTATCGGGTTAACATACTAGCTAAGTATATGGCTACAATACTAGCTATGTATCTGGCTTTCCAACCATCAAAAACATATGAAATCTCAGGGATTTTAAGTCTGATGGCGGTCATGGTGAATCTTTCTGAACCATAGGATTGGTTTGTGTCTTTCTCCTGACAGGAATACCTCAACAGCATCCTCCAGCATGCCAAGGACTTTAAAGAATACCACCGCTCCATCACAGCCAAGATCCAGAAGGCCACCAAGGCTGTGACTACCTATCACGCCAACACCGAGCGTGAGCAGAAGAAGGAGAACGAGCGCATCGAAAAGGAGAGAATGCGGAGGCTGATGGTGAGACTTTTTTTTTTTTTTTACCAAACACCTGATGGTCCGAAAAGTCCGAGTTGAGCTCACTCTGAACATTCCCCCAGGCTGAGGATGAGGAGGGCTACCGGAAGCTCATCGACCAGAAGAAGGACAAACGCCTGGCCTACCTGCTGCAGCAGACCGACGAGTACGTGGCCAACCTCACGGAGTTGGTGCGCGCCCACAAGGCGGCACAAGCTCTCAAGGAGAAGAAAAAGAAGAAGAAAAAGAAGGTTAATGTCGCCTCTGGCAATGTCTGACCTTTGAGGTTGTGGTATTGTTTCTCACAATTATTCTGTGTTTGTTTTAAGAAGCCAGACGCCAATGAAGGCGGTGCGCCTGCTATGGGGCCTGATGGAGAGGTGAGCTTAGAGGAAAACCTTTGTTTGTTCCCAATGGGCCACCGTCTCCATTACCAGCCCAGCGTTTTGATTCTTCTTCCCTCTGCTACTAGCCTCTAGACGAAACCAGTCAGATGAGCGACCTGCCAGTGAAGGTCATCCACGTGGACAGCGGGAAGATCCTGACAGGCGTCGATGCACCCAAGGCTGGCCAGTTGGAAGCCTGGTTGGAAATGAACCCTGGGTAATTATCATGGCGCGCTTGCTTTCTAAAAAAAAAAAAAAGAGGCAAACTTTTTGTGATCATGCCTCATTTCAGTTTTCTTTTCAAGGTGTATGACACAATATTTCCTCATATATAAACACACTGGAAGATAAAATAAGTACAGGATTATGACCATCTCCAACTATGGAAAGTGACCAAAATGTGGGCTTTCTGATTGTAAAAAAAAAAAAAGGGGATATTTTAGGTTTCCAAGGAAACCGCAGATTTTTTTCCTTGATTTTCTTGGGTTTTTTTCCCATGACCAGCGAGTCACCGACGGAAAAATTTCCTCAAGATTTTTCATATTCATTAATTCATCGCAAACCAGCCAAGTAATGCTAATCTAAAAATACTTGTTTTAACTTTTTAAAAATGAGATTGCAGTTTTGGCAAAAGCTCAAAATATAATTTCATAAATGCAAACGCTTGTTAAAGTAAAGAAACAAACAGACATGCAGTAATCAGGTTTGTCCCTTCCAAGACCGATTCCCAGAACTATTTGAGGCGTGACTTACTTATTAATTCATATCTACGGTACCATACATAATACATAAATCAATAGTAAGATATCGATGAAAACTTTATTACTCAGTGAAACATTACATAGATTAATTACACACAGACAGATGCTTGACAGCTTTTTTTTCCTGCTAATTATGATGATTTTCCTCTCGCAGGCAACAAAAACACATTTAAAATTGGAATATTAAATAAAAAAAGCACCAATTTTTTTAAATGTTCAAATTAACATTCAAATTGTAGTTGTAATAAAACACGAATGAGTACCTGCTTTTAGGTCATTTTCAAAAGGTCCCTATAATCTGACAAACCGGCCTCACCTGAATGCATTCTGAAAATGACGGCAAACGTTAGAATAAAAGGTATAGAAGAAAATCGGAATTGGTTTGGCGCATTTCTGATAAATACTTTTGAATCTGTTGTTGTTTATCAGTTTATTGTAATCTGTCTACAAAACAAATGTTTGGTGGGTCAAGCTCCAAAACTGGCCAACGGGTTTTCAGTTTGGACATATCCAGTGACCAGCTGAGGAAATATTGGCTGATTGATCGACTCATCGGTTCTTATCAGATCAGTTTGCTGTTGCGGTCACTTCAATAACGGAACGTTGCGCTTTCCCTGCAGCTACGAAGTGGCGCCGCGTTCAGACAGCGAGGACAGCGGTTCAGAAGACGAAGAGGAGGAAGATGAGGTACGTACCATTTGCCTCCATATAAAACGGTAAAAGGGGTTCGCTTCTGGCGCTCACTGTTTAAAAAAGCAACAAAACAAAACTTGTTGCCAGGACGACGCAGAGGACCAGCCTCAGCCCACGACAGCTCCAACTGAGGAGAAGAAGAAGATTCCAGACCCCGACAGCGAAGACGTTTCGGAAGTTGACGTCCAGCACATCATAGAGTAACGGCTAACGTTTAGCTCCGCCTCCTCTGGCTCATTTCCGCGCGTCGACGACTCGCTTTTCACTCGAGCTGCTGTTTTCTCTCCCAGGCACGCCAAGCAGGACGTCGACGACGAATACGGCAGCGCCAGCTTCAACCGAGGCCTGCAGTCGTACTACGCCGTGGCGCACGCCGTCACCGAGAAAGTGGACAAGCAGTCCTCTCTGATGGTCAACGGGATGCTCAAGCAGTACCAGGTAAAGCGTCTACCGCCGACTGCGACGCGGCTGATTAAAAAAGAAATGGTTGGGCGGGGCTGACTGTGCCGGCCGTCAGATTAAAGGTCTGGAGTGGCTGGTGTCACTTTACAACAACAACCTGAACGGCATCCTGGCCGACGAGATGGGCCTGGGGAAGACCATCCAGACCATCGCCCTCATCACGTACCTCATGGAGCTCAAGCGCATCAACGGGCCCTTCCTCATCATCGTACCGCTCTCGTAAGCCTCGGCGCCACCAGATTTAACGTTTCACCGGTGACGACTGTCCAGGTGACTCTTCCCAACAGAAAGCAATCTCTTCTGTTTCAGGACTTTATCGAACTGGGTGTACGAGTTTGACAAATGGGCCCCGTCAGTGGTGAAAGTCTCCTACAAGGTAAGGCGTTGCTCGGTTACCGTTTCCTCCGCCTTGTGAACGGTTCGAGCTCCGTTTCCTGAACCTGTTCCGGTCCCTTCCAGGGCTCCCCACAGGCTCGCCGCGCGTTTGTTCCCATCCTGCGAAGCGGGAAGTTCAACGTGCTGCTCACCACGTACGAGTACATCATCAAAGACAAGCAGATCTTAGCCAAGGTAACGGCAATCTGTTTCTAGCATTTACAAAGTGTGGATTGTATTTGTATCCAGTCTCTAATAGCATGTAGAAGCAGCTCTGGATGAAAGTCTTCTGGTTTGTGTCTCTACTAGTTTGTCCCGTCTGCAAACTGATAGTTTTGTTCATTTTACTACGTAAAGTAGCCGGAGCTCAATCTGATTGGTTGGAGACCGCCTGTAAACATAAATTACTACTTTATGGTTACTAGGTCTGTACTTTGATTAGGCCGTTCTTGCACATGACCTATATGACAGTTGTAGCTCTGGTTCGTTAGTCATCGGGTTCTCTGAAGTATTTGGAGAAAACCAACCAGACTGCGATTAGCTAACCTGTCCCTCCTAAAGCAATCAGAGTGTGTCCGCGTCCTCAAAGAGTCTTAAATAGTCTTAAATTCAGGTATCAAAAACGGAATCCTTAAAATCCCAGAAAACCTGCTGAGCTCATTGGTAGGAGCGCGAGGGCCGCCATCCAGCGGCTCGCTGTGCTTTAGAGTTAAAAAATGTTTAAAGTTGACAGGAAATCTGAAAATGTCACCTGATAATTATTGGATTATTGGAAGACTGGATGATTAATACCTAAACACAACCTATAAAGTCTAAAAAAAAAGACAAACATGCAAAAAAAAAAAAATAGTAAATTGAAACCTTTAAACAGAATTTTGGTGATGATAATAACAATGATTTTGAGTCCAGAGCTAATAAATGTGGATCTTCACACTTGCAGCACTTTGTACAGATTCATAAGGTTGAAATCTAAAGGGTACAAACCGCTCTGCTCTGACATCATCGTTCCCCCGCAGATCCGCTGGAAGTACATGATCGTGGACGAGGGCCACCGCATGAAGAACCACCACTGCAAGCTGACGCAGGTGCTGAACACGCACTACCTGGCGCCGCGGCGCCTCCTGCTGACGGGGACGCCGCTGCAGAACAAGCTGCCCGAGCTCTGGGCCCTGCTCAACTTCCTGCTGCCCACCATCTTCAAGAGCTGCAGCACCTTCGAGCAGTGGTTCAACGCTCCGTTCGCCATGACCGGGGAAAAGGTCAGTCAGGTCTATCAACCTTTGACACGCCATGGCCGCCCCGACGGCATCAGCCTCAGGCTGGGGACCCCCTTTAAAAACTCACCGACTATTCTACAAAATATATAAAGAAACATCAACTTTGAATGTTTTTCAGTCTCTATTCAATGGTTTTTACATTCATTTAACATAAATGCTAACCCATTCAGGGTGAGGACCAAATAATCAAACACTCACAAACCACCCAGCTTGAAACTGACCTCACATCAACACAACATCTAAATACACACAACCTGAAATGAACTCAAGAAATTTTTTTAATAAACTAAATAAGTCAAGAGCCGATCTGCGTGCTGGTGAAATGTTGTCATTACAAAAACTATAAGTTCTGCAATTCATCCCACGAAACTGAAAAATATTCTTGCAAACGTGAGTTTCTCCGATCGTATAAGAACTCCTGACGTCGTTTTCTTTCCACCTTCAGCTTTTCTTTTGAGTAACGCACTATTATGTTTGTAAACGCAATTATTTGGTAAGGTAGCTGAACGCTTTGAGCTCATCTTGCAGCAAATAATAGTACAAATAAAATAATAAAACCAAAAAAAGTAAAAAATTATTTTTCTAATTATTCTAAAATAATTATTGCTTATTTCACCAGTTATGAAACAAGCAATAAATTCCAATAAATTTTGCCAAATTCCGTCATCAAGCAAACACACACACATCAAATTTGTTGATCGATGTTCCATTTACTACTAAACAACGGAAACTCTGAACATTTGGCTTTTAGCTTTTATTTCAAGGAACTCTGCCTTTTGGAAGTTTGTTCCAGTTTAAGAAGCTAATCCAGCACCAGTAAATGTCGTTTGACCACAAAGGTGGACCTGAACGAAGAGGAGACCATCCTGATCATCCGACGTCTGCACAAGGTGCTCCGCCCGTTCCTGCTGCGCCGGCTTAAGAAAGAGGTGGAGGCCCAGCTGCCGGAGAAGGTAACCATAGAAACATGAAAACACATAGAAAACCTGTTATTTAGTTATATGTTCTAATATGTGTTTGTTTTTTGTTTGTTTTTTTTAATCTCTCCTGTTCGGTCGCCATAGGTGGAGTACGTGATCAAGTGCGACATGTCGGCTCTGCAGAGAGTTCTGTACCGCCACATGCAGGCCAAAGGCGTCCTGCTGACCGACGGCTCGGAAAAAGACAAGAAGGTAACGCCATCGTTTTGTAAGAACAAAAACAAAACAAAAAAAACTACAGGGTTTGTACTTTGAAATCCTTAAAAATGCTTCAATCTTAGTTTGTTTAGTTGGTTCCGCTTAAAGTTCTTGGAAGTGCTTCATATTCAAACTGTACAGTTTTGTAATAAAGTCCAATTTAAAGCCTAAATTTGTAAAAGCGTTTCAGTTGAAAACAGATGTTCTCATACACCTAATAAAGAGGGTTTTTTTCCTCACTGATTGAGCATTTTTTAGTTTATATTAGAATATTTATTAATCTTAATGGCTCAATCAGATATTGATCTGTTCACTTGAAATAAAGCTTATTTTGAGTTAAACCACATTTTATTATTATTTTGTTCTCACATCGGTCAGGTGCTTGAGAGCATTTTCAAAACATAACGTTTTGTTATATTATAGAGTATTTTTTTTCCTGATGTCTACCACAAGACGTTATTGATAACAGCAATAACTAATATCAAACAATAGTGAATTGAAACAGGTTTTTTTTTTTAGTTTTTTTTATTTCGATCATTTATTGTTTTGGAAAAGTTTGACAACTTAACTAGAAAATGCTTGAAAAGTGTTTGGGAAAAATGTTGAAATAGAACTAAAATAGGAGATATTTGGCAAACTACAGGTTTCATTTGTGTTTCTAATGTTTTCAGGGTAAAGGCGGGACGAAGACCCTGATGAACACCATCATGCAGCTGAGGAAGATTTGCAACCACCCCTACATGTTCCAGCACATCGAGGCATGAAGCTGCAGAAACGGCGACCATCTGTAAACACACCCACGTTTCTGGAATCCTAAAGTTTCACGTTTTATCCGCAGGAGTCCTTTTCCGAGCATCTCGGCTTTTCCGGAGGAATCGTGACTGGGTATTTACAGCTAAACTCTCATTCCTCGTGCATGAATGTGTATGTATATTTGACGACTGACTGTTTTTATTGGTATGTGTTTGTTTGTTAGCCCTGATCTGTACCGTGCCTCGGGCAAGTTCGAGCTGCTGGATCGCATCCTGCCCAAGCTGAGAGCCACCAAACACAAAGTGCTGCTTTTCTGCCAGATGACGTCGCTCATGACCATCATGGAGGACTACTTCGCTTACCGCAATTTCAAATACCTGCGTTTGGATGGTAAAAAAAAAAAAAAAAAGTAACTTTATGTGCAAAAATAAACCTGTGACATCAAAAGGTTTGTTTTTGTTTCTAGAAATTCAATCCCAAAAAAAAAAATCATAATACAAAGATTTATTAAATATAGGTCAATACAGTTTGAACATTAATTTGAGTGAAAATCAAAATTCAGTTCCTCAGATACTTATTAATTAACTATTAATTTGAATTAAGGTCATTTTTGTTTTAAAACTAAATATAGGTTATGTTACAAAGTATATGATTATTAGGAAACTGAAAGGTCATTGCTGGTTAGTTTTCTGCAGCCATTGAAATTGATAGAAAGTTGAGTGGAAGGAAAAAATGTGGCAGAAAGCTTAGGTGAGACTCCATGACACCCAAGAAGTGCTTCACCACATTAATGCAGTAATTTTGTTTTTTTTAATGTTCTGTGCTATGTTTGAACAAAATAGTGTTATTATTAATTTTATTTTTATTATTATTACTTAATTCATTCAAACGGAGCCCTCACCTACTATTGGTTGGATATGCTGTATGCAAATACGGTAGGCCAAAATTTCTGGATTAAAGCTCTTTAAAATAAAATTAAAATCTGAACTAAATATGTCACTCTTTAATGAGTGCATATGGGATTATTCTTAGCTTTACTTACTCTAGTAAATTAACCGAACTATCTTTAGATCTATTCAGATAAAATATAATAAACAAAATAAATGTAATGTGGCGTGAAATCACTTTTCTCTGCGATCCTTATCCGGAGTAGTGTGAAAAATCACTAGATAAAACACAATTGGAAAAAAAAAGAGAAAAGAATAAAGCTGAAGTGATTAAAAAGTATGAGAAATGGCTGAAAATGTTCAGAACGATGTTCCTTTATCAGCCCTATGTTGGAATTTGGATGTTTTGTTTTGTTTTCTCCTACGTGTTTTTATTTCTGGCCCCTAAGGAACCACCAAAGCAGAAGACCGCGGCATGTTGCTGAAAACCTTCAACGACCCGGCCTCAGAGTACTTTGTGTTCTTGCTGAGCACCAGGGCAGGAGGCCTGGGGCTGAACCTGCAGTCTGCCGACACCGTCATCATCTTCGACAGCGACTGGAACCCTCACCAGGTGAAGCACAGGACCGCAGAATCACAGGAAGCGGTCTAAGCCAATCATTCTGCTTTGCAGCAGTAACAACCACTGGAGAAGATGCTGTAATACAGGGCTGTGGCGATACACTAATCTCACGATAATATTCTGCTCACAATACGATATATATCATGGTATTCAGCAAACGATATGATTCGATACATTTTTAAGATTTTCTGAAAGATTTTAGAGGGACAGAATGATTTTGGTGACATTCTGTGTCTGAACCACAGACTTTGATTGAATTAATTGGACCGATGGTGTAATACTGGTGTAATAAATTTTGTTTTTGTTACACATTTGCTTTGTTAAAATGTTGTGTGGCTTTGTGTATATGGTTATGCAGAAAATGTTTTTTTTTGTCTTATTCACTTATATTAGATAATGTAATTTATCTATTTTATTATTTAATTAATTGTAGCTGGTTGTTTCATGTGATTTTAATGTACATGTGCAACTGAGCAAAAACTGTCATGTGATAGCTGTCATTTAATTCATGTGGATTTGAGGTAAAACGCAAAGTAGGATTTAATGTATCAATACTCGCAGATGACAAATTGATACTTTCTGAGGAAAGAAAATCCAGAAATATTGTGGAATTGATAAAATTACACAGCTCTAGTGTTGTAATAATAATAATAACTAAGATGGTTTTGGTACAAGAGGCCTCTGACAATCTCATGACATGCTAACAGCTCAGTATTCAGGCAGCAGAGGCGATATTTGATAGCAACAAGTCCAGGATGACACAATCGGTTGTTAGCTAGCAATGCTAATCCAATGCTCCATTTTAAATCTCTCTTATTCCGACTTCAAGATTTTCTCGTGTCTGAACCGATGTTCTTCTCTGCGCTTTCGTCACAGGATCTTCAGGCTCAAGACAGAGCGCACCGCATCGGGCAACAAAACGAGGTGCGCGTGCTCCGCCTTTGCACCGTCAACAGTGTGGAGGAAAAGATCCTGGCGGCGGCCAAGTACAAGCTGAACGTGGACCAGAAGGTCATCCAAGCCGGCATGTTCGACCAGAAATCCTCTGGCTACGAGCGGCGAGCCTTTCTGCAGGCCATCCTGGAGCACGAGGAGCAGGACGAGGTCAGGAACTAGTCTTTCCGCGAGGAGTCTGTTCATCCCTAGAAAGTCTTAATAAGTCTGAAGTTCGTGTATCTATATAAAGGAGGCCTGACACAATAACAAATTTTGCCAGATGACAAATTGCCCCAGCAAGTATTGCGATTAACGATAATATTGTCATTTTGACATCATTTTCAAGTGTTACAACAACGGCATAATAACGAATGTTTGCCCTCTCAAAGACTATTATAGTTTAACTTTTTGAAGAACACTTAATTCTGAAATTTTAAGATATTTTCAATATCTAAAATCAGTAAATAAAATGGAAATAAAAACCAAATGCAACTGAAATCATAAACTGGATTATAATGTCTCTGTAAGCAATATTTTAATTGGAAAGATGATGTGAGCTTACATTTAATTTATCAAGCAATTAATGGATAAATTGCTTATTGCAACGGGCTTAGTCTAAGGTTAAAGCTTTAAAAAGTCTTTAATTTATGTAGTTAAAGTCAAGGCCTTAAAATCTCTTAAATCCACTTAAAAAAATATAAGTTGGCCTTAAATTTGCTCATCACAGGTCTTAAATTTAGTCCTAAAAGGCCTATTTACACACATATATTGCATGCAATTTTTTTTTCTCACTGGACTTTTTTGTCAGGACAACATTTGAGTTGTGTGCAGACATCTTCTGTCCATTCTGTAGCTCGAGCTGCTGGAGGTTAACATTAATTAGCTTCTAGTTAGCTGGTCAATTGCTAGCTAGCTTTTTTTTATGTCAATCATGTGTTGGATTCGAGTAACAAATGACTCAAATCATTTGTTACTCGAATGATTAACATTTGAGTAGCTAACTAAGCTGTGTTAGTTAGCTAAACACAGCTAACTAGCTGCTAATATACCCTTGCTAACTAGACAGCTAACTATTTTTTTGCGTGAAGAGTACATTTATTAGTTTGCTGCTCCCTTCTGTTGCTGTACCATGAGGTTCTTTGTGCATTTTCGTCAAAAAATCTTGGTCTTGTTGCTGTAAAAAATCCGTGATTTTCTGTTGTGATACAGGCCTTACATTTCATTTGTAACGGTTTAGAAAAGAGTCTTAAAGAGCCTTAAGTTTGAGTTGGTGAAACGTGCAGAAGCCCTGTGCAAGAAATGAAAGAAAAATCCTTTTGTTTGCAGGAGGAGGACGAGGTGCCAGACGATGAGACCGTCAATCAGATGATTGCAAGAAGTGAAGAAGAGTTTGAGCTTTTCATGGTAAGTTTAGGTTCTTTTTTTTTCTTTTTTTTTCCTGAGTTAGTCACTGATATTTGTGGAGTTGGATTCTAATCCGTCCCGCTTGGTCTGCAGCGAATGGACCTGGACAGGCGCCGCGAGGACGCCCGCAACCCCAAGAGGAAGCCGCGCCTGATGGAGGAGGACGACATGCCAGGCTGGATCTTGAAGGACGACGCCGAGGTGGAGAGGCTGACCTGCGAGGAGGAGGAGGAGAAGATGTTCGGCCGCGGCTCTCGTCAGCGCAAAGAGGTGGACTACAGCGACTCGCTGACCGAGAAGCAGTGGCTCAAGGTGGGACAGAGCGGGGAAAACCTCCGGGGTTTCAGACCGGGTTTGAAGACGACCTTCTGACTCGCCGCTCCCCTCCTCCTTTAGGCCATAGAAGAAGGAAACCTGGAGGACATAGAGGAGGAGGTGCGGCACAAAAAGACGACCAGGAAACGGAAGAGAGAGCGCGACCACGACGGCAGTCCGGCCACGCCCAGCTCCAGCCACCGCGGGCGGGACAAGGACGACAGCGGGAAGAAGGCCAAGAAACGCGGCCGGCCGCCGGCGGAGAAGCTCTCCCCCAACCCGCCGTCCCTCACCAAGAAGATGAAGAAGATCGTCGACGCCGTCGTCAAATACAAAGACGGGTAAGACCGGCGGAACGCCACCAGGTCAGAGGAAGCCTCATGGTTGTTACCACCGTTCATGCGTTCAAGTATTTGGAGCTCAGAACTAGAACTGCTGCAAAAAAGTTACACGAAGAATTAAAACAAGCTCAATAGTTTCCAGTTGCTTGATTTATGTGTTTTTTTTCTTTCTCTCTTTCCACTAAAAACTGGATGATAAAAGTCTTCAGTCTGGTGCTTTGGTCTCAGCTAGACCTTTTTTTTTTTTTTTTTGAAGGAGAGTTTTGTTCACAGAGACTTTATGATTCATTTTATTTGTTGTTTCGGTTGTTTTGTTTATTTCTATTTAAAATGGCTTCCAATTTCAGTGTGAAATATTCACTGCAATTTAAAGTTTATTAATCTCTGAGAATCTGTTCTTGTGTTAGTATGCAACATATTCCCTGAAAATGGTCTCAAATCGACAATATCATCGTTTATCGCGATAACTTCTGGGACAGAATTCATTGCGACAGATCTAGTCAAAACCAAGATTTTTGTGACCGTTTCCAATCTCCAGTTATTCAGGTTTCAGGTCTACAGATTTCTCTAGAAGAACAATAATTAAGAAAGTAAATTACAACATGGTCCACAAGTTATTTGGCCCGACACCCTACGCCACCCGACATTCTGTCTTTTATTTTTAGCCGACATGTTGGTCCTGACCGACGCAGACCGGTCGTTGTCCACGCTGTAGGCTGAAGCTCTGGTTTCCTCCCTGCAGTAATGGCCGCCAGCTGAGCGAGGTCTTCATCCAGCTGCCGTCTCGTAAGGAGCTGCCGGAGTACTACGAGCTGATCCGCAAACCGGTGGACTTCAAGAAGATCAAGGTGAGGAAGAAACACGGAACGGCTTTCGCGTTTCCCTCCTCTTTGCTCCTCCTCCCGTTCACTCTCTCCGCTCCTCCCTGCTGCCTCCAGGAGCGGATCCGCAGTCACAAGTACCGCAACCTCAACGACCTGGAGAAGGACGTGATGCTGCTGTGTCAGAACGCCCAGACCTTTAACTTGGAGGGCTCTCTGGTGAGATCCGTCGCCAACCCCTCGCCCTCGTTTTCCCGTCCCGATTTAAAAGTGTCAACGGCGACTCTTCCAGATCTACGAGGACTCCATCGTGCTCCAGTCTGTCTTCACCAGCGTGAGGCAGAAGATCGAGAAGGACGACGAGAGCGAGGGAGAGGAGAGCGAGGAGGAAGAGGAGGAGATGGACGAAGGCTCCGAGTCTGAATGTGAGAGAGAGAGAGAGTGAGCAGAGATTAAAGCACCGATTTGGATTTTTTTTTCTTCACGTCTTCGTGTTTTCTCCCCGTCAGCTCGATCGGTGAAGGTGAAGATCAAGCTGAGCCGGAAGGACAAGGGCGACCGAGGGGGCAAAGGTCAGAGGCGGAGGGGCCGCGGCTCCCGGGCCAAACCCGTCGTCAGCGACGACGACAGCGAGGACGACCAGGAGGAGGTGAGGGAGACGCTGGAGACCGGGTTAACCTGATCTGGATAAGAGACGGAAAAGAAAATGGAGGACAGGAAACTATTCCCTGAGTCAATGTCCTTCTTTTCCTTCCTCAGTGTTTTTTTCTTTCCTCCTCCTCTCTGCACTTCTTTTCTCCCATTTTTCATTCCTTTCTGCACTTTTTACTCAAATCCTTCAACCCTCCTCATCGTCTTTCCTTCATTCATTCTAATCGTCTTTCTTTTGTTTCGTTTCTCTTTCTGACCTTTTATTTTGTTTGTTCTTACTTTCTTTCTGTTTCACTTTTTGTTTTTCTTCTTTATTCCTTTTTCTTTCTTTACATATCAGCCTTTCTCTCTATTCCTTTCTTTTGCCTCTCTTTGTTCTCTCTCATGTCTTTTTTACTCTTTTTGCATTGTTCTCTTTCTTTCTGCTCTTAGGCCTTTCGTTTCCTTTCTGCCTTTCGTTCTGAAATTCTTTTGCCTTTTCGTTTTTTCTTCCTTCCTGTCCTTCATTCTTTAGGCCCTTGTTCCTTTCTTCCTTGTTCAAACATCTGCTGTAAATGTACAGGAAGTTGTCATATTTCCATCTCCAAAGGACAGGGTCAGGGCAATCAGTATGATTGAAAGCTGTAGGAATGTGAGTGAGAAAAAGTCTGGGCTCATGTTGAAATGCAGAAACCTTGTTTTGTAGTAGAACATGAATCTCTGTTTAGATTGTTTTGTATGGAAAGCAGTAAACGTCTCGTTTCTCTCTGCAGGAGCGTTCAGCCAGTGGCAGTGAGGATGATTGAAGCGAACCCCGTCGCTTCACTTGACTTTATATTTCACTAGACGCTGCAAGGAGGCGGCCAGAGGAGAGAACTAGTTTTACCTAGACGGGCTGATTTTTAGTGTCACAGTCAGCATTTAAGTACACCATTAATTAAAAAAAAATATGAACGCTATGAACCATCTATTTCATATTTAAACCATATCCAATAATGAATGGTAGTGTCTTCTTTTTTTTTTTTTTTCCCCTTTTCCTGTAAGTGGAACCTTGACAGAGCCTGAGTCATCATGGACAGATCGTGGACAAACAAACCAGCTGTGGTTTTGTTGTTAATTCTTCCGTTTTTTTTATTATTATTAATTTTTTTTAAAATTAGAATTCAAAGTGACATAAATTTTTTGTCGTCGTCTTTGTCCAGACAAAGCGTACTGCATTCCTTCAAAGTCCCTTTTGGATGCATGTTTGTGGAAATGCGCCTGGATGTTTTCGTCACTGTGTTTAATTTAATGACGAGGACAGGAACGCGGTACGTCCCGCCGCCGCCGCCGCCTCCCGCTCAGGTCACATTCAGTAAAGGGGAGAGCGGGTTGGGGGGGACAGGACCCGTTTCTCGTGTCACTGGATTCCATAAAGTACAATAAAGACGTCTCAATTCATTGGTTGTCGTTATTACCCCTGATCTGTTGCGTCACGCTGTCGTCTTCAGAAGTTGCCGGATGTAATTTAAAGGTGGTTAAGAGGACATCAGTGAATGAACCACAACTTTTTATTTATTTTTTTTCTTATGAAGGATATGTTAGGGGGCAGACGGAGAACAAACCAAGGCCAATATTAAAATAAAATTATTATTGAAAATAAAACAAAGGCTACAATCCAACAGCATTTTTAAAAGGCAGTATTTCGTGTTTTCCAGTCATAGTGCCATCTTAGAGCACAATAAAGAAACTGTTACCTGCAACTGTTGTCAAGTTGCAGGTAATATATATATATATATATATATATATATATATATATATTACCTGCAACTTGACATATATATGTCAAATGTGTACAAAAGCCTATTAAAGCCACTGTAGGTAGAAAAAGACTCACAAAAACATTGGATTTTCTGGGGGGGAAAAACGTGCAAATTTCCGAGTTTGAAAAGTTTAACATTTTGCTCTATAGTTCTGGAGCAACGACTGAAAAGGCCTGATCTCTGAGATTCGCCCTGTTTTTTTGGTACATACAGACTTCTCCTTGCATTGACTCCATCTGTCCACTAGGAGGCCCCGTGAGAGCATGCTATAGCATCCTCATCGCTTCTACGGCCTTCCGCCTTTTTCCCAGTCCTTCATTTCTAACAGCAGGCTCTGTTGCATTGTGTTGAAAGAGGACTCCTGTCTCGCAACACCAGTTCTCAGCTGAGTCCTGTGGACTTAATTTTTGTCACACGCAAAGAACAAAACCGCTGGAGCTCATGTGAAAATGCTGGTGCCTACTCTTCCGACCAGTTTAAGTTTTGCGCTATATATATTTCATTAGTCTCTGCGTTTCCATTGTCTATTAATTGCGCAATTTGACATTTTGAAAATAAGTTAACTTAATGGACATGCGCTCTTTAAAAAAAACAACAAAAACGTGTTTTTCTTAGTTTATGGCTCTAAGGTGAGGTTTTTCTTTTTTCTTGTTTTGTGGAGCGGGTTGCCGATATCGAAATTGGCTTATTGGAAGCACTTTCCGCGTCATAACAGTCACATGATCAACGACCGGATGTTGTCACTGGCACAAACTACTAAGAAGACGATGACAGGAAGTTGTAGGAGAATGATGGCGCTACATGTTTTTTTAATGACATCTTGTTAAACTTATTCATGTTTGATTTTTTTGTGGGCTCTAGTGTCCCTTATATGACAGTAGGTTGAGGGGGGAGGTGGAGAAGGGAAGACATGCGGCAAATGTCGTCGGGAATCGAACGGGCGTCGGCCGCGCCGAGGATTCAAGGCCTCCAAACGTGGGTCACGCTATCCCCTACGCCACCACAGCACGCCCTATTCATGTTTGATTTTAATTGCGCTTCTTCAATGGAAACACAGCATATTTATTTTGAGATTAGCAGAATATTGCCAAAAGTTCTGTGCCATGTGTAATGGAAACGAAGCTGCTGTTGCGTGGAATACACAATTTTTACACGAATGATACCTTCATGTAATAAGATATATCGTCTGAACTTCACGTCAACCAGATTCACCACGGTTGGTGTGAGCTGAAGTCTGATATTTTCCGGTGAACACAACTGCCCGTCCCACTGCATAAGGAGAATGTTTAAACGTGATTTATGATGGTCTCATTTTTGAAACCTAAAATCCAGACAGTTTAGGGTGTGTCCTCTTTTGAGAGAGACGGTCGTTATTTTTAGAACTTATAATTTTGACCATGCGGCTGGGGAAAAATTCATAATAATTTCCAACTTGTTTGATTCTTGCATCCAAAAGCCATTCCTTTCCAAATTGTCGGATTAAATAATTAAAAAAACATAAATTAATTACAAATGTATTGAGTGATAACAGTTCAACTGACAGGCTGAGCTTTCCAGAAAAAAAAAAAAAGAATCTTGCTGGGAATTTTTCCTCGCCTCACACACCCACACTTGAACAAACACAGGGCCGGGTCTGCAGAGTGTCTGAGGCTAAAGGAACCTCAACTCAACAAGAAAGAACCCCAGTTTATCGCCACAACTCAAGACACTTTCAACACACACCCCGCTGTCGCATCTGCGTCATGGATTTGTGCTTTTCTCTCTTCGCTTTCTGTAATTATATTTGGATTATGTTTTTTTTTTGTATTGTTTTCACTTCTCACCTGATACTTTTGCTTATTTTCTATAAGTGAATTAGCCCAATTCATTACAAAAACCCCCTCAAAATCTTACCAAGTAATTCTTAGTACACTAGAAATAAGGCAAAACTTACTTAAACGTAACTTTTCTGCAAGACATAAGAGCTCGATTTTAATCAATTCCTTAATATTGATTAAAAATCACTAGCTGCATTGGAAGATTATTTCACTTCTAACAATTTCTCAGGATTATAAGTGAAATAATCTGCCAATGGGAATTACCTCATAAGTCTAGATTAGACGACAGAAATAGGGTGAGTTGACTGGCTAATTTGATATATACACCCCTCTGAGGTTTATCGTCAGTTAGTTTGGTTAAATTGTTCCAGACTGGTTTGTCTGTGAGGGGAATCTCTCTTACCCTCCTGATTCATTTACCTCTGAAGTCATAACTTTGATCCGGGAATGACATCAAACCCAATTTAACCAAGTTCCAGTTATTTGAAAATCTGTTCCTAACCAGGCTAATGGCTACTAGCAATGCAAGCTAGCGATTGTTTTTACATTTTGTCTGTATTTTTGTACTTTTAGTGAGTATGGCAGCAAATTTACTGAAGAAGGTTAGAACTGTCTCTGAAAGATGTAATTTGATACAAACTGCCTATGTTTAATACGTAAAGCAGCCATATTGGATTTTGAGGTCAATGTTGGTGAGAAACCAACTTTTCTCCAATTGAATTACAAACTCTGGGGACACTTTGGCTTTGTTTTTCTGACTATAAGCTTGGAAAATTCAACTTTCAAATCAGTTTGAATACATTTATACTGTATCCTGTCAAAATATATGTTGCAAAACTTTTAATACAGCCTGGACATTTTTGCATTTTGTCCCAAACTTCAATGTAGTTAACTGAATCGAACAACACAATTAGCATCATTAAATTTAAATGAAGTTAAAAAAAATTGCTTACAAAGACAAAAACTAAACGGTTGAAGGTCACCGTCTTAAAATAATGACCCAGGTCCTTTTTTTTTTATTTGTCTTCCCCTAAAACATTGTTTGGAAAGACAATTTTTGCCAAAAATCACATTTGGAAAAAAATTATGTGTATTATTTTAGGAAGGTGACATTGTACATTCGTGGACCTCTTGAATAAAATCCAGTCAAGAAATGTCATTCTATTCATTGGTTGGATTGGTCCAGTCAAAGTCCAGACTTATAGCCAACTATAGTTCCAGCAAAAACATTGTCCTGCTTTCCCTCCTTAAACATTTTCTCCTTGACCCCAATAACATTTCCATTCAGTCCAGATTCCCAGCTGCCTCTCTGTCCTTGGATCACAGGCCCAAAGCTTCGCCTCCAGTGAATGAAACCCAATGTCTGCTGGTTAAATTACGTAGTAAAACGCTATTGGCTCAGAAGCCCCGCCTCCTATATGTGGAGGGCGTGCACCTCCGAAATCACACCATGCCCAGACCCCGCCCACCCCTTCGCCGGGGCCCCCCGCCGGGCCCACCCACCCACCCGTGGACCACATTGAAATGGCTCTGATGTTGTCAAACACTGCACTGTGTGTCAGACTGTGACGCCGGGAGCATCTACGGTGCTGGAGCCCAAGTCACTATTAATAAAATACTGCTGATCACTATTTTTATATTTTGTTCTTAATTTTTCTTGGAGGGAGGGTTGGGGGTCCGATTCCCTCTCTGTAAGAACCGGCGGGCTTCAGGGTTCATTCATCTGCCAGAAAGATGAGACTCCCTCTGATTCTTGTCATCTGCCTCTTTGGACACACCAGTAAGTTCACGTTTCCACTATTTTTTATTTATTTATTTGTTTATTTATTTATTTTTGGCTAGTTGAAACGTTTCAAATTCTTGCACTTCTCCTACTTTTGCTGTATTGTGTGGTTCAGTCGTGTGGCTTTTATAGAAAATAATCCAAACTTTTTCTCCAGGGTTTAAAGTGCCCACTCCTCTAACTGCACCAGATGAGGAGGGGAGGGCTCGTTTCTTTATGTATGTATGTAGGTCAGACATATCATCTCCGGCTCGCTCCAAATTCTGCATTTGGAAGGAGGAAACGTTTCTTTTTATATATAATATTATACATCTTAGCAAAATGGTTTTAAGTTACAAAAAAAAAAGTATTTTATAGTAGCTTGAGTCTTTTTCATTTATTTTATTTTATTTTTATTTTTTAATCAGTTTTACAGGTTCTTATTGTCTTGGGGCTTTTACATCCAATAAGGTTTGAGCTGCTTGTTGGCTGTTGAAAAAGCTCAAGAGAACTTTAAAAAATAAAATAAAAAATATGTGAGAGAACAGTACTGATGTAGTGAAGCAAAATTGTAAAAGTGGAAGAAAAAAAATATATATGTAATTTTGTTTTGCAAATGAAAATTCACAGAGTGGTTGACGTGCAATTATAGTTGACCCTCCCCTGTACTCTGATCCCCCTAAATGAAATAAAGTGTTCTTTCAGAATCAACTCAGAATTAACTCAGGTTTTACGTGTCCACCTATATTCTATTATGATACTATGATACTAAAAATAGAAATTACAAACCCGTCGAGACAAACTGAAACATGGTGGCGGCAGCGTCATGCTGTTGTGGCTGTTGTGATTTTCATTTATTAGACATGAAATACGAGACATAAACAATTTAGCTCCTTCGGCGCTTTTCAGCGAACAGTTGCGCTTCTTCTGCAGGTCAGCTGCCAGTTCTTCCTCTCTCTGTCTAATATTTGTTTTACATGTTTTACTCCTCAACTGTTGACTTCGACCCTTGTTTCTGTTTATGCTCAATTTCCACGTTTCAGCAAGTTTTACTCTGCTGACTTCAGCTTGTTCAGCCGTTTGCAGCTGGAAAAATACAGCCTGGCATATTGGCTTTCAAGTTCAGCCGGCAATGCCCATTTTTCATTTTTCTTCTTTTATTTTTATTTTGCACCACTTCATAATTGTGCAGCTAGCACATAAAAACTGACTAAAATAATTTGTAACGTCACACAGAGTGGGGAGGAGGTAAGGGGGAACCTTCGCGCCACTTCCAAATAAATCGGCTTGTTTATGTTTGGATAAATTTATGTTTGACTTGTAAGTGATCCAGCGTTTCCCAGAAGAGCTGATGTATCCATCGCAGTGGGGACAGATGTTTTTAGTTGTTTTTTTTAAAAATAAGAAAAACACTGTGATGAAACTATACGTTCATGTAGTTTTGGTTTTGAACTCAGGCGCCAACTGAAGTTGCTGTCAGACCAGTTCTCGGCATGTTGGTTTTTTTGCTGTTGTGGTTGAAACATGTCGGAACTGGTTGCCACACAAAAACGTCGCCACTGCAGCCACTTCCAACGACATTCATTTCAAACACTTTGAAAAAGGGGTATGGAAAAAAAAAAAAAATAATAAAAAAACAACAACATTTATCTACGTAGATTCGGTGAGAGATTCCCGATTTGTCTCACCTCGTGCAGAAATCAATTAAATTTTGGCGATTCTGTAAGGTTTCCAGTCTGTTGAGGGTGGATTATATTAGATGTGGAGCAACCAAGAGCACATTTGTTATTTTCCCAGAAGTGTTTTGCAGTCGGTCAATATTGCTGGTCCAGTTTGTCTTTGGAGTTCTGAACTTTAAGCCCATTAAGTAAACATCCAGCATGAAAATTGCTTTGGTAACGTGGCACCAGTTTCAGGAAAAAAAAAAAAGAAAAAAAAAAAAGGAACAATTTTGAAATCGACGTCAAATAACGTCACCGCCGTGTCTTAGATTTTAGATGCATGGTCTTTGTTGTTTCTGAAGCAGTGGCGTCTTTTGCCAACTGATCGTTGTGTTCATTGTGGGGGGTAATATTGTACAGCTCATTATAAAGACATAAAAATAAAGTTTCCCATTTTCAGCAACATTTAAATTGCTGAAAATGAAACAAGCTGTCAAACCCAAAGAAATTAGTGAGTATTTTACAAACGATTTGTTTTTGTGGATTTTAAGGGTTTTCTTTCACGTTAAATTTCGACCATTCTTACTTAACATTTAAACTGCTTTCTTAACAAAATCAAGTTACATTTTAGCTGCATTTGCAAACCTGATTAATGTGAAATGTCAATTACTCTGTGGGGACCCCTGCTGGTGTGGAGGACTAAGGGCAGTTCTGGTTTTAAATGCACACTCTAGCCTTTGTTATTTAAAAAAAAAGTGCATGAGCAACTTGTGGGTAGTTTTACATTGGTGAGTGTTCTGATCTTTGGAAAACTGTATTTTCAGATTGTTGACATTAAATGCAGAGTTGCTGACTCGGCTTCTAAATCATTCTCTTGTTCTCAGTCCAATGAAATGCCTGTGGGATGCATGCGTTGGTTCTGTGGAAGCCCCACCTTGGAAATTTTAAGAGCAACTTACACAAAAACTAACGAAGAAGCTCGCATCACAGTCTTCTTTGGTCTTCTGTTAAATTGTTGATACAAAACTATTTTGATTTAGGTTTTGGATTATTTCTAAAGCCACACGTTCATATTTCTGTCACAGAGGCTTTAACCCAGGAACTCAGCAAGTTCCTCTGTGGGAATGGGAAGAACATCACATCCACGTGGGTGTGTGACGGCGCAGACGACTGTGGAGACGGCACAGATGAGCTTCCGGGAACCTGCTGTGAGCCTCCTCCAATGTTGGACTGTATTGACATAGAGCTGCAACTGACGATTATTTACGTAGTCGATCTATTGATCGTTCTATTGATTATTGGGATGATTATTCGGATTAAAAAAAATTCTGCAGATTTTTCATTTCAACTTTTTTTGTATGCTGTTTTAGAAATATATTAAAAGATGCAAAAAAAACAAATAAGTAAATTAAAATTTCTCAGTTTTTTAAAATAAGAAATATACATATATATATATTCTACTAAAATGCAGGAATATAAGAGCATTCCTTTAGTGAACTCTTGATCATTTGCAGTAAATGATGCAGGGCTGATATGTTGACTGTTAATCAATTAACAGAGTGTTAATTGATTAACAGTCAACAGTCAAATAATAATATCCAATTATTAATTGGATAGTAAAATGGTCTTATCAGAAAATATAGTTTTTACTCTTTTACAGAATTTGAACCAGGTAAAGATAAATAGATACAACTTCAGTTTTATGTAGAACATATTTACATATCTTAAATCCAAAATGAATATATCTTTTGTACAGTTTTGTCTTAATTGCCATTCTCAGTGTGCTATTCTTTCAGCAAATTTGCCTCTTTTAGTCTGTATGCTCCAGTTCATCTAATGTGCTGACCATTACTTCAATAATCATTTAATCACGATTAATCGTTTCAACCCCATAATGTTTTACCTTCAGTTCACACAAATTTAAACATCTCAATAGAGTAGCAAATATAAAGTTGGTTAAATATGAAATATTTTCTGTATTATCAATTCAAGCGGACAAAATATGCAAACCAACGGAGTTCAAGTGCGCGGGTTACGTGACCCTGTGCATACCGAGCACCTGGCGCTGTGACGGAGAAGTGGACTGCGTGAGTGGAGCCGATGAACAGAACTGTGGTAAGTTTGTGTTTTATTCTGTTTGGCTTCTTTCAGAACCGGTCTTTTATTTATTTATTTATTTATTTATTTATTTATTTATTTATTTATTTATTTATTTGTTTGTTTGTTTGTTTGTTTGTTTGTTTGTTTGCTGGTCTGTTTTCTGTCTTTGCTCCGTGGTTAGCTTAAATTTTTCCATGTTGCGTGCGGCAGTAGCGCAGGAGGTGTCGCGCGCGACCCATTTGAAGAGGCTTCAGTCCTCGACAATCCTCTTTCCAGTCAATCTGTTGTAAAATAAAGTCAAAAATCCCCCAAAATAAATATATATTCCCATCTATCCCAGCTGCCAAGCGGTGCTCAGACTCCGAGTTTCGCTGCACGAGCGGCCAGTGCGTCTCCTCCTCCTTCGTGTGCGACAAAGATGCCGACTGCGATGACCGCAGCGACGAGGCCTCCTGCCCGCCAATCACGTGCAGCGGCGTGGCCTTCCAGTGCAACAACAGCGTCTGTGTTCCCCGGCTGTGGGCCTGCGACGGCGACGCAGACTGCTCCGACGGCTCGGACGAGTGGCCCCAGAACTGCGCCACGAGGACCCCCACGCGCTCTCCCCTTCACCAGTGCTCCTCCCAGGAATACCAGTGCGGCAACGGGGAGTGCATCCATGTCAGGTGGAGGTGCGATGGCGACACTGACTGCCTTGATCGATCCGATGAAGCTGGATGTGGTAAATAATTTCATTTAATGTTTTTAATTCAAAGATTAACTGATAAGTTTCTGAACTGGTTGTGCAGATTATGTAGCTTCTTCAAACAGATACACGATTAACAAAGCGTTTTATTTTAAAAAAAAACCCCAAACAAAACAAATTAAGTTATGGTTTAACTACAAAAACTGAGCCTGATTATCCCAGACTTAGTTTATACTTTAAACGTCCTGTCTGACAGCATGAAGTAGGGTAAAAGTATCAAAAAGGATCTCCTCACTCTCAACTTTAAGAAAGTCAATGAAAGATGAGAAGCAAAGTAATTAGTTCTCACATTTCTAAGACTTAAGCACACCAGGAAATCACAATGAGAGACATTGTCTGGAAAAAAATGTAGAAAACGTAGAACAGATGAAAAATAATAATAATAATAATAAAAAAATCCCTCCACTGTTGTCTCTGTTTCTGTAGCTCATTCCACGTGTCGCCCTGATGAGTTTGAATGCGGTGATGGTACGTGCATCCACGGCAGCAACCAGTGCAACCACCGGTACGACTGCACAGACATGAGCGACGAAGTCGGCTGCATCAACGGTACACATCCACCCCGTCTCCCTCTCTGTCTTCCCAAAGACCAGTGGCGTATTTTGGGTGTTACCTGATGCGTTTTTCATGCCCTCCCGTCCCCCAGCGAGCCACTGCGACGGTGCGAACCAGTTCAAGTGTCGCAGCGGGGAGTGCATAAGCATGGAGCGGGTATGCGACAGCAAGCGTGACTGCAGGGATTGGTCAGACGAGCCGCTTAGGGAGTGCGGTGAGCGGCGACACTCCGCATTCAAAGCTTTCCCGCTTAATTACGGCTAATTGTGTCCTCCCAAAGTTGCAATTATGTCCTCAGGAAAATAAATCACCTTCTCGTCTCTGCAGGCTCCAATGAGTGCCTCTACAACAACGGCGGCTGTTCTCATACCTGCAACGATCTGAAGATTGGCTATGAGTGCCTGTGTCCAGCTGGATACAGCCTCGTCGCTAAGAGACGGTGTGAAGGTAAGCAACGAAGCGACAGGACAAAATGACTGAACATCCGTTCCCTCTCAGTCAGGTTACGTCAGATCGTGAACTTAGCTCAGGCGAAGAAATGATGCCAGAAAACTGTTTGCTGTCCTTC
Organism: Gambusia affinis; assembly: GCF_019740435.1. NCBI lineage: Eukaryota > Metazoa > Chordata > Actinopteri > Cyprinodontiformes > Poeciliidae > Gambusia > Gambusia affinis. The sequence continues at coordinate 4,705,374 of NC_057886.1, forward strand.
TCTGTGACAAGCTGTGCTTTCAGATAAGAAGGAACGTTCTAGTTGGTTTCTCAACTTCTTTTTTTTTCTTCTCCGGGTTAGACATTGACGAATGCGCAAACCCAGAAACCTGCAGCCAAATCTGCATCAACCAGATCGGCGGCTACAAATGCGACTGTGAAGAAGGTTATCATATTGACCCGGCGACGCAAGCTTGTAAAGCTGTTGGTAAGCGTGACCTCCAAGCGGATTTTTAAAGCACATTCCTGAACCGTACATCACTTACTTGACGTACAGTGACATGGCGTCCTTCTGTACTCACCCCCAACTACCTTTTGTTACCGCTGTAGGTGTTTGTGGTGTCTTTCTCACAACTTTGCTAATCTAGACACGGAGATTATCGAAACAGCTAAAGCTCAGTTGGATTGGATGGAGAACATCTGTAAAAATCAATTTCCAAGTCTTGCCAGAGATTCTTAAAGCGTCTGGACTTTGACTGGGTCAATTGAAGTATGCTTTATGTGATCTAAAGGATTCTACTGTAGCGCTTGCTGTCCTGCTTGGAAGTGAAGATACACTAGAGTCGCAAGTTTTCTTCGAGGAATCCCCTGTGCTTTAGGGTGTTTTCACACCTGATAGACTTGTTTTGATTGGGAAAGCAAAGTTGCAAAATGTTGTTACATTTTCAGCTGATGTGGTTCTCTTTCACACTTCACTGTGTCCAACAATCCAAATAATGTGGGCGTGCTGTGGTGGTGTAGGGGATAGCGCGACCCACATTTGGAGGCCTTCAGTCTTCGATGTGGCAGTTGCGGGTTTGATTCCCGGACCCGGCCGACGTTTGCCACATGTCTTCCCCCCTCAACAATTTGAAAAACCTGTTCCCCTCCTCTCCTGTGGTGGCGTTGCACCAGAAACTACTGGAGGAAATGGCACAACAACCTCTTTACAAGACTCTGACCGCAATTTCCTTCTTCATAAAATGTAAAAAAATGGAGTAGCATCAGATTTTAGGGGTTGTAGGATTTCTCTCGTTTTTGGTGAAAGACCACCAGTCATTTCTCCCGCTAGAGTTAGACTCTCTCATTTGTTTTGGTTGTGTTTACCCAGAATGCGCTATGCTATATTCCGCTTCCTGCTTTCTGTTCCACTTGCATTCACATGAGCATCTGATCCATCCTCGAGTTCATTCAACCAAACCGGGACGTGGGTTTTTAGGTGGACCAGAGTTCCCTCTTTTGGTCCCCATCAGAGTTCGATTACAACTTCACTCCTCCCCAAACAAACAGGGTTGTGTGAATGCTCCCTTAGCTATAGCTTAGAATTTGAAATAAATTTAAACATCATGAAACATTAAAATCTACTTTATTTTGAACTGCCTGTCTGACCACAATGACTCTTCCACAGCCACTCCACGTTTTGAAAACCATGACTGTTATTTCATAAAAACATGAGTTAATCATTTTAAAATAGATTAAAATTCTTGGCATTTATTTTGCAGGTACAACGCCTTACCTTTTCTTCACCAACCGTCACGAGGTCAGAAAGATGACCCTGGACAGAAGTGAGTACACAAGAGTGATCCCCCGATTAAAGAACGTGGTGGCCCTGGACATGAACGTGGCCACCCAAGAGATGTACTGGTCCGATCTTTCACTGAAGAAAATCTACAGGTCAGTAGGATTAAATTCACATTTAAGTTACTGAATTATTGTTTTATGTTCCCGTTTGGTTTTGTTTGACTGCTGCTTTGACCTTTCACCCAGAACCCCAATGGACTCAGCAGAGGACTTCTCCCATCACAGTGTGGTGATAGGCAGCGACATTGATGGTCCTGAAGGAATAGCCTTCGATTGGGTCCACGGAAACCTGTACTGGACTGACAGCATTCGGAAGACCGTCTCCGTGGTAACCGCTGACGGTAGCCGCCGCAAAACTCTCTTTCACCAAGACCTATCGAAGCCCCGTGCCATTGTGGTGGACCCACATACCAAGTGCGTTTCTTTGGGGAGGGTTTGTCTCATTTTTATGTTTGCATGATCTGTAGCCTCCAGCATCTTTAAACTTTTTCACCCTACAGCTTCATCTACTGGACCGACTGGGGGAATCCTGCAAAGATCGAGAAGGGAGGTCTTAATGGAGTAGACCGCATTGCTCTGGTCACGGACAACATTGAGTGGCCTAATGGCATCACAATAGGTGACCTCATGCCCCATCTGGTTTCAGCTTGTTTATTTATTCATGTGTACATTAATGCTAATGGTCTTCTTCTCACGCAACCCCCACTGGTGACTAAGACCTGCTGAACCAGCGCCTCTACTGGGTGGACTCTAAGCTGCACACGCTCTCCAGCATCGACGTGCAAGGCGGCGGTCGGCACACCCTGATCATCGACGAGGACAAGCTGGCTCACCCGCTGGGACTCACCGTATTCGAGGTAGAAATTTTTTACAATTAAAATCCCCCGCAAATTATAATCACCGATCTTTCTTTCCGCAATTTCCCAAGTGTTTAAGAGGCGCTCTGGTCGTTTTTAGGAAAGAGTGTTCTGGACAGACGTCAGCAATAACGCCATCCTCAGCGCCAACAGGCTGACTGGTGGTGACATCGCACCGGTGGCGGAACATCTTTCGTCCCCCGAGGACATCGTTCTTTACCACAACCTCAAACAACCTGCTGGTAAGACAGTTGCATCCCCGATAAGACGTAGCTATGCACTCAAACATACTCAGAACCGATGCTAACTCAGCGTCTCACAAAAGTATTCTCTTTTAGTAAAGAGTCTACAAAGAACCCAACAAAGAGAATGTTAATAACACCTTCCATCTGTACAGCAACTTAAGCAAAACTGTATTCCATTTCCTGTTGCAGGAAGGAACTGGTGCCAGGTGTCCAACAGCACCTGTGAATTCATGTGCCTAGCTGCCCCCCAAATAGGCACCCACCCTCCAAAATACACCTGTGTCTGTCCAGATAATATGATGCTAGCAGGGGATATGAGGACATGTGTGCCTGGTGGGTAAATCGTCACAGAAAGTTGTTGTTTTAATATTTTCCAGATAAAATATTCACAGCTACATTCTTCTCTTGGTTTCCACTCTACCAGCTGTTCCAACTCCTTCAGCTTCTTCAGAGTCTCAGGCCTCGACTACCCACCCTCCTGTTGTCCCTACAACGCCACCAAAGACCACGCAGAAGCCCCAGGTTCCAATTACTACCACAGGGCTTCCCATAATCACCTCTACAGCCACCAAGTCAGTGTGGCGTACCACTAGGCCTGCGGTTCGGACCACCATACCTTTACCAAAGAAGCCCTCCCCTCAGCCAGAAAAGCCTAAAATCTTGCAGACTTCCACAGTTGCTCCTGTCACGACTCCAGGCAAGTTTTGAAAGTAGCAGGTGTAAATATTTCTGTTTTTATAGATTCCTTCTTTCTGATCATTATGATAACATTATGTGATAATCTTATCCTCAGGTGTTTCACATAAAGGTGTCGCCACTATACCCGAAACTACCTCCAACACCTCAAAAACGCTTTACTTTGTCCTTCCTCTAGGTATGCTTTGGCCTCATTTTGCTTTTTCTCAGCGATCAGAAACATCTCTCTCTTATCTCTCTCTTTTAATTCCCCCCCCCCAAAACAGCGATACTTTGTCTGGTGGCCGTCGGGGGCGTGTTGCTGTGGAGATACTACAGGCTCCAGAACACCAACACAATGCACTTTCATAACCCCGTCTATCAGAAAACCACTGAGGACCAGGTTCACATCTGGAGGAGTCAGAGCCTGGAAGGTTACGCCTACCCTAAAGTAAGTCTTTAAGGTTGCTTGTAAGAAAGTATTCATACCATTTGAACTTTTTCACATCACAACCACAAAGTTCAGTGTATTATACAAGAATGTGTGTGATAATATACCAACACAAACAAGAAAATTATCCACCAAGAGTTTTTCATCGTGCCTCTACTGACTTTACACATAGAGCTGGAGATTTCTAACCATTCTCCTTTACAAAATAGCCTAAACTCAGTCAGATTGGATGGAAAGCATCTGTTAATATGAGTTTTCAAGTGTTGCCACAAATTCTAAGTTGAACTTAAGGCTGGTCTTTGAATGGGCCACTCTAACACATGGGATTCTCTTAAAGATTATTGGTTGCACTGAGTTATCAAAGCAAAGAGAGATGAATATAATTCCACTCCACATGTTTTTTTATTTATCTTTATTTGTAAAATAGGTTGAAAGTGTCCGTCTCTTCACCACAATTACTTACTTTGTGTTGGTTTATTACATAAAATTGTAGGGATGCACTGATGCAGAAAAAATCGGGTCAATATCAGTATCCGATTTTAAGGTTGCTGTTGTGAACGATAACCGATATTTACCAATGTTATATCCATTTTACTACAATTTAGACACCTTTGGGAAAGGACAAAATAAAAATAAATATTGGTTGTTAATATCGGCCCAGTTTTAATTATCAGACTGATGCCGATATGTTACAGATGGCTAATATCAGCAGATAACCGATGTTGGTGCCAATATATTGTGCATTGCTATAAAATTGTGCAACTTACACTGGAGTTTATGACTGTGACATGTTTACGTGATTGCTATTGCGACGCCACGCTAGCAGAAATCTGCCTGGTACAATCTGTTGCACGTCTAACATCCTTTTCTCTCATTTCATCAGAGACAAATTGTGAGCTTGGACGAAGACGCGGACAATCCTTCCTTCATCGAAAACTGAAAGAAGAATTACAAAGTGGGGGAAAAACATTGTACCTCAGTGAACACACTATTTGAGGCCGTTAGTATTTTTATTTTTATTTTATTTTTTTACCTCACGCAGAGAACATACAAAGCGTGCGTCCGACAGCCTTAGACCACTATATCCTCACTAACAAACGAGTGCTTTACTGTGAAAATAACAGCGTGAAAAAGTTGGAATGCACATCACATGTTTTATAACATCTCAGGTTTATATCTTAAAACAAGCCAGCTGACCATCATGTGTCCTCCAGTATATTTAAACTGTAATCCTGATGGTTAAACTGGAGCAAAGCAGTTTTTAAGATGAGATTATTATAGTTTTTTTTAGCTTTCTCTTGATTCTCTTAATGTTCATTGCAACTTCCTAATCAAACAGATGTTTAGGAGAAGTCGAGAAACTTTTAATGGAGATTTTTTTTGTGTGTGTTTGTGTTATTTATCATTTCAGATACATAAGACAGATTGAACAGTACTCTAATGGCAGGGTTTGATTTTTTTTATTTTTATTATTCTTTTTACCTCTAACTGCAGCTAACAATCAATTGCCTGGCTCTGCACGCAGTAACATAATAGTTCCACCAAGTCATGAATGCAACAGGTCAACGCAATCGTTGTCCATCAACGATTGCGTTGTTCATCAACTTTTTTAGTTGTGCAAAAATCTTCTGCCAAAAGGCACTAATATAAGTTCTTCAAATTCTGGTTACACTTCACCTGCTTCGGAAAAAAACAACAAAAAATGTCAGAACCAAACGCTGCTCAAAGTTTCATGTAGCTCTCTAGATCTTCTCCAGATGTCTCCGGTATGAAACGTTCAGAAGGTTCATACGTTTAGCATTCCTCGGAGTTGGGGAAACTTAAATGCAGCCACGTGGGACCAACCGAGCCGAGGTTAATGTTCCACATCCAGTCAAGTATATATTTATGTTCTACCCTTTTGCACCAGCATTCCTGGTGAAGGAATGGTATGTGCACTGAGGTGGTTAAAAAAACAAACACAAAAAACAACGTCTAGATATCAGTTATAGTTTTGTTTTACAGCGAATGTATGTGCCTTTTATGGAGATGTGTCTCTGTGTTCATGTTGGTGCTTTTGAACTCAAGAGTTTCTGTTATAAATCTGCTCTTCATCCCATGTTAATGAAATGGTTCTGCTGCGTTCACGTGACGTCGTTTCCGTTACGAATGTGCGCAAATCTTTTGACTAAATGTTCTGCTGAGGTCGAGAAACGGCCACAATGTCCGAAAAACAAAAAAACCAAACCATCATCTTTCTTCTACCTCCTGTTGTCTTTTTTTTTTTGTCGTTCCCGCTAGTATAGGAACATCCGGCCGTTGATCACGTGACACGAACAAACGTTTCCATTGCGGTTTTGTGAAATACATTTATTTTGATACGGCTGAAAAAACACAAGATTGGCAGGTTTGTTAAGCAAATTTGTTTTTGTAATTTCAATTTGTGCAATTTTATGGTGAATGGAAACACAGCTGTCATGGTGTCAGACAGGGAAGGCGAAGCATACCTGAAGTCTTTTTTTTTTTTTCAATGCTCAACCACAGTTTGTAAATATGTTCATAGATGTACATAATTTGTCTTCTACATACTTGTTCACTTGTGTTGCTGATGTTTTAGCTTTTCAAGATGTTCTGTAAATAAAGACACAGTTCTATTTATTACAGAATCAACTTTGTTCAGACTCTGTTTTTCGAAAACATTCTCTTGTTACTTCAGCATGAAGTAAACCAGTTCAGCTCTCATAGCAACTCTAACACGACTTCTGGGCTTTTTAAAGGTTTTTTTTTTATATATACAAGTAGGGGGACAGTATTATTAATATTATTCTTATTATTAAGTACTTTCCAGCCATATAGTATCATTTTATAGCAAAATCAACTAACTGTGTTACCTTCAGTTTTTATAAAAATGCTGTCTGTATGTATCAAATGTGACTTAACAGAAATTTGATTTGGTAATTTGCCACCTTGAAATTGGGCCTCTGTCTCTTTAAGAAGCTCCTGCTCTCTCTGAAGCTCCACCTTCTGGAAGTCATTACAACATGGCTCCTCTATTAACCCCTTATCTATGTTTTTACCAGCGATGCTCTGAGAAGCAGCTCATATAATGAGCTTGGCAGATGCCCAGTTCCACCAGATGTTTGCTAATTGCATCTGGCTAGTCTGAAGGAGCTGAATGAGGGAGTCACATCATATGATTTAAAGCTCAAAAAAGATTATTTTTACGTAATACTGCCTTTTTATCTGGTAGATGAAGGTTTAACTCTTACCTATGGAAACTTTCTGCTCGTGCATTAATGGTGCCCATTTCAACCATACGAAATCGATCCAGCTCAGTCAGACTGGATGAATTTTCCAACCTTCCCACAGCTTTATGTTTGGACTTTGACTTGGCCTTTCTAACACATTAATCTGACTTGTCTAAACCCATTTCACTGCAGCTCTGAGTTCACGTTTAGCTTGTTATCCAGCTCAAATTTGATCCTCTGCCTCAGTTTCAAGTCATCTGAAACCTCTAACAAGTTTTTATTACGTATATTCTGCGTTGAAATTCATTCGTCTTTCCATCCACTCTAACCCAACTTTGGTTGAGGTCATTAAAACAAGTGCTGGCCACACTTTTGAGATTCATTTGTGAATAATTGTATGCGGGAAGCCACGCTGTAAGAAATTCTGGTGTCAGTTTCAGGGAAAACACTTTTCCTACTTGCCTCTTACGCAACCTGTGCGGTTATCCGGCCCATATGGTTTCTGGATGCAGTCAGAGCTTAAAATGTGAAGCTGGGTTTGTTTACTTATTTATATATTTTTTTTTCTTTCTTGGAGCTGCTGTAGCTATTCCACAGAAAGCAAACACTTTCCTAGAACACCCTGGATCATGGCAAAAACAAGACCATATTATGTTGTTTTTTCTCCAGTGTGGTTGTCAAGTAGGGAAAGAAACAACAACAAAACAATGAGTTTGTGGTTATTTTTCTCATAATTTATAATTTGAGAAAACAAAAACATTCTAGTCTAGCCATCAAATAAAGCCACTGAAAATCCCCACCTAAAATCTGGCTACAATGAGTGCTAGATGAGTACTTGGTAATTCAAAAGTTATTTCAATTAAGGCGACACCAGAGTACATTCCTTTTTGTTGACATTCAGTTTTGCTCATTAAAATTTAAGCGTCAGTACCCAGAGCAACAAAAGCAGCTGTTGGGAAAGCCAAAAAGTGACTTTAACTTTGAATAATCGAAAAAAATAAAAAATAAATTTCAAACACACACAAGACGTATTTTTGGGGGGGTTGGTTCATTGGTAAATGTGGGCAGTTACTTGACAACTGCCCACATGTTGTCAAATAAAGTGCACAAAATGTCAACAGTAAAGTTCAAGGCTGAAGGACAGAGGAAGTGTTGAACTGATAAAATGAGTTAAAAGAAGCAGTCAACACAGGAAAAAAGACAGTCTTTAAGGTCTATGTCAAAGGAAAAATATTCACAGTGATGATTTAATTCTCGTAGAAGATTGTTCTGAGATTACAGAATATTTTTTATCAGAATGGTGGGTGATTTGAGTGAATTGTTTTTATTATTTTAAAAACAATTTCCGTTTAATTATCCACTTCCACTGAAATCCCACAGCACAGTGAAGGTTTTGGTTTTAATGTGACAAAAAAATGGGAAAATACAAGTTCAAAGACTGAAAACTTTCACGTTTTGCGTTCTGGGCAACACGTGCCATCTCTCCACTGCAGAGGATGAGACATCACTGCTCACCTGATGCGCGTGGTAAAAAAAACAGCCCTCAGCTGTGTTGACCCGTTCCTGGAGATTCACTGACCTTTGCACACACACTGTTAATGTTAGAGAAACACCACCCACAGTCAAACTCTGCTGACCAAATGGTCCACTAGCATTGGTAGTGGGAATCGACTACGCCCACCCATTTTTCTTTTTTTGTAGACATCATACAAGAATTTAAAATGACTTTTTTTCTGTGTGGAAATTTGTAACATTTCAGTGGAAAGACTACTACTACTACTACTACTACTACTACTACTACTACTACTACTACTACTACTACTACTACTACTACTACTAATAATAATAATAATAATAATAATAATAATAATAATAATAGGAATATTTGAAAAAATAGCTAAGCTAAATTTTGTTAAGCTAGTTAATATCAAATTCAGTGGTTTGGAATATATATTTAACATTTAAGATTTTCATTTTTGTTAAGATAGCTTATTTATTCATTTTTGTTATTTTCTTTAGTGCTATCTTTTATTAGAAATAAATAAGAGTATCGTTTACTTTAAACACAACTCAGAAAATCAGTCGAATGAAACTTTCGCGTGTGAATTTGCCACTCACAACATGGCCGACATGCTCCCCAGAAGCAGTTACTGCGCCCTCTGCTGGCTACATCAGCTGCAGCTCACCGGAAACGGTGTGGTTTTACTCGTAACATGCTTGTTGTCGCAGCTCCAGTGGCTCGTTTTCCTTAATGTCTGTAACCCACCGTCATTGAAAACATGCCGGGCAGGTCGGAACTGAAAATTAACTCGCAGTTCGCGCAGAAATACGAGAAGTACCGACAGAAAGAGGAGTTGCAGAAGCGTAAGTGTGCTATTAGTGGCTAACTGTGATGCTAACTACCCAACGTGGATCAGAAAGTACCGTTAGCGTTAAGTTGTCATGTCCTCTGGGCAGGAGTTGATGGATGATGTGACGTGTGTGTGTGTGTGTGTGTGTGTTTTCTGTGCACATATGCAGTGAAGGACCGATTCGGAGACCAAGCCGATGACAGCGACTCCTCTGAATCTAGCTCTGACGACAGTGAAGTGGTTAGCATCTGTGGCTAAAATGCCCACGTTTAATGTTTCCCAAGCGTCCTCCTGTATTGTTTTAGTCGTTTCCCTGGTTGTTCTACTCACCCATTAATAGAAATCAAGTGTGCTGAAGCAGGGAAACTTCTAAAACACAGATACCTGGTTTGTACCTGTTCCTCACAGGAGCTGGATCCTGCTTTAGATAGGGATTTTTACAGAACTCTGTCCCTGCTGAAGAAGAAGGACCCGAAAATCTACGAGAAAGATGCCAGGTTCTACTCGGAAGGTGATTTAAAAGCGTAAAGCTTCACTCGGGCTCGGTCATCTTGCACAGTCTGCTTAGTTGACCGGTATTTTGCTTTCAGACGCATCCCAGAAAGAGGACGGTCCGTCAACATCCAAACAAGCCAAAGTGAAACCCATGTACCTGAAGGACTACGAGCGGAAAGTCATCCTGGAAAAAGAAGGGTGAGTGCAGATGTTTGGCGCCCCTGCGAAGGTTTCTAAAAAGCATCAAAACGAACAACAAAAAAGTCATTTTTAACAAACTCAGTGGCGCCACAGTAGGGTTGGACGATAATGTTTTATTACGATATTTTGTTATTAAAATTGTGATGACGATAAAAGTGACGATAAGAACTTTTTATTTCTGTAACTGCGTGTAGCAGCAATTGTCGCCCCACAAAAGACAAATACTGCTCTTGGGAAAAAAAAATCCCATTTGTAAATCATTTCTTTATGACGCCAGATGAATAAAGAAGAGTTATTTATGTCAGTGAACTGCAGACAGTAATTGTGTTTAATTATATTTTCAAATGTATCGATATGTATTGATGCCTTCATTGAGCAAACAGTGGAGATAAAGGTAAAACTAACAATATTGACAGGTTTGTTTTTAATCAATTGAAATTTATTATGATGATAAATAAAAATTCTTATAAGAAGTTAATCAAGATAAATGATAAACGATGAGATACATGTACAGTTTTTTTAGCTTTGTGTTCATTAAAGGAATGCTATGGTATTGTATTTTGACAACAAAGGTTTGTTTTCCTATTTAAAATGAAAATGTAATTATTTTCATCTTTTTACTGTATTTCTAATGTTGCATAAAAAGGGGTTGAATGAAAAATCTGCAGAATGTGCCAGTTTGTTTTATCCAAACAATCAGCAATAGTTCTCTGATTTGGTGGACTTTTCAAAAAAACTTAAAATTGGTCGTTTAATTCTATCACCAGTCTTTAGCAGATTGGTGATAGAATTATGGATTTTATAGAATTAAAAGTGGAAATACTACTTCATATCAGGCAGTAACAATCTTTTACAAAAATGTCTTCCCGCAGCAAATATGAAGATGACGACGACAGCGATGAGGAGGAAGCAGCCAAAAGAAGAGAGGTGTGCAAACTTTTTCAGATGAATGATTGTGATTTTATTTATTTTTTTATTTTTTTATTGGGAAAATGACTGTTTGCTGAGTCGCCGTTGTCTCCCTGTAACAGAGGGCAGCCTCGCCGAGCTACATCCAGGAGCAGAAGGAGCTCAGAGAGAGGTGAGGTCAGACGGTCGTTAAGCGATTGCGTCCGGACGCCAGCTGACAGAAACCCAAACGTCCCTGCAGCTTCCGGAAGTTTGTCGAGGACAGCGACGAGGAGGAGGAGGAGGAGGAAGGCGAAGCCTCCAAGCTGCTCACCAGAAGGATGAAAACGCAGGAGGAGAAGGTCAGCAAACGGCCGCAGCTCGTCTTTTTCAGCAGCGGCTCGACGAAACAAACACTTCCCGCGTGTGTGCTTTCAGGATAAAGAGGAGGCGGATTATGTGGACTGGCTCAAAGGTCAGGCTGAGCTGGACGGTCCGGAGGAGGTGAAGGACATGGTGAGTTCCCAAAGTTACATCACAATCCAGGAATTCTAGAAGTTATATTGATAGTGGCACAATAACACAAGAACACATTCTCGAAGACCAACAGACTTCAAAATTCGATAAACATTTAACTCTGGAACTGGAAGACATTTTAAATATCCAAAGTAAATAAACAGAACAACAGAAACGGCAAATAAAATGAGTCATGAAGGCTCTGTAAACAACATTTTCCTTCAGGGCAGCTGGACACCGAAACACCAGGCTGAAGGATGCAGTTTTTGGTAGAAAGAATAAATCATGAAAATGGAAAATACTGAGTTTATGATGCATCAGGCGATCATCTGATTTATTGCTTATTGTGGCATTCCTGGATGCACATTTTGTCTCTTCTTATAGCGATATTTGACGTTTTACAGAAAAATCAGCTGAAATCTAGATTCTTTTTCAACACTGAGACTGCTACAGGTATTAATATTGGATTATTACATCTCTATTGGAAATAAGACTTTTCTTTCCCCCGCCCCTCGTTGTGACAGAAATACCTGCGAGAATACTGGAACGACCCGCAGCTGGACGACAAGGAGCGATTCCTCCGGGATTACGTGCTCAACAAGGGCTACCTGGACGAGGAGGAGGACCACGACCAACGGTGTGCAGCCAGTGAGCTTGGCATCCGTCTTTAGACGTTCACAATAACCACTTTTAAATCCTCCGAATCCGTTCAGGATCCCGACGTACGACGAGCTGGTCCAGGAGGACGTGGACGACTCCGAGGAGGAGGGCGAGAGTTTCCTGGAGCGCCAGGAGGACTTCGAGCGCAGCTACAACTTCCGCTTCGAAGAGCCCGGCGCCCTGCAGATCAAGACCTACCCCCGAAACATCGCCACGTCCGTCCGCGCCAAAGACGACCGCAGGAAGCAGAAGAGGGAGGAGGTGAAGGAGAGGAAACTGAAGGTACGTAGGGCAGTAAAAATAAAAGAAACACCCCGCTAATGCTAACACATTAGCTCACGAAGCGGCCGCGTGATTCCAGGAGAAGGAGCAGAAGCGGGAGCAGCTGAAGCAGCTGAAGAACCTGAAGAGGAAGGAGATCATGGACAAGCTGCAGCAGCTGCAGGAGCTGACCGGCAACGAGCAGCTGGCCTTCAGTCAGGCCGACCTGGACGGAGACTTCGACCCCAACCAGCACGACCGGCTGATGCAGGTCAGGACAGGAACCCTGTTTGACTTTAGTGAATCAAGGAATTAACAAAGTTACACACAAGGAAAGGAAAAACAGAGACGTACACTTGCACGTTGAGAGGAGTGAGTAGAAGATAAACTTATTTTATTTACACCCACCTATCAATAATGAAGTCGGTTTTTAACATTCGTTCATAGTTGACATTTCCTATAATCATATCTGATAAGATGCAGTCATATTCATAGAAGCATCGCTGCATTGCTTCCTTTCTTCAGCTATCAAACATTGGTATGTCAGGATTAGGGCTTCAGGTAAAATCTGCCTAAAGATTTGTTTTTTTCTCAAAGAAATTACAAATGACACATTTTTAAAATGCTGCTTTTATTTTAATTTTCCCTTCCGCAATTTGTAAGATGGTCTACTGACAAAACAATTAAACAAGAATTTTAATTTAATTGCGAGAATGTGGTCATTATTTTCCATGAAGAATGTCTCAAAATTAGAAGTTGTTTTCAATAAGAAAAAAAATCGTGGATAACTTTATTTTATGTGTGCGAGTTCTCAGAATATTACTACTTCATTCTCCTAATATTGCTAATTTATTCTAGTTTTATTTTGACATTATATTTGGATCATTTTTTTAAATTTTTTTCCCTCCAGGGGGTCTTTTTGTGGGCTCTAGTGTCCCTTATATGACAGTAGGCTGACAGGAAAGGGGGGATGACATGCTGCAAATGTCATTTGGGTCCGGGAATCGAACCCGCGTCGAGAACTCAAGGCCTCCAGATGTGGGTTGCGCTATTCCCTACTCCACCACAGCACGCCCCGTATTTGTATCATTTTGACTAATTTTGGAATCTTATTTTTATGAAAAAAGGAAAACAAATGTTAGGTTTACAGTTATGTCTCGTCATAGTCGACCTGAACTCAAGAATTTAGTGTCCAAATAAATAGAAGCCGTAAAACAAAATGGCCGCCTAAGGTGGGGGGCAAAAAACAAATCCTGATTTTTTTCCAAAAATGAATTCTTCAAAACAATTGTATTAATTGATAAAATTATTTAATCGCCCAGCCCTCGTCAAGATGCATCAATTTCTGCAGTCATCGTGTTTTTCCTTTCTTACCATCCTTTAAAATATATCCTGCCATAACTAACATCCATAATGCCAACTTGGCAACTAGGTCACTGTATCGGTTATAAGAAGTCAATATCGGCAAAAATTGGACTCGGATCGGCCAGAAAACCGCAATCGGTGCTCTGCTAGCGTTCAATTAAAATAATGTTTAACTTGACAGTCAAGACTTTCGATCTCTGAAGTGCTGTTTTTCTGTTCAAAATAAGCTTCTATATGTAACTGCAACGTTGTGTGTTTGCAGAAATTCTTTGGAGACGAGTACTACGGACAAGAGGAAGAGGAGAAGCCCCAGTTTGACGATGAAGGAAACGAGATGGATGGTGAGCTGCTGGCCTTTATTTTTTAATTTATGTGTTTATGTCAGATGCTGTGGTCCTTCCGCTTCATTTGAAGTTTCTTCTGCGTCTTCAGAACACTGGAACTGGGACACCTGGACAGGAGAGGGACATGAAGAGGGACACGACGAAGAGGAGTACAGCGCCTCTGGACCGCACTGCGACGACGAAGACTTCATCGTGAGCCAACCTTGTTTTGCCCAAAGCAGTTTGAATTGTATTTTGTCTTAGCTTTGCTTAGAGAAGCAGTCATTCTGTTCATGCAGATGGATGCAGACTACGACCCGAGCCAGCACACCGCCTCCAAGAAGAAGAAAAAGGAGAAGAAGAAGCTGAAGAAGGACGATCTGCCACAGATGGGCAAGAAGAAGAAGAAGAAGTCTCACTTTGCTGAGGTCATCACCAGAACCAAGCCGGTGTTTGACCCCCGTAAGTGTCGGGAAGCGTCCCGAACCCGGCCGTTGCCCGGGCGACTGCCTCGCCTGACGCCGTCCGTCTCGTTTCAGAGGAGAAAACCTTCGAGCAGTACCTGGACGAGTACTACAAGCTGGACTACGAGGACATCATCGACGACCTTCCGTGCCGCTTTCGCTACAGGCAGGTGGTGCCCAACGACTTCGGCCTGACCACGGACGAGGTGAGGCTCTTCCTCTTGGGAGCCCATGAACTCTACACATCTGCATCTCTGCGATCAACAAAAAAACGCAAGAGAACCAACTATTTGGCTAAAACGATTATCTCTTGTAGAAATGAATAAAAGCTATAAAAGTAGAATAAAAAAAAAAAAACGTATGTATAATTGACGAAAAGTGTTGGTTTGAACTTCCTCCTTTGGAAACAAAAAACACCTCAATTAGAAAATGAACAAGTGGACAGAACAACACCAGCTGGTTCTGGTTCCCAGCTCTGCGATGATGAGATCTGTGTAGACTGATCTGGTATTGCCTCCGTCTGGGGAATCGCTCTGACCAGGGAATGATCTCACACCAATCTTCTCTCTGAGCAGATGAAACTGCCACAAATATGACCTCCTCTACCCGCTATGCTTGTGTCTAAATTCTTACGATTTTCTCTCAGATCTTGAGTGCCAACGACCAAGAGCTGAACCAGTGGTGCTCACTGAGGAGGACGTGCATGTTCAGGTACCGACTCTGAGATGTTCCCCTCCTGGTCCTCTGAGGTCGCTGAGTTTCAGTAACAGCTGCCCTTGCCTTTTAAGGTCTGAAAGAGAGGAAATGAGTGACCTGAAGAACTATAAAGCGAAGGCCCAGAACGTGAGAAAGAAGAAAGAAGTCCTGAGCTCTGTGTATTCTGAGTGAGTAGAAATACTGTGGTTTGAACCAATTTACGGTTAGTGGTGGATTAATGGTTTATTGCAGGGGTGTCAAACTGCAGTCCTCAAGGGCCGCTGTCCTGCAACTTTTAGATGTGCCTCTGCTGCACCACACCTGAATAGAATTAGGTCATTAGCAAGGCTGTGGAGAACTGGTCTACAGAAGGAGGAGGTAATTAAGTCATTTCATTCCAGTGTTTTGTACCTGTGGCACATCTAAAACCTGCAGGACACCGGCCCTTGAGGACTGGAGCTTGACACCCCTGGTTTATTGGATTCAAATTAGTTCCAATCTATTAACAACTTCCGCTTAGACTTTCTTTTAGTGTTGTAGTTTCTCCGCCATCCAGTAGAGGGCGCCGCTGGTCATCCTTAAGCGGAGCTATCTCAGACTGAATCAAAGATGGCGGAGATATTCTAGAAGCGGGTAGAGAAACGGTCCAGAGTCCGTGTCGGATTCAGAATGCACCTTTTGCGGTTCTGTTCGGAAATATTAACACTCGACAAACTTATTAACGTTATATAATTTGCCATTTATTAAAGTTATCACCTTTGTACCGCTCATGACGAGCTGCAGTGTCACAAACTACTGATGTGCCACGACGGCGAGGATAATAATACGACAGAAAAGCGAAGGGTATAATAGAAAAATTATAACTTGATGCGGATAAAAACATGACTCCAATAAGCAAGTTTAATGTTTTTTTTAAAGACTGTTTTGAGTTAATGCGCTTTGTGGAGCGATGTTTTAATGTTCCTTGAGGTGAAACCAGAGAGGTTGCTTCTGCATATACATCTCTCTGGTCATGTTGAGTTAACATTTTTGATTGTTTTCATTGTTTACTTTTCAATTCAATAGCCTAAAAGGTTACTGTTTTATTTTTATAAATGTGTCTTAAGTTTAATATTGTGATAAAACCACAAATTTATGTTTGTTAAATCAGAATACAGATGACAAAAACTGTTAAAGAAATTTAGTCCTCTTTGTTATGGAAAGATGGTCGGCCCTCTTGATATGAGGCAAAACTCAAGTTTTTAAGAAAATGGCCACTTTTCAACAAATTGTTTGTCGATCGATATGATCAATCAATTGATGGCTTGCAGCCCTGCTAGTGGGTGATTGATTTCTATCTGATCCTGATCTGCAGGGAGGATAAAGAAACTCTGGAGGTGAAGGGCAAGCTGGGGAAGAAGCGGCGAGATCGTCTGAGCAACGCAGAGAAGCAGAGCGAAGAAGCAAACGAGGCAGTTCAGGCTCTGAGCGAGGCTGTGGACAGCACAGAGGAAGGGGACGAGATCCTAATACCCAAGAAGAAGAAGCAGAAGAGCAAACTAGAAGAACAGGCGCAAGATACGGCTGAGCAGGTGGCAGATGAACAAAATGGAGGGGAGAATAGGACTGAAAGACCAGTATGGGCCAAGAAGCCCCGGCGGTCAGGAGGACGACTCAAGTCAGGAATCAAGGGGGTGAAGATAGGCGGCCGGGAGTTCAGCAGACACAGGCTGAAGGCGTACGGGCTGAACCCACGGAGACTGTACTTCAGACAGCTGGGCCGACACAAACGGAAAGAGCAGGAGAAGAAGCTGAAGAAGAACCAAGAGGGATAGAAACTTCCCACTGGACTTCACTGTACAATCTGGTTTTATACTCCAGAGTAGAAATGAAAGATGTCGTCAGAAACATTAAATGATCCTAAAGGAACTGAGTTTTTTGACATTTTCCATAAAGATTTTGGATGTAAACTATGCTGTGTTTAACATGGTTTGAGATTTGTTAAATTAAAAAGTGTAATTGTCCTTTCGCCTGACAGAAAATGTAAAAGACCAAAAACCTTTGTTGTGTCGCTTTCATTAAATTTGACTCAAAGTAGCTTCTGAAGTTCCTGGTATTTTATGACTTGTGTTAAATTTATGATTTATTTTTCCCCTGCTTATTTAATTAGAAAATCTCTTGGTAATGTTCAAATGTTTTTTTTTTTTTTACTTTGTGGTTTCAATTCTGACTGTGGGCATAACAAATATAGAATTGAAATATCTTGGGAGGTTTGTTGTAATAAAGAGCAAAAAAAAATATAAAGGATATACAGCATAGACAAAATGTACACTTCTGTGAGGTTACTGAACAAAGTTAGAGTTGAAGTTCATAATGTTAACCAATTGAGATTTAAATTGTTTTCTAAGAAAGTTGATTAAAAAAAATCTTTAAACTTCTACAGAAAACTCAAGTAGATGTTCTTGTTTGATCATAAATCACAGTTCTTCAAATTCTTATTACTGTAGATTTATAACTTATAAAACTTATTTAGAAATTTTAGCTGCGTCTGGTTAAAATTTGGAACATGATCAAAATCGTTGTCCTAAATATGTAACCACAGCCAGGACCGAAATTGTTTTCCAAGAAATCAAGCTGTTCCATGTGCTCACCTCTGCAGTTGGACTGCAGGGGGCGGTAGACTGCGCCACGTCTCCCAAACCACCAAAGAAGAAGAAAATAACAGGCGCGCGCGGAAGTCTGAATTTGAACAGAGGAAAACAGAGAAGGTAGGTTGTTTTCTGTTTGTGACCAAATTACAAACCGCTTTATGTACAGCAGAGTTTAAATGCTTTATATTCTAAATGTCCGTCTTTGTGTCGCTAATGTTACGTTCAACGCAGCATGTATAAACGACGTAAAACAGGAAAGCTGTTTGTTGTCCGCGTCTCATGTATTTAGGTATTTAGGTAACAGAAGCTTTGCCCAAAAGTTATAGAACTAACTGAAATCGTCGTAATTTGACACAACTTTAGCTAGCTGCTATAGTGACGGGGATTTTCTTCGCCAACTACATTATATTTCAGGGTCTAACATAAATATATTATAAACATTTCTAACTCCGCTTCTCCAGAAATATCTAGTTCAGGCGATCCACAGGAATGTGTGTTTAGTACACCACCATTTGAAAACCTAAATATGTCTAATATGAGCTATTTGTGGTTATTTAAAACAGAAATATTATCTTAACTGTGCCGTGCATATGTTAATTTTATTTTTGTGTCATAGATTTGAGTAAAAATAAACAAACTTAGGTAAAATATAGTATTTCTTTTCCACTTTGGTCTTTGTAGACTTCTTAATAAATATAAACACAAGGTATTTATTATTCCATTTGCAATTCACTGCAAAACTACTGTCGTCCTTACAACGTCTCTCTGTGTGTGTGTGGTACTGGAGCATGACGGCTCTACCCTATTGACTTTCTTCCTACTTGGATGCATGAGGATGTGTTTGTCATTTACGGCGAACGCGGCGGTGCTCATTCTGTTCTTCTCCTTTCTTCTGTTTTCCAGCTGCCCACGATGTCTCTGAGCCACAAGTTCCAAGACTTGGAGGAGAATGGGGAGATGCTGGTGGCTTTCATCAACAGCAGTCAGCCCGAGAAACTGAGAGAAGTGAAAGTCGAACGCCAGGCTCTCGTTGACAAGCACCTAGAGACAAAGAAGACTGTGACACAGATTCTTAAAGGCAAGAAATCCGATGTTTGTTTTTGGGTGTTTTTTTTTTTTTTTTTTTTTTTTTTTTTTTCTACTTCTAGATGTAATTTAGCTTCAGGCGGTGAGTGTTGTCATTTCGAGCGTCTGCCGCTGTCCTTCTCAAGCAGACGTGGCAGAGATCGAGGAGCGCGCGGGTCAGAGGCTGCTGAACATGGAGGAGCAGAAGCAGCACAGGCAGAAGGAGCTGGAGGACTTGGAGGTGCAGCTGCAGCGGTGCACGGCCAAAAGCCAGATCACGGACTCAGAAATCCAGTACGCTTTCCGCGCCAACGCCGTTCTCTGCTCCGTCGATTTGGACTGTTCCCCGTTTGCATCCCTGACCGTCTCTCTCCAGGTTTCTGCAGACGGAGCTGGAGAGTGTGAGGAACACCGAGAGGGAACTGGAGACTCTGCAGAATGAGGTGGATGAAGACACCACCGAGGTCATCCCGTCTGCAGTGTGAGTTTCTGGGAATCGCCATAAATAAAATGACCTGAATCACTAGTTTTCACCGTTTCCTTGACTTGCACGTTTCTGTGTTGCACTCCAAGGTGAATCGACGTGCCGTGTTTTTATAAAGACAACATCGGCTGCGTTTCAGTCATCTTCACGTTCTGCTGGTGTTTTTTATTGCCTGTCTTTTAAAATTCAATGTTTTTATGTCGCAGTACACAATTCCTCAATGAATCGCATGAGACATTTAAAAGAGCTGTTTGATTTCCGTTGTGATGATGAACTTTTCTGAAGAGTAATTTGGTTCAGAGAGACGTAGCAATGCATATTAATTGTTGTTTGGAATGTCTTCAAGTTACAATATGGATTCTGTACAAATTAAAAGTTTTAGTCTTTAAGAAGGCGAACCTTCATTATTATGCCATTATAGCTATACAAGTTGAAAATGGGCTCAAAGCGACAATATTGTCGTTTATCGCAATGATTTCTGGGACGATTCGTCGTCCAGAAAAGATTTGCTCTCTTGCATTCCTTTCGGGGTTTTTTGATTTGTTTAGTTTTTTATTTTTACTCTAAGTCTTTCATTTCCAGGTACGTGGCTCAGGTGTACTACCTAATAACCAAAATCAAGTGGGAATACGACACGCAGCCCAACATTTTGAAAGGAGGTGAGAAACTATTTTTTTTCGACTTGCTTTCTTGCTTCAGTCAGACATGGCTGCTAATTTTGACTTCGTATATTTTAGTCAGAAACCAAACATAAAGAAAGTAAGCAACCCTAATCACAAAGTGTGAACTCAAAGTGATCATGTCAGTGGTGTCCAACGTGTGGCCAATGGGACATTTGGGGCCCTCCGCTCCCCCACAGGCGAGATAAACACTTTTTACCGAGTGTAATTTTCACTGTCAGATGAATAGTGTTTATAGTTGAAAAACTTCTATTTGCTAAATACCTCTATAGTGACAGAATCTGTCAGAGATTTATTTATTAATGTCTTCAAATTTTAATATTTTGGTTGTATTTCCTTTAACTCGAGTCAAACATTTTAGGATTCCTTCCTCAAGCTTCTCACTGCAATTGCTGGAGTTCTGACTCAAAATATTAAATAATAATCAGAAACGTATGTCTGTGTTGCAACAACCTAAACATGTTGACAGAGCGAATAAACTTTAAAATGAGTTGTGTCAATTTAATTTAGTCTTTTTTTTTATTGCAGTGCACTACGGCCCAGATCTGGCCACGCCCATCAACGTTGACACGTCTGTCCGCTCTCGAAGTGATATAAGCGATCAGCTGTGGGACTTTGTCAGCACCGAGTGGTAGACGAAGAACACGTGTTGTATATATTAGTATTATTTCTTTATTATTATATCTGTCTGTTGGTCTCCTTGTTGTTTTTCTTTATGTTGATCTGTTGTGTTAAATAAATAACTTACAACTTTGATTCTGTGCTTTCTGATTTGTCGCAGCGTCAGGGACTAAAGCAGCGCCTGCTGTGTGGGAGTTGGTCACTAGATGTCGCTATAGAGCTGCTTAAAGTTGAAGCGTGTTTCAACAAAGCCAGGAAGTGTCCTTTAGAGCAGATTTAAAGGAAACATTATTCAATTACTTATTTCTTATTTTTCTTTAGATCCACAAAAAGGTAAGAAACTTGAGCAGTGGTCCGATCAAACTGCTGTCATTGATTTTAATGACAGCAATTAAATCCAAACAATATTTCTGATATATACTTTTTAAAATGTCCTTGCTGAAATCTGCTTTCAAACGCCTCCTTATAACTGATCAAAAAACATTTGTATTCAGTTTAATTGAGCATTTTTGAGCAACTATAAAACCATTAAACAGATCAAATTTAACTGAAACAAAGATGGAGGAAATATGGCAAAACCAACAAACAGAAAAATGCGTCCAATCTTCCTTCTACTGTGAGATATAAATGTAAATAGAAAATCTGAAGATGATAATCAAGTACAGTGCATCAACTGATCATCAGCAAGTAAAAACACTTCAGTAGAAGCTGTTATGGCGGATGCAGATGTGGGTTAGCAACACAATACCAAAGTAGAAAGTGGCGTTAGAAAAGCAAAAGTTGGGCGTGCTGTGGTGGCGTAGGGATGCCGCGACCCACATTTGGAGGCCTTCAGTCCTCGACGCGGCCGTCGCGGGTTCGATTCCCGGACCCGGCCGACCTTTGCCGCATGTCTTCCCCAGTCCCCTCCCCTCTTTCCTGTCAGCCTACTTTTGAATAAGGGACACTAGAGCCCACAAAAGCCCCACTGATAGGGGATTAAAAACAAGAAAAGCAAAAGTTTCTGCCAATAAATCTGGGAATTGTAAAAATACACCTGAGCTAACACAGCTACGGCTTTTTGACATATTTGTTAAAACTGTCACCATATTTTGACAGTGCAATAATAGACAAATAATCTGGGGGGAAAATGTATCTCCCCCTCTTCTTCCTGTTGCCATCTGCAGAAAATGCATCGCTCCTGGTGAGAAACAACCAATCAGAGCCAGGAGGAGGGTCTTAGTGCTGTCAATCAACCTTGTGTAAGTGGTGCTAAATATGCTAATGGCGGAGAAACAACTTAGTGTTACAGGAAAACCATTTATCTACTGTCATCATTGGCCATGCTAACTAGCCTTAGCCTTGGAAGCTGTCTCCATTGTGGTGAACCAGCTGTAGCATAGATTTAGCGCGTTCATGAGGATGATTGACAGCGCTAAGGCCCTCCTCCTGGTTCTGATTGATTGTTTCTGGTTAGCATTGGGAGAAGGCAGAGGAATTGGTTTTTTCCCCACAGATTACCCGTCTCACATTATACTGTCTCCACATAGCAACATTTTTAACAAACGTGTATGACAAGAACATGTTCTTTATAAAAGTAACATACTGCACCATTTGATGAAGACTGGTGCATTTGAAAGGGTTTCCAGGTTAAAGGCCTCTTCTCGTTAAAACAGGATAGGATATTTGTCTTGTAAAGATCTTAATGAACCACACGCACTCCGACACACCAGAGGAACGCTTGGCAGTAATTTACAGCACAGACGGTGCAGAAAGACGAAAACATTGCATCAGCACTTTACAGTCGTCAAGCACGGTGGTGGTGGAGTGACGTGGGCTCACTTAGCAGCAAGGAAGCCTGCACAATCAAACAGAGGTAGAAGCGTGGTGACGACTGGGCAACGGCGCATAAACTAACAGCAGAGTGATCGAAGAAGTGATCAAAGTCCAGACCGCAGTCTGATTAAAATCCTGTAGATCTTTGGAGAGATTCGCAGAAACAAACGATGTGGTGTAGAAGATTCCTCCACAATGATGTGAGAGATAGAGTCAATCAGAAAATGACTATTTCTTTCCCCTGAAAGCCTGTTTTTAAGTCGTTGAATCATGGGCTGCGCTTAGTTTTCCTACACAAATCTATTCCTTTTTTTTTATTTGCTCACTATATCCGTCATTTGCTCCTCTGGGCTTAAACGTGCTTTTACTTGGAATGTTTGAAATCTATGTCATGAACCCTGAAGGTAACCAAAGGAAACCAGATCTTTCCTATTGTAGCCTAACTGTTTAGATATTAAGATATGATAGCAATGATTCAGCAGCTGCAGGTTTGTAAATTGGAGCAGGCCGCTCACGCTCAGACTGTCCTCCCTGTTGCCTCCCACACATGGTGCTGCGGCTTGCGTTGTTCACACTCAGACCCACTCGACGAGAACCGAATCTTTCCCCTTACATGAAAACGAGCGGTGGCTTTTTTTCTTTCTTTCTTTCTTCTTTTTCTGTATTCGACACCATGACGATAGTTTCAGAGAGAGCAGGATGTGGAGCCCCAATCGTGTAGGCACAGCGTCACACCTACCAGTGTGTGGTTTTCTTACCGTAAACTGAGCATCAGGCCCAATTCTGCTACTTCACTGGTAGCTCTGCCTGTTAGTGGCTTTAACACGTGGTTTGTCACTTCAGCTTGGCCCCCCGCTTGATATGGCTTGAAATGGCTTCGGCTTTTCTTTGATCGTTCTGCTCACACCGGAGTAGGTTTCGATTTTAATGAACCCTGAAGCTTGAAATATTGCAATAAAGCTCCTGTTTATTTCCATTTTATTTTAAGTGTGTACTTTCAAAAGCTCAAATTGCCTACAGTGGTCGTTGGGAGAAAAGCGGGGCACCCCTTGGGCATGTCCTCAATAATTGACTATTTGTCCATATATATTTTTGAACTGTGTGTTTTGTAAATTGTATGTATAGGCTGATTACTACATAATACTTTTTGCATTTCAGAAAAATTGCTAAAATAAATATTACTACTACTTCTAGCAACAAGATAAATAATTAAATTTAAAGTTCAAAAATGCTTTAATCATAAATAAAATTTTGTAACTCATATTACACAATTTTCTTGAGACATTTGTGGAGTCTGACGCCTGTGGACAGGAAGGACCTCCTGTAGCAGTCAGTACTGCAGCGTACAGGAAAAGACCTCTGTCCAAAGACACTGTTGTTGCCTAACAGTGTCATGTAGAGGATTTTCGGGGTTGGCCATAATTTTCAATAATACTCAACATAATATTAAATACTAATGTTTTGGTGGAATAAATAGAAATGTAATTGAAATAGTAATTACACTGACTTAGAATTTTTGCATTATGTTTGATGTTGTTAAACATACTATGAATAATAAATATAATTGCGATGTATCGTCCTTCCTTTAGTAAATATTCAAATCTGTTGCATTGTATGTTTATCCTGAAGAGAAAAACTAGTGTAAGATGGAAAACCAAAAAAAACAACAACGGAAACCTGCATGTAAAAATCATTCACATATGTTTATTCAGTGCACATATAAAATTGGCATAATTTAAGTAAGGCTTGTATAAAAGAACACACAACTCACAGAGGTTACACACATTTACAAAATATACTAACTATAGGTAATTAGAATTACATTGCATTTTTTTCACAATTAATCCCATCATGTCGGGTTACGGACATCTGAGATAAAGTTTCACTAAGAGAAAGAAAACGGTTCTCCTTACGCATCATTTCACAGAATAAAGACGAGCCTCCTCCGAAAAGAAACGACTTGTCTGTAAAGCCAAAACGTTCTGCTGCCACGTTCCCGTCTGCAAAAGCCAAAAAGGCGTCGCCAAGCCTCGGCTGTCAGCTTTTATTGCTGTAAGGCACTGGTCGTGTGTTGCTACATGTGTTGGTGGGACCTCCAAAGCTGAAAAGCCACCCAGCCCGGCCCCTCAGTCTGACGTCTTCGGAGCGTCTCCGGGGCCTCTGATGTCCCTGGCCTCGGCACTGACCAAAACTCACATGGCAGAGATTAAACGGTTTTGGCAGCCGCCACTTTTTGGGTGTGGATGCTCCGTGATCACGACAACGTGTCATTATACGCTACAAAGGCAGTGGGAGATAACTCCAAACCTAAATCTTGAGCTTGGGTTTTTCCCCCCTCATCAGATGCACATTACAGATGCCGTGAAACGTCAACACACAGGCTTGGCTTTCTTGTTTGTTTTTTCTTTCTTTCTTTTTTCTTTTTTTTGCAAGAACTTATCAGACCATTTGGGTTATCCCTCAGAACGGACTCGCTCTAATCACCACTGGCTTTGTTTAAAAGTCTTGGCAATGGTAATGCTAGGTTCTAAAAAAACAAGCTTTGAGCTACGACAAAGGCATGGGTATCTATAGAGAAGTGGTATAAATATAAATCCAACAAAACGGTTCTTTCTCCCAGCTTTACAAACACAGATCATTTAAAAGTAGAACCATTTCAAAGTGCAACACAGTTTTTCTCCTTCCAATGTTTGCTTAAATACGAGTCTTTAGCACAGATAGAAGCACATTTCAGTTCACATGCCTGCTCTCAGTTCTGAGTCAGAGTGTTATATCTTGGATATCCTTGGATAAATTGCTTTAATAGTTGAGGGAAGGTTCCCAGAAGACACAGTCGTCTCCAGACCCTCCAGTCTGTGAGACGCCGCGTCCGTCTTAGTGGTGCTGAAGTCCAGGAAGGCCAGGCCGAATTTCTTCATCTTCCCGTCTGCGTTCAGGAGGCAACGGCGGCAGAGCAGTTTCAGGATGGCCTTCCGCATGTCCTTGCTGGTCAGTGTGTAGATGATAGGGTTGAGAAGGGAGTTGAACACAGCGATGCCCAGGAAGTAATCTGCCTTGAAGAGCACCTTGCAGCCTTTGACCTCACAGCTGAAGTCCAGCAGGAACAGGATGAACAGGGGCGACCAACACGCAATGAACACCCCCAGGACTATGGTGACGGTTTTCAGGAGGGCTATGTACTTCTGCGACTTGCGGTAGAGACCCTTGCGCTGGGGAACCGTGGCGAGGCGCTGAGTGTTGGACTTCACTATGCGGAAGATCCGCACGTACAGCACCACAATGGACATGAGGATGGCACTGAAGACGGTGATGCAGAAGAGGATGTAGCTTTTGGCGTACAGCGGCAGGACGGTGGAGCACTTCTCCAGCTGGTTGATGCAGTTCCAGCCCAAGACCGGAAGGACGCCGAGGAACACTGACAGCACCCAGCTGGCTCCAATCAGAGCAAACATCCGCCCCTGCTTGTGACCCTGGTACGGCTTCATCCTCACCATGGTAACATGGCGCTCTATGGCGATGGCCAGCAGGCTGATGATGGAAGCGGCTAGCATTACAAACACACAGCCCTCCCTCAGAAAATACAGCAAGGGAGTCATGCTCAAAGTGCGGGGACCGGACGTCATGATGTTTATCATGTAGGTCAAACCTGCGAGCAGGTCTGACAGAGTCAAGTTGCCCAGTAAATAGTACATGGGGATGTGGAACTTCTTGTTCTTCCAGATGGCAATGAGCACCACAGCGTTCTCTGCAACAATAAGCAGGCAGACCAGCAGGAAAGCAATGGATTCCGGTTTGAGTCCGTCCGTGTACTTATTCCCGTTGGTCCCATTCAGCTTGCCTGTGTATTTGTAGTGTTCGATGAGGACTTGGTTGTTTTGGTACACGCTAAACATTCCTGCAATGGAAAGTGGGGAGGCTTGGGTAGAATCAGCGCTCAATGTTGGGGTTCCCCAGGAGTGGAAGACTCGTTTGTTTTTCTGCCTTTTTCTGGGTTGTGAAGTTAGATCCACAAAGTGTCAAAGAGTCCTGCGGTCAGGCATTCTTCCGTCTCTTGGTGCGTACGCCGGTGGAAAAAAAAGTGTTGCTTTGATGACAAGCTTTCTTGTGGTTTCAAAAGTTTCCTTCCAGAATCTTTTTGGTCGATATCTGGGACGCTGGGAGGCGATAACAGGAAGCCTGCATGACAAAAATAGAAAAAGATAATTTAGATGATATTGACAATGACAAAAAATAACCGGAAATATGACTTCTTAAATTTTACACACCACTGCTTGAGCTGGTGCAATGAATAAGCAAACTGGTGCCGCCCCGGGCCAGCAGGGGGCACGCAAGAGTACTGGGTATATCTTGCAGAATAATGAATTTAAAAATTTAACTTTTTAAATAAAGCATAAAAGACAGTAGTCTCAAAATTCTAATTTCTTAAAAACCTAAACATTATGTCTTTTTGGATTTGACATAAAGGAACATTTGGCATTCCTGCAGTCTTTCATAAGTGTAAAACATTTATGAATCGATCCTTAACTATAAAACTTTGACTACTTTAGAAAGTTAAAATTTCAATTTGCTCCAGAAATCAACTCTGCCAGAGTCAAATTTCTTGAACAAAACTAAAAGTGCAGGCTAAACGGGTGAATGATATTTTCTTTGCAGAGAACTCTGCATTGAAACTCTGGACTCACTAAGCACAAAGGTAAGAAAAATTACATATTCTCTAGAATAAAAAAAATAAAAAATGTAAATAGTGTGCTTTAATTCCTAATTCCATCCAGGGTACCATCTAATCTTGGACCGGTTCTGATGACTGACATTACTATTGAAGTGGAAAAAAGTACAAGTTTTATGTTAGAATTATTTTAAACAACTTACGAAAGGAAGCAAAAGGGAAAAGTTAATTTATTAAACATTCTCTTGGACATATGTTTGGGATTTGGAGGAGTGATTTTCCATCTTTGCATTGCTATAGTCTATATAAACAGATTGTTACAATACTAATCTAAATAAAGCAGCACAATTCTAAATAAATAAAGATTTATTCGTGCGCCTGTGCGTAATAACGCATCTATCCAAACAAGTTTTTTTTTTTCTTTAGAATTGAAAAATATTTTTTAGGGGGGTTTTTTGTGTCATGAAAACATTTTCAGCACTAATTGATTACGCTTTGTTAGTTACATTCCCTTAGAGTCTAAAGTACAACTTCAAAAAAGAAATTTCTTTATGTTATGGAAAGACTTTTAAACAACAGTGGTTCTATACACTATTCTCGCGTAAAAAGTTTAAAGAAATTAAAAACACTTAAAAAGTCGATTTTTTTACACTCACCGAGGACAAGGTTTCACTCCAAATATCCTCTGACAGACGTTTGCGAAAGCGGAGGACGCTGCGCTCCTCTTGTCTGTCGATCAGAGCGCACCATGCGAGTTAATGCGATGTGGGAACGGAGGAGGGCAGGACTGAACATGCGGAGGTTGGTTCAGTGTTTGCGCCTTTCAACGAGTTTTTCCTCCCTCCTTCTTCTTGACCCCCGCACTTTTCCTTTCTTCCTTCTTTTCCCCCCTCCCCTGAGGACAAATTGAAACTCGACGATGGATGAGAAAGAAAGTCGGAGCAGTGCGTTTAATCAGTTTAAACGTCATCGGGCTCGCAGGTTATTGTAGAAAAAAGCCGAGTGTATTTTGACTATTGCGTTGGTCTTGCTTCTAATGAGCGGTTATGTTTTCATGTTGCTCTTCAGGTTTACTGGATGACAGAGATATATATCTCCTTTCTTTGGAAAGGGAAATTGGCAACAGGATTATCTCAGAGCTAAAGCTGCACTGCTAAGAAGGAACTTCCAAGGGCATTAACTTTAAACCATTACAATTAAACATTTCACAGAAGCATTTATTTTGATAACATTCTTATTTAAACATTTCGATTAAAATAACAGCAAAACTCTCTTTAAATGTTTTGCCATTTTTAGAGCAACGTGACAATCAGTTTTTCTATTTGGTTCCCCAAACCGCCACTTCGTTTCAACTTTATTTAAACAAGGTCATATATATATATAACTTCTCAAAAAGAGCTTTGAATCTCTGGTGACATCTCAGAAAAGACATGAGGCAACATGTCAACGTTATTTTGAGTGCATTCATTTGTATTATATTTCTGTCATTTTCAAATGACTACAAATCTCATGTACTGAGAAAGCTGTACAGGAAAACATTGCAACAACAAAAAAATGTAGTGAAGTCTCACTATAGGGGGAAGACATAAAGGTTCTGAAACTAACTCGCATTCACACGGTTTGTTACTTTTATCACGTTATCAACCCGTACAGATGAGAAGCAGTATTGGATTTCTTTTTCCTCAGTGCGCTTAATAAAAAATGTTAATGTTGTAAAGTCGTGGAATGGAAGTACATACATCATTACACGGCTACATATGGTTATTGTAAGTGTATATTAACAATAATTAACAACTCAATAGTATCTTTAAATGAAAATGTCGCTTCAGTTAGCCGTTAGCTTTTATCCCACATAGTAGCTAGCGCCCAGCAGAGATTGTTTACATACATTATACTAGAAATATAATAATTTACGTACATGTGAGCTTTTGCGATAAAATTTGTGGTTGAAAACGGTATTGTGTTCGAACTAGAATTTAAGTTTGTGTCCAGCTTTAACTGCAGTTTAGCGCCTAAGGCTAAAGTGAAATTTGCTAGCGAGGTTAGCTTGTTAGCCCTGAGAAGCTAACCTCGCTGAAAACGGTCGTTGTACATGAACGGCTGAAATATATTTAAAAAACTTGTGAACTTTTTTTTGTGAAATTTTAGTTTTTGTTAAGCTCAATAATCAGAGTATTAATTATTGAAAATACATCATGCTATTCCGAAACACTGTTTATCTACCAAAATATGAAAATTGTTGTGGCACTTATATTGGTTGACTTCTTATAGCTTGTTTTATTTGCAGATCATTTGACAGTGGGGGAAAAAAACATATTTTGGAGTGGTGCAGCTGGGTCTGTTTAGCTGCTCAGAAAGCCCACATTTAAAAAAATAACTCCTCAGATTGACTTCATCTGTAATTATGCTTCGCTCACACATCAAAACTTAGTTTTTTGAGGGGAAACATAGTATTTATAGGGTTTGTTTTTTTGAAGATTTTCCCCCCAGGCATAATTCAAAGCATATTCTATGCCCTAATGTGCACTTGGTACATTATGTACAAATTAGAAATTTCCATGAAACCAAGAATCCAAAATATTTCAGCAGGATCATGAAGACCAAGAAACTTAACAGGAGAGTCTGAAATGAAGTAGGGCAGGGTTAGGGTTTGGGTTACATGATCCCCATATTAGTGTAATGTTCCACCAATTATTTACGACTTTTATGTGTAAAAACTTTGAAAATCCAATATATTACCACTTCCTAGTCATGACATCTAGAATACGTAGGATTTTGTGTTTGTACAATGTGAAAAACGTTCAGTGATGTTAATACTTGCAAACATATTCACATCTTCCCTCTGATTTTAATTGAACTTATGAGGCCACATAGTGGAGTTTTTAGACATTTATGCTCACATTCATGGGTACATTGTTTTCTTTCATTTTTTTTTCATAAATTTGACCCAGATTTCAAAGTAACTTCATTTTTATTTGAAGGTATGTTACTAAAAGGTATTCTTATTTACAAAAAAAGTGCAAAGTATTGCTTTTGATTAAGAACAAATACTTTTATGCCATTGCATGATTGTTAGTTTTCTGTCTCATCACACCTGAAAGTGAAAGCCCTTCACTTTCTGTCACTCGCCCCCTCACTACTAACTTTCAGTGGAACATTTACAATATTCAGTAAAGATACAAGCCTGTTGTGCTTATTCATGTGTTTTTTTATATAGTCTGTTTTCCACAGTAGAACAGTTTCCAGACTCTCTCTGTAAACACTGAGCATTTCCTGTCCACAGATCACCGAGTGTCTCTGCAGCTCAAGGTGCCGGGGAAACTGCGGCGGTCGGGAGTGGGTGAGTGATGGACTGGAGTGAGCTTTCATTTAAACAGGAAGCAGGCTCATTGTGCCTGGAAAGGAGAGGGATATCCTAGACAGAAAATACAGATGAAGTCACCGTTGGGGTCTGACACACACACACACAAACACACACACACACGGCACAGCCGGATTCTGACTACAGAGTGACGCGCGATAAACAATCAGTGTGAATATTTGGTAACTTAGTCACCTCCCCACCCTGTTTATCAGCATCTGTATAAAACGTTTTTATGTGGCTTTATGGTTGACACATTTGTGGTTAACACTACAGATTAAAATTTTTGCGAAGAAAGATTTTCACTTGAATATTTATTTTTTATTCTTCTAGGAGGTTTTTGTATCTCCAGCTCTTCCACGGTTTGTCTTTATTACCTCTATACATGATTTCTAGAAAGGGCCCCTCGATATTTTTCATGTAACAATTTCAGATCTTTCCAGACTCAACTTCCCTTGCATTCATCTTAATAAAATAAACACCAAAAATGTCTTTTAAATATTTTGGTGAAGGAAGGATGTATTGAAGAAGGACAGAAATTACAGAAGTAAAAAAGGCACAGAGGAATGCCCAACGCAGCTAAAAGAAAAAGTAAAGTTCAAATGGAGCAATAAAGGATTTAGATACTTGGGTGTAATTATCACACCTCAAATTTCACAATTATTCAAAGCATATTATGAATAGCTGAGGAAGGAAATTATAAAAGACCTAGAAAGATGGGAGATCCTACCTCTCACCCTTGGGGGGAGGATAGAAACAGTCAGAATGAATGTCTTGTCAAGACTACTGTTTGTATTCCAGTCACTCCCAGTTTCTATTCCCAACTCCTCTTTTATAGAGATGGATAAAAGAATATCAAGGTTTTTATGGCAAAATAAAAAGGCAAGAATTAAACTTACAATACTTCAGTCCTCAAAGAGTAATGGAGGGTTATGCTTACCTGATTTGAAGAACTACTTTTGGGCGGCTCAACTGAGAGCCATAGCTCTATGATTAGCAAAGGATCGAGAGACAATATGGGTAGATATGGAGCAAAGAGCCTGTCCAAATCTGTCCCTAGATGCACTGCCCTTTACAACAAAGATGGTTCAAAGAAATATCAAAATTCAAACTTACTGGATTAAGGAAGCAATTAATATTTGGTCAAGAATAAAAAAGACATTTGATTTTCCTGACTCTTTATCAAAAATAGCTAAGATTCCAGATTTGATCCCAGCTGCTATGGATACAGGGTTTGAGAGATGGACAAAAGGAGGACTGGTGTTTATAGCACAGCTTTTCAAAGGGTCAACAATCCAAAAGTTCTAAAAAAGTTTAGAAAGCCACTAGGAAGTATACATGAGGAAGGACACAAGTGCAATTACAAGGAAGGAAAGGACACAAGTAAGTATTCAAAAAAGAAAGAGAGAAAGAAAGAAGTATACAATGAAGGAGGGAAGACACAAGGAAGTATACAAGGAAAGAGTGAAGGACACAAGGAGCTACATGAGGAAGGACAGAAACATACCAGAAAGAATAGAGGGAAGAAAGGATGAAACAAAGGAGAATATAAACAAGAAAGCAAGGAAGGACAAATGGAAGAAGGGACACGATGTCCAGGCAGAAAATAAAGTACGCAGTCTGTAGCAAAGTTCCAGACTGGAGGAGAATGGAGTCCCACCCCACCTCTTGTTCCCCCAGGCCCAACCATCCCATCATCGGGTTGGACCACCTTTCTCCTCCCAGGGTCTCTCTGCTAAGAGGCAGCTAAGCTAATCCCCCACAGAGGCCCAGTGTGCTGCCTGTCTAGTTAGTTAACACACAAAGACATGACAGCAGGACTCTCAGCTCCGTCCCTCCTCCTTCCCTCAGGCTGCGTACTTTCAGAACAGAGTGACCAGTCTGGACCCACCCAGCCATCACATTCTGTTTTCAGTATGTTTTGTCCGATGTGCCGGGCTCTGGCTGGAAGATTTTTTTGTTTTTTTCTTCCCCTCTTCCTGTGACGTTAGCCGGCCTCGCAGAGAGGAAGTCGGTCAGCACTGCTTTTGTCCTGATAGCAGACTTGGGATTTGCTGCTGTTTTGACTTTTGCGTGTTTTTCTTGTGAGGCTTCTGCGTCTTAATAAAGCTTAACGGCTTTTTCTCGCAAGGCCCGCGGGCCTTTTCTGTTTCGCTTCAGAAATAACCCTTGCAGCACATTGTAGAGGTGTTATTTATCGCACAATAAAGCCTTTCTCATCTTGGTGCAGAAATCACACCTATTGTGAGATCTGTTTACGGTCGTATTTTAGACCACGTGGGGAGAGAACTCGCACCACTTACGACGAAATGACTGCTGATTAATTCTTGAAGCGAGTGTGGCTGAGAGATGAGATGATGGGAAAATTTGTTCTTAAGTCTGTCTTGTAAATGTGAAACTTAAGTCACTGCAGGGCAAATTCTGCAGTTCCAAAACCCACGTCCTGTAGAAAGACTTAACTAAAAAAATTAAATCAGTTCCAGACATATATAATCAAATTAACCCAGTTCTTACCCATACAACACATTCCTGTCCAAGCATTCTGCAAAAAAAAAAACAAAAGAAAAAAAAGTCAGGTACAACAAAAGAACAAAATGGCAAAGGGTGAAATGACTTGCAGCCATGTGGGATCAGTGGGAAGGAATCCACTGTGATTTGCAAAAAAAAAAAAAAGGTACAAAAGTTCAGGATTGGAGGGTCCCGCTTTCATATCGCTGCAACAGATTTATGGGAATCCCAGAAATAGCCAGCTTTTGTCGAAGTCCGTCTATTGCTGTCACGCTGTTTAACGTGCAGCTGTGCCGGGCAGCGACCTCGCTTTGAGCTCCTAATAAGGGGAAATGGGAAAAGCACATGGAAATGTTGGGCATGTTGTTTTTCCACTGGTTCCATGTTTCATGCACAAAATACCACCCAGTCTGAAGCCCCGTCTGCACGTTGGCATTCTGCTCTGAACGCCAGCAGGATGGAGACTAAAGACTTCAACTCTTGCACTTCTCATAAAACAATTATCTTGGCTATTTACCCCATTTTCTTCGCAAAATCCATGTGCATTCAATTAAA
Source organism: Gambusia affinis (assembly GCF_019740435.1). Classification (NCBI taxonomy): domain Eukaryota; kingdom Metazoa; phylum Chordata; class Actinopteri; order Cyprinodontiformes; family Poeciliidae; genus Gambusia; species Gambusia affinis. The sequence goes on from NC_057886.1 coordinate 4,738,993, forward strand.
AATAAAAAACAGAGTAATTTACATACGGAACGTTCAGCGAAATGTGTAAATTCTTTCACCAGGGCAGACCATCTAATTATGTTTTCCTTTGGGGAACTCTTTTAAAAGTTTTTCTTTTGTGTTACTGCCAAGCACACCACTCGAAAAACTTTCTGCACAGTAATTTATACCCAAGAAGGGAATGTTTTGTGTTAGAAGTCAAGAGGTGAAACAAGATTAGTTGGTCAAAATGACTGCAGACCGCTCAGCTGGGAATTTACGGCACAAATAAACACAGGAAGAGACGGCCAATGGGGAGCATTTTGATTAGACGCAGCTGAACCGTATTTAAATGCAAGTTGTGTCTGTATGGAAACACAAACATCATTATTTCCTTTGCTGTGTCCTCAATCTGGAGCTGGCACTTTTACTCCATTATAGATTATGGATATTCGGGCATCACCTGTATGAACATGATTTGATCTCCAACTAAGCTATGCGTTTACGTGAAAAATTTTAAAACTTTGTGGCACAAGAGTGAAAATCATGCAAAAAAGTGAAAAAGAATTATTGGATGTTCGCAGAATATAGAAATTGTGCATTAACACCTGCAGTGTTTTGGTGTTTGAGGTGCTACTACTGTGTACTTTACATATTGTTTCATGAATGTTGCAGCAGTGACTTGATGGTAGCATTGTCTACTTTCATGAAGATTCACTCACATCGGTATGCCGAATGCTTGAATAAGTTCCAAATGCAAGTCTATCAATCTACTTTTTCATAAATGTCTACCATCACATCTTGAATCTTTTTTTTTTTTTTTACTTTTTCTTAGATTAAATATGGAGCCGTTTTATGGATTTTTGTAACATTTGCGATATGGATATGCAATAGCGATATGGAAAAGCTATCCTATATATCCTGCTAAGCTAATGCTGTGCTGCCATAATATTCTTAATGGCTGTATCATCTGTTTTTATAGCATATAACCATTAAATGCCAAAATTATTGACACATTTGGATTACAAATTTTTCTGACAGGTGTAATCTTAATGTTCTTAAATGTGGCTCAACCAGAGTCCAAAATGTAATCTGATAGATAATCTCTGGGAAGAGCTAAAGATTAGGGAGATGTCAGGGAGACCCTCCAACCTCAACGACTTGTAGCTCCTCACCACGGCCAAATCGACATAATCTTTGTTAAATTTCAAACTCTTTTTACCATATTGATACTTTTTAAGGAACACTTTAATTTCCTGTCAGACAGAAACATTTAATTAAATAAAGTGACATTGAAATTCAAATAGGCAAAGGAGTAAGAATATTATTTTGGGCATCACTCCCGTAACTTGAGTTTCTTGCAGAAAACTATTTGTATGAAGAAATGTTTAATGTTTCTGGTCTTCCTCAAACCAAAGCAGCCTTGTTTTTGCTTCATTTTTCCATATTTTTCAAGACATATCTTTCTTTCTCTCTCAGCATTCCTTCCTTTTAACATTTAACCTCTGACCTTTTTACCCATTTAGATTCCTGCATTCCCAGATAAACCCCAAAAAGTCAAACCGGGTCACCTTCTGATAAAGAAGCATTCTTTTCTAAAACTGTTTTTTTTCCTGCCATAGCAATAGTTCCTAATGCTGGACCTTTGGGGTTAGAAGCTTGAATCAAAGAAAGGTCAAACTTTTCCTCATTTCCAAAAAGTTTAATTTGTAAAGATTGACAAAATCCTTCTTTAAATGTCTTTTTTTTTTTAAAGTTCTCTAACTCTCTCACAGTAGTTCTTGAAGGACTGACATCATGCTTTGAAGTGTGTAATTTTCCACATTAGCAGTTTGGGGGACGATGATGTGACAGGGGCCGTTTCATGAAAGCTGGTTCTGTTCTTACAGCAGCGGTCTGGGATGAGTTCATCCTGAAGAATACTTTGGAAGAAGGAGCGTTCCCACATCGGGGTGTGGGGGTGGGATCTATGACCGGCTGTGTAAAGGGCCGAGGAGGGGTGAGTCATGCAACTTAGTTGATTCAAAATTGGTCATTTGCCAACATGGCAACAAACGACCTTTTTCTCGCAACCAGGGGTCAGGTTCTGGGAAAAGAAAATACGGTTCTGTGGAAGTGGGCGAGGCGTAGGCGAAGTCATGAAGAGCCCTCTTTATGTCCCGATGATTTTGAGGGAAATTTTAACATTCCTCTTGGGGATATATACTTAGTCTTTGTCTGGTTTGCGTGGTTTTCTCATGAACAATATAAGACCGGGAGGAGAGATTGATTCCACATGAAACCTCTCGTTGCTCCCTGTTATTGCTCATTAGAACATCAAAAACTAATTTCTCTTTATTCTAACAGAACACATTGATTACAGTTACCACTGGGTTGCCTTTATGGATGACAGCCCACCCTGTAGGACATAATTAGGCAAGCTCAGATGGATATGATGGAGAGCATTAGTGAGGAGAAGTTTTCAAGTCAAGCCACAGATTTTTAATTTGGATTTAGGTCTGGACTTTTACTTATTCATTCCAACCAGTTGCAACTGATCTAGAACTGACAAAAAAAAAGTTAGAGTAGATTGCTCCAGTTCTAAAGTCCTTCCACTGGTGAGTCATCTTAGCTGTTTCTAAGCTATGTAAGCTTAGGAAAGGCTGGTGACTAGCATACCTTACCTATCTCACCCAAATGAGTATCCTCCTTTTCATTTGCTAGCAGCGACCACTCACTTACTGCCTCCTGCATCGAGGAAGTAGCAACCGTTGGGTGCACAATAGTCTTTATTTTGTAGCTGAAACCACACTATACTTATCAGGGCAGAGGACATATCTGCCTTAGGAACCTCACTGTCTTATCTTAGCTTGTTGAAGAGGACGTGGTTCTTTTGATGGCTTCCATATCTAAACTTCGGCATGCACTAAGATGGGAGTTGTCTCCTCTAAATTTAAAATGCCTCAACCAGACAGAGGTGGATTGCTCCACCTCAAGTTCATTAGCTCAAGTGTTCAGGGGAGTTAATCTGCTTCTGAAGGACTCAGTTGGAGTTTTTTTTCCAGGAATATGATGATGTCTCCTGAGCGCCTCCGTCTTGAGGTTTTCTGTTAACTAGCAGTAGATCCTGGGGACTGACCCACAACTCTGTGGGGTCTCTAATTACTAATATCTACCAACAGCAGGTCGCACATAATTATTTGGATTTGATGAGACATCAGAACCGGCCTGTCTGTAAGAGCTGACCCAGCCAAAGAGGAATCAGAACCACAATCAGTAAAAACAAATCTTTACAAAAATGTATCATTTAAATGAGCTTGTTTGAGATTGGAAGCTTTGTATATTATAGATCGGTAGTACATGAGTACAAATTGAGAATCTGAGCTACAGCAGGACCAATTCACTCAAAGTCACAGTAATGCTGCAGTCACCCTGAGGATCTAAAGGTGCTTAAAAATACTCCTTTACTTCAATCTATTGTTTTGTATTCAATGGCCTCTGACTTTCAGCTTGCAGTTGCCTTCTGCCAGTCATTCCAGTTCTCCCAGTGTTTCACCTCCAGTGAAAATAAAGCTTCTGGCTTCCTCTGAGGAAGCATTTTCTGTGACGACTCAAACAAAGAAACAATAGGCCTGATCATGTGAGAAGGACAGATCAGCTGTACTCCCTGACTCACAGCTCTCTGACTTTTCACGCTTACAAAACTGACATGAAAAAAATTAGATTTTTTAAAAATTTATTTAAGGTGATTGTAAGTTCACTTTTCACGTTTGAACACACCTCAGTTTGAATTGAACCCTTCGTTCCCATAGAGACACAGGAGCGTCTTGATACAGCAGCGTGTCACTTTTACTGTCAGTCGTTCAAATTACAAAGCGTTTAGGATTTTCTCTCTGTTCATTTTTGTCTTTGAAATGAATGAAAAGCTTAGTTTTAGTCTCTCTTGAAAGTTTAAATATTACTCATGTCCAATGCAAAAAAAGTTTATTATTTGAGAAATGTGTGTGTGTGTACTGAACAGTGTTTTCATGCACTGTACAGTACTTGGTCTGGGCTCCTTTTGCTTACATTACTGCATTATGGAGTCTTCTAAGAAAAAGAAAAGCTATTTGGCAGGCAAACGTTTTCTATCACAGGTTTTCCTTCCATTCAACTTTCTTTCTTTATGTATTTTTTTTTGCTTTTATGTTCTTGGTTTTTTTAGAAATTAGATCTTGTGGGACATGGTCTTGAGAGCACAACAAGATGTCTGGATTTAAAATCCATTTTGATCATTAATCTTGTGAAATATTGAAGTTTGTGAATTTTTAAATTTTTTATTTTTTTGCTGAACGCCATAATGAGCAAGAACGCTTAAAATACCTAACTTTTTAAGTAGAAAACTCACTTTTTGAAATTATTATTATTATTATTATTATTATTATTATTATTATTATTATTATTATTATTATTATTTATTAAACGTTTTGATGATATTCAGATTTTTTCCAAACTGCATACTGGTCAGTTTGGGACTCATCTGAACTTCCAGAACTTGGCGAGTCCGCGTTGTATTTCTCCTATATGACACCTGTTAGCATGTTAGCCAATATTGAGTTGGAAGCTAACTGAGCACCTTTTTATTACAGCTTGACTGATGGAATTATTGGAGCTTCCTGTCAAGTTGTCGGTACCTGGCAGTAACAAAAACGTATCATCTAAATTAGCTCGTTTAAATGCTATTTTCGCTGCTGATCGGTTAATACTTGACCTGCTAAACGTATCGGAATCGCACACAGACCGTGAGGCTGAACTTCCTCTCCCTGTCCGCTTCTCCCTCGCTCGTGCTTTTCTTTCACGTTTTCTTTGTAAGTATATTCGCTTCACGGCGGCTCCAAAAAAAGCCGAGCAGAAACCCTTCATTACGAGCTCTGTGAATGCGGTTAGGGCCCATGTAAGGGGGGAACCATCGCAGAGGCCAAATCGGGGACGTTTCACTTAACCAAAAACCAAAAGTATTGTTATTCCCTCTTCGCTTTAAAGATCTTAAAAAAAATGAAATAAAATAAATAGAGATGAAGAAACCACCAGGAGGCCCTCCGAGTGGATTTAGAATAACTTTTAAGGTTTTTTGTTTTTTTTTATCTCAAAAGATGTAGAGATAAAAAAAGAAGATTGATTAATATGATTTAAATCAATCATTCTTTATGCCTCATAGGAAATTTGAGAACACAGACAACCAGCCTGACGGGTCCTCCATCCGGATCTTTGATATCCTCCTCATTAACGCAGCAACAGAATTGCTCAACATTTTGCTGGCTGTCTTGTTTTTATTGGCTGACACATGCCCAACCTCTGGAAGCTATTAAACCAGCTCGGCCGGGCTCCCGCACAGCCGCCCACACAGTGTGTGTGTGTGTGGGCATGTGTGCACACGGTTACACACGTAACAAAACACCCCACGTTTCACAGGGTGAGAGGCTGAGTTGCAGAAATGCTTCTTCGCAGAATTCACATTTCAGAAACTTCACTTTAATCCCTTGACTTAAATCACACGTCTTAAAACGCTTCAGCCCCGCGCTCTGAAATAGACGACCTGGCTTCTCACACAAGACTTCTGAACTTTGCCAAAAAGCGCACGGGTTCACGCGGCTTGTGCAGATGATTTATTGTAAACCAGCGATAGAAATGTGTCGGTTTTGGCCTTAGACGTCGCTGATTAAACCATCCTGACACGGTAATCCAGAGTCTCTGTTTTGCATTCGTGTCGTTTAAGGTCAGGCATCCGCACAGATCTTATCAGACGATTCACATCATTTTCACACCCAACAAAGCAAAATATCAAGGCAATTGTTGTGTAAATCAAAGTTTCTACGAGGTGTATTTTCTCCATTTTAGAGGGTTCTGGTGTGAGGCCGGCATGATATGATAATCTTCAGTTTTGCGGTTCTCTGGAAGTTTGTTCCAGACTTGTGGTGCATACTAGCTGAGTGCTGCTTCTCCGTGTTTGTTTCTGGTTCAGGATATGCAGAGCAGAACTAGAACCAAATGAGCTGAGAGGTCTGGAAGGTTGATACAACATGTTTTGAATGTATTTTGGTGCTAAGCTGTTCTGTGATTTATAAACTAAGAGAAGTATTTTTAAAGTTTATCCTGTAGGCACCAGGGAGATAGTGTAAGGACCTTAGAACTGGGTGATGTGCTCTATCTTCCTGGTTTTAGTGAGAACACCAGCAGCAGCATTCTGTATCAGCTGCAGCTGTCTGAAGACGCTGTTGCAGTAATCATTGTGACTAAAGATAAATGAATGGATGAGTTTCTCTAGACCTTGCTGAGACATTAGTCCTCAAATCCTGGAAATGTCCTTCAGGTGACAGAAGGCCGACTTTGTGACTGTCTTTATGCGGCTTTGAACATTCAGGTCAGAGTCCATCACTACACCTAAATTTTGAGTCTGATTTCAAGTTGCTAGCTATAATAACTGAAGCTGTGTGTTGGCTCTATATCATTCCTCTTTAGGTCCAAAGACAATAACAAGTTTTGTTTATCTTTTGGCTCCTCCACGCACTGATTTGTTCAGTGCTTGGATGGATTCAAAGTCACTTGGTGATATCCTAATGTAGAGCGATGTATCGTCTTCAGAGCTACGGTAACTAATCTTTTAACTTGTTTTTTTTTTTCTTTTTTTTTTTTTGAACAATTATTTCTATTAACCGCTTCTAAAAATAACCTTAATGATGAGAAATAAAAAATATTTGTTTACTCCCATTTGGTTTTGTTAAAGACTAAATAGACCCGTGTAATTTTGAGGTAATTTTCAAGTCAACAACCTTACGGTACTTTTCATGAATCACAGGCTTGAGTTGAGTTAGCTGGAAAAAATGTTTATTTTAAATGCTCTGTGGGACTCAACTCCCACTTTCTGAGGGAGAAACTTCATTTTAGCTCTTTAGGAAAGCTGAAGAACCGAAAGCCAAACTCATCAGCAGTGCACAGTGTAGCGTGGCCACGCACATATAATGCCCTCTAAAGACAAAGTGACATAATTCCATCTCTGCAGGGCTTAAGCGTCCAGATTTTCCCTTTGATTCGCCATGCAGCTGTATAAATAACCGTACAAGTGGTTTTTGTGTGATTTTTAAGTGGCTCCACTGTAGGATGGATGTTAGTAGCTGAACACATAAAAAAGGAGCAATGCTTTCCTGGACTTTTGCTAGGAATAAGATGTCACACCCATTTTCACTTAAGGTACGATATCCTATCAAACAGTGCTGCTTGTCAGACTTCTGGCCTGTCACTTTGTGTTAAGCCAGTGACCAAAACACTTGTTAGTATCCTGTTGCTCTCGGTGATGTTTGCTCTGTGAGTCTGGGCAGTGTAACGCTGACAGGGCTCTCCACATGGCAACCAGGAGACCCACAGGACCCATCAGGTTATTGTGACAAGAAAGATACAAGCTGCATTACAGACCAGGATGCGAGGAGGTCCTTAAGTGGGGCACTTAGGGCAAAGGAATGTCACTGACTTAAAAATATACAACGAGTCCTTTAACCCGTTCATGTTTTGTAGCATACAGCAATAAACTACATAGTATTTTAGGGTGCATTCATTCACACCAGCCCTGTTTAGTCCTCTTTAATTGAACTCTAGTTGCCAAGAAAGTCTGGTTCATTGGGGGAGGTATGAATGCGCAATCACAAAAAAAAGAAAAAATCTAACTGGTCTGCCTCAAAACCCTAGGTCTCAGTTGAGCTGAAGCGCCGTTGGAATCCTCAAGAAGCAGGACAGGAACAAAAGCGCAGGGCATTTTAGGTAAACACAACCAAAAACAAATAAGTGAGTCTAGCGGGAGAAGCGGCTCGTGGTTTTTCACCGACAACAAAAGAGAAATCCTATAACGGCTAAAATCTGACACTGCTCCTTTTTTGTTTACATTTTGCATAGAAGGAAGTTGCGCTTATGTCTTCTTGTGAGGTTTTCATGTCATTTCCTTCGGTGGTTCTTGGTGCGGCGCCACCACATGCGAGGAGGGGAACAGTTTTCTCAATTAGTTTGGATCGTTTGACGCAGTGCAGTATGAAAGCGAACCACAGCAGCTGAAAATGTAATAAATGCTGCAATTTTGATTCCCGATCAAATCAAGTCTACCGGAGTATAAGGTGCTAAAACACCCTTCAAGATTGGAACTCTCATTTTTCCAGTAGTCTTTGTTTCCCAGAGATGTGAAAATATAAAAAAAAATGACTTCATGTAAACCTTCTGTCCTTGAGGAGCCATAGCTCTAACTATCTGGTGATGCATATTTCTCTTCATGTCCTGTGGAGAACTGATTAGTCTCCCTGTGCTCTTTATTATGATGAGCTGTCATACATGAATGGAGAATTGTGTCAGTGCTGGCGAAGGTTTTTATTTGAGCATGTGGTTTCTGTTACAGTTATCATGCTAGGCCTTTTTGACACTCAGCAGGATCGAAACAGATCCCTGGGATCGGCTCCAGCATCTTCGTTTTATCTCAATTCAGGACGATCGCCTCTCACTCTCATTCCCATCCACGCACAGATGTTTCTCAGGCAGATCCCCATAAACAGATCCTCACTGAGTCCATGCTGAATGACTCTCATCTGGGATGATTTGCAAGATCCTACTGGAGAAACCACGTGGGAGATGAGCGAGTGCAGCAGGAAGGACTGGAAACTGTTTGGATATCAGCGGTTTTAAGCCTCCAGGCTGCTCAGTCAGTGTGTGTTGAAAGTTTTTATTTTATTCCTGTTCTGGACGAGAGAGAGAAAAAAAAACTTAGCGACGTCTGGACTGCAGATGTCTTTTTTTTTTTTTTTTTTTTTTACTGGAGAGAACCAGCCGGCCTGTATTGAGGCCTGACAGGAAATCGGAATATGCAGGTCATTTGTCAGGATTCTCCCAGGACTCTATCCCACACACACACTTTGTGCCCCGGCCAGCTATTAAACTTTTTATCCACTCACTTTCCTCGGTCCACAGACTCTATATCCTTCGCTCATTCTTGGAATGTGTGGTAGGAAATGAGCGGTTTTGTAATTAATGTAGCACTCTGCGGTCTGCCAAAGAAGTCATTTAGTCCATAAATCAGTGTGACAGGAAGACAGAGGACACCGTAGTTCGGACATTTTCAATGTTCTTTTACCACCGACCCTTTGGATAAGCCCAGTTTCAATATATTAGCTGATAATACCTGGGCTTGTCCAGACAAAATGTGTCTAGTTTTTGGTTAATAGACTTTTGTAATGCTATACATCCTCCTTTGCTTCTGATTTAAGGAGAAATAATTCATCTTCAAACCGACTACCTGATTCTGCTAAAAGCAGAAACACACGAGAAGTAAACAGGCTACCTTAACATATATAGCAAAAACAAGCTAGCTAGCTTAGCAAGAAAAACTAGATATTGTTGTTAAACTTAGACGTGAACGCTAACAGCTTGTTAAACAACTAGCTAAACAACTAGTTAGCGAGTTTAGATAATTTGCTCTTAGTCTAGTCAGCTTAACTAGCTTGTTGACTACCCAGTTAATAATCTAGTTCTTGTTAACCTAGTTAACTAGAACTAGATTAGTCTTGTTAAGCTAGTTAGCCTGACAATTAACTTGCTTAACAAGAATAATAAAGCATAAAAATGATACATTACAGTTAGTAAATGGCATAATTAGATTAAAAGAGGTGCAACTGAGTATGGTAATTTAAGACAATGTATGAGCCTGTATATTTGGGCATAAAAAACTGAATATTTACAAGAATAGAAAACCTGCAAATAACACTGGTACAGTGAAACAGTTGAAGGTTATAAAAGTTTAACAGTTGCTGAGAGGAAGGATCTGCGATAATGCTTCTTTGTGCACCTCTGATGCAGCAGTCTATTACTGAATGGGCTCTCCAGTTCTGTCCCAGCTTCATGTATGGAGTGGGAAACTTTTGCCAGAGTTTTTCCTGTCTTCTGAATGCTAGGAACACTTAAAAAGAAGGGCAACAAATGGAAAAATCTGTTCTGTTTAAAAGAAGTAATGAAATGCTTACGGGATGCTGCTTACCTAAAACAAACACTTCGAAAACAGACATAAATCTACGGAACCATTTAGATGCCAGAGGTAGGAAATGAACACAGGAGAAGGATCTCGTTAAACCTTGCTTGTTATAATGAGATATAAATAAAACAAGTTTTATGTCTCAGTAAAACCAAAAATATGTTCTTGTTTAATGAGATTAATCATAGCAGTAAAACTGCAACACCTTCCTGGGTGTTTGAGTGTTGTCTAGAAGAAGCAGTGAGAAGACGGAGAGTCAGGCTGATGCCCTTTATGTATTTTTAACAAGTCTCAATCTGTCAAAACTGCAAATTTTTATATGGTGGTAAAACGAGAAACTTTCTTGTTTTAACGAGATACTACTCCCGCAATTACTTCCTGGCTCTGCCAGTTAAATGTTTGGTATTAATCAGACCAAAAACTCACTAAGTGTTGTTTCACTTTAGGTTATCAGTTAGACGACTTCCTGGAGTTTCAGAGAGGATATTGATACCAGATAAACCGGATCACGTCAATAAATCCCAAATCCCTGAGTGTGTTTTGTTTCTAGTCAGACATTTTAAATGTTTTATTACAAAATCCTTAAGCTCCTTCTGATTTAGTAGTGTTATAAATTGCTTAGTTACACATTTTTGGCAGCAGAATAAACTTGGATGTGTAGATGTTACTTCATTGAAGTAGAAAATTGTCACAAATGGCCAGTTGCAAAAACCTTGAAACCTCAAACAAAATCCAAAAAAGAAATTGAGCATAAATCAGAAGAATAAATCTTTTGGTTGCGGTTTCACTTTAGGTTATCAGACTGCCTGCTTCCTGGACTCTGTTGTTGCAGAGAGATTACTGGCACCAACCACAATCTGACCAGATCATAACCATAAGTCCAGGAGTTATTTCTGTACAGCTGCTTTTTTCTTTTTTCTATATGTTAATCTACCAAACCAAAGTGGGAACCAGATATTTACATAAATGGTGCAAAAAAACAACAACAACAAAAAACCCCCAGACATGACTGTTTTTCTTTTTAAACAGTGTCTTTTAAATTACTTAGGATTGCATATATAACATATGTGGAGCACCAGAATAGCGAGAAATAACTGTTAGTCTGTTTATAGAGAACTAGCAGATTACGGCTTGATAGCTAGCTAGCGAGCTAAAAGACGCTAATTAGCTTAATTTACCTAAAGAAAACAACTTGTGGGGCCAAGGAGATATTGTGTCGTCAACAGAAAAACATAAAACACAAATCAAACTGCCTCTCTGATGTTGTTTCTCCTTAGGTGATCTGACAGATTATTTTCTGTTGTCTATCGTCACAGAGAGGTCACTGACACCAGCTGAACCTGATTTGATTCCTCCATTTTCACGAGTTGCTTGTATGGAACCTGTTCTATTCTCTAGACGTTTATATGAACGACCTTCAGATTCAGAAGAGATCAATAATTTTGCTCGTAGTGGAAGTGTGGGAAAAGCATACTGGAAGTCCACCTAATTTGCTGAGCTATCAGGATTTTTTTTTTTTGAAAGTCCATGTAGACCAGCATCATGTCATACTTCCAATAAATGCCTCTGCTGAAGAACTCCCCCACAGCTCTCCTGACTCCCACTCTTCCTCCTCCTCAACTTTCAAACTCTTGCCAAGGACCAAATGTTGCATGGAGACAGTAAATTAGCCGTCTGATACCAGACATGCTAACATGTTGGGAGGTTGTTGTTTTTTTTAAGGGTATTTCCTCAGGAAACTGTGGCACAAAGAGCGTCTGGGGGTGGCAAGTGGCACTTATTTTGTGGTTAGTCAGAGTGTGTAGTTCTGTAAATGTAATTTAACGCAGTAAAATCAAACCCCCACTGCAGGTTTCTGACATGGTTTTTAAGCCAGAAGAATTACATAGTTTGGAACTTGCTTTTATTGGCTTTTTCACCTTTTCATGCTTTAAAATATTGAGTGAACCATCTTAGACTTTATGGTGCTTTCAAAAAAAAAATAAAAATTACAGCTTGAGCATTTTTATCATAGTCACAAAATGCGACCTGTTTTACGCAACAGACTGACGTGAAGTAATCCAGAATCCTAAAGTGAGAGAAAAACGAAACATAGTCTTCTCTTCTTGTTTTTTAACCAGTAAAAGTCAGTAGAGGTTTGCAAGTCAATACTTTGTAGAACCACACTGACTGCAGTTGCAGCTGCAAGCTCTTCAGGCTCTCAGTCATTTTATTTTTTATTTCTTTTACGTCTGATAATTTACCCATCCTCATTTGCATGTGTGAACATCAACGTCCAAGACTTTATTTAGGCCTGAACTTTGACTGGGCCATGCCAACCCATGTCTCTGCTTTGATCCGAGCCTTTTCATTGTCGCTCTGTGCTAAACGGTGGATTTCTCAGTCTCAAACCATTTCCAGGTTCGCATCCGGCTTCCTTGCGCCTCGCTGAAGAAAATGATAAATACTGGGCAGAGTGCGTTGTCATTGTTAACGGGTTAGTCATGAAGAGAGCGATCTGAACCAGGCCACCGACAGAAAACAAAGGCAAGGGCTTTAATCTAATCTCCGCTCTAGTTCAAAAAGGGAAAACACTCTCTTGTGAAACATTTCCATTGAAAGCGGCTGCAACAAAAAGACCAGACAAATGTAACTTCTGCTGTGCCCCGACCTTCCATTATCGCCTCATCTTTCAGAGACGTGGGACACCTAGCTGTCGCAGCTGTTGTGCTGTTAGATAAATCTAATGTTTCACTTTCACACGCTTGGACCAGCAGGCACACAGCAGACAAACGGGTAGAGAACTTTAGGGCTGAGCAACAGGCCAGACGAGTTCTGGGCCGATGAGTCAAAGCCATCGAACACATCAAGAAGTGGTTCTGCAAACCAATTTTTTTTTTTTTTTTTTTTTTTTGGTGCAGGTTTGCGCAGTGCAAGCCCGCGAGGTCGACTCGGCAGGGATGATGATGTAGCTTGACAGAATCCTCCCAAGGGTTTCTGGGTGGAGCAGGTGTTTGGTTTTTACATCACACTTGGAACCCGATTCGTGTTCTCACTTGTGCTTTGCTAAAAAATTTGCAAAAACATTTTGCCTCAAGCTATTAAATACTCTACAAGGGGGGGATGCTGGGTTTTAGTTTCCAGTTCTAGTTGTCCAAATTCGTATGTACTATTTTATTATATTAATGTTAATCATGATATGTTTAGAAAAATTAGACATTCTGACTGGTCGGTCTGTTTTCAGCTTAAAGCTTCTTCTGTTTTTTTTTCTTTTTCTTGTCCAGTTTCCTCATATTTTTAAAGAACAAACTTTGACACTATGTCAAACAACAGCACAGAAACTAAGTGATCAAGCAACCAAAGTCCACGATTCAACTTAGAGAAATGCAGTGCTTACGAACATTTGACCTTTCACCCACAAGAACGCTGTTTTTTTTAGGGAACTTCACATCGTCTTCCCCAGACTTTGGATCAAACTTCTCAGCAAAGTTCTGGTGTGAGAAGCACCATGTCCTCATTTGTTTTCTCAGAAGGATGGTCTAAAATTACGCCTGGCAACATTCGTCAAAGTTTTGCCCATTCGTATGGTTTTAATGGTCCTAATCCGGAAATAGAAGAAGCTTCGAGAAAGTCCTTAACAGTTGTAGCTTTACATATTGGCTGTTTTATGCAATATAATGATTGCATATGAAGTGAAAACAATCTCAGTCATCAGATAGTTATCGCTAGCGTGATAAAGTGTTGAGATTTTTCATTACTTTAAGTTCTTAGGAAAAAATATCAAGACTAAGTTTTGATGTTTCGCAAGATTTTTCCGATATTCTGCAGCTCAGGATGTGGGCTTTAAACTGCCCTTTAAGAGGCCAATCAATGACTAATAAATATTAGATTCCTTTCTGTTAACTTTCTTGTTTCAAATTTCATCTTCTGATCAGTGTGTGGACAAGAACCAGTGCAGCATCTTTATTTGTTTTCACATCCCTTCCTTAAAAATAGCAACTATTAAAACAAATCTTGATTTTACAAAGTAATCGTCCTCGATTTATTTCACAATCTTTAAATTCTCACTTTTAGTGTTTATTCTAAACAAGTCTGAGTAATAAAGTATATTAAAAAATCCCTTCTTAATGGATTATGAAACTGAATTGTTTCCTAAAACCAATTGATCTACCCCACTTTCACAAATGTCTGACGTCCCTGATTTCAAATCACGATGGGAGGAGGAATTGCCTATTAACCTTTACAATCCCAATCTATCCTGTGATTGATTAGTGATTATCAGCATCTACATGTTTGAGGATCAGCACAAATAGAGAGTTCTCATCTGTTTCCTGTTGTTTGTCTCCTTTTGATGTGTTTCCTTTATGCCCGTCATGTTTGGACTCCTAATCCTAAAAATGCACATCTCCAACCAGGATAGTCCAAGTTCTGCTGTTTTGTCTCAGAAAACTGAGACTGATAATGTTTCTGTTATGCATTAAATCATTAAATTAAAATTTAAGGTTTATTTGTCATCAGATTTCTGACTTTTAGATGCATTTGTGTTTTAAATTATTTTGTTAAAACCTAGGACAAAATTTGGATAGAACTAATAGATTTCTACAAAATACTTAATTGCATTAATATGACATGGATAATTAGCATAAAAGCAAAACAAATTTGTGCGCATTGTTTTCTAAGTAAACAAAGTCCAAAAAAATGATTTTTTGACAACAATTCAAAGCAAATTTTTTAGAAAGTACAATACTAAATACCAATATCGATATTGATAAGTATCGGTATTATCGATATTATGAGTCGATCCATCTATGTTTGATATTTGTTGAGAATCTGACTGCATTCTGCAAACCTGATACAAACCATAGTTCCTTCTCAATCAGTCAGTCGAGTTTATTTTTGCAGCACACATCAGCAAGAAGGCAGTTCAAAGTGCTTTACATCAGAAAAACACAAAAATAAAAAGTCATAAAAACAACTTACCGTCACCAATTGAGAAACAAAAAAGCAAATATTACATTTTGTCGATTTGTGGCGCACAGAAGCTGCTTCTCCATGTTTGGTCTCCACAGGAAAAGTCTTACTCATAAGTATAGCAACCCAGTAGCACGTGGACCTGAAGGCTCAACTAATCCAAAGTAGGTGCTTCTATCTTCTAATTGTGTCTTCATGCCGCCTCATGTTCACCACTTTGATTGGACCAGATCATGTGAAACCCCCAGCCTCCCACTCCTGCAGTCTCCATAACCCCAATGACGGAAAAAACCCAAAATCCTGGGATTTTTCGATTTCTCATTGACAGTCAATGATGAGCTAACAAACAGCAGAACTGTTTTTCTGTTGTTTTATTTAATCCTCCTGTTGTCCTATAATAACATTTAGTGGATCTTTTAGTGAAACTCCCCAAAGATCCACTAAACGTTAGTCGATCTTTGGGGAGTTTTAACACAGTGGCTGGTCGTTTTGACCCGCGGACAACAGGACGGTTAAAGGCACAAGAACTTCTGCTCTTGACAGCACTCTGTTAAAAATGTAAATTCTGTTTACTCTGCGACACCTTCAGGCGCTGCAACCATCTTCTGATGTCTATTTATTTCTCGTTTTGTGCCGTTTGTTCCTTCATGTTTTTATGTATGTATATTTATATTGTGTGTTGTGTATATAACCTGCACTGTAACTCGAGTCAAGCACGGTCTCAATCTCGTTGTAATCTGTTGATGACAATGACAAATAAATCTTATCTTATTTTATCTTATCTTATCTTATTTGGGGAGTTCAAATATAAACAACAGATTGTTGACAGAGTAAATCCCAGATCAGCTCAGTTATTAAAACCACCGACAGTCTGAATAAACTGTACGTGATTTTATGTTTTTTGTCAGTCTGTCACAACAAAAACATTTTAAAGCCGTTACACAGTCCAGGCCGTCTTTGGCCAACTCCACCACAACATTCCTCTCTTACATTTTCTTTCAGCTGTTCCCTGAAAAATGTCTGCATTAGGCCTCCTGCTTAACTGAAAATAAGCAGATGGGAGCTTCTTTCTTTCTTTAAACAGCAGTTTGCACCTTGAAAGCCTTCTCAACCCCAAAGTGTCTTTTGGTTGACAGGAAGACTTGTGGAGGCGCTGCGGGAGCTGTTCCTGCCTCGTCTCGCCTTCCTCCCAAAGATGCTGATAGAGTCGGCTCGGCAGTGGGTGTTTCTTTATTCCTTTCTTCTCCTCTTTTTTTTTTTTTTTTTTTTGCTTTCCCATTACATCACTGGTTGTTTTTAGTATTGTTCTGTTTCAAACCTGTTACATCACAAAAGGAAATCTGACCCATTCTCCTACTCTACGTGTTACCTGATCCAAATGCAAGTTTGCGTCTAGAATAATGGATGTTTAACATAGAGAGGCACATTGTGTGACTACATGCGGCCTGTTTGGTGCAGTTTCCTCTGTTGCTATAGTTTTGACCACCATCCCTCCCTCCTCCCTCACACACACACCCACACACACACACACACACTTATTCTTGTCACCAAAAAAGCCTCTTTAACTTACTTTGATTTGCTTATATGTGAAATTATTTGCATACAAAAACCCAGACGTTTGCAGCTGCTGGTGTTTGTTAAGTAGCTGATCCAGTCAGATCGCTCTGTATCTAGAATATTACAGTAAAACACTGATCTGCTCCCGCCCGTTTGGAGCCAGTCTCCAAAAGACCACATTCGGGGTCTTTGAACGTCATCCCCAGAGGGCTTATCAAACCCTGATAAAAAGAGTGGAGGGGTAACTGGAAGGAAGTGACACATTTTGTGGTGCGTTTCTAGAGGAAGTGGTTACTTACTAGGTTCTTGCTGCCCATAAGAGGCTGGGATGACATGAATGTCGCATAACCTGGTAGATTTTACTGTTGATGACAATAAATGCAGTGTTTTCTTTAGGCAGTGAGAACATACTTAAGTTAGTTTGGATCCAAAATCTGAAATGAATTTTTAAATTTTGAATTGCAAAGATTACTTCGGTAAATTTTAGACCCTCTGATTAATTTAACAGATTAATAACACACCGGTGGGGCGTGGTGCAGATGTCTTTTGTTTGTGAAAGCAACCTTGGTCAAACATGTAAAAAAATAAACTCCAACATATCTTCTTTCAAATGGTTCAGAAAATGCAATTAGGAATTCTTAATATAATGTGAAATAATAAAGCCTGACCTCCGTCAGAGTACAAAGCTTACAATTAGACTGACTAGACCTGATCACCGATACCTGATCTGGAATTCTTTTCAATGTCGGCACCGACGGACATTGATATCAGATCGGTGCGTCTCTAGTTTAAAGGTTTTTCTTAGATGACCGCAGGTAGACGTCAGGCAGAACACATCCAGCCAACTCCTCTCACAACAGCGTAAAAATTCCACACCAGAGTTGAAGGTTTATCACTTCAACAGCAAATAACGCTGCATTGTTTCAGGGGATACCTCCGACGTACCTGGCGTGTCTAGACGGTGAGATACAGCTATCTAAATGACTGGCTGATTTGTTGTCCAGGAGAGGGAGGAGGATTCCCCAGGCTATTGTTCAGGGGACAGTCCAAGGTCTTGATGCAGGCTACGGGAGCAGACAAAACGCCTCCAGGAGGATGTGCGTTCGCTCATTATTGAAAGCGGTTCAGGAAACACATGGACTCTCTCAGCGCTGATGAGGAGTCCACGTTTCCTCCCGTCCCCGCAGGAAACCGGGCCAGGTACATACCGTAACACACGTCCAAAACCCATCACATCCAGTCAGCGCCTCGTCTCACGAGGCCCGGGAGCCGCATGGCGTAAACAGTTTGGATCCAGGTCAGAGAAACCACCGTGTTATGCTCTGTTTTTAGACTGCGCCACTGGAAATGATTTAGAGGGAAACCGTTAGATGGGCTTGATCATCGCCAAGGTTATGAAGGCTTTAACCGATTTGAAAATGAAAGAAAAGGTAACACGATGCGAAACTCAGCAATGCTTTGGGAAACTATTCAGACATCTCTTTGTGACGTTACCATTATGACCTCCAGTGTAGGTTATTAGGGTTTTTGTGAGAGACGAACAAAAAGTCGAGCATAATCATCAAGTGGATGGAAAAGCGTACTGTTTTGTAGAAAAAAAAAATCAGAGGCCTAGTTTTGGATTAATCTCCCTCTTCCTCACATAATTAGTACATTTTATAACGCTAACTCTAAATCCAGATGTTTTGTGGAGATCTCAGAGGTTTGGTAGAGAACATAAGTGAATAAACAGGATCACGAAGACAAATGAACATGTCTCTGGGCAATACTGTGAAGCTGTTACATGATTGGAGCTCAAAAGAACTGCATGATTCTTCCAAATGTTTCTTAAAGGATAGTAAGCAGAAAAACTTTTAGTTTTGTGCATATTTTGTTGGAATACATTTTTTTACCTCCTTTTTTTAGATCAGTTTTGGTCATTGCCTTCTCCGCCTGATTGAGAACATGTGTCTCGTTTAAACACAGCAGCCAGGTCAGGGAGAAACGTAAAGAAATTAATTAGGTTGTAAAATAATACGTGAGTTTTGAACGTTTCACAGAGCTCTGTTTAATTCACTATATGAAAAAGAAGAGTATGGTACAACTGCAAGTCTACTGACATGACAACCCACCTAAACTGCCAAACTCATCGTGAAAAACTAAAGGCCAAGAGACACTGCATCCGTTTTGGTATCCTGTTCAACAAAAAGTCAGATTAAACATTATACGCAACAATTGGAACACGTTGAAGTTAACAGGGCCAAACAACAGACCACAAGTGACTCCGTGTGTCTACGTCTGACTGTCCGACTAAGATATGCTCAGGGTTTATTTTGGTCTAAACCACGTAGCAATTTGATGGTATTGTCATGGGTTATGCAGCACTTTCTGTTCGTCTCTGATGAAATCTCACCAAAATGCGTTGGAAGTTTGTGTTTTTGAAGTGACAAAAAAAAAAAAAGATTCTTAATGTACAAATGCTTCTGCGAAGGACTTTTGGTGCTTTTACTTAAGGCCTAGCACAAGAGAAAAGGTAGAGGGCTCTCAGCTGTATCATCGCTCTATCACCTGATAGATGTGCAGAAGGAAGGAATATCCTTCACACTTTGACACAAGACATGTGGCTGCACTCCTCAGAAAAACGGGGGAAGACGAAAAAGAGCGACTGCCCTTGCACTGGTTCCCTCTTCACTTCCCACAGTCATGTACACACATTCAGCCCCTTATCATTGCTTGTCATCAAACACTCATATCCTCGCATTGTCCCAAAGGAAAGCTGACCTCCCAGCTGCAGATATAAACTCAATGCAACCCCTGTGGTCCCCTCCTCCCTCTAATAAAGCAGGGCCAACGGGGGGCAAACATTCTGCTCTCCGAGTCAAAAAGAGTCACGCTTTGGCCAAGAACAACTGGACTTTCTGAATACCCAAAAGGGGAGTTGGGTTTCCCACATCAAGCTCTCTTTTCCTCAAGATTTGAGTTGCAGCTGTGACCTTATGTGATGTCTTGGAGTTCAGAGGAGAGGGTCAGAGGGTCAGGGACAGCGACAGAGAGGGAGTGTTTGAATAGATACAGACCCAACTCTTCAGCACCACGAAGATAAAGCAGAAACCTAACTTCTGTGTTGTCGTTGCTTGGCTTCTTTCTCTCCTGTTTCTTATAAAAGTACCCCCAAAACATGTTTTAGTAATCTGTAATCACTTCTACCACTGGTGGTCCAGATTCTTCACCCAGCATGGTGCACACATACCCCTTCGTTTTATGGTTTACCCTTCCTTTGTCTATATACAAGAGCAGAGATGCGCTCGCAGACCATGCCCTGCAAACTGCGATCAGGCCTGTGGTAAGCTACTGAGGTCAACGCAGCTGAAGTCAGAACCACTTTCTGCTTAAAGCTCTACTGAGCCATTTCGTGTAAACAGCTGATATATCTGTCACATATGTGCCACACATCAAAAAAGAAAAAAAAAAAAAAAAAACAAACATCAAAGTTTCACCAGCACTTCTCATTAACCCGACTCTCGCTCAGAATTGGGTGACACTGCAAATGTGTGTTGTCTAGATACACAACCACCGTGCCGTGTAAGACTTGAGTCCGATGAAATGCGCCGCTTTTTACTTTCAGAGAGCGGTACATGTTTTTCAAAGAAGAGAATTGCATACAGTTGACAAATAATCTTTGCATCCTCTGTCCTAAATTACACCATTAGGACTACCACCATTTTTTGTTTTCAACTTTCTTTCTTCAGCGTCAGAAGTTCACATCCATTTCCGTAACATTTACTACAGCTGCCTTGAAATTGTATGACTTGTGTCAAATGTTTTGTTCATAATCCACAAACCCCTCACCATAGCTAGCTGAAATTTTGCCCCACTCATTCTGACAAAGGAACTGAAACAAAGGAACTGCGTCTTGCACGCGCAACACTTTTTAACTACCCACAAAGTTTTCTGCACTTCCAAAGCATCAAGTTTTGCTGTCTTTAAACCACTCTGTAACTAATTTCATATACACTACATGATGATACTAGCTTTAACTTCCTTATTGATGTCTTTACAAATTTCACCTTTGTCATTCTCAAATTTGAGGTAGGAGCATGCACCATATGCTAGGCTGCTAGCATCTGAGAAGTGATGTAGTTCTGTTTTAACAATTTATCCAAATCCTTGGGGATGATAACATCTTTGTATCAGTAACCTCTTCACATCCTGAAGGCTGCCTGAAGACTTGTTAGTCCGGTGGGAGAAGTGGAAGTTCAGAGGGTCATCCCATCCAATACTTCTGCGGCACAGATCTTGTAAAATGCATTTCCCATTCAGAACACGACCAGTTTCTTGTTTCTTGAACTCCGTGTATTAAGAGCCTTTGCTTTCCTGGAAAGATCATTTGAAGAAGTTCTAGACTTTAACAAAAATGGAGAAGCAATAGAATAGCATGCTATACGTGCTTCCTTTTGTATGAATTTAGAAAAACATTCAAAAGATGAATATTCTCCACATGCATCAAGTACTTCAACAGCAACACTAAATGTTGATTTCTTTGTGTTTTGACAGTTCAAGTCATTCATTGGCACAATGACTCTACCAGCTTTCATAGGCCTGCCCTCATTAGCTACGGCAGTAAAAAAAAACATTACAAAGTGCAAATACCATCAAACAAAACAAAATAAAACCACCAACAATGCTAATCAAAACAGACAAACATCCATAAACAATCTGCAACATTCTAAAATTTTGAAAATTCACTTTAAATAATTTACAATAAATAATCTACAAATATAAATTATTTGGGCAACTTATTTTAAATATCTCACTATCCATTACAAAACCCCATAATCTTTTTACTCTGTGCACAGTCCAAGAGTGTCACACTGAACCTGTGTGAGCTTTTATGTTTTCTTTTTTGGTGTGGTTTTGGGAACTGACGGTCTGACTGACCGTGACATCTGCTGCGCTCCTCCTGAGCATTGCACCAATTCCGGATTACAAACAATTTTGGTAATTCTAACAGTCTGATGTCTGATTTATTGTCAGACCTAAGGGGAAAAATTAGATATGTATTGTCACACAGGATATGTAGATAACTCATATCAAGTGTGCGTAGAGCTTTTCAATTGATTACATTTGTTGAAAAGAGAAAAAAAAATCCATCCTAAAAAAATGGCTTTAGATGATGACAATGTAAAAATTGGTTTAAGTAGCAAAAGATGCAGCGTTGAATTGTCCTGAGGTATCAAAACTGCCAGGCAAATATAATAAAATACAATTAAAGTAAAATTTCAAATTCCTTTAGACTTACTTTTAGACAAAAATAGATTTTTGTAGTGCAAGAAATCAGAAAGAAAGAATAAAAATAACAAAATTGAAGACAACACAATCAACATGTTAACATCTATTTTAGAGTTGTGAATATGGCAACAGGTTATCACCCTGGGATCACGTTTCATTGAAAGTTTCAGAGGTTGAGCCTCTTTAAAGTTCAATACTTCAGATACCTGCAGATTCTTCACAGAGCTCGTGATTCCTGATAAGATAAGCCGGGCGACTGCAAACACGTCCTGTTTCTCTGCAAACGCGGCCAAAGGCTCTCCACTATCACTTCTTCTGTTTTCTGTCACAGTCGGCCCAGACTCGTGTGACACAACAGGGGTTCTCTGCTTGCTAAGTGTGATTACACTGTTAAGGAAGCGGCCCTTGATTAATTCTCTGTCAAATCTGAGGAGGCTATTCTTTTCTCCGTCCAGTGGGGAAACCGACATCATCAGGCCGCAACGTCGAATAAAGATGCCATCACACTCCACACACGTTTTCTCATAAACAACTTCTTTTTCTTTCTTTCTTACGTTATTGCAGCCGACTATGGGAACCCTGGCAGTGTAAGTGTAATACCATTAGAAACCCAGAGTTTAGTAATAACTGGCGTTGGCGAGGTGACGCACCGGGCCTCGGTTGTGCCATGTCCTCATGAGAACCACTCAAATGTCAGGCTGCTTGGTGAAACTGAGAGGAAAAACAACCGAGCCGGCTTGCAGAAAAAGTGTGGGGGCACGAGCAGATCTGTGGGGTCTGACCCAGATTTCTGCTTCAGTCAGACGCTGACTTTCAGCCACAATCCTCACTGACTGAATACAGACGGCGTGCCACTTGTGCGTCTGTGGTTTGCAACCGAAGGTGTTAAGAATATTGCCCAATGTTTTTTTTTTGTTGTTGTTGTCTCATATGTTTTTTTTTTTCCCCTCTCTTTGAGCTGTCTGGCAGTTAACGTGTGAGAGTTAAAAACGGCACGGCTTTACAGTCACAATTCCCACAAGACGAACACGCCTAAGAATGAACATGAAGGCTAAATTGCAGAAAAAGTAGTGTGGATCCCTTAATGAACGACCCTTTCTCACTCCGCTCTGTCATTATGTTTCCTTAGCGGCTTTCTCAGACACTTTGTTGGTGTTCCTCAGAGGGTTTTATTTATTGTTTCCTAATCGGTTTTATATCTCTGCAGCTATTATTTTTGCTGTGCTAGGATTATCTGGACTCCACGTGACTTGAAGTAATGGCAGTATTTACGTTTTTTGCGTGTAAAAGTAGGCAATTGACAATAAAATTACCACCAACAGGCAGTCATTGGGCCTCATCTCCCTCAGCTTAAGTATTAATATTCTAACCTTGTGAGCTGTTTTTCTGCGCCTGGAAATGCTTTCAAGCATTACCTGGGAAGATACTGTTTTTCAGAACTATCAGCACTGAAGTTCAGGTGAACTGAAGCCATTTCTAAACATTTTTGAAAGCTTGTACAGTTGTTTCATTTTGGCTCATAGTGAGAATTTTTACTGGTGTTTTGGTTGTGCCCTAATTTGCATTTGTGACTTGTATTTTTTCCTTCCACTACTAAGGTTGTGCTCTGTATGTCCTCTGGTAGGACGCATGGAATAATAATAATAATAATCATTATTATAACATCGCTGAAAAGTATGATAAGATAGATAAGATAAATCTTTATTGTCATTGTCACAAGAACAACGAAATTACAATATATAAGAAATACATAACAAATAACTGATAAAAAAAACCTAATAAATAAGAACAGCCACATTCTCACACCCACTTCATTCATGGTGATTAATGGTTGTTTTTGATTGCATTTAGTTTTGTTATTGCTGTAGGGTAAAAACTGTCTCTGAGACGGTTGGTTCTTGTTCTGATTGCTCTGTATCGTCTGTCTGAAGGCAGCAGTGAGAACAGAGAATGTCCAGGGTGAGAAGTGTTCTTTGTGATGTGTTGTGCTTTCTTTAGACAGCTGTCGCTGTGCAAGTTCTCCAGTGAGGGGAGAGGGCAGCCAATGATTTTTTGGGCTGTATTCACAACCCTTTAGAGAGCTTTCTTTGAGCCGCAGTGCTGCTGTTATACCATACGCAGATACAGTAAGTCAGTCTGCTCTCTATGGAGCACTTGTAGAAGGATACCAGCAGTTTCTCCTTGATGTTGTCCTTCCTGAGAACCCTCAGGAAGAACAGTCTTTGCTGGGCCTTTTTTGTCAGCTCAAAGGTGTTCATGTTCCATGTGAGGCCCTGCTCAATGAGGACCCCCAGGAAAACAAGATGTATTTAGTGGCAACATTATCTGTAAAACACCTGACTCTTAAACCTGTGAATGTGTGTGAGTAGGCTTGTGTGTGCCAACCTGCCATAGTGACCAAAGATGGCCATTGCATCCATCCATCCATTATCTGTTCATCCTTTGTCCCTAATGGGGTCGGGAGGGTTGCTGGTTTCTATCTCCAGCTACGTTCCAGTCTGTCGCAGGGCAACACAGAGACATTCAGGACACACAACCATTCACACACCCACTCACACCTAGGGAAAATTTAGAGAGACCATTTAACAGTCATGTTTTTGGACTGTGGGAGGAAGCCGGAGAACCCGGAGAGAACCCACCATGCACAGGGAGAACATGCAAACTCCATGCAGAAAGACCCCGGGCCGGGAATCGAACCCAGGACCTTCTTGCTGCAAGGCA
Organism: Gambusia affinis; assembly: GCF_019740435.1. Classification (NCBI taxonomy): domain Eukaryota; kingdom Metazoa; phylum Chordata; class Actinopteri; order Cyprinodontiformes; family Poeciliidae; genus Gambusia; species Gambusia affinis. The sequence continues at coordinate 4,763,483 of NC_057886.1, forward strand.
ACAGCGTTACCCACTGCACCACTGTGCAGCTCATCCATTGCATCCATATCCTGAATATTCAGAATATTCAGGAAGATATGTTGAATCATAAATTTTTTATTTATTTATTTATTTTAACAATTTCCATGCAATTTATTTGAATAGATAAGGCTTCTCAGTAAAAAAATCTGTAAACAGAAAAAGATATCGGAATGTGTAATTTTTTTTAAGTACTCTGGCAACTTAATTATTGACATTTTTGAAAAGTTGTTCTATGCTTAAGACATAAAATAATAAGCTTTTTATCTCTGTTCTGACAAAATATCATGCAGCTAAACCTTTTACTTGACGTCTACAGCTGCCTCAGTGCTGAGAAGCTAAGCTTGCTAGCACATTCGAGGTTAGCTAACTTAAGCTGGAAACAAATATAAATTCTGCTCCATCACAGAAATTTTCAAAAACACAGGTTTTATAGCATTTTGTACCTTTAAGTAAACTGGCATATTTTAAAAACCTGTAAGAAACCTCATAAACATATCAGTCATATCATTTTCTGCGGGACACCAAACGGTAACAGCTAACTAGGACCAGCACAGAGTTAGCTCCTTGCACATAGTTAGAATCTAACTCCATAGGTAGCTATGGAGTTAGCACCTAGCTAACTCCATTAAGTAGGAGCACATAGTTAGCTTCTAACTAGGTGCTAACTATGTGCTGGTCCTAGCTAACTGTTACCGTTTGGTGTCCCACAGAAAAAGATATGATTGATAGCTCCTACCTAATTATGAGCTGATCTGTGAAGCAGCTCACTGCAGGAAGGCTACATGATCAGATGTCCTGACTAATTATCAATTATCAGCCTTTCAGATCTCAGATATTAGCCTAGTGTTTAAAAAACTAAACTGGACAACAAGCTCTTGAAAACTAGCACTAAATTTAGACATTATTTGTTATTTGCTTGTTGAATTAAAATCAAAATGGCAGTAATAAATGAACTAGATAAAATTATGTGCTTTTATTAACAGAGGTAGGAACAGTTGCTTAAACATTTAAAATAAAAACAATTCGGTTAGGTTTTTGTTTTCACCTTATAATAAACTGAAAATAGTTCACAGTGAAAGTTTTACAGTGAAAGTAGCACATCATCCCATGCGTTGTGTAGTATATTACTAGTGAGGAGAGCACCCCCCTCCTCTTCAGTGAGTTTATGAACTTACACCTACAGTACTGAATATGAGCCTGAAACCATCCATTAGTAAAACCAGGTTTTTACAGTGTAGATGTAAACTTAGCTAGCTTTGGTTGAGTTTTCCAAGAAGTAAAAACAGGCTGAAACAAATTAATTATATCAGGGGGAAAAAAAACCTTTCAAATATTCAATATGTTCTTTTTTGCTGTGTTTGATGTAAAATCTCACACTACAGCACTGAAAAATGACATTTTGTCTTCTATCTGCTATCTGTTTCCACACAACTTTCAGTGGCCTTGCAAATGCACACTTTGCAATGACTGAGCGTGAAATGCGAGACGAGGGGGGAAATGAAGTTCCGCTCCGCGTAAGGACGGGTGATGCACAGTACAGGAAATAACAGATAACACTGTCACCTCTAAACAATCTCATATTCTTAATGGCGTAGAATAGATTTCAACACAGGCCAGAAGGTCTTTAAGACCCAAGTGTGATTATATTCGTGATCATTTCTTTCTTCTTCTTCAGTTTGTTTGGTGGCATGCTGGTGTAACTTTGATTCTCAGCAATGTTTCTGGTGCAGACCATACATTCACACTCAACAGTTTGTGCTTTTTCGCCTACTGCCGCGGTTAGGGCTTTAAAGCTGGTAAATCAACAGCTGAGTTCTCAATGGTCTTTTTATTTATTTATTTTATTTTCTTCTGGTGCAGAGTCGACGAGCTGGGTTAAAACTGTCGTGTTGTGTCCTGTCAAATGAAAAACAGACCCTGTAGAGGCCTGAGTGTGGCTCCAATTTGGTAATTAGTCATTTTCTGCAGCTGAACACAGTCAGTAATTATGTGTTTTGCACAACAACAGAATGCTGCTTTTTTTAAAACGCACATCCAGATGGTCTCCGTTAGGAGTTTAGACATGCAGGCTTGTGGTGATGCCAGCCGGCCTGAAGGTGAAAACCCTTGTATTTTTGATGGTAATGTCACCTGGCTGCAGGGGCTGAATCACTAGCTCTGAGCTAAACAGAAACCCACCGACCCTGGTGTGCATTTGATGTGTAGGCTGGTTCTCACGGTTGGAAACAGTGCTTCACATGAAGCACCATATGTCCTTTTAAAGTGAGCATTTAACCCAGCCACTGATAAGGACATGCACCAGCCCCTGGCTTTTGTTAAACTGTCTTTAAAACAGCAATAAAGTCTTTTTAATTTACCTGTAAGTGGCCAGCAAGTCTTGACGTGTCTTAGGTTTTACTTTGACCCTCCTGGAGTCATTTAGAGGAACTGCCTTTGAAAGTATTCATCTGTTGAACCATTTCATGTTTGTCAAGTTGTTGGCACAGCGCTGTCTTATTAGACCGGGATTTGGAATACAAACAAGCGAGAGTCTCGATACAAATTCTCGACTGGATTTAGGTCTGGTCTTTGACTAGATCATCCTAACGCATTGCTTTACATTTAAGGTTGTGGTCCTTATGTCCTGCTAATAACGTAAGGCAAAGCCGTAATATGTTCACAGCACGTTTTCAGCAACAAGGCAATTCAACATGCTCTGTATAATAATAATAATAATAATAAGAAAGCTAAATAAAAAAACAAAAATGGAAAAAACAAACCACATTGCAATGGCAAAGTGAAAGATGTTCCAGTTGTTATTCTGTGTTTCAGCATTTTAGAGGAGCTTAGAGCAACTACATGCTGCTTCTCCGTGTTTGGTTCTGACTGGTGATGCAGAACCAGGAGACCTGAGAGGCCTGGAAGGTTGATACAACACCAGCAGATCTTTACTGTACTTTGTCAGTTCAGTGATTTCTTTGATTTGAGTTTGTAATTTAAAGACTGGATCTGTAGTAACTCAAGCTGTGTGTTGACTCTAAATTGTACATCTTTAGACACAAGTTAATTACTTCAGTTTTCTTGTATTTATTGTTTGTCTGTCTGTCTATTGTTTTCCTGCCCCTTTTTTGCCTCATTCATAAACAGTAACCTGAGATACTCCACGACCTCATTCCCGACCCAGAGAAGGTACTCTACCCTTTCCAGCTCAAGGCCATGGTGTCGGATTTGGACGGCCTGGCTGCTTCACGCTTGGCAGCAAACCGTTCCAGTGCAAGCAGGAGATCACAGCCTACAGAACCACAGCATCTACAACAAAAAGACAAGAGAACATATCCCAAGGGGACCAAACTGGAGTCTCTCAACACTTTGATATAAATTCTGTCCTGAAAGATTCTGACCAAAATCGATGTCAAAGGGCAACCATGGCGGAGTCCAACTCTCACCAGAAACGGGTCTGGCTTGCCGCTGGCAATGTGGACCAAGCTCTGGCACGGATCGAGTTTGGTTTATTCTCCAAATTTCAACCTGACAGAATTATTTATGTGCCACTTCATAGTCGCTTTTAAAGTTGTCTCTCTGTTCACTCCTGTAAAGAGCTGTCTGCCTTCACAGGGCGTCCCGAGCCAGAGGCCACAATCAGTTTGTTTTCAAGGCCTCTGAAGGCAGACGGGTGGGAAACAAGCAGGGGGGAGTTTCAGGAGGATAAGAGTCAGAGGAAGAGGTGGGGGGAAAGTTTTGGAAAAGTGGGAGTAGGAAAACATAAATTCCAAAGAACGTTTGTACCATTTGTTGTTCGTATCACCAGTTGTGCTCAGTTTGTCTGCAGTTTGGTTTTTTTGGGCTGTCAGCTCAGAAAGTTACAACAAGCCTCGCTTTCATCCTCGAAAAGCTTACGTTGAAACCTTCACGCTTACGGTGCCTCGCGTGATTGCATATGGAGAACAGATCAGTGTTTTCTGTCACTGACAGGAGAGCCAGCCCAGACGCTCCCGTCAGCTCCGCCGTCTCCACTACAGGAGAAATGCAGGCCTTCTGTCGGGGTTTGCAGAGACTCCAGCGCCGTGGACTCGAGAACATCCCTAAAGGCAGCTGGTTGGGTTGGTGGGTTGTGAGTAACTGGTGCCTCCTTCACTCGTGGTTACGCTTGGGAAGGAGGTCACAGACCCACCCGCCCTGTGGGGAGCCCAGCCTGACACGGACGAGGGGGAAATAACAGGGTGAGCCAGCCTGAGGGAGTCCTATACATCCACCCTCTAATCAAAGTTACCTCACTCACATGTGGGCAGAATAGGAGTGTACTGCAAAAGATTCATACAATGAAGATGCAGTGCCTCTTCAAACCTGGCAGCCAGTTTTTCTGTGACATTTTAACCACCATATATTCATACTTTGTCTACAAGTGCAAATTTCAATGTATTTCACTGGGATTTCATACTTTGATGCCCCGAAAGCAGCAAACTGCCCAGGCGATTTGTGAAGTACCTCAGAGGACATTAGAGAACAGACAGCATCATGAAGACTAAAGGCTCCCCACATAGCCCATCCAACGGGGCAAAATCGCTTCTCATTGCCGTAGACGTGTGGTAAAAATCGCGTCATTTTGTCCGCAGCGTGGTTCTGCCTGTCGAACTCGATTCCAGACTCGGGTTGAACTGTTTCGCCTGAACTCTCTGTGACGTGTTGTATGATTGATCAGAAGTTTGTGGCTGTGTTTTATGCGGAAATCTGCTCAAACGTCAGTGTAGATATTTCCCTTTAACTATCAGGTTTTGTTTCTGCAGAAGACATGGATACTTTTGTTATTTTGGGACATTATCGGCGAACGCCGATTATTACATGTGAGGCCGATCTCATCCACAGATCTTATCTATAAAGCTCTAAAAATCAGCCTCTGTCCCCCTTCGCTGTGCCATCAGAGAGGTTTGACTGACAGACCAGCCCACCAGGTCATGTCTGGATGTTTGCAGTTAACAATAGTCATCTCACTGTTACCATCTCAGCAACTTTCTTCCTACGTTGAGCAACATTTCAGTCCAAAAAATTGTGTTCGGCCAAAATCTGAATTGACAGGTCGGGTGTTTATAAAGATCGATAATTCCCAGATTGGCAGAAAACTGCTATCAGTGCACCCTTACTTTTGAGGAGTGTTTATGTGACACGGTAAAAAAATCATGTGCATTTGTACGGTTCTTCACTAAATAACTACTCCAATCATAAGACTGGAAAATGGTTACGAGCGCCCGGATGGAAATTGTAACGTCGTCGTTCACGGAGAAGACGTTCTGCGGAAAAGTGAGGCGTAGCTCCGTTCACCGTTTGTTAAAAACAAAATGGAGGACGCAGGGAGGGAGAACGAACTCGCGCAGGTAGTGGCGTGACGTATGCTGAAGCAGAAGCGGCGTCCCGCGGGTGGTCTGTGCCGCCGCGTGAAAGGTGTGTGCGAATACCAACGGTGTTCGCTTGGGACCCGTCTCAGGTCAGACGGGTCAGGGAGAAAGTTCACGAAATGTTTAAACCAGAGTTAGGTTAAAATAATACCACAAGCTGTGAAAGTCGCACGTAGATCTTTTCAAAATGAAGAGAGTTTGACACGACTGGAAAGCTGCCCAGACGTGGCAACAGTTAGCCGTTTTCGCCTGAGATCTTGCCTTCAGGGAATTTCTTGAAGAAAAAAAATGTATGTTCACTGACATTTTTTACTGTTTTATTGAGCTTAAGCTGTGTTGGCATGACAAAATCAAAAGCAACGTAGTGTAAAATACCTTCCATTGTAATTGCGGACAATGACAGTTGTCGGCAGCGTTTGACAATGCGTCGACTTTAGGAGGTGGATCTAAAAATGTCCCTTTTTTTTATTCTTTCGTTTGTTCTTGTTTTTCTTTTTTCTTCTTTGAAAAACCACAGAAAGGTTTCCTTCCACTTGACATTTGTGTGCTGCTTTCTGGTGGTCTGTCACCTAATGTCACAATTAAATATACTATGGTTTGTGGCTGGAACTTGAGAAAATGTGAAAATGTTAAAGGGATGTGAGTATTTTTTTGCAAGGGTGTGTACACAAACGCAGACACAGGATAATGTTAAAATACTACATGTTCATCTACACCTTAGGTTATAGAAAACCATGCAAAGTTTCAGAGGACAGAATACAAGAAGTTGTTCATTGAAGGAAACAAATGGAGTAAGAAAACGTAGAAAGAAGCATTGAAAGTCCCTGTGACCGATGCAAAGTGGATTTGACCAACTGAAATAATCGTCAATAATTCAGTAACGTTAACGAGAAAGTACTTCCTGAATTTAGTTGTTTTTTTTTTCTTCTGTGCTTTAACATGGCTTGATGCTTAACATGAATGTAAACACACGATGTTGGAAACCTCCTGAACCAAATCTGGATTATTTCACCTTGCTCAGAGAAAATGTTTTTACTGTTTCACTGATGACAAGTGTGATTTATGGCCACTCAGACATCAAGTACATTTGTTTTATTTGAACTTAGTCTGTTTTACCTCCGATACATGTGACTCCTTTCATCGAGTCATTAAGTCAGAAAGATGGAGGGTAAAAAACACAAAAGAAAGAATTCAGTTGAAAGGATGTCGAGCTCACAAAGCTGATGCAACATGTGAAGGATTTTGGCGTCGTGTGATTGAGGCTTTGCTGCCAAGCGCAGAAAAAGGGCAGGAGGCTGAACGCTCACATTGTGCCGGCCCTGTGTGTGAGTGCTGCTGCGGTGCGTTTTAAAAAAAGAAAGTCTTAGTGTCGTCAAGTTAGCTTTGTTTGAGCCGCGGCGGCGTAAACCTGGTTTCCACGTGGCCCGGCTTAGAGCTGCATGGCTAAAAAAAACATCACCGTTCTCTTACATGCAGAGTTACAGCAGCTCAGGTTCTGTCTGGCAACTTTATGGTCACCATTTGGTCTGATGTCAGCAATAAAAACACAGCCACATTAGGATGATGACAGCTTTTAAGCCTGATATGATCAGAGCAGAGCAGAGCGAGTCAGCATGAATTCTCCAATAAATCAAAGGAAATATTTATGGGCGACGGAAGTTCAGGGGGAGGATCTGTCCACTTAATGTCCTCATTGTCCAGAAGTATGCGGGCCTTTTTAAAGCTGTTGAAGGGTCAACCAAGAAGCAAAAACGTCACATAAACCCAAAGTATACTCATACTTATAAAAGCTTCTTGTTGGAGGATTAATTTGTTGTTTGAATCCACCTAATTCCTGCTGTGAAGCTTCTGGTAGGATAGCAGAAGCTTCAGTGAAGTGGTTTATTTTGACGAGTAACTGAGTAGCTGAGCTCAGTTAAGCTGTACTTTACAACCAAGTGGTTAGCAGTTTAAATTCCTTTTTCCATGATTTCATACACCATCGCTGCATTTGGTCTTTAAATAGCCAAGATGCCTGTCGATGCATATTTGATACATACCAGGAATATCAATGGAAGCACTTTGGTGCCTTCTTGAGGTCACAGTGTTAACGATATGCAGTTGTGACTCTCACTGTTAGATACTGTAATGATCGACTTGAATGGCTTGCACAGAAGGAAATGTTGTAAATCAAAATCAAAGTCTTGTTGAGCATGACACATACTACGCATCTGACATGGAAGAATATATCTACTTTAGGCAATTTTGCCCAAATGTATCCAATTTAGGCAGGTATGTGACAAATTTGTGACTTTAGGCAAATTTGTGCCTAAAGTCATATTTGCATCATACCTAAAATTATTTCTATGTACCTATCCATCCATGTGTTGTATTTAGACTAACAAGCATTACTTGATTTTCTTTTTATATAGTTGTCTATACATTCCTGTAGTAGGGGTCAACTTTGATGGCTCCACAGGTGTGTGTTGAACACGCGCCCAAAGTGAAAAAGTATTACTGTGACTCAGTTTATATCAGACCTTAAAGCCATTTGACTACTTTGTCTGCTGCAGGACAAAACTTGTGTGATGCATTTGAAATGTGGCTTGAATAAGCTGCTCAATCAAAGTCTGGAGACTCTTGATCAGCTCTGAAGTGTCCCAGAGAATCATCATCATGCAGAATAAAATCATTACCATAAGTTGTGGTTGAAGAAACTAGAATCCAAGAGAGACGGAGAAAGTTCTCCGTCTGTGATGTCTGCGGCATACAGGAGTTGCTTTTGTCCATTGAGAAAGTTAAGTCATTCCAGGTTGCTTTATATCAACAAACCAAGCGAGAATAGTTTGGAATGTGAGGTGTGCATCGCTTTTTAGAGGTTAGTTTTAAAGTTTAAGACATACTCTTGCCGAAGAGTTTACTTGGGCTAACTAATCAAATTGAGCAACTGGACAGGAAATCAGAGAAACTGTGGAGGTAAAATGTCCACCTCTAATTTTCAGTTGATGTGGTTCTGAATTTCTTTCAGCTCCTGCTGTAAGTGTTTCACAATGAGCACGGCGCGACTCTATTGGGCAAATGGCAAAGAGCAAACAGTAGTTGACAGAAAGGTGTAGGTGTAGCTAAAGTTCACAAAAGGTCTTAAAACATGACATGAATTAGCTGTGGGGAAGAAAAAAAAACACCCATAGATCTCTGAGACTGTTCAAAGCCAACAAAATAAAAGTCACAAGTATACAACATCTTTACTTCAGCCAAAAAGTCAAGCCAATTCCTGCAAAGACCTTATCGCTAAAGCAACAAATTCCTTTCACTTCATCACAACTTAAAAAACAAAAGTGTAAAAAAAACTCCAGGGACAAACATTTTCCCCTTCCAGTCCTGTTTTTCTTGGCCTTCAACTTGCTGGAGAAGCTTGGAAACTGAAGCTGGTGAGTGATCCCCCCTTCATAACTGGCATATCTTTGAGCCTTATGAGAGCCCTGTTCACCATTTTCCCACACGCACACACACACACGCACACACAAAACGAAACGCGTTCCCTTTGTGACACATCCAGCCGCTTAGTCATAAATTATTTACTGTTGTAAACATGGCTGAGTCAACTTGCCCACTTGCCTGGGCCTGTTCGGTTCTTGTCTGAATTGTCTTTTTGCGGTCCCTCTGAGTTAGGATGATGCAGAGCTCCAACCACCTGAAATATTAGGTGCATATTGTTTTTTTTTTGGTTTGTTCTTTTGTTTTATAGGTGTGACTTTGGCTCAGTGGGAAGAGTCGTCATCTTATGGCAGGGGTTAGAAACGCGTTATGTAAGGGCTTGAACGTGGAGGTGGTGAACATGGATCTAGAGTCAAAGTACTTAGACGGATCATAAAAGCGCTTTAGACATGCAGTTCACTGCCAGTCAAGTTGTGATTGCTCTTTGCGTTAATGCTTACAGGGTTGCAAACTCATTTGCATCCCTTTGACTTTTTTGGATTTTGCTACGTTACATCCACAAAGTTCAATGTATTCAGGCCAAATTTCACGTAATAGACAAGTGGAAAGGAAATTTTGCACTTGATCCTCGTTGTACATTCTTGTCTGTTTGTGCAGAACCTTACGACCGTCTTCATAGTGAAATGAATAAAAGTGATATTAGGCGACCAACTGTCTGTTTTATGACATCCGTCATTGTGGAGTGGACCGCTTTCTGAATTGCGTGATGTCGCATGCAACAAGTCAATATAAACAAACCGAATTGAATTGGTTTGTTCAGGCAGTCGTTGGCTTCCAAACACACACAACGTCCAAAGAAGAATTTGTAAAATGTTCTTTTCCAGTTATGCGCTACTTTGTGTTGGTCCCTCACATGAAATCCCAATGAAAAAAAAATTTTATAAAAAATCTAGTTTGTGTTTGCAAAGTGTCAAAAGGTGGAAAAAAAAAAAAAAGTTGACCTGGACTTTCCGTCACCGGTCGGTCATGACAAGGAAGCAGGCGTCAACGTACTGTACGTGTCCTCGACTGATAATCTGCTGGAACATACAGAAAACACACACACACAAACACACACACACACTTCAAGTGATTTATTAGCGGAAACCGCCAGCGAGGGCTGAGGTGTAAGTTCACATTTTACAGGCAATCACACTCTTCCACTGAATCAGCAGAATCTGTCGCGGCGATGCATATTTACAGGCATTGAGTAAACTCGATCTACATGTAGTGATTTTTCTAAACTTTAGTGAGCTTGACCATGTGGTGAAGACTCTTCCATGAAAGACACTTTGTTGGTCTACGTAACTTAAGGAAATTATTCAAATCCACCCTGGAGATGCATGAAACACATCAACCAATGACAATCTGTTGTTATTTCACCCTCTGTGTAAAATAACAGCAGATCGAATCGTGTGTTTGGGACGCTGGCAGAGAAAAAACGAAAAACACACACAAGAGAAATCCAAACTATTACATGTCTCGTTCCAACCCATCCACACCTGCTGCTCCTGCTGTCCAGGGATGTCAGAAAGGTCACAGGCCTGGAAAACATGTGAAGGCTAAAAATAAAAATAAAAAAAAGAAACTCCAGGTGGGTTTGCCGTAAAGGAATACAAGCGTCAGCGCCGAACCTGCCGGGTCAGTCCTGGAATGTCCCGACTTCACAGCTACAGCTGATGAGCTCAAGTTTGTTTTTGGTTGATGTTTTTTTTTAATTATTATTATTTAGTTATTATTACAACTAAAAGCTTGTCAGCGTCCAAACAAACAAGAAGGAAGTTCATTTTTTATTGGATTGACAGGAAGAAATTCTGGTTTATTTCAACTATAATGCAGTTTTGGAAGGAAATTAAAAACATTTTCTGTCCCAAATAAAATGTTTCACATTAATAATATACATGATTAAATCAGGTGGTGACAAAATGCAACATTTTTCTTGGAGATTTGCTGGGAGCGTAAACTATGAAAACTAATAATTTGTATTAGATTAAATTGAATTAAATTAAATTGAATTAAATTAAATTCATGTACAAGTGTACACACCCCGTGTCTCTCTGTTGGAGGGATCGTGGCCCCGGTCCTGAAGCCCACCGGGTCATTAAATGTAGCACTGTAACCACTAAATACACACCCAAGACCCCCAGGGGGCCTGACCCCGGGGCCCTGACCCCGGAGCGTTTGAGGACCAGTTGCTTTGTAGGGCCCCTCTTCTTCTAAAGACCAGCAGGATAAGTGTTTCTGATCCAACCACTTGCTTCAGATGTTGGGGAGTAATTTACTGCGGTCCTTTAATGCCACAGCAGCTCTGACAAATGTTAAACTTCTCTATTTAAAGGGGGAACACACATACATTCCCCGCTTAAAGGGGCGGCTCCAGATGTATAAAATGAGGCTCCTTTAAAAGGGTAAAAGCAGTTAAGATGGAGCTCTGTTGGTGTCTCGCACTGTCCCGGACAATTTTATGATGTTTTTTTTTCCCTCTATTTTTGATTTAAAGACACCAAAATTTTCCATCTTCACCGATTCCAGTACAAAAACTCAGTGATATAAAAGTCTATCCTCCGCTGTTGAACCCTTAAACCCTCGTCATGTTTGCATTTGAAGGTTACGTACACAGAAGCCGGTGATTATTTATGCAGGAAACGGATGTTGGAGGTTGTGCACCACCAGTGATCTTCCTGTGTCAAACATGTGCTGAGAGCTAAAAAAAAAAAAAAGGGAAGCGTTTCCAGCTAGAGAAATTCATAGAAAACTAAAGTGCAAAAGAATATTTTTATAGATTTTTACACGGATAGTTTTCTCTTCATAAGAATTCACTTGGATTGTTATGACTGATGGTATAAGTGGACCGTGATTTTAAAACAGCTAAAACTCAAGACTAATTATTCAAAAATAAATAAATAAGACAAAAAAGTAGCCACCGGACTCTTTTTGGGGGGTCACTGTAGTAAGGATATGATAGATTTTTATATTGGTAAAAAAAAAAAAAAAAAGAACTGACAAAAGAATTAAGAAAACTTAATTTGTAGTTTTAAGATGTTTATTTTCTTAGTTTTTGACTCTCCTGTGACGTCCTCCTGATACAGTTATATTCACTTTCAACTGATCCAAAGTGCAACACCAAATGTCCTATTCATTAAAAAAAATATATATATCTATCCTATTTCAAGTTCCTTTCATTGGCTCCCTGTTAAATCTCACACATTAAGACCTTAATAATCAGGCTCCATTATGCAGCAGAGATCTGATTGGTCCATATGGTGCTTTGCTCTCAGACTGCAGGTTTACTGCTGGTTCCTAGATTCACTTTGAGCTCCCAGTTTTAGTCCGAAGCCAGACACCCTGTCTACTTTTAAGTCTGGGCTTTAGAACGTTCTTGTTTTATCAGGCTTATAGTAGATTATCTCTGTAGTAATCCTGTTTTTAGGCTTAGACTGCTGGAATCAGCTACTTTCTCCTACTACTCTCCATTATCCATTTGTACAATTTACTCTTCTGCTCTGTTTCTCTTTTTTTGTCTCCGTGTTTTCTTCCACTGAACATCAGCTGCCTTCTGTAGATTATCACTTAAAGATGCAGTATGTAACTTTTATTTAAAAAAAATATATATATATACATATATAAATTTTACATATCTGTTGAAACTGTCATTATGTTGTGACTGTATGGATTAAGACAGATAATTTGTGAAAAGATTGAGGTCATTTAACTCCTCCCGTGCTATTTAGAAACAACCAATCAGAGCCAGGAGGCGGGGCTTAGCTCTGTCGATCATGCCCGTTTGCATGGCGCTCATACTAGCGCGTGTCGGGAATGCTAAGGCTAGTTAGCTTGGCTGAATGGTGAGTTGTTTCTCCATCAGTAACACATTTAGCAGCGCGTTAATGAGGTTGATTGACAGCGCTAAGGCCCTCCCCCCGGCTCTGATTGGTTGTTTTTGGTTGTTGTTTCTTCAGCTGGCAATAGCATCACTGAGAGGAGGTAAAGGGGGTTACATTTTTCACAGATTATCTGTCTCATAACATACTGTCACGACATGGTTATAGTTATAACAAATATGTAGAAAAAAAACATTCTTTTCTTCTTTTTTAGAAAAATTACATATCGCAGTTTTGCCTCTTGATTACTGTGTTTAATTTTGTCTCTCTCCTAAATAAAATAAACACCTTAATGAATTGAGAATATTTTGGACTTTGAAACTAACTCAAATCTTGTTTAGCTGTGTTTCTCTTCTAGATGAAACCACTGACGGAGCTACTGCTGTCTTTAACAGCTGCTGTATCTTTTCCCACAATTTTTCTGACATTTTGTCAGTACGAGGAATTGCTGCAAAGTTAACACATGAAATCCGATGGGTTTCCTTTTACGTAAAACGTTTTTAACAATTTGTACAACAAACCGAACTTGGTTGAATTGTTCAGTAACTCGGGTCAAACTGGAACATGTTCAGCATTCATTGTGAGTGAACGTTATCGCAAGGCACTGTGGGTGATGACACGATTTAGGAATTTCTAGTGACTGTCTCCTCCTCGTACCTCTGTCACCTGTGTAAGCAGTCGGCTGTTGTGTAAATAACCACCCAACGCAAATATTGATAATTGGTTTGCAGGAGAGAGCAAAACAGCTTTCACACAAATCAGTCGGAGGTTTTTGAGACTGGAGTCACTGAAAGATGGGAGAAGTCGAGAGCTGTCTAGCAGTTTATAAAATTTTGGGCGCACTGAACCTTAAAAGAATCTTGAACTATCTCCTTAATGTGTGATTTTAGGTTTTTTTTTTTATTGTGTGTGCGCTTAGAGAGACAACAACACTCGGGAAAAGTCTACTTTTCTTCTCTTCGTTTGAGCCTTTTAGAAAATCGCCCACATTGGCGAACTGCACAAGCTCAACTGCTCCAATTTACTACTATCTACGTAAATCATGATGCGGTTTCTGGAGTTACCTAAACTGCACGACCCGACCCCGGTGACCTCTAAGACTTCTCACTTCTAGCCTTTGGAAGGCCTTGCAAAATATAACCAGGAGTGTAGCATGTCAGCACACTCTTCTGCAGGTGAAGCCTTTGAGATTTTTCTGTGACATTCTTTCTGACACAAGCTGCAACCTGGCATCAAAGCAATCTCAGTCGCAACGATAACGGTATAGATTACCAAGACAGTGGGGGGGGAGAGAAAACAGGAAGTGAAAAACGTTTGACTGCAGCTTTTATGTGTCGATGTGCGGGTGTTTATCGTTTTTTTTCCCCTCTTCCTACAGGGGTCGTGCAGCCGTGCTCGCATGCAGCGGGTGGGGGGGGGCAAACACTCAAACATACCCTTGTGAGATCCTTCTCCACATTACCTCCGTCCTCAGGTCGTCTGTCACAACACTGCAGAAACTAACCGCTGCTGTCAGGGCCAATCAGAAAAACATACAAAAAAAAATGTTGGAAACATTGGTGCTGTTGCTCCACAGGCATTTGGCTCCAAGTGGGGACTTTCTGAGTCAATGCATGAAAATGTTAGCTGAGGTCAGAATGCGGCTGATGAAGTCTGGAGCTACGAACGTAATTTAATAATGTGTTTTGGTGTTTTAGTTAAAAAGCACTGTGATGGAATGGAAAGAGGTGTGTAAGTGATTCGTTTGTATAATAGTTCATCTGGAGTCTGTGTGGAACTGTTGCAGAGCGTTTGGAAGTGCTTGGAAAAGTCAGAAGGGGTTCTGCAGAGAAAATATACATATTATTTTGGTTCAATACTGCCCTCTGCTGTACAACGAGAAGATGTTCATTGATTCATTTTTAGGAAACCAGACCAGTGTTTCTCAACAAGAGTAGAGAAAAAAGGTAAACGAAACATAACGTGGTGTAAAAAAGAGACTCATCTGTTCCTCTTTGAACTTTAAATCTTCGCTGATAATCGTTTTACATCTATTAAAATCCATCATCCGACCAGACAAACAGGCACACACTCACACTTAAGAAGAATTCAGAGATAAATCAACCCGACAGTCATGTTTTTGGACTGTGGGAGGAAGCCGGAGTACCTGGAGAGAACCTACGCATGCACAGGGAGAATCAAACCCAGGACCTTCTTGCTGCAAGGCCATAGTGCTACTGACTGTGCAGCTGTGGCTAGCCGTAGCCGTAGCTATCAAAAGAATCTCACAATTACTGACCAGCTTCTTTCTTCTTCTTTTTTTTTACGCCTCCACTGGCATTTTGATAAATGATCTTTCATAATGAGCTCCAAGTCTTTGAGATTGACATGCCCCCTTCCCATCACCCTAAGCTCTGTCAGATTCCAGTCTGTACTCTTGCCGGACTATTTTAAATCTGCTAGGAGGATGAATAGGTCTAGCCTTAACGTTGCTGTTCCTAACTTTTATTTATTTATATATATATATTTATATATATATATATATATTTTTATTTTTTTTTTTAAATAGAGATTTTTTTCTTTTACTTATTTGTCAAAATGATCAATCATTATCAATAATCAATCTCCTCTGGCTTCTCCCAGTGCTCGCATGCAGGGGGGAGAGGTAAACACACAACCTTACCCCTGTGAGATCCTTCTCCACATTACCTCCGTCCTCAAGTCGTCTATCACAACACTGCAGGAACTAACCGCTGCTGATCAGAAAAAAATTAAATGTTGGAAATATTTTTTCCAACAAATATTTCCATCTGAGACAGGACACCCAACCGGCCAAGCAGTCAATTTATGACTGAATTATGAACTACTCAGTCAGAAACAATCATAGCCAAGCTGGAGGTTTTAGTGCTGCCAATCACTCATGTGCACCCAGGGTACACAGAAGAACATATTTTTGTAAAGCATGTGTTTTGTCCATATTTGTTAAAACGGCCACCATGTCAACACAGCGTGGTATATATGAGACTAGCCTGGTAAAAACCTTGTTGACACAATTTGCTTCGTCCAGATGGTCTGGGCTCCTGGCTACTGAGAAACGATTACCTCCAGGAGGCTTGGACTCTGCTGAGGTTTTTAAATTGCACCCAGTCGCTAACGTTTGCTCACGATGTACGCAATGCAATAGTTGGACTTTATGAGGCTTGCCGGAGGTTGCCTGCATTGTAAACAGCCGTCCTCCACTGCTAAGAGAGAAGTGCAGTCAAATGAGGTGACTGTTAATGTTAATTCAATAGTTGGAATCGAGACCAATTCAATAGTTGGAATCGAGACCAACACAAGTGAAGGGCTTTGTTCACTTCCCCCGCTGACATTGCTAAAACAAACAAACAAACAGAACAGAACATCGACGTCATTGTTCACAACTCCTCTTTCTGTTCTCTGATTGGCCCAGTTGAAATTCCCCCGGAGGAATCAAAGTAAACAGGAGAAATCTCAGACTGTCTGTGAAGGAGTTTTGAATCAAGCAGAATTGAAAGAAGACAATGTCCATTCTAGTATTAGACATATAATCTGTGGGGGAAAAATTAACCTCCTCCTCCTCCCTGACATACTACTGCCGTCTGAAGAAATGCACCGATTCCAGTCAAAAAGAAAAACTTAGCTAGCTTCCATGGCCATGCTAACTAGCTAGGAGCTAAGCTTTAAGAAGATGCTCATTTCGTTTTCCATCAGGACTTAGTACGTGCTCACTCTACCAAAGGTACCAAAAACTGATTTAATGACCATGACATATCTTTGCTTGATCAATCTAAATCTGCTACAGCAGCAACACACTGATTACCTCCATGACATTCTGTATTAATGAAGCAATTCATGCAAAAGTAGCTCTACAGAATACATTTTACACCGCACCATATCCCTTTTGGTGTGCTAACATTTCTGTATTTAAAAAGCTATTTTCATATTCTAAAACTGAGTCCTAATCACGGAAATAATCCACGAGATTTACTTTTTGGCCTGAAATGACTAAAAAAAAGTTCTATTCGGACTGTAGACGCACATTTGCGCCACCAGATGGCGCCACATCTAAGTAAATAAAAACACTGGCCTGTGATTGCTTATGCGTCAGATTTCCCCTCCTCCCTTTTTGGTTTGTGTTTTTATTTTAATTTTAATTTTTTTCAAACAAACCCACACAACAACAACAACAACAACAACAAGACGAGCGAAGAAAACCCGTTGTTTCTGGACACGCTTTTACGGCGGCGTCGAGCTGTAGAGGAGACGGGCAGCATCGCTCTGTTTGTCAGCCTATAAAGACACCGTGTTAACAAGAACCCTCGGCTCGTGAAATTTACACGTGTCCTTCCCCTCTAAATTCCGTGTTTGTTGCAGACGTGGGTTTGGCTCGGCTGCTTTCCGTGCAGCTGTGATTCACGGCGCCTTAATTGGGTTTAATTTAAAATAATAATAGCTAATAATAATTCTGCCATGTTTCAACTTTAGATTTTCAAAAGAACAACGACGTTGATGGAGCGGGCATCTTCATCCTGCTGATAATAATAATAATTATTATTATTATTATAGTATATCTCTCTCTATTTTTTGGTTCTATCTTTCAATCAGTGTGATGTGGCTTCAGGTTTTCATTGAGACAGGAAAACATTTCACTGGAGTAGCCCGCAAAAGCTCATGTTTTCGAGGTTTTTATGAATCCGGAGTGATCTGAGATCCCCGAGGCCGGATCCATTCCAGCCAAACGATTTTTTTTTATTTATTACCACGGAAAACAAAACAAACAAACAAAAAAAAATCTCCTGTGACTGATGACCCTCCACGCGACTCAGAACAATAATCTCTAATAATACTCTCTTTTGTAATTTAGGTAATTTGTTTTAGTTCAAAACCATATACGCGCGGATGCATGTGTGTGTGTGTGTGTGTGTGTGTGTGTGTGTGTGTGTGTGTGTGTGTGTGTGTGTGTGTATGTGTGTGTGTGTGTGTGTGTGTGGGTGGGTGTGTGTGTGTGTGTGTGTGCGGCCCCGCTTTGGTTGGTTTGAGCGTTTCCATATTTTGGCCGATTCATAAAAAGAGAAGAAAAGAACTATAGACCTCGTTCCAAACTGTAATGTTGCGTATCTTTTATGGCTTACAGGAATAACTTAATTTAAGAAAAAAGAAGGAAAAAAAAAAACTGGAGGCCATTTTTGTCAGTGTGTCACATCGGGAAACACTCAGCAACCAGCTTGGATGCGCAAGACGGGTCGGTTCGTCTGCATTGGAGGGAACGTCTTGTCCCCAGAACCTCGGGATCATCATACCTTTTTCTTTTTCTTTTTTTTTTTTTTTAAGTGTGGGTACTTGACGCTCCTTATTGAATCCATCAAGCGCACGCGGGCCTGTTTCCAATCTCAGGACATGCGTGATGAATTTGGGAAATCATCTACAGCTCTGCCGGTACCGCACAGCCCACCCAGTCCGGACCCAAGCCCTCCGAGCGCCCCCTCCCCTCTGAAGCCCCTCACCCCCACCGGGGTATCAATACGATTATAGAGGCAGGAAATGTGGGGATCCCCAAAACAAAATCAGCTCCCGTCATGAAACACAAACATAAAGAGAGCCTCCAAAAAAAAAAAAGAAAAAATCTTATTTGTCCCAAAATCACAATCAGGCTTTCAATCAGCCGCTTATTTATGGAAGTAATCTGTCGGGGTTTGCGCTGAAAATGGAGAACCCAGGCTGTTTCTGCCGCAAAATAAAGAGAACGAGTCAAATATGATCTGTTCCTCTTTTCATACACTCATAAAACAAACTGCTGTAATGCAATTTAAAACCCTTTGCAGTTTTTATTGGATACATTTTGGTTATTTGCAGAACTTTTAGCTTTAACAGCTAAATAAAAACTTAAATTAATATTAAATTCCAACCAGTTTGAACAATGTTCACACCCAATTTATCTAACTAAGATCCCCTTTTTTGATCTGCACTGACAACATAATCCTAAAACGTTATAGTAGCTTTTTTTTGTAAGTGCATTTTATTGTGATTTACTAGATATTAGGAAAGTTTAAAAGCTAATAAATGAGCTACATTTCAACAGATTTTTAAATGAATTTATTCAGCTAACGTAGATGGAAAAGATAATTTTACTGATTATTTTTTAAAAGCAAACAAATAAAAACAGCATTAATCAAGCGCATCATATCACAGTTTAGTAATAAAATGGTAACACAAAGGTGTAATATTTTAGAAATGAAAATCCAATAATGTCATGTCGTTGCCAGGTAACTGACAGGTGAGCATCGCCGTAATAGTTTAACAACTGGTTATAATTTGTTTACTAAACTCCAAAATTTTGTTCACTGGGGAATTTTTCTGCAGGAAAATAACTATTAGCTAATTAGACTGTAAATAATTAGGTAATTAGACGATATTATCTCATTACCACAATCAATTATCAAAAATAATAATAATAACACAAAAAATACAGCATCCCTCTTATATTTTACATTTCTGTACTAAATGGCAATAATATTTGCAACTACGAGATAAGAAAATGTAACATTTTAATTGATATCTTACTACTGTGCTGCATTAGAAATGGCTACCAGAATCGGGTTGGTATTAACTGATGTAATATGAATGAAATAGAAATAAACCTCTCAAATCTCCATGGCAACCATCATTCATTGGCCTCAAGTGGCCTCAAGAAACGTCACAGCAACCTTCTCAGCCTGCATGTGGACTTTTACTGAGACGAAGCATTTATTCATAATAAACATATCAGCTTCAACTGATGTTTTCTTTTATGTATTTATTTATTTCATCATTATTATTATTTTGTTAACCTTACACGACAAAAGGGAAGTTTGAGGAATCCCACCTCAACAGCAGGTTTATCCGCTGTTTGAATGGCACATGAGGGAAGTCTTTGTTTAAGACAAAAACCACAATAGCAAATGAAACGCTCCGCCCTGCTGGAAACTCGCAATTACAGAAAATATATATACACGCTTTTTAAAGGTTACCTCGCTTCCTTTTGAGCGCCGTTGCGAAACGAGAGGTGTTTTTTTGAGGAGAAATCCCCAAACACCTCGCCAACGTGAGGCTGGGTCTTAACTCCCAATCCCTCCTCGGACGAGCAGGGCTCCTGCATGCAGCCGCGCTTCATTCACACGCCTGACTCACAATTACATGTTTTCAGATGCTCAACAGCGGATAGGAGTGGAATGAGTGACTTTGTGCTGCTGTGCGAAAACACCAATTGGTTACCTGCAGGCTGGAATCGCCGGATAACAACACCTTTCACTAGATTTACATAAGACACATCCTCACAAATGAAAGGGGAGGGGGAAAAAAGTTATATTATGCTCTCTTTATTACCTGTCTGCACCATAATTTATAAGAAAATAAATAAATGACACATTTACCAAGCACGTTAAAATCTAAATGCTATGTTTAATAATTACTTCTTTTTGTTAATGAAATAAACATTATAGTTAAAAATGTAACTAAAGAAGTGGGTTTTAGTTAGCCGTTAGCTATTCTCACTTATTGTGTCCAGCAAAGATCCAGATGGCTGATGATTTTATAGGTTGTACCAAGAATAATTGTATCAACTTGGTAAAAGTTAAGGACCTCATGTCGGTCCTTTGAGAGAGACTCTGTGCTGGAGCGAGAATCCAAGTTTGTTTCTTAACAAAAAGCGCTAATGTGTCTTGCTGAAGTGAAACGTGCTACACTATTGAAACAAATTTTGTAAGATATTAAAAGTAAGCAACTCAAATTTTAATCCTGTGTAGTCATTTGCAAACCGAGTCGACAATAATTGTTCAATTTTAACGACATTAACTGCTTTTTGTAGGAAATATACATTTGACTAGAATTTAGCTGAAGATATTCGTTTATTTAGCCGCTAGCTATTCTCATTTATGAAGTGTGGTGTCCAGAAAATAATCATATGGCCAATATGTTTGCATGGGTTGGATTAAGAGTAATTTGATCAACTCAGTAAAAGTTTTTATAGGACTTGTGGTTGAGAAAGATTCTGCCTCAAAAGCAGAATTTAAGTCTTTTCTAGCTTTAGAAAAAAGCGCTAAAGCTCAAGTGAAAAAGCGCTACCTTAAGAGGAATTTTGAAATATATTGAATATAAACAATTAAAATTGTATCCAGTATAGTGATTTCCGAACCATGTTGTCAGTAATTCTTCAACTTTAACAATATTAGCTGCTCTACACAGTTATTATACATTTGATCAGAATTTAGCTGATGTTTGGTTAGCTAGCCGTTAGCTATTGTCATTTGTGTGGTGTCCAGCGGCGAACCTCAAGCCCTGTATGTTTATGTATGTTTACATTGAATTGAGGATAATTTTAGCAACCCAGTAAAAGTTTTGGAACTTTTAAGACATTTAAAAGTCCCTGCGCTGAAGCAAGGGTTGAAGTTTGTTTCTAGCTTTAGCAAAAAGCGCTAACACTGAAGTGAAACTTGCTTCACTATAAAAAGGAATTTAGAAATAAAACAACAACAAAAAAAAACCATAAGTAATTAAATTTAAAATTTTTACATGAAGCATTGTCTTTTGTGAACCAATAGTTTTTATCAATTGTTCAATTTATATATTTGGTTAGCCGTTAGCTACTTGCATTCATTGTATGTTTTGTCCAGCAAAGAGCAGTTAAGCTAATATATTTATATGAGTCATGTAATGAATGAAAATATATTCCCTGTAAAATCCTAGATATGTAATAATTAAATTTATATTTGAGATATTGTCTATGTTTAGGCAAAAATTTAGCTTGTTAGCATTTAGCGACAGCGCTAATTCCGTCATTAGACACACTCTTACTAGTGGTTGTCAAGGAAAAATGCTGACAGCCCCTTTGTTGCAATAGATTATTTTAATGTGACCATTTAATTGACACTGTATAGTCATTAAAAGAACTGCTGGCTTTTAACTTGAAAATGGAAATTCACCTGCTGCCTTGAAAATGCAAGTGAAGCAGGAACATTGTTTTTGCTTAAACTCAAAAATTAAAGAAACTAACTAACACAGCTCACCACAGTGAGTTTATCTTTCACAAACTAACCTTTTAATTCAAGATCTGAAGCTTTAACTTAAAGATTATCAGTTAGTTAACATTAATGGAGCTGGAATATTACATGACAGTTCGAATGGACAAAAATAATTTGTCAGAATTAACCAATTGTCAACAAATCTTAAAAATTTTAAACCTGATTCGCCTATCTTCGAGCTACTGAATGTAGATCATTTCCAGCAAAAATTCTCAATTTAAATTTACAAAAATGAAAGCATGGAAATTCTTGCGAGGATTTAATTGCTTCAATTCGGTTGGAGGGTTTTATGAGTGTAGAGTTTCCTAATTTCCACGCGTCTCTCCATTCCGCGTCCGTTTGGCACCGACGCGCTGGTGATGAGACGGGTGACAGCCCACGGCTGGTACAGACCCGTCTCCTGCTGCTCTTGTTTTCATTGGTCAGAATCCTCTCGCTCGTGACATCACATCCAGCCGACCCCGCTTCAAAGCGAGCAGATGATGCTGGACACCTCCAAGGACGCACAGGCGACTTGCGCTTTACGCACGACCGCTCGCGGAGAGCCTCTCCGCACGCCAAGGTAATAAATAAATAAATAAATCAGACCTGGATCCCGATGCCTCGGGGTCGGCAGAGTGTGCGTGTTGAGAAGCGGCACTGCGGCCGAGCTCGGATTTGTTCGACACTGGGACTGGAAATGGACCGTGCGTAAGGCTGCGTGCGTTTCGGGAGCGGAGCTGTTACTCAACCCCCCCTACCTGTTGTCAGGTGGGTCTTGGCCTTTTTTTCCCCACTCCTAAACATCTACTATGACATTAGGTCTGGAAGGTCTTGTGGATATGGAGGATATCGTTATCGACGTGGTGGGGGAAGGACTGAAGGACGGCGGAGAGGAGCAGCTCTCGCTTTCGGAGGAGTCTCGGAGCGAGCCGGAGCGCAGCGCGGAGACTTCCAGCAGCCAGACGGAAGACCCGGCGTGTCCTCCTCTTGCTAAAACCAAGTCCCCCGCGTCCGTCAAGCCTCCATACTCGTATATCGCGCTGATAACCATGGCCATACTGCAGAGCCCGAAGAAACGCCTCACGCTCAGCGAGATATGCGACTTCATCAGCCACCGCTTCGTCTACTACCGGGAGAAATTCCCGGCCTGGCAGAACTCTATCCGACACAACCTGTCGCTCAACGATTGCTTCGTCAAGATGCCCAGAGAGCCCGGGAACCCGGGCAAAGGGAACTACTGGACGCTGGACCCCAACTCCTCCGACATGTTTGAGAACGGGAGCTTCCTGCGGCGGAGGAAGCGCTTCAAGCGGCAGCATTTTCGCTTCGACCCGCTGAAGGAGCAGCACCTGGAGCCGAGCGGGCTGCACTGCTTTACGCACGGCGCGTACGGCCTCGGCGCGGCGGCGCTGCAGCTGCCCGGTCTGGAGATCTACCCCTTCCTGCACCACCATCACACCCCGTCTCCGTGCGGCCCCGCCGCCATCCCACCTGTCAGCAGCATCCTGCCGGCTCTGTCCACCTTCTTCTCTCGCAGCGCCCTCACGACTAAGGCCTTCCTGCAGTCGCAGCCGGGACTGGACGCCTTCTCCCCGGCGCAGTGCGCCGCGTATTCCCCTCCTCTGACCTCCGGCGCTCACTTCGCGGCCCCCGGCCTCTTCCGCCCGGCAGCCTCCCCGCAGCTCCTCGGTTTGCAGGAGTACCAGAAACTACAGACTCAGCGGAGCGGCGCAGAGCTAGCCAAACACATCAACGCTAATAACGAATAATCGCACCAAAACCAGACTTTGACCATGTGTTTTCTCAGGTAACAGAGACTTAAAAAAAAAAAAAACTACAAAAAAAAAAAAAAGAAAAAAAAAGAAAAAAAAGAAGCAATATCGCAATTGTTGCAGCGCGAAATGGATGAAACTCCTCCTGCTTTACGGCAAATCTCTCAGCAGGCGCTCTCTCTTTTTTATTTTTGATCATGACTTATCATCGTTTGTTTTAATATTTAAATGGCAAATTTCCTCAACTTTTTTCTCTGGAAAAATAAAAGTTGGAGATTTAAACCTCGACTTAACTCGTATTCATGTTCAGATTTTTATTATTTTTTTAATCTGAGGTTCTTTTTGAAACAAAATATTTCCTTCTACTATTTTTGACTTGTAGTAACAGCTTTTGTAATTGTTATTTTTATAAAATCGAAGTAATCAAATAATAATAATGATGATGATAATAATAAGAATAATAATCAAACTCTTTGGTGAGGTACTGAAGTGGTTTCAAAACTGTAAAAATAAAATAAAAATAATAATAGAAGAAAAATATAATAGGACTGGTCATGTCAGGCCTTAAAAGTGTTTTAAAGAAATGTTTAAAAAAAACAGTAAAGAAGGCTGTAAAAGCAGCATATGCATTAGAATCAAACATATATTTAGTCAGGTGTTCATAACATGACAGTAAACAATTAAAAAATATACAGATTTAAATAATATGTTATAAATTTTTGCAGAAAGTCCAGACGCTCCTGCCTGTAGCTCAATCAGGCTCTGAATCTAAGACAAGATAACTTTATTAATTCAATGCAGAAAAGTTCCTGAAATTTGTTTTAGCTAGGTCGGTTATGCAAAATTTTCCGTTTGAAAAATGAAGCCTGTCCAGAACTGTCTTCATATACAATATAGATAACAGAGACAGTAAAATACAAGCAAAAATACTGACAAAGCAACAATGTGAAACTTTCTTTTTGTGGTCAACGTGATTTATTTTCCACCGCCGTGGACAAAGACACCTGCAGTCAATGGCAAATTATTGTGTTTCATGTTATGGGGACACACACACACACACACACACACACACACACACACACACATGCATATAGTCCTGCTGGAAAATCGCTGCTTTTTGCTCCTTTCTTGCCAAAATTCTAACCCAAAAGGGGAATTTCTAAAGGAATATTTCACAAATGCATATAGATGTGAACGACAACAATGTTAGACATGTTTTAGAAAGATTAGTTTTTGTTTTTAAGCAAGAATAAATTCAAAATATATAAACAAAATACCACGCCGTTGGGTTGTATCAGAAAACTTTCATTATTATTATTATTGTTGTTGTAATTATTATTATCCTTCCTGTTACAAACTTCTCGTTTGTCTTTAATTTGTGAAACAATCCAAAGAGGAGGAATAGAAAACTCAAATCCTAACCCGTTAAACCTCCTGAGTTTTCAGACTGACTTAATCAGAGGATACATGACTTGGTCTTCCTCTCATTTCTCCACCCGGCTCGTTTCGGGCGTCTGATTGATTTATTACTCTTTTCAGTTTCACTCAAGTCCACGGCTTACAGTGAGGTGGAAAGCAGGGACACGATTTCGTGACTTCAGGCTTTAGAGCAGAGCTTTATTTGCTGTCGTCTCATCCGTTTCATACGGATCACCATGTTGAATCTCCAGGATGGATCTCATTCAGCCGCTTTCAGGTAGTGGCAGACTGCAACGGATCGCATCATTTTGTTTTTTGGGTTGTTGTTTTTTTTTGTATTGTTCCTGCAAGTGATTTTGTTCGTCGTCTTAAGCGGTCCGTGGTTAACCGGCAGATTCACCTCTCGGATTTGACCTTTCCTCTCCGCTCTCCGATGTGGGATTCATGTAAGGTGGAAATGACATCAAGTCAGTTTCACTCTCAAACGTCAGGATGTTTGAAGTGCATCGATGTGAACATCGGGGCACAGATGTGGGAGCAATCCCACAAGAGCAGCAAAAAATAATAGTAATAATAATAATTCCACTCTAAAGAACTGGCACGATGCTTTACTGACCTTTTAAAGCAGCTAAGGTTTCAGAACCCTTTGAAGTTTCCCTCATATCGCCCACTTTAGAGCTCTTTTGAGAAGAGGTCAGAGAAGGATGGCTGGCTGGCCTGACTTTTATCCAATACAGTGGTATTGTCCTGCCCCCACTTGTTGCTGTGCACTCTCATCCTGCTGGCTGTTGTTGGGCTTTTCCGCTGCTTGAAAGAGAGACAAAACTCATTTGTGTGGAAATATTTCCACAGACACTCATGATGTGGAAACTGAAGGAGTCGCTCTTATTAAGCTAACATTTTTATAAAGAAAAAAGAAAAAAAAGAAGCCGAATGGTAAAAGTAAAGAAAAAATGATTATACTCTACACTATAATGATTACAAACTACTCAATTTAGTAGGTGCTCAAGTCTATACATCAAAATCAAAATAGCAGAAAATAATGACCATAGAAAACAACTACAATCATTAATTTATTATTTGTTATATTTTAGCAGCAATTTATGATAACTCTATGTGGAACTCACAGTAGCATCCCCACCGTCCCCCACGTGTTGCTTTGCACTGCTGACCGGCAGTGTGCAGCAATGCCTACGTAACCAGCAGACCGGTTAGCTTAATTAGCTAGCTTACATCAGGCAAAAAAGGGGGGGAAAAAAACTTTTATATTTAGCTTTTAATTGTTGTGTAAATTGTGTTGCCATTAAATTAAAGTGAATTTTGCAACCAGCTCGTAGTTATGAGGCTTTTCTGCTGTAGAGGAAAAAGAAAACAAAAGATACATTTTGTGTAGAGCAGCTGATTGGCAGCCCGGAACGGGAGATGGGGTCATTTTTTACTGAAGGGGCGGGGAGGGGTTAGTTGGTGCACCTGATAAAATAAGCAATTCTTTAGGCTAGTGTGTGTGTGTGTGTGTGTGTGTGTGTGTGTGTGTGTGTGTGTGTGTGTGTGTGTGTGTGTGTGTGTGTGTGTGTGTCTGTGTGTGTGCGTGTGTCTGTGTGTGTGTGTAGCTATGACCACACATCAGTTTTCCATCCCTGCTCTTTTCACTTCCCCCGACCCCCGTCTCTTTTCCTTCTGTACATCATCAAGTGTTTAAAGGCTTTATTGAGTCTTTTCCTCTAGTAGTCAAATGAAATCTCCGTTTTAATAATCAGCGACATATTTCCCCCCCCCTCCTTTGGTCTCCTGTGAGGTCTTTGCCCTCAAGAGTCAAATTTAACGCTGTCTGCAAAACCGCTCAGATTGGCAACAAAGCGCTGAAGTTTCACACTCAATATTCCGCAAAGGAGAGCCCGGATCTCGGTCACGTATGCGCGAGAGATGATTCATGGGAACGAACGCATAGGTGTGACGGCGTCTCCAGTCGTGTTCGCAACACTCCCCCGTCCCCCCTACCCACGCAGCGTTTTCAGCTCGTGGCTTCTTGCCTGTGGAGGTCCGTGCGCGCTGGCAGGAAAGCGAGTGGATTCAGTCAGAAGTCCATTCATGCCTGACAGCAAGGCTGTACCGGTGCTGAGAACCGCGGCCAAGCCAAACAGGCAAGATAAACGTTTTGGTGGAGCGCCTTGCCTTCAGTCCTTCTGCCTCCACCAAGGAGCCCAGGAGAGAAAGGTTCATTCTGGGACGAAGACTCAGAGTTCAGAGCACGTGTTGCTGGAAACGCTTCTGAAGTTAATTCGTCTAATGCAATAATTTGGTGTGATTTTTATTTTTTTATTTTTATTTTTTTCATGAAAGGTTCAGTGGGTTGAGATTTGTTTTCTTCTTCTTCTTTCCACGTAGCCTAATTGCGTAACTGGACCGAAAGCACACCTCGTCTCGTGGGGTTTGTTACGTGTGCCTGTCGATGCCTTTTCATTAATGTAATACTCCAGAATAGACACTGTGTGGGTCAGTCTATGCATAGCACACTGTTCAAAGCTTCCTGAGAAGAATTTTGTTTAAAAATATATGTAATCGTCTTACAGTAAACCTTTACTGTATTAACACGTTTTTTCCCCCTTTAAAAATGCAAAATATGTAATTTTTTCAACATAATTTTAAAGCACAGCCTTAATAAAAAAAAATAAATGAATAAACTGTGAGTTATAGCATGTTTATCATTTTTGGAGCCCTGCTCGTTATAGAGTCACACTCACATAAGCTAATACTGACTGGCTAATAAGTTTAACAAATATCTACAGTAGACTCTGCAGTCTTCTGCTCAGCAAATATCATGTAGCTTTAAAACAGCTTCACCTTAACTAAAATGAAAATATTGATAAATTAATCTTATAAGCATTTCGTAGTCTTTCTTCCGCTGCTGTCTGGTTGTGTGTAGCAACAGGTGCGGGATACCTTGGTTTACTTTGACATTGGAAATGTCTCATTATTTAACTCAAACTAAATAATGAGACTTTGATGGCATGATGATGACCTTAAGTAAAAGTAACATTGGTTTCACTGTATTTATGGGTTTTTTTCTTGAACGGAGACACAGGGTGGAGGGCCAAACAAAATAAAATGACAAGCTAACATTAGCTGGATAGGCTATCTGCTGTAACTAGCCTGTTGTCTGATACTTGTAGCTCACCAACTGTAGTTTCAAAACAGTGATGTTAGTGTTCCCACACTGGGATTGTGCACACCTTTAGTGACCAGAATTATTGAACTCTTGAACTGAACTGAATTAAACTGATTTGAACTATTGGAGTAGGTGGGAGGGCATATTTATTTCTTCCACGATTCCGTACAAAAGACAGAAAATTCTGATGCTTTTTGAAAACTTTACCTTTTTTCAAATTTGAACTACCATACCGGTAAGCAGCCAAAGACACTGTGAAGTCAAGTTAAGTTTATTTGTTTTGCACATTTCAGCAACAAGGCAGTTCAAAGTACTTTACACCATAAAAAGACCATGCAGTCACCAAATGTGAAACGATTAAAAGTCTTACATTGTGTCAAGTGCCGTCATCTGAATCATCAATTCACATAAAATATAGTGATCATTGTTCCAGTTATTACTAATCAAAGGCAACTCTAAACAGGTGAGTTGTAGCCTTGATTCAAAAGAACTGTGTTTCGGCAGTTTTGCGGTTTTCTGGAAGTTTGTTCCAGATTTGTGGTGCATGGAATGCTGCTTCTCCACGTTTGTTTCTGGTTGTGGGGATGCAGAGCAGAACCAGAGCATTCACCCATCCATTGTTTATACCCAGTCATCCTCACAGGGTTCGGTGAGTGTGCGTGTGTGTGTGTGTGTGTGTGTGTGTGTGTGGGTGTGCATGTGTGTGTCTGGTATCTATCTCTGAGACCAATTGAACTAACAGTCATGCTTTAGGACTGTGGGTGGATGGTGGAGTAAAAGCCAGAGACAGGGACTCAAACCCAGGACGTTCTGCGTTCTAATCCCAGTGCTACCATTGTGCAGAACTACATTTAAGGACATTATTAATGAACATCAGCTGCTCCATTAGTCTCCACTAAAAATTGTTGGCCACTCGAAGGTGGTAGAAACCATATACCGTGCTAACGATAACAACAGTCTGGTTTCCGTTGATCTCAATGTTGCTGTTCAGCTCCTGTTAGCAAACCTCACACCTTCCTCCGCAAACATATCAAAGCTGACGTTTTCGCCCCTCTCACTTTAATGGCTGACTTCCACGGGCCCCACTCGCTGGTTGGCGTTTGCTTTTCCTGGCAGAACCAGGTCCATTGCTGCCCTGCTTTGGGGAGTTATTCAATTATAAATCTTCCACCCTTCTCTTGCAGCCTCCCCGCCCCACTCCTCCTTCCTTCTTTCTTCTCGCAGGTCTACGCGTTCCCCTGCCAAACCCAGTAAAACCCGCTGCTCTGCTGGTACGCCCCTCTTCGGTCTCGTGCCCAGCGTTTTATTGTGCTCAGGGTGGCGAGGCACAGCGCGGCGTGCTTTTTTGGAAAAGGGACCCCCTCTCGAGACTCTGTGCCAACAGATGACAGTGACATATAGCAGGAAAGCCACCCAGAAGGAGAATGATCTCACACCTCAGCCACGCGCTGGCTGGGAGTGGGAGAACGTAGAGGGTTAGGGAGGTGTGGGGACGGCAGTACAGCTGGGGGTAGAGGGAACAATAAAACAGATTAAGAGAAGTAATCATTACTGGAGTAAGTTATTATTATTTTTAAAAAGCTTCAAAAGTACAAAAAGAAGTCTTCAGACTTGATTGTTTCTTGTTATTATTTATGAGTATACTAAGCACGTTTTGAAATGAGCTAAAAGATTTTTGAACAACTTTAAAATATTCAGTGATTTGTACAGCCATCTTAAAAACAGCACAGAGGCTTTCATATTGCAACCACTGGCACTTTCTGATGAGTTTTAAATTACTCCTGAAGCATTTTGAAGCAATAAAATAGGATTTCATTAAAAGAAATTTGACTTCGTAATTTAGCGACTTGAAATTGGGCCTGTGTCTCTTTAAGAAGCTCCTGCTCTTTCTGAAACTCCGCCTTCAGGAAGTCATGACAACATGGGTCCTCTATTAACCCTTTAACAATATTTTTACCAGTGTTGCTCTGAGAAGTAGCTGCTATGCCCAGTTCCACCAGGTGTTTGCTAGTTAATGCTGGCTAGTCTGAAGGAGACTCTGAGGCGGAAGCTGGGAATCCCAGAAGCTGCAGCTCTGAGGAGGATCTTCGTCTTTGAAGGCGGAGCTAGGTCCACCTGCATGTTTTGCACAGCTGAATGGTTGCCATGGAGATTAAAGGATTTCTCAGACATGAATGACAGAATCAAAGCAACACTCGCTGTATGCTTTTGATGAGGGAATAGCATTGAAACATGATGCAAAACAAAACAAAAAAACTCTGGTGCTGTTCGAATGCAAATATTTACCGGAGACAGCTCCAAAAGTGCGAAGCAGGAACTATAGTGCAGGGCACTCTGGGTAAATACAACCAAAACAAACATGAGAGTGTAGCGTTAGCTTGAGAAATGGAAATCTTTTCCCAACAACAAAAGGGAAATCCTACAACCACTGAAAACTAATCATACTCCATTTTTGTTTTCATTTTTTTTTTTTTTTTTTTTTTTTTTTGAAGATGGAAGTTGGACTTGTGTCTTCTACAGAGGTCTTTATGTTGTTTCCTTCGATGGTTCTTGGTGCAGCGCCACCACAGGTGAGGAGGTGAACTGGTCTTTCAAAGGCTTTGGTTTGAAAGCAAACTGCACCAGTTGAAAATATAACAAATATTATAATTTTGTACCCCAATTAAACCGATTCTACCAGACTATCAGGTGTGAAAACATCCTTAGTCCATCCAGAAAACAGTTTTTGAGCGTGTTTGGGACTCTGGTTTTGTTAAAACACCCCTTTCTGTCCATCTTGAATCTTTCTGAACTAAACTGTTCTCCTCAGAT
Organism: Gambusia affinis; assembly: GCF_019740435.1. Lineage (NCBI taxonomy): Eukaryota > Metazoa > Chordata > Actinopteri > Cyprinodontiformes > Poeciliidae > Gambusia > Gambusia affinis. The sequence continues at coordinate 4,794,416 of NC_057886.1, forward strand.
GCTGGAGCGCCAGAGTCTCTGTCCACAGTTCTACATCACCAGCGACTGACCCAAAACAATGCAGAAACCAAGATTTTTATTGTTTTCTGGAACGCCATAAGTACAATGGAGGCTGGTTTTCTGCGAGTGGCATTGGTACAACGCAGAGTGGATGACTCAAGAAAGAAGGACAACCCTCTCCAAAATGGTGGTCTGCCAGCTAAATGACTAAAACTTTAATTCACATCAAAGCTGCATTTAACATAAAGTTTAAATCAAAGTCGATTCAATTCTCCCATGAAGAGCGGCTAAATATCCGTCCATAGTTACGCCAGACTTATGTTGATGGCTAAGCAGCTGCCACCTGTTACGAGACATTAAGCCAAATATTAGTGGGGGCGTGTGTGTATATATTCCAGTTTGTATGTATAATTTGGACCCTCCGTGGATTAGAGCAAATCCGCCATAATTTCAAACCTGGGCACCTAATTCTTGTTTTTTAAACAGCATTGAGGAAATGTTTCTGCATCACCATTTAACTCTAGGAACTGTGACAATGGAAACGTCTGATTTGAAAATTGGGCTGTTTCCCTTTAAGAAGTGAGATATTTAATATGTAGTGGATTTTGCCCAGAAGTGAAGCAGCCGGATCCCTCATAGCAGGTTTACAAGTCTGTATTGATGAGGGAACTGTATGTTTTTTTTTTACCGTTATAACCCCAAAGCAAAGCTGAAATCACTAAAAATGTTGACAGTGCAGGGCCAAAACGGTGAGCATGGTGGTTTTATTCATAGAAAATGAATAAAGCCAGTGAAAATGAATGAGAAAAATATGGGTGCGTCTGGAATATGGCAGCTGCAGGATTACGTGTCTATAGTAGAGACAAGGGTTGCTGGGTTCTACAGCCAAATTAGCACCAAATACAGCAAAAAAATGTTAAACCCTCTCTCTCAAAAAAAAAGAAGAAAATCAGTTTTTCAACTTTCCAACTTGCCAGCTGTGTATTTGAAGGATGGCTCTCCTCCAAATATCCCTCCTCAATGAGTTTTTGAGTGGAAGCGCAGACATGCATAAATGTCAGTGTGCGGTATGCACTGCAGGTAGAAGTTCTCCAACCACCAGGATACAAAAAAAAAAAAAAAAAAAAACTAGCTCAAACACAGCAAGTGTGTGACATCACCCGCAGCAGCCCCCGAACCGCTTATTGCTCTAAATGAGAGCCATTAGCCGCACAAACAAAGGCTTCAAATTCGACGGTGCTTAATGAAAAAAGCTTGAGCAGGAAACACAATTAACTCCTGGGCCAAACTGTGTCAGAAGTCGTCAGACTTCAGTTGAGAGCGGGCTCTGGTTACACTTGCACAAAGCCGAAGGCCTCGGCGATTGGCGCAGGAGCCTGATGAGAGTCGGTAACCTCAACCGGGCTCTGGCCCGGACGCCCCGTCTGATCTCCGAGGAAGACAAAGTGGTCTGCCTTTCCCTGCACCTCTCCCGCCTCTGTCTGCACTTTCTCCCCTTACTTCATCTTCTTCTTCTTCTTCTTCCCTCCCTCGCTCCTTCCACCACCACCACAGCAACGTCTGCAGTGGCATATTACTACTTGGAAACGGATTTTAAAAGGGAGTAGAGACGAGGGGTGCCAGAATGGGAAAAACATGGATTGGCTCAAGGGAAGCAGATTAAGCGTGCGTGCCAAACCTCACGCTTTGCAAGAAACTAGAAAATGACCCCTTCTCTCTCTCCTTCCTTTTTCTTCTTTAAAATTTTTATTATTATACTAATGCTCTGAGTTAAAGACCAACCGCATCGAGAAAGGGATGTAAAAAAAAAATAATAATAAAGTATGAAAATTCCAGGATTGTCACCTCATCTTCCAAGTTTGGAGTGACTTAATGGCGCAAGGTGCTGGAGGTCTGTCAGCATCCTGGCTGCAGGTCCTGCGTTCGCTCAACATCCTGCGACGGCAACGCAAATCCGCTAATTCAGGCTTTTGTGTCCGCTAATGGATGTTATGCCGCTACATGTCGATGTGATATGATATTGCTGATTGCTCTGAAGAAGCTCTTCATTTTCTTTTCTTTTTTTTTCACTTTTTAGCGCCGCCCTGCCACCCAAACTGTCGACCGTCGAGCCGCGCTCATCATCCCATGCCACCTCTGTTGGTGGTCCCTGGTGTTGTAAGCTATATTCCCCCCCTCCTCCCTCTCTCCTTTTTTTTTTTGCTTCTCTCCCTTGCTTTTTTTTTTTCTTCTTTTTTATAGAGCTAACACAAAATTGTTCCTAATTCGCTGCTGCTAGAGGGGGGTAATTTGCGGCTTTTGGCTGAGTGTTGCAAGCCCCAAATTTGAAAAAGCTGCCGAGCTTGAAGGCGCTCTGTGAGGCGCAGTAGGAGCAGCAGGGAGAGGGGCCTGAATTCATTCATCTGACTGAGGAGGAAAAAACACAAAAACATGATAAGCCTCTAAAGGCTGAGGACTGCGATGCAATAATAACTGGTGGTGGGCAGACCGAGCCAAAGCCACCAATAATTATGGCTCTTTTAATGAAATGATGGAGATAATGTGCCGCTCTCTTGAAGTCAATTCGATCCCAGTTTAGCCTGTAAAGACGCCGCGTTTGGATCCGACTTCATGTCGGATCAAATGAGTTCGTTTTTACTCATGTTTCTGAGTTGGCCTGGGAAAAGTAGCGATCCGATGATATCTGTTTATCCCGATAGTAAAAAATGAAATAAAATCTAGATCCGGTATCAGTGACACTTTTCCCAATCCGTAAGAGCAGATCTATTCAGTCTAGTTCTGCTTCGTGCTCTGAGACTTCATGACTTTATTATTATTATTTTTACATTATATTTATAACTCCTAATTGAACTTTGTGGACCATTTGAGAGAAAGTTTGTTGCAGTTTATTTTTACATTTTTGACCAAAGTAGTCAACCTATTGCTTTTGTCAGTTTGTTTCTTTATTATTCATTTTATATTGGCTGTCGTGCAGCTGATTCCACTGACAGAACAAAATAAAGTTGTGTTGTCTTTATATATTTGACCAAGATGGTGAAAATATTGGTCTGATGCTAAACATCAGATATCGGTACTGGAAGTGCAGAAAGGTGGATCGGTGCGTCCCTAGAGAAAAAAATGCAGCTGGATTCACTGCTGGACAAATATCTGAGCCAGAAGAGATGAATTTGCCACTATAAGTTCATTCTTTGTGGAACCATCTTTTGCTGCAATTATGTGTTTTCAAGACAAAGATATCCTCACACCATGATACTGCCACCACTTTGCTTCACACTGTAGATGGTGCATTCAGGTCAGGTGTTGTGTCGGACTCATGAAAAGTTGTTCAGAATTGTAAAATGGAAGGAAAACTATGACATCAGCTTTGCACATGCAGACTTTTTAAAGTAAAAAATTTTCTTCCAGCTTTCAAGTTTTGCCACAGTTGGACTGATGTCCATCCATCTCCCCATCAACTCTGTCAGGCGTTCCTCATCTTGATGAGGGGAAAGGAATTCCCCGTATCATGATGAGGCCACCACCATAAATCAAAGCAATCATTAATGATGATTTAATTTACAAGTGGAGCTCTTTAATCCTTATATTTATGAAATGATCTGTAAAATTTGCTTAGAGAACATTTCTGCCAGTCCCATATTTAAAATGTTGTCATATTTCGAAGATGAAACAGCTCCTAAGAGTAATTGAACAGCAAAAGAGAGCGAGTTGGTATGAAAATATTACAGTGGTTCCCTGTGAGAACATTGATAATTTCATATTTTAATAATTCAAATGCCAGAAACACTTTAATACATATTAATACACACAGTGGAAACTGTCTTGGCTCAGCCACAGAAGTTAAAAAGCAAACTGGTGAGTTAGGATCACCTCCTTTGGTTAGAATCGTAAAGAGTTCAAAAAGTTTTGAAGTATTATTATTATTATTATTATTATTATTATTATTATTATTATTATTATTATTATTATTATCTGTAGTAGTAGTAGCAGTGCCCCAGGTTGGTCTTAGGTGTTTTGGGAAAAGTTTTGTATTCACTACAATAGGCCTACAATAAAAACACTTTTTTTTCACGTCTCACGAGTCACGTGATCGACAACCGGATGCTGTCCCTGGCGCAGACCATGAAGGTGACCGGAAGTGGTAGTACGGTAATGGCGCAGCATGTTTTTTAATTACTCTTTTAGTGAAGAAACTTAATTCAGGTACGATATTATTTGTGTTTCGTATTTAACGGAAGTATGAAATTAAATTAAATCACTTCAATAAGTACTGAAACAACAATTTTCTACTGAGAAAAATAAAACTTCACTTTCTGACCTCTTGTTAGTCACAAGAAGAACAAAGAGGAGGTAAGTCTTTTTTTTTCCTCTTCACTCAGACCGAACGTGCTCCGTTATTTCGACAAACAGGTCCGTCTTCGCTCCCGACGCCTCCTTGGTGGCCCGCGCTCTCCTTGGTGGTGGAAACCCACATAGATGTTTCCCCGCTTCTATTTTTTTTTTTTTTTTTTTTTATCCCACACGCTCTTTCATTTCCACAACAGCGCGTCATTACCCGAGTGTTTAAACACTTAGGAACAGTTTAAAAAGGAGGAGCGAAAAAACACTCACGAGCAATGAACAGCTCCACATTAACTGTGTATCACTCGGGGGAGCAGTAAAAGCAGCCCTGAGAGTGAAATGAAGTCAGTAAATAAATGTGGCTGCTGTCAGACGTCTGGAACAGCTTGAGAGGGTTTTCAGCATCGAGGGCAGCCGTAGCATTGAGACGAGAAGGAGCGGCGGGAGGGACTAGGGGGCCGATAAGTTTGGAAGAATTAGCAGCTACAACTCGCTGAGAAGGCTTTGACTAATGAGGGTGGGTTTGCACCGTGATAAATTCAAAAACAAGAGGAATGTTTGATCTGCACTGAACCACAGTTTGTTGAAAGTCACAACGCTCGCTTGGCTCCCCTCACAACAGATTAAGTTTATTATTTTTACGCTGATCCCACATGAGCTACGTCTGACAAAGATGCTACTCCCGCATGGGTCTCCTTTCACAGCAGTCCATCAGACTGACAACAAACGCTGCGCTGTGCAAAGGAATGTCAGAGGGTATTAATTATGGGCTATTAAAATTACTCACGTTTAAATAGAGCATTGTAGTTTGTAAATGTAATGTTCAACAATGGTTACATTTTAGATTTAGCCACTTTATCCTGGACACAAAAGATAGTTAACTTAGTTAGCAATTAGCTTTTCTCATTCGTCATTTGTGGTACCTGGCAGAGAGCAGTAAGGCTAATAAGTTTGCATGGGTTCAGAAAAACTGTCATCACACTTGTGGTTGAGAAAGTTTCTGTGCTGAAGTAAGAATTTAAACTTGTATCCAGCTTTAAATAGCTTAGCCACCGCGCTAATGTTAACATCAAGCTAGCTAACAAGGGAAAAGTTTACATTCCACTGTTCAGAGAGTTAAAAAGTTTATAATGAATTAAATAATTCAACATAGACGTTAAATTCTAACCACATGCCCAGCCTTATTATGCCAACAAATACAAATTTTGGGTTGGAATGAAACTGAAATGTTGGTTCAGTTAGCCGTTGACTCATTCGTCCTGTGTAGCGTGGAGCAGAGAACGAAGGCGGACATGTTTATGTGAATCTGTCAACTCAGTGAAAATTATAAAATAGAATAAGATTTATTGATGGGAACATTTCTTTGTTTGAGCAACAATATGTAAGTTGCTATCCACCCTGAGCTAGCTTAGTGACAGCGCTAATGCTAAGTGAAGCTTATTTTTGCAAATGAACAACTCCTCTTAGTTTGTGGCTGTCAAGAGAACAGCTTGTGTTCCACCTTTTGAGTAAATTTAAAAATTAAGATCATTGTTGTCTGAAAACGTAAGAATCAATGCAAGATCCAGTTTATAAGACGTAGATTATGTACGTATTTTGCACTTTAAGCAATATGAAGCACAACAATTGGAACTTAACTAATGTATCATATTAAATGAATAATAATAACAGCTGAGTTGGGTAACTACATTCTTAAATTTCAATTGATTGAAACGTAATCAATTGCAAATGTATTGACGGAATCTGACTTGATGTTGTGTTTTTATTGTTGATTCTATGTTGCATTGTGTTTTTGTGTTTGATTTGATGTGAACCACTTTGAAATGCCTTGCTGCTGAAATGTGATATACAAATAAAGTTTGGTTTGATTTGATTTGATTTAAAAATGTTTTCTGCTTACACTGAAAAAAACCTTAAAAAAATTTTAATTAAATTAAGTTTGTCAAATTTAATTTATTTATGCTTGCTTAACATGACAACTTCATAATAGATTGTATGTTTACTTGGACAAACTTAATTTGATCACTTGTAAGAACTCAATTTTCAAAAACAGTTGGATCACCTGTTTTTCAGTGTAGAAACACTGATTAAAAGAGATAACATTTTGCTGGTTGAATTTTTTACACTGCAGACTTCCTTAATCATCATACGACTGCTCAGGATTAAAATAGTTTGAGAACCAGCATCTGCTGGGAGGGAGAAATATCCAACAAAAGGACAGACTAGCTGCTGGACGGCTGTTTTTCCAAGTGAAAGCGATTGATCAGAGAGAGTCCAAAGGGGTGGGTGGGCGGGAGAACATGGGTCAGAGGAAGCTGCAGGTGTGAGGAAGGGAAAACATAATCACATCTCAAGTCAAACAAATGTGTCTCCCCTGATGGAGATGGATGGTGGGAGGTGGGGGAGAAGCATTCTGATCCAGGCTGGAGATTCCCATCGTTCGGCTTTGTGGATCTCCTCGTTCCCAGGAGCAGAGCGGATTGCTGCTGGTGCTGCTGCGGGGCCAAACATCTGGACGGCGAGAAGGAAAGGAAGTAACAAAGAGGAGCAGAGAAGACGAGAGTGGGCGAAGTCAGGAGGAAGAAAGCAGCCATGTTTATCTTGGAGACTCTCGTGGAGGAGGGAGCCGGCATCGCTGGACGAAAGTTCACGCTCACCGCTTTGTCTTCATTAGAGGTGGGTGGAGCAGCCAAAACATCATACTCAAGTAAGAGTAGCTCCACCTCAACGAATTTTTACTAGAGTAAAAGTAAAAAGTATCCGTCAAAGAAATTAGTGGAGTAAAAAAGTATTTCGTAAAAAAAAAAAAGAAGTCATGAGTAACTGATCAAAGCTTCAATCCTTTGATAGTTAAAAACAACATCATCAGATGGACAAAATATAGTTATGTGGAAAATTTGGTATCTTAAAGACCAAAAGGAAAATTATTAACAATTGCAAATGAATAAAATCAGGCCATTTTCTCTACAGATCAATTACTTTCAGCATAAAACATGAAACTGTGACAAAAACTCCAGGTATATGTGGGGTGTGTCGTGAACTTGCTGTCCTTTCTAAAAATAATAAACTGTTTTTGTTTTTTGCCTAATGTGATTTCTGTTGTTTTTGCCTAAATCATCTTTTGAAAAGAAAAAGGTGGTGTTTTTTTTTTCTTTCTTTTTTTTCTTGCCTAAATTTTTGGGTAAAAAATGACTTGGGCCATTATTTTAGGAAGGCGACGTTGATCTTCCTTTGGTGAAGTTTCTCACAATGTCCATCCAGAAGCTGTACTTGTTTAAGAGTAGCAATGCTTCATATTATTCATGTAAAAGTTAAAGATTTTCCTAAAAGTGCTTTTTTTTTTTCAAATTGTTACCCAAGTAACTACTCAACTTGCAGTTGTCACCTCATTCCAATATGTTATTTTTTCTTCCTGATCCTTCAGATACCAATTAAACCTCCCAACCCCCACCCACCTCCACCAGAGACCAGAGCCCCCCTCCAACCGCCTAGTGACAGCTACGATTTATTTTTGCTCTCTTGTTTTCCTCACTCTTGTTGTTTCTCCCAGGAGTCCTGTAAAAACCCGGCCAACTCCTGTTTGCTCTGCAATTCATGGGATAAGCTGGAGCTCATAAAAAAAAAAAAATAATAATAAAAAAAAAGCTCAGAGGGCACATGGAGGTCCTGCACTCTGTAAAAAAGACTTGGTAGTGGCAGAGAGGTTGGAACACACACACACACACACACACACACACACACACGTCCTACACCTTAGAAGCATTTGATCCCTGTGAATGCTGTGCATCCCGTAGAGGACACGCTCGGTGTTTTTCCCTCCCTCCAGTGTTTTCTGTGACGGGAGTGTGAGCTTGTAAAAAAAAAAAAAAGAGAGAGAGGAGAATAAAACCCATACATGACAGGTGCCCCAAATCAGAGAAAAGTTAATGATGTAACATTTTTATCCTGCTCACTTTTATTTCGTTTTATTTTTTCTGCTTGGTGTTGTAACCCTTTCTGTCTGTATTTAAGAATTGCAAATGAAGAACACCACATTTTATTACGTCGCAGTGTCACAAAAAAAACACATTGATGTGGCGTATTAAACCATTTTGTACATTGTAGCACAAATTATGTTAACTCTAAAACTATTTATCTATCAATTCAAAAAGAAACCAGAGTCGTTTAGTCTTGTCTGGTTTAATCCTGGAGCAGGACTACACTGCAAAAACACAAAAATCTTATTAAGTAATTTTGGTGTAGCTTCTGGTGAAAAGTATTAGTTCCACTGGCAGTTTACTTCACTTATGGCAAGACATTGTTCCTGTTTCAAAAGTTAAATAATCTGCCTGTGGGTTTAGTAGTTTTTCACCAATATTAAGGAATTATTGACTTAAAACAAACTCCCATATCTTGATGAAAAGTTACTTGTAAGTCAGTAAGTCGTAAGTGTACGCGATGCGAAAAGTCCAGAATTAGTGTGGATGTTGCCTACTATTTGGTTGGTGAAAATAATTGCCATCAATCATTTGATGTAATCTGTGACATAGAGTGAATCCAGACACTCTGAATAAAAAAAAGCCCTGCACATTTTTTTTCTCACTGTCTGATGTTAACCTCTAGAACCCGAAGGACCCACCGGTGGGTCCAGCTGCCATGTGACCTCGGCTCACTTAGGGTGTAAGAGGTTAAGTCAGACCAAAATTCTCGTTTTAGATTAGCAAGAATTATTAAAGTTATTTTTATTTGTTAAAAGACAGAAAACTTAGCAATAAGGGATCATTGTTTTTAAACTATATGACTTGGGTCAAACGTTTTCAACAACTGTATTGTTTCACTTTTTTTTCGTTTTTAGTGTTTTCCTTCTTACAAATTTATTTGTGTTCGGTTTGTACGGGTTAAATGCCATAAAACATGTGGCAGAGAATAATTTACATCACAAAATCTGTTTACGTCTTCAGTTTATGCAACGTTGCTCCTAAAGCATTAGTTTAAATTTTCTAAATGTCCTTGTGAAGGAATTTTAGGAAATATTTGGGGTGTTGTCCCCTGAATGTACAAAGTCAGAGTAAAAACACAGCGCGTGGATTCCTTGTGAACAGTACATGTGTGTGTTTTTACTGCTGATGGCACAGCGGAGAATTTATTTGAACAGATGTGAACCCTCTGTGCCACGTTGACCTCAGGTCCTGCTCGCAGCTGATCTCTCCGCCCTGGAAAAAATAACACTGGCTTTAACAGACTGACCTGTAGAGGAGAAGAAGGCTCGCAAAAAATGGTCCATAAGTCGAGGAATACGGCCGTGTCTTCTCACCTCTGGTGTAATTGAAACTCCGTGTGACCTTATCAGAGCGCACGTGCCGGGTTGTGTCCTTGTCTGCTATGAAATATCACGGCTAACCAGACCGTACTGTAAAACCCAGAAGTTATTTTCCTTTCACGTTTTGATATATGAAGCAGGATTTATGCTCTCATTGACTGGAAAATGGAGGCTCTTTACACCGAACGCACTGCACATCAACGGCGACACAGCGTGAGTTAGTGGGGTGCAAGAGGTTGAAGACAAGAGCCATAAAGGAGGAGGAAATTTATGTCACGAGCGAAAACAAGCGGGAGGTCAGAGGCAGAGCGAAGTGTGCGGGGGTCGACAGGGATGAAGAGACGGCAATGTTTGGATAGAGGACAAGGCAGAGCGATGCTAATTTATACCCGGCTAATTGGAAACAGCAGAGTCCCTGCACCTGAAGCACCACTGCCGGGACGTAGCAACGTGGGAGGGTGAAGAGACACGGCGGAGGTAGGGGTCGGCGTCAATGGCGGCCTTGTTGGCTCTGTTCCCACTTATGTTGGACCCGCAGGATGTCTCAACAGAATTAGTGTGGATGTTAAGAAATTTTCCCCAGGTCATGCTGTTGTGACACCCTCACAAACAACCCAAACACACATTTTTGCACAGGCGGAGCCAAGACCACCCTGCTCCTGAGGCGGGAGGAGAATCGGCTCACTGTGTCATGGCTTTAATCCGACACCGTCTCACACACGACCTGGCTGGACTTCAGCCGTCTTAGCTTCCTGGTTAAATAAATATGACAACCTCCTTGGATAATTACAGCGCCGTGACTGAGTTGAGTCATGGCATCCGTTAATTATTAGGTGGGCCACGTGAACGATGCAGGCTATAGTTTTTTATTCCAGGGCCCCGGCTGCTGGGTGCGTGCCGTCGGTCGGCCGCACTGCAGTGAGTGATGGTGTATTCAGATGTTGGCTGTGACTGGCGTCTGGCGTTGTGCTGAAACATGAAGTAATCTTGGAATTTAGATTGGAAAAACATTGATGTTGCTCCATATCTGCATGATCTGTTTGCACTAAGAGAGCTGTGAGTTTTTGCACCCATTCAAGCCAGAGGTGACGCAATTCATATTAATGGATGAATGGCTGGACCGTCCATCCATGGCTTGATGGACAGATGGACGAACATATTAATGCATGATTGAAATTATTAGTGGATGGATGGGTGGATGGTTTAATGGATGATCAGATAGACAGAGACGGATGAATTACAGGACAAATGGGATGGACAGAGAGATGGATGGGTGGACAGATTGGTACAGATTGGATGAATGGCAGGACAAACGGATGGACTGACAGACAGATGGATGGTTATGTTCAATGAGCTCAATGTTGCTCAGCATTGAGCAACATTGAGCTCAATGTTGCTCAATTAGTTCAATGTCTGCAACATTGAACTAATGTTGCAGACATTGAACTTAGAAATGCAACAAAGGTCATGAATTGGGTGTCAAACACCAACAGACTGAGTAATCATTGAAGAATGACGTCTACCTAAATAAGGACGTTTCCAACATGACAGGTGGTGATGCAGCAGGGTGTGAGGGTGAATCAGGGAACACAGGTTGCGAATTACTGATTTATGCCTATTTTCCTAACGCAGCTGTGCAAGCTTTTGATGGAGCGAGTCATCATTACAGCGCTAAGTGACGGGCTGTCAGCACTCACCCGGAGACAGCCCTCTCCTAATATCCAGGACACGCACACAGCCAAACTCCCCCAGCAACCGTAAGCAGGAAGTCAGACATGTGGGGAGCACATTGGTGTTGGAGAACAGGAGAACACAACAAGGTTCAGATGTGGCGTGAGCTGGTTTGTCTCCCTTTAAAGGCGTTTCAGTTGTCTCCTTCACTCCAGGATTATTTGAAAAAGAGAAGAGTAGGGGGGTGAAAAAATTCTTTCTGCTTCATCACTCCTCTTGATTGACATCTCGATAGTCCGCACACAGGCATGGATGTATGTGAGCCTCTTTCCCGCGATGACACACTCCAACACATTCCCACACACTCCTTCACTGTAGTGGTTTGTGCCGGGATTCAGCTTTCCCCTCTTCCTTGTATCTTTTCTGAGGATGGAGCTGTGAGTGCACATCAAAGCCACCGCAATCTGTCTGTTTCTCTCAGAGTTTGTCTCTCACACACTCCCCTTGCTTTGGCCCATGGCTGAACACAAACTTAAACACAATAATGTGAAAGTGTGCTGTGGAAAAGCCTTCAGCACATTCTTTGATCAGGGAAAACAAATCCCTCTCTAGAGGACAACACATTCATTTTTTGACATAGATGCCCTTACATATTATACCTTGTTAAAGTATTCGTATTCGTACCTCTTGAAGGTTTTAACATTTTGTCAAGGCACAGCCACAGACTTCAATGCATTTCATTTGTATGTTATGAGACAGACCAACACCAAGAGGAAGGAAAAGAATGCATAAATTTCAAACGTTGAAATTCAGCCATCCATTCATGGATGATTGGACGGGCTCTCATCCATCCGTCCGTCTGTCCGTCCTACACCAGGCTTACAGATAATTTCCTGAAGCATTATCCATACCACCGTGCTAGCAAGCCCTCCCAGTTCTGATCCAACAAATTCTGCTAATAACATGTCACTTCATGCCTCACTAGAGGACACATATTCACATGTATATATTCTCGGGTCATGTGTAAGTACAAGTACTCCCCAAAGAGTTTTTTGCTATAGGTCAGTAACTGCAGAGTTCAGTAACACCTAGCCACATGTATGTAAAGGTGGACCTGCAGCAATAATTACAGTGAGAGGTAGTTAAGAAGACACATGAGACACTTTTCATATTTGGTGAACAGTTTTATAAAAGGAACAGTGTTTTCCCTCCATTTCACAATTATGCACTTGTCATGTAAATCCCAACCTCTAGTTGTAAAGTGACACAACATGGCTAAGCTCAAGAGATATCAACAGTTTTGCATGGCACTGTAAAATATTGCAGCAGGTCTTCTGTGGCAAAAAGAGCTAGCACCCAAACTAGCCACATGTAAAGAGTTGTTTTCTTTACCACACCATCTTATGATCTGCAAACTGAGGCCACTGCCATCTCTGGAAAGAATTTAAGCCACAACGCCGCTGCACATCTTAGGCCTGAATTGTTTTTTGCCTTCATCCTGCAAGTCATGGTTAGTGGATGTTTTTCTCCGCCTTTCTGCAGGATGCATAGTTATTCAAAGAAACCAGAGCGCCATCCCTGCTCAGTGAAGGCCTTTACTCCGGTTGTAGTTGGAGACTGATCTGGGTGTCCACTCGAGGGGGACACGACCTGGTAGGCACCCCAGCATTATTACGGTGGGAGCTGGACCTTGAGGCGAACCCAGTGAGAGTTCCTCTCGCCTGCATGGTGGGCGCAGCCTTTGGAAAGAATCGCCCGCACCCTCTGTTTGCTCAAGGTTTTGTGCGAGTGGAGAGTGTTTTGGGTTTGGCACCGCTTAAAAAAGATACTACAATAACAGGCTCTTGAGCAGGAGTTATTATGTGCTTGGGTGAGAGTGGGAGCTCGTGTTGCAGGGATGGAGTGTTGGCTGCTTCCCAGCATTGTTTGGGGCTTGTTAGTCGCCGCTTACCATAAAGGGTTCCCTAAGTCTAGTTCCTATTTAGAAACTGCTTTTTGCTGCGTCACTCTTAGAAGTGGTGTCACGGGTCAGCTCCGCCAGCTCTCCTGGCAGAAGATGTGTCGGCACTGTGGATCCGTGAAAACAAGCGAGCGTAGTAGAAGATCAGTTCCAGGTTGACTGCATGTGCGCAAGTTTGCCGTATTCTTGTGCAAGATGTATCTCTAATCTTCCCGCGTGTCTGTCTCCGCCTCTGGTCTGGTACGGGCCTCTATTAGAAGCACGCCGATCCGCATCAGAAGCTGCGTGACGGCGTATGGACCTGAGTGACGTCTGATGTATGTGGAACTCCTCTTTGCGTCTCTCATTCATGTGGCGAGGGCAGGATTAAGACTTGATCCAGCCAAGGAGCAAGACCCGGGTCAGGTCTGTCTTGAGTTAAGCCCTGTGTTGCAGCAGGAATAATACGTCCTCCCCCTCCCTAAAAAACCCCTATAAAACTACTGAGGGCAGTGTGTCTGCATGTGTGTGTTTGTTTGCGAAACCAAACCGCCAGTCTGGTGTCCTTTACAGAGATGCAGTGGTCTCTGTTGATGGTTCAAACACAGCTCAGGGCCCCCAGCTTCAAAAGGCGCCCCAATCATCGCACCCACTTACAGCCAACGGCGCATGTCACTTAATGTGGACCACGCTATTCATCAATTATGGTGAGCTCAGGGGGCCGTCCAGCGCCCGCACCGCAGCTCCACAAGGAGAGAGTTGTCTCCTGCTCTGACTGAAGCCCCTCCTCCCCCTCTCCTGGAGACCTCAAAGCCCATCTGTCGCAGGAGGTGCACCATGAGGCAGCTAACTCCTCTGAGCTGACACAGTAATAGAGCTCGAGCTTTCCCTGTTTCTTTCATGCTGCGTTATCTCACCGCAACTCAGAAAAGATTGGGCCTCTTTTTAAATATAGCCTCCTGCAGAGAGCATTAAGCAGCGTGATAGTGCACTTTATCCCCTCTTAATGTGATTGTCATCCCTTATGCGCATCATGCAGATCCCTCTACATTTTCATGCCATTGCTTTGAAGTAGCCTGGTAAAAAGCAACTTCTTGATCTGCGCTATTTGCTTCATCCAGAGTGTCTGGACTCTTGGCTATTGAGAAATGATTGCTTCCTGAAGCCGTGCAGTCTTCTGAAGTTTTACATTTTACCAAGTCGCTAACGTTTGGCCATGACATATGTGTGTGAAAGAATAGACATTAGACATAATTACAACTCCCTCTTTTAATTTATTTAATTTCAATTGAAGACTGTTCTGTGTTGCATGAAAATTATTCATCAAGCTGCATTTCCGCTATTGAGACTGAGGGCGGCAGTAAGCATGTAGTTGCAGCAGTTTGCCTACAGAGGGCATATCGAACAAAGTGAGTAGTCCCGACTCAGCAAGCCAATAGCTGTTGATCAATGGCTGTTGATCAATTTCCGTTGAGCAACAGCCATTGTTGCTCTCATAACTGTCTGCAGACAGTTGTCTGCAATAAAGAAACCCGCAAATTGACACTGGTCCATTATTTACTGTGCAACATTCGTAATGCACCAGTTTGAGGCTGTGCAGCTCACCGGAAATTGCCTGCACTGTGAAGAGAGAAGTGTTGAGCTGAACCGAGAGACTGCTAATGTAAGTTCAATATTTGGAAGCGTGGCCATCACGGTCAGAATGATTTTGCTAATGTTCTCCGCTGCCATTGCTAAAAAGGCAGACTAAAACAGCACAGAAAATCAGAGAGACAGCTAGCTCAATTTGCGGCAGCTAGTAATGGCACCTCCAGTGGCTGGTGGCTGGTTTGCGTAAACGCGTCAGTGATATTGCCTGTTAGTAAATAATTATTTTTGAAATTATGATATTGATTATTAAATCCGTTTAAGACCTGTAATATTTTGACTGTATTTACTTGATGGAAAGTGGAAGTTTCCGGTGGCCGCCATGGCTTCGGTAGCAGCTGACGGCAATAAATTTGGCAATGAAATTTAATGGCAGTGAAGTGATTCTGGCTCAAATTTTTTTTTTTTAATAAGGCGTTACAAGCAGCATGTAGAAAAATCAGATTAAGACTCTGTGGCCTTTAACAGGCTCTTGCTATGGAAAATAAAAATATCATTATTTGAACCTCTTTTTATTCTGGTTAATTTTAAAATGTGTTTGAAGCATTTCGACGTGACAAAAAACAAAAAAGTAGAAGAAATCTATAACGTGGGCAAGTACTTTTTCACGGCATCATATAATTTAATGACCTAATCCTCGTCCTCCTCCTCCGTGTTTATCAGAGTTTGAATTTATTTACTGTCATCCAATTCATGCATGTTACTATGATGTGTGTATTATTGGAGCCCAACTATCCAAGTGACAGGACGTTCGTTCAAGGGAAGATTAATGACAAAGATGTGGCGGCCATACTTTCTTTTGAAACAAACACGATGGCGGCGGCGAGTACAAACATCAACAACCAGACTCCTCGACATTATCCAAGTCTATTCTCTCTCGCCAGCCTCTGTTCAGAAGGAGATGTGCTCACTAACATCTGGATCTGCCTCAGGCGCAAGTCATGGACGTTTGTGGTCAGCGCTCGAGTCGAGCCTCTCCCATTTCTTTAAGCTCTTCAGCTGCAGTTACAGAAGACGCTGTGTTTCTGACGAGTGTGTCATAAACACAGCAGCTCTGTGGGATTTCACATCCATATTGTCTGGAGGGATTTTCAACTCTTTCCTGTTTATGCTTGCACCTTGTCAGTGGAGACTCTAATCCTGCCAATACCAAGTCCCAGCCTGATACTTCATTAATATCAGGAGTTTGAAAAGTCGGTAGCTTTGAAGTCCAGTAAAATATCAGATAACAGTCTTTACTAAAAAGCTCATTGTGTTCAACCTTAACTTGTCAATTTGGAAGAAGCCGTTACTCAAAAGACAAGAGAAAGATTTCAATCTGTAGATGTTAGAAAATGATTCAAATCAATTTGAATTATAAATTGAGCTTAATGTACTGTTGCAGAGCCAGGAAACAGTACATTTCCTGGAAATGAGATTGAACTGAAATGACTTATACAAAGATGTACATTTTTGGATATAGTTTGATGAAACTAAAACTAAAGTTTCCAAAATGATTGTCGTTATATTTGAAAGCATAAACTTAACTATGCAACACCATCCAAACTGTGAAGTACGGGGGTGGGAACCTCATTCTGTGGGAGTTTTACTGGAGAAGGGACTGGTGCACTTCACAAAGCAGGTGTCATTAAGAGGAAATAAACATAATGTTGAAATGTGAAAGTTATATTTTAAGACCTTATGTGGGGCATAAAGGACTGGGACAAACTAGTGAAAGGAGGCACAAAACATTCGACCAAAGTCAGATCATTCAAAAGCAATGCTACCAAAATGCAATTTAGGAAAAAATAACATTTCTCTCAATATTCTCAGACTGGGGAACAATTTAGGAAATCCTATCTAGTCTAAAACACAAAACCTTTATTGAGAACTAGTGTCGGTCTTCAAGAAATTCTTAATGTTCAACAGCATTGTTAGCTGCGGGGCTAAGCTAACGTAAGATGTTAATTCTGTTTTGATCGGATCTGCTGATAATTCAGCGTATAGCAGAAATCATGTTCGGCCAAATAAAACTCAAATCTTATCATGACTTCCACTCATTCTTCTTTGCATTTTATTAGCTAATCATAAAGCCATTTTAGTTTCGTGGAGCTTTTTTTTGCGGCTTGTTTTTTTTTCAGATAGAGTTAACTGTATATGCGCAGTGAACAGTTTCTGTCTAGATAAAAGCATAAAAACAAGCATAAATTAGTGACATTATTCATCTGTAGACGTCGGGTACATGCTGCATTTATGAAGCCATCAGCATCAACATGTGAGATAAATCCAGTTTGCAGCTGGACCAAGTTTCTGAACATAATATTTAGATCCTTTCGCACACACTTTGCACTCCTTTTCGTGCAGAATTAAAGGAAACTCTCAGATGTCGGACTTTAACTTATGTCACATCCTGTGTAAATCTGTTGCAAAGTATGCGCTGGATACACAGGATGGGGGAATAAGCTGCTTCATAAACAACACACACACCGCCGCTCACACTGGGAGGGCGCTTAAATACAGCACTAATAGGAAAAAGATGAGAGGGATCGCAGAGAGCGCTCCAGGAGAGGAAGAGGAGGAGGAGGAGGAGGAGAGCGATGTCGGCTCACACCAACAGCTCCGGGATCAGATAAACAATTTCCCAAAAGTTGTCTATTATCACTGCTGGGTTTCATTTTTGTCCTCTTCCACTTGTGTGATTTTTAAAATACTTTGACTAAATTTACACTTGCGTGCAATAAATGTAGTTCAGAAAGTTAAAAACTTTATTATCGCTAAAAACGATTCCAACCAAAGTGGAGGCTTGAGAAAACTCTGTAGGCTATTTGTGTTTGCGTGTGTAGATGGGAAAATCAAGATTTATGAGCCCTCGCATTACAATTTGTGACAAAAACATACAACTATCTATCCACATACTTGCTTTGATTCTCAATCAACATTGTCTTGTGTTGTATTAACTTTATATTCTAATTTGCTATTAAAAAGTTCTTCAACCTGTATGTCCATCGACACCAATGAACATCCTGGCGCCATGTTTAATTTTTAACAGGAAATTGTTGGTTGTTTTGATGCAATTTGATTGGTCGATGTAGGTTTTAGCCTTGCACTACACCGCCCCCTATGGGAGTGGCATGTTTAAAGCAACCCTCAGGGGCAGGTTTGTGCAGGTTCATGTGGATGAAAACTTTTCTAAAATCCCAGTTTAACGATTTTTTAACTTTTTTTTTTTTTTACAACATAGAGGAGACGTTAGTTTTTATAAAGGCCCAACTACTTGGGTACAAAACGTGACATTTTGTACCCATTATGACTAATAATATACTTTCGCTTATTCAGATTTGTGTCTGTCAATTTCAATTTTTAAGTCTTACCGCAAATTCTTAGTTGCATTTAGGTCTTGATTTGATTTTATCTAAAGTTTAAATGTGCGGTATATCAGCATTAACATAATTTTTTGCCAGCGTTTTAAATTTTTCTGAATTCAATCCTCCATAATAGCACTTGATAGTTTAGGCCCAAACTGTTGCTTTTTGATTTATGTTATTAAATAAGCAAATTTCAGCAGCTTTTCTGTGTATTAAAGAAGAAACATTGTTCAGTCATTTTTTTTCTTTTCTTGTCATTCAGTCACAAACTATATGCTTTTTTTTCATAACAATATTGCATTAATCTAATGTTCTGTGCAAGAAAAGTCACACCTCTCTTTGTAAAAGTATTTTTCTTTGCCCTACAGCCAAATCTTAGCTACAAATGTTGCTTCTTCAACAATAATGAAATGTTATTAAATAGATGATTTCAGAGTGTAAGTGTGCGCTGGATTTTATCTTGGGGCATCAAAGTAAAGAGGGCTGAGCACAGATACATGCTCACTTAGGCTAATTTAAAGGCACTACTTTCTGTTCCCTTTAAATTTCTCTACAGCTGCTCTTATTTTCAATGCATTTTTTTTGTGGCTCTATTTAAAAAAGAAAAATCTCTCATGCTTATGCTTTTAGTTGCTTCTCTATCCAAACTCAACCTTTCAGTCAAATACAAAGAGAAACATCAGAACAGTGTGCCAGCCTCATCCCCGTCGCAGTGATACAGTAACATTTCTGTGGAACAGCAATTCAGAACCGCCTGGCGCGCCTCGGGAAAAAGTGTGTCATCATGTTTGTTTCTTTCCCTACGCTTTGCTGTCTGCGCAATAATAAAATTAAAAAATAAAAAATAAAAAAAATACCGCGGTGGCCGACATCTCCCGCCGGACGAGCCCGCGCGCAAAAACACCGAGCAAAAATCGGGGAACCGTGGCGCGAGTGAGAGGAAGAGGAGGAGGAGGAAGTTATATGGTGTGAGTTAATGCTCGCTCCCTCGAGTGTTTGTGCAGATTTCGGCTCCGATTATGTACACAAACACAAATTAAGTCATAGCCCTCATCCCTGGTGGGTTCCTGTGTCCCAGAGGTGCCGCTGGCAGCCGGCCTTCATTTCTGCTACTTTCCCCTTTACAAACAAAAAACCTCCAATGATCCCGACTCCGTCTCTCTTTCTCTCTCTCCATCTTCTTCCTGATGTGCATCTGCTCAGACTGAATATTTGGACAGGTGTTCTCTCATATACGTTCACTTCAAGAGGTTCTGGTTCGGTTCGCTTGCAAGGGAAAACAAAGCAGTGGATCCTGACGGGTATGGACTCTGCTGCACGTGTAATCCCCGACAATAAAAAACTGTTTAGCACCAATTTTCCTTTACTTTTAAGACATTCTCTCTTCTCCCTCCCGCCACCCAGCCCCGCTGCAGACAAGAGGAGGCCACATCTGGAAGACAGATGTATTCCCATTCACTCACTCACTCTCTCTTTCTCCCATCCCTCCCCTCCCCTCCCCTCCCTCTGCCTCCGCTCTCTTTTCTGGGGGGGAAACATGAGAGCTGAGCTAATTCTCTCCCTCCCGCCCGGACCGGACCACCCACATTCGGAAACGCCTAGCTGTTCTTGAGGCGGAGGCCGCCCGGCAGCTCGCAGAGGCCCCGGGCGAACAAGAAAGATGTAAAGGACGGCTTGTGACGGAGGGTTTTTAGCAGAGTATCAATTACGTCAGTGTCAAGGCTGTAAGTCATCGCGGTGGAAGAGGGAGAGAGTCTGGGAGGCAGCAGGGATACTTTTAGTTTGGCGCTGCTAGCTGTGTTTGTACATATATGATGGGTTTTTTCTTAAAACGTACAACCTGATAAAAAGAAAAGAAAGAAATCAAAGGTAACCACAGAGTCATAGTCGAGTTGTTAAAACAGCAGCTTTTTATTTGCTTGGTAAGTAGTAAACAATCACAGTGAACGCACACGTAAAGATCAACGCCGCCATCTTGTGGATCATTCTTGGTATCGCCTCCTAATGAAGGCGTCGGTTTCAATGTGCCCTAAACAGTACGACGGCGTGTTAGACCCACTGCAGACACAAAAATGGAGTCAATTTCCGCCAGAAAATTTAGAAATTTGGAGAAAAATCTCAGAACTTTCCTTAAAAAAATAAAAAATAAATAAAATAAAATAAAAACTTGGGACATTTCTGTGCTCCAAATGTCAAACATTTTCAACTTGTCGACTTTTGGAGCTCAAAGATGTCAATTTTTCTAGAAAATTTCTGAGGCCAATTTTAAAACTTTTTTTTTTTGCCGAAGATTTGCTACTTTCCCTTCTCTATCTGGAATAGCGCCAATGTGTGAATGTATAGCGAAGCATTCATTTACGTAGAACATTTTTTTCCATGCTTCAACCACTGTCTAAATTGCAGAGGGATGTAGATTGTAACTTTCTCACTATAAGGAATATCAAAACCTACTCAAAGTTGAGGCAGAATAATAACAAAGGGGTTGAATACTTTTCTCAAGTGAACAGAGAGTGTTTGAACAGCAGTAAACAAAGCAGTTTAAGGCACAGCAGTTGAGAAAAATTAGTGATATTTGGGCAAATTATAGCCAAAAATAACTTCCAGTATGTGATCTTTTCGTCCAGCCCAGTTTCAACGTATGTGTTTATTATTCCTAAACTAACAGCAAAACAGCAAATATCATCCCATCTGAGCTTAGCTGTAAGGATGAAATGACATCTTTAATAGATGCAAACATCCTGAGCAGAAACGAACAGCTGGGAATGTACCAGGAGAAGACGTTCTTTTATCTAGATGTCTTCTGTTTAAATTTGATTTTTGACAGTCAGTATTTACAGAAATAAATTTAGGATGCGTACTTCGAAGGGTTCTGGGTCATAGTGAGAAAAACCCTAAGAGAAATGTAGCTCTGAATGGGAATGAGGATTTTTTCCCCCAGGTTTAATACCAGCAGTCTGTCAAACAAAGACGTTATTTTAAACAATGAACTGCAGTGGGATTTGTTTAAAGCTAAATTGTTCGCTGGGTTGACAGTGATTGGGGTTGAAACATACTAAAGTATTTCGTAAATATGAACTAGTATCTTGTCACATCTCCACAAAAGCAGCTGAGTTATAAATAACCAAGAGTGACGATACTTGGTTCGCTTATTTTCTGAAGATATTGATGCAAATGGCGCCTCATAGAAAGAATTCAGACCTCCAGAACTTTTCCACATCGTCACGTTGCGAAAAAGGTCGGCGACAAGTCAGAAAACTGCGATCAGTGCACCGCTACCGATCACCCACAATTAAGGATATTCATGCATCTTACTGTCCACTGATCTGTCATCAAGCTGGAAAATTGGCTGTTCAAAGGCGTTGAGTCTCCAGATGTCGAGACTTTTTATGATTTGCAGCTACATTCCTTAACACAGTTGTCCCCGTTTGGATTCCCAGTCCCAAGATCCCCGTCTGTCCAGGTACTAATTAATAAAGGCCTCCTGTGCCACCAAACCCAAACCATGACACCTCTAACCATAATCTGATGTGAAACTAGATTTTAGATCATATTTATGCAGAAACCCCTTTTCACGCGTCCCTGTGAAGCCGAGTCTTTTAACACGTGTTGCCCAGCAACACAGAGCTACAAATAACTGAACTGCCAAAACGCTCAATCTAACCAAGAATGTTTGGTTTAGTTTCTAGTCCAAATATCTTAATACGCTTGAAATAAGACAAGACTAAATTCCAAGTACGTTTTCGGCAAGATGCGGTTTGTTTTAAGCCAATAGTTTTTTAATATTGTTGAAAAGAACCAGTTCCACTGGCAGATTATTTCACTAATAAGACAATTTCCCCATGTTAGAAGTGACACAATGTGCAAGTGGAACTAGAACTGTTCATCACCTTTAAGAAATTATTGACTTAAAAAAAACTTTTATATATTGATACTAAGTTACTTGCAAGTTCATTTTGTTTTATTTCAAGTAAGATTTTGTGTTTTTGCAGTTCAGCTATTTGTACCTCTGTTAGCAGGGAATTTGCATATTTGTTTTAAAAGTGCTCCTCATTTAGTTTTTTCTGTTTTCCTTCTGCTCACTTCGGTAGCCACTGACCCCACAGTGGCCCCCACCGTGCCGCCCATGGGCCCCCCAACGAACAGGCCCACCAGGGACCCGAGCAGAGCCTCCACTCTCACCAGACTGGACAGCCACCTGACCCAGTCCACCAGCTTCTCCCATAAGCCCCGCAGAAGCGACGGAGGGGCAGAGGAGGGCGAGACGCTCTTCCCATCAGAGGGGAAAATATCATCCAGATTCAAATCGAAATCGCCGGCGCTCCTCTCCGCCTCTTCTCTGACCGCTTCCATTCCTTCCTCCATCACTTCCTGTTGCGAGTTCGAAGCCGAAGAGTTGGCGCTCCGCTGCAGGATGATCTCCGTCTGCCGCTGCCTCACCCGGTCCTCGGCCTCCCGGTACAGAGGGCAGCTCAGGTGTTTGCCTCCGTTCTCCTTCACCACCTGCTCCACCTTCTCCAGCAGCTCCTCCACGGCCCGGCCCTCCTCCGCCGCTCCGCCGCCGCTCTCCAGCGTGTGGTAGCGGTCGCCACACCTCTCCACCAGCTGCTGGAGGTCTTTGCGCCACGTGACGACGTACTGCTCCAGGGTCTCGTCCTCTCCCAGCTCCTCCGTGTGCGTGAAGAGGACGACGGTGTGTCCGCTGACGGCGGCGGGGCCGAACAGCTTCGCCAGGGCGTCTAGCGCCATCGACTCATCGCGAGCGGGCTCGTTCAACGGGACGCAGAGCAGGAAGGCGTGGGGCCCGGGGCTGGACGAGGCAATGAGGGAGGAAATGTGGGTCTTACGCTCGTCTGGGCTGCAGGCGGAGTCGTACCAGGCTGGACTGGAGACCACAACGACCTACGGGGAGGCAGAGAGAGAGAGAGAGTGGCAGCACGGTGGTTCTGCAGCTAAACAGCAGGCAGTTATATGGGAGTCATAGTTATGTCCCGGCAATAAGCTACATTACCAGGACATTAAAATATCCCAGTAAAATATGCAGTGTTTTATTGGGATATTAGGAAACAAATACAGACCACACTACAAAAACAATATTTCACCAAACAATTTCAGTCTGGTTTCTGGTGCAAATATTTTCTAGGCAAAAGAATAATGTAAAAGTATCTTTTCGGCAAGATACAGGAGCTCATTTTGAGTCAATAGTTCTTGAATATAAATAAAACAGTTGCAGTACAGAGGTCTACAAAAAGAAGACTGTATTGCACTAAAAGTGAAAGAGCTGGCTATGCCAAAAATATCGATACCAAGTCTGTATCAGTATCGAATCGATACTGGCTTGATAGGATCAATACTTTAGCTTCAGATTCTCTCATGAAATTTTATGTTATTTCTGTAAGAGTTTCTCGACTCTCCTATAAATAAAAATTTGATTTGGCAACAAAATTTATGTTTGGACTTTATTTAGAATACAATGTACACAAATACGCAGTACTGCACACCTCCACTAAAAATATCTACATACAAGTCTTTAAAATATGAAATTGTCTCCATTCAGTCCTACCTGCCTGCCAGCAGCTTCTCCTCTGTGTTTGGTACATTCCTGAGCTTCGGCGTCCCGCTGGCTCTCTTCCAGGCCCAGGATGGAGCAGACTGCGGTTCTGTTCCCCGGCTTGATCGGGCCCAGAACCACCAGCCTCAGCTCTGCAAAGAAATGGCCGACACCCACGTTTTATTATAACGCTGTTTATGATAAGAGCATGAGCTCTTATTAAGTTTCTCTTGACTCACTTTGACCGAATTGCCACATGCAGGCCGACAATAACACAAGACAATCTGTTGTTTATCTTTGCGCTGGGTGTGTTTCTATATAGTGTGCGTGTGTGTGTGCGCGTGCGTGCGTGCGTGTGTGTGTGTGTGTGTGTGTGTGTGTGTGCGTGCGCGTGTCAACAACTCGTCTGCTCAGAATGACGCTGAATTTTCCAAGAAGTGGCAGCGTCCTTTGCAAGGCGCCCTCTTGTCTCGTCAAGTATCGCAAAAACACCGAAAACACGCAGCGCGAGCTACAGCAAGCCGCGCCCACCGCCTCACTCTTCCGCTGTTGTTATTATTCATATATTTCACTGCTACAGCACCGTCTGAAACGGCAGGGCGCTCTGCCTTACCGGATTGTGTTCCGGATGCTGCCATCTCTGCTCCTCCTCGCCGCTGTGCCAGCGTTGGATCACACTTCCTGATTCCTGCCTGCTGACTCAGCCTGGACTCCAGAAATGAGCAGCAGCTCCATCCAGGGGAGGCGCCAGAGCTCTGCTCAAATAAACCTGAATATGACCGCAAAGTTCGGTTATTTTAGTGATTCCGTTCGAAATGTGAAACTATACGTACATTTGTATCCAGGCAAAGAAAAAGCTAGCATGGGGCCTTGAGCAGAATTTGATCCGGGTAGGACCACCTTCCTTCCCCCCAACTTCAAGATTTACCCAAGATTTAATTGGCGATTATTATCTGTGATAGATTGGGGAAAACATCACTTTAACGTAAGAAATGTATGACGGTCTATTAGGGCCATAAAACATCAGGGGAAAATGTAAATTCTGCCAAAAAACTCAAATTTTGAAATTAATTTCAGAAATGTTCAAGAAAATTTTTTTGGGAAATTTCTGAGCTGGAAAAGTGAAAAAAGAAAAAAAATTGCTTGGAAAAAAGAATTATAAATTAATTTCAGAAAATTTCTAGAAAATACTTGGAAATTGGTGAGATTCAAAACGCCAGAATTTGCCACTTTTAGAAACTTGATTTTCTAAAAGTCCAACCTTTTTCCCTTTTGAAACTCAGGAATTTCCAAGCTCTTATTAGGAGACCTCAGATTCATCTCAAAATGTTCGTTTTTGTCTCACAAATTTTGGACTTTTCAAACTCAATAACATCCTTGTTTTTTATAGAAGTTTCTGGTATTAGTCTGAGGTTTTTCCCCCCCCCTCTGTCAACAATGACCCTAATATGTCATCATAGAAATGTGAGACCATATCTATTTTTTATGAATAAAAGTTTCTTTTTATTTAAATGCTTGTAATAATGTAGTCAAATCATATTTTTGAGTAAGTTTATATATTTAAATGACTGTTAGATGAGCATATATTGGATATCAGTCGGAGAATCGAGATATGAAATCGTATCATGACAGACTTCTGTGATTTTGAGATCGTCTAAACAAATGAATATTTTTATATAGACAAATTTGTACTAAAAGCTAAAGTTTTCATTAGTCTTATTTAATATCAATAATTTTCAAAGAAATCAAAGTTTGAGTTTTTATCAGCTTTAGGCCATAATCATCAAAATGAGCAGCAATAAACAATATGCATTACTCTGCACAATAAATATGAATATCCTGGAAAATATATTTTTTTTTAATATGTTTTGCATATTTTGATCTCTGGACAGTATTTCAAAAGTAAGCGACTCAAAAACATCCCTGTGTCACTGAAACAGTTTAATGTTGCTCAGTTTTAAACTGAAAACGCTGGAGGAGCTCTTCACTTGGGTGAAGTTGCACCAAGAGTTGCGTTTTTGTCCAACATTTCCTCAAAACACAGTGAAAACCTAAAAGCTGCACACACTTTTAAAATGACATCAGTATAAAACAAGTACTTTAAACACAGTCACTATTCACACGTGGGAAATATTTCCTAGTGAGGAGCAGATAACACACAATAAAATTTTTACACGAATAAGTAAGAAAAAAAAAAAGAAAAAAACACAATCATACAACTGGAATCCTATTACGATGAGAAAATGCTCCCTTTCATTCCACACAACACGTTTCATTCAAGCTCTCATAAAACCGACAGCAAAACATGTACAATAAAAAGGTCTTGTTTAAAAACAGCATTTACAAAATTAGGAGACATCGTCTAAAAAAATACTCTTTTAAAAACACGTCGAAACTAGAAATATCTAGATTTCCCGATGCCAAGCAGTGGCTTAAGTTAAACTTTGAGGGTTTCTACAGGACCGGAGTCCGGCTGCTCCGGTTCTGGACCCTCACAGTCCGGGCATGATGTAGGCGATGTTGTCCAAGGTGTTTGACTGACAGGGGGTGGAGAGAAGAAGAAAAGAGTTTAGAAAGCAGAACACTTATATTTATCAACCTTAAATCTGACACCCCTAAATAAAATCTAGTCCTACCAAGTGCCTTAAGGAATCATCTAATTACTAAACAGAAAAACTCCAGACACAATATCTAATTTTGAAAGTATTGTGATAAATGATAATATTGTCGATTTGAGACCCATTTTCAACAAACATAATGATGTAATGGCACTGGGATTTAGAAAAAGAGAAATTCCATGACTTTTCCATGAGTCTCCATGACCTTCGATATAATTTTCCATGACCCATGTACGACAGGTTCAGAAAGAAAAGTGTATGACTGAGAAACCAACCCCACCAGGTTGGACTACAGTAAACATGTAAAAGTGTAGTGCAGGCAGATATTGAGGAAACATAAATGGCAGGTATGAATTGAAAAATGTCAATATATTGACTGAGGAATCATATGATGGTAATGCCGATACATAAACAAGAACACGTTGAAGTAATGAAAACACAAGATGGTACATGTATGTAGAAGTTTGCTTTTACAAAAGTTGAGAACAGACACATAGTTTATGTAAATTAATATTCTTTTCTGTGTTCTGTTCTTGGGGTTAAATCAGAAAGATTTGATCATTTTGGTTATAAAAATAGGGAGTAAATTATGCATCACCAGTCACAATTTGACATAGTTGCCATTGCCAATAGGGGGCAGTATCGCTCCACCAATGATAAAGATGACCGTTGCCAGTTGCTAAGACGGATGTTTGCTTCTAATTGAGTTATTTTGTGTTGCAGAATAAAAGACGCTGCTGTTACACACCAAACGACGTCTCTGCGTCTCCGATTCAGGATGCTGGTGACGCTCCGTGACGCGTGAAGCTAAGAAGCTTCTCCGTCTGAGAGCATTTAGTTTTATCGGTTCACAACACGTAACAGCTGCACAGGAGCACACACACACCGCAACACCACTAGTCTTCTTCAACCGGAGGTTCATTTGACAATTAAATATATATGTATAGATATATGTGTGGGCTTGGGCGCGGGATACAAGTGCTGCTGGATAGAAATACTGGAGCGGATTAAGTGGTGGCGCAGAGAGTTTCCATCCTAGATTTTGGATGAAGGCTGATATAATCTGATACTCGCTTTTTGGTTGATATCGGAACAATTTCCGTTATCGGATAAGGACGCCCCTATGCATATACGCACGTGAACTAAATAAATCGAATAAATAAACCGAATATTCATTATTTTAAATAAATAAATAAAAAAATTCTTACCAGGACGTTTCGGGGGCATCCGTTTAGCTGCGGTATCTGCGCTGTGAGGCACGTCAACGGGCCGAGCGCGCACAAGATGGAGTCCAGCAGAACGGACAAACTCCCAGACACTGCCACCATCCCCTACAAACAACACACCGTCACTCACAGGCTTTATTGGTCTCCAATTGCGCGTTTAGATTTTTCTTCCATGGTTAATAATTTGCGACCCGGAAGCTCACCTCTGTTTCTTGCAGCCGATGGCCGATGAGCGACAGGGACTCCCCCAGCAGCTGCAGGTGAGCCGCCGCGTCGATGGGGTCGACGTCTGGCACCCGGGCCGGGGACAGCGACATGGTACCGGGCGCCCTGGTTGGCGACACCAGCCCCGCCGCCGTTCCTACGACTGACGGCGAAAACCGCAACTTAGACACAAGAGCAACTAGATCGCACAGTGAGGAAGAAAAACAGAAATGCATTTCCTGCATAGATGTAGCAGGAATGCTACAGGCTGGATGTCTCTGCTGAAACAAAAAGAAATATTAGAAAAGCAAAAATCTGCTTGAAAAACAGCTTGAGCAGATTGGATTAACAGGTTTAGATGTCAACAAAGTACCAGTAACCTTTTAATCAAACTGACTAAGAAGCGGGTCCAGAAGATGTTTGTACGCTCAAAGAGGAAACTTCTTGTTTTCACCATTCTTGTTCTAAAGCACCAAGCATGGTTGTTCCAGGTCTTTGGACCCGTTTCATTGAGACTTTAAAGCCAAAATTACAAATTTCTCCTCATTGTTCCACTGACAAAACTAATGTAATGTCTTACAGCCAGGTGTCTCATGTTGGAAACACTCTGAACTGAAGCAAAAACAGAAAAAAACTAAACAAAAACATAAAAAGAACAAGTGGATAAATACTCCAAAATTAGAAAAGTTGAAAATAGCAGAAATGAAAGCTGGAAGAAAGAGCGGAGTCTTTTACAGAATTTCTGCAGGTTTCACCAACACAAGTTAAGACTTTTTAAGACCATTAAGAATGAAATTTAAGCCAGAAATGTATAAATGATAATTGGGTATTTTATAAAGCAGTCAACAGCGAAGACCAACACTGTCCAGCCAGCTGGTGACAAATTTACACTTTGACCATG
The DNA here is from genome assembly GCF_019740435.1 of Gambusia affinis. Lineage (NCBI taxonomy): Eukaryota > Metazoa > Chordata > Actinopteri > Cyprinodontiformes > Poeciliidae > Gambusia > Gambusia affinis. The sequence goes on from NC_057886.1 coordinate 4,823,151, forward strand.
ATAGATGTACTAAAGCTAGCTAGCTAGTAAGGGTATATTAGCAGCTAGTTAGCGGTAGCCACACCTACCTCGAGTCATAGAAAGAAATTATCATCTATACACAAGATAATTACAGACAGAAAAGTCCCATAAGAATAAAATAACATGAGATTAAATAGTTCGGCTACGACTAAATTTAAGACCTGTAATTACGTACTTAAGGCCAACTTGCACAAATTTAAGACATTTTAAGACTTTAACTTTAGATGAGTGCATTTAAGAGTTTTTAAGGATGCACTGACACTTTGTTTTTTAACTATTTGAATAGTTGAAACAGCCCCAAAAATGGCAGAAGCTACAGAATATTTAGCAGCATCCCCCCCGTTAGCTATCAGGCAAAGCGCCCAGGTACCTTTGGTTTTGCTGTCGCTGGAGGACTTCTGCTTCACAGTGGTGGCCTCGGCTTTGTTCTGTTTGTGTTGCAGATACTGGGCCTTCTGCCTCCACACCTGAGAATGAAGCAGAACCGGGAAACAGTCCGTCAGAATTCAGGACCGACCCACATTTCCCCAGATTTCACTCACCCGTTTTAAAAAAACAGACATCATTCATTTATGGCATTGAAATGAAACTTTGAAACTAAATATTTAAATCGAACAGTTAATTAATACTTGTCCAGACCTGAAAAATGCTTCAGTTTACCTCACATTACGTTCAAAAACTCACTAGTTTGTCTTTCTCGGGCATTGCCTTCCACACCTCTGCCAGCTTCTTGCTCAGTTCTCCAAAATCTGCAGACACACACACACACACACACACACACACACACAGCGTTGCTACGAGAGCTTTAGGTCAACATGAGCGAATAATGTTCGCTAACCCACCTAAACCTGGATGCTCTGCATTTATGTTCACCCTGTACTCTTTACAAAACACCTGATACGCTGTTGTTGTCTTCTTCTTGGTCTACAAGAGGGGAAAAAATAACAAAGGGACCAATAAGAGGACAGGAAGCTGAAAAAAAAAAAACAACCCTAAGAAATAAAAACTGAAATGAAACCTTTTCTTTCTCCTTCTCGTGTTTGTCTCTGTCTTTGTCCTCTTTCTTCTTCTTCTTTTCCGTCGTTCCGTCATGGCCTTGGTGGTGGGGAGTGACGGGTTTGCTCATGGCATACATTGGCCCGACGGCACTATGGCTGACAGTGGGATGGGAGTGACTGTGGCTTCTTGACGATTCTGGGGGAAATGGCACAAAGAGGAAGACATGACAGGGCTTTAAGACGGACCACATCTCACACTTTTCTTTTTCCTTTTGGTCAGCCATGAAGTATGAATGTTTATCAAGCGTTTCCATAGCAAACAGTAACCAGGGCAGCTGCAGTCAGATAGGAAAGTATTGCGTTTTGTTGCTCTGCTGCATTTGCATCAGAACTGAGAAGATATTCCAGGACAGGAAGTGATTCACAGGATTGAGTGTTTTTGAGCGTTTGCTCACCTGTCAATGTCTTTCCTAGTAGCTGCCATTTCTTACCATAGCTGGTCAATGTTTAACACTGGAATGCTGTACATGACGTCACTTATGGCTGTTTTTATTGGTGGAATGGAGGCATTCCAGCATGAGAAACGTGAGACACAATCACAAAATCAGAAACAGAGAGAGTGAACAGAGGACTCACCTCCAAAACTTTTGCTGTGCTTCTTGTCCTTCCCACTTTTGTCCTTATCTCTGTCCTTCTCCTTGTCTTTCTTCTTCTTGCTCTTCTTGCTCTTCTTCTTCTTTTTGGACATGTGCGTATATGAATCGTCTATGATCAGTTCCCCAGCCTCCAGTTCTCCACCAGATGAAGAGCTGTCGTCTCCCACGCCTCCTCCGTAATGACCTGATGAGGAGAGGAATCAGCATTTAGAAGAAAACTAAATATAGCAACGACTGCATACCGCAGACTAGATGGAGCAGATTTGAGTTAATATCATATCTGGGACGCGCCGATCTGCTTTTTTCCATTTCCGATACCCGATATCTGAGGTTTGGTATCAGCCAATTCCGATACAATACAGAATTTGGTGCTGAATTGACTTAAAACGTTTCTTTTTATAAACACCAAGATAAATGTACTGAATAACACATTTATTTGATGACTCTGCACCAGTACAGTTAGGAGTACAATAGCTAATGTAAAAAATAAATAAATAACAAAACTGATGAAAACAATGTTGACCATTTTGGTGAAACATCAAAAATAAAACTACCACAAACCTTCTTCAAATTGTTCAGAAAGTATGATTAGGAATTCTAAATATGATGTAAAATAAATAATAAACTGTAGAATTAGCCTGAAGAGCAAAGATGAAAATCTTTCAGTGTCTAGAGATTCGATTCTGATTTTTGGGGTCATGACTTCATAGTGAAATCATTTCTCTATTGAAACGGTCTTGCCTGAAAAGAGGAAACTACAGTGTAAACAGAACATTTAAACCAAAGTTCTGCACCGTAATACAAGCAGCAAATACGTTCGACTTAAACGTATTTTGAAATCGATTCTGGAGGATTCTGAATCAAATCAGAATTTCCAAGATAAGGAATTACGATTCTTTATAGAATTAATTTGTTTTGCACCTGGACTCTCTGGAGCTGCCCATGGTTCAGGCTCATTGCTGTGCAATTTGTTCCCAACATGCAGACCGATGCAGGTATTACTCTGAGATCGGTAAATCTGGAAACATTTACGTTTTGTTTTTTTACCTTCCACCTCCACCTCTTTCCCCACCACGGGCAGCGGCTCTCTGCTCTGCGCCGCCTTCTTCTTGGGCGACTTGGACGGCTGCATCCTGTCTCTGTCCTTCTCCTTCTTCACGCTGACCTTGGACGGGTGCGGCGTCACCGGGAAGCTCTCGGGCTCCTCCTTCTCCGGCGACATGATGAGCTTCATCTTCAGCCCGTCGGCCTCGCGCAGCGTCAGCGGCTCCTCTTTGGGAGCGCCGCCGTGGAACAGGGACGACTTGGAGGAGGAGGAGGACGAGGAAGAGGAGTGCTTCTTGAACGACGACGACAGAGACATGGGGCGGGAGTGCGACGAAGAGTGGCTCCCTTTGCTTCCGCCGCCGCCGCTGCCCTCGCGTTTGCGGTCCTTGGAGGAATGCGAGGAGAACGTCGGGTAGGAGGGCTTCTTGTGCAGGTGGGGGCTGGGGTCGGAGCCCGTCGCCATGGGGGAGGTGATGGCCTGCAGGAGGCCCATCGCCGTGTCCGCCGGGTGCGACGAGGACGGGGAGGAAAGAGGCGGAGAGCGCTCTACTGACTTGTGCTTCTTCTTATGAGGAGGCGGGCCTAAACCGTCGTGATCTGACGGAGACGATGGAATGACAGTTATTCAAGACACTTGCAAAAGTGAATCATTATTTTGTGTTTTCCAGCCACATAATGTCGTTTCCCAGCACAATCAAGTAACTATGGTAACGTCAGTTGTAAAAAAAAAAAAATGCTATTCCTTATCAAATATGACCTAAAAGAATTTTGACTTTGTAATTTAAACACCTTGAAATTGGGCCTCTGTCTCTTTAAGAAGCTCCTGCTCTTTCTGAAACTCCACCTTCAGGAAGTCGTCACGACACGGCTCCTCTTTTAACCCGTTAAGGTTTTAACCAGCGCTGCACCAAAATGTAGACATTATAAGAAGATCGGAAACGGCAGGAGGAACTTCGTCCTGGAAGGCGGAGCCAGAACCACCCGGGTGTTTTGCACAGCTAAATGGTTGCCATGGAAAATAAAAGGATTTCTCATTCAAGGCAGCCCCCCTTTAGCCTGTTTTTGTGAGGGAATAACATCATAACATAACATAAAGCTCAAAAAATTGGTTTTACACAATACTGCCCCTTTAATTATCACATAAAACCACAAAAGTATTCACACTGATGAATAATACCAGTTGGTTGCCTTACAAAATCAAAGTTTAATGTCGCTTTGGAGGGAAATTTATATATAGATATATTAACACAAAATAGTGCATAATTGTGGGGATTGATGAAAATCATACATAGCTTTCTTTCTTTTTTTTTTTACCAATAAAAATCTAAAAAGTGCTGCACCCTTTAGAAGTTACTACGGTGATGGCAGTAGCATGCTGTGGGGACGCTGACAGAAGAAAAACTAAACATTCCGCATTTTCCAGTCTATAAGTCACACTTTTGTCACAGTTTGGCTGAAAAAAATGACTTATATGATTTGTTTTCCTCTTCATGAGGCTTTTTTTTTTGACTGATGTGACTTATAGTCTGGAAAATACTGTAATTTTAATTAGACGTAAGATAATATAGCAGAAATTCTCAACCGCCCTAAACACACAACCAAGGCTACAATCAGAGGATTTAGATGGTAATGAGCATGTGTTGGAATGGCCCAGTCAAAGTCCTAAATCCCTAAATCCAATTAAAATCTACGTGAGGTTCAAAGAGGCCTTCAAGTCATTTTGCATGAGCTTGTATCATTTTGCAAACCAGAAAGCAATAAATAAAATAAAATAAAAATCCTTATTTATCAAAGTTTTAGCCTCTCACCTCGGTAATAGTGGTCGTCACTGTGCTTCTTCTTCTTCTTGTGCAGATCTCCTCCCAGCATGAAAAGCTCTGAATCCTAATTTGAACAAATGCAACACATTTTACACCACTGTAATCAGCATTAGCATTGACTTACAGTGTGTGAAGACAAATCCCATACTTTTGGGCGTTTCTTGGAGGACTTTCGTACTTCTGCAGCGATCTCTTCTTCCTCTCGTAACAGATCCTTGTAGGATCTCCTCTTCTCCCTCTGACTCCGTCCAGCAACGAGGCCCCCGTCTGCCCCCATCTCTAAAATATGACATTTGTCCAAAAATGCTTTAGAAAAGGCAGAATTCCCATCATTGCTTAAGACATTCTTCTACAGCATGATGCTGCTGCCATTACATCTGAAACACAATGGGGAGTGACATAACCAATAATTTCTTTACCCTTTAACTCCTCATATGCCATGGCTTCCTCTTGGTCAGCTCTTTTTCTTGTTTTGGGATGTAGGCAGCCCTGAAATTAGCATAAGGTCCTGTCAAACAAACAAAAAAGATGGAGCCCAAAGTCAACTTAAAGAACAAGTGAGACCAGTTCAGAGTGGAAAAAGGTTCTCTCATTACCTTGCGTGAATTCTAGACAGACTCCAACCAGGACGATCAGGGAAACAGACTCAAAGTGCGACTAACTGCGGAAAATTATTAGCATTGGGATTGTAAATGAAACGTCCGTCATTCATTAAGCCGGTAACGAACTGTGAGCTAAACTAATTCCCGCCTCCTTTCGTTAAGATACACAAACACACCCCCTTCCTTTTCACTTAGACTCTCCACAGCCAGCGCATTCCAGTCTTGCGTCTCTCTGCGCCAGTTTGCAGCCAACTGACCGCTGAAGGCGACTCAGGAAACACTGAGGCTTTGCCTAAAAGCTAGGCCGTACTCGCTGGAAAGTGGACTACAAAACGGGGCGGACATGCATTCACCCCTTTTATGCTTTTATAATCTGTTGCTCAGTAATATATGTACATTACAAGCGCTGAAACGTGAAAAAACCCGCGTTTGTTCAATTTTACTACCTCAATGGAGACCTCCAATTTACGCGGGTCCATTCGCCATCTTTATTGTTGGCAAAACAATTCGTCTGAAAGAGGCGTGGCTTTTGCTGACGCAGCCAATAAGCGTGGGAGAAAAGTGAAACTTTTACATTTACGTCCGCTAATGTTCCGTTGCTACTTTTTGACAGTAATGAGTGACACCGTAGTGTTTTCGTTTATTACCCCGGCAACAAAATATTCTCAGATGAATATCAGTTTGAATAAAGCTGTCAAAGATAGAAACAAACAATCATAGCCAACGTACTGATTTATTGGTTCATACCGACTTTCAAATATTCTTTACAACACAGTTCACAGAGTCATTATGTACAGTAAAAAAAACAAAAGAAATAAGGCAATAAAACAAAGACACTTTGACAAGAAAATAAAAGTTACACCAGTTAAACTGTCAAACCATTATGTACTGTAATTATCACAGTATATTTATTGAGTTAGGCAAAAAGAAACATGTAAATCAGTCCACACAGTAAAGTCATAGTTCCACCAGACTTTAGGGGTTTTGTTGCCCGTTGTTTAAAAGTTGAACGACATTTTCTCAAAGATGCACCAAAAACTGGTGACCAGAACTGACAAGACGAGTCCAGCCAAGCATTACGACCAAACTGAAAATCAAACTTTTTTTTTTCCTGATCAATTAGCCGACCATGCCAAAAGGTCATGCTATCGACCCTCTTCGGTGTAGTAGCCGTTATTGAGAGAAGGTTCAGAGTTACTCTTTTGAAGAGTCTAGCGCTGAAATTTAGAAATGTTAGTTGTCTTCAGAAAATCTTACTTAAGATCACAGCAAGCATCATCCAAGAAATACACAGAGATTGATCGCGTTAGAAATGCTAACCGCACTAACTACTGGCGTAGGATGTGAAAACGACTTAAAACATTGTATTTTTTAAACAATAATGGCTTCCTGTTTTACTGCAGAGCTGAGTGACACCACTGCTCTCTCCGTCTCTCTCACACACAGACCTAATGCGATTGTTGGTCCGGTTCTAACAGAACTGCGTAATGATTGACTTCTTGAGAGTCCTGTACATAGTTGCCGTAAATGTATAAATAATTTAATAATTTGCCATATCTGGCATTTAATTAAAGTTTTTCTTCCTCATTCAAACACTACGTTGGAAACAGCTGCTATTTATACCGAATGCAGATTCCTTGCGGGGATAAAATAATATCTTTCATTGCAACTTCGACATATATTTTGAAGTGTGCTTAAAAAAAGTGAGTTATCACATATGCAGAAGAATTTGGCTGTATTCAGAGTGTTTCTTTACTTTACAATAAACATTTTACGCGGACGGATATATTTTTAATTTATTCAAACCTTGTAATAAATATAGTACTAGATAGTAATACTTATTGTAATGGTAGGTCAGAGCTTTGGAAAAAATCTGACGTGTGTATCTCTGATACTTATCAATACTTTTTTTCTTTTTTGCCTTGGTGAAAATAAAAAGCTGATGTCCGCAGCAGTCCCTTCAATAAATACTGACAGCCAATCCCAGTGCGGCGTTTGGACCTGTGGCCTCCTGGCCTAATACAGACAATTTGAGGCTCTGCATATTTAAAAAGGAGCTGCATGTCGGCTCTGTGTGCAGTCAATCTTCTACCTAGTATCCAGGTTCTGCTTCTGTAGACTAAGCGATGTGAAACTGGCCAGTAAATCAGTCACTTCGTCCACCTGAGAGAGAAAACAGAAAAGTAAACCTTTCTAAAAGTTTCATTGTGAATAGAGTTGAATGGAAAAACACCTGACGACTGTCCAGCTCACCTGCTCTCTGGTGCGTGTGTGCTGCAGCTGTGTTGAAATGTGCTCCAGTCTTTCTTTGGCCTCACTTTGGCCCATTAGGTTCAGGTACTCTCTGAGCATCTGGATAATCTGCAGGGGGGACAAAACGGCAGGTGAAACCGCAGCAGTCGCTATTGGCGACGCGTTGGGAGCGACGTGAGCGAGCCGAGGCCCCGAGCTGATTTTGTACCTGGGTGACTTCCCCTCGGAGGGTCTCCAGGCTGCGCGATTCTCCTTCCTGCAGAATGTTGAGCTTGGAGCGCGCCAGGTGCAGCGGGGTCCGTCCTGCGCGGTCGAGGGCGTCCACGCGAGCTCCTGAAGAAAAACGACAAAGAAGGAAAACCCTTCTAATTTCAGGCATAAAAAGAATTTGATCAACTTACTTTGAAAATCCACCTACATTTTGACAAACATTTTACAGTCTTTCTATTACCTGAAATGTAATTTTAGCTGGATGAGACTACATGTTTGACGAAAAACAATTAAAAAGTTTAGAACAAGCAGTAGCAAAACTTAACAGTATTATGTGTTTTCCAGGCGTATAGTGCTATTTTATATCACAATCAACCAACTGTGGCAACTTCAGTTGTTATAAAAAAGGTATATATTATGAAATAAACTACAGTAAAAGAAATTTGACTTCATATCTTAACACCTTGAAATTGGGCCTCTGTCTCTTTAAGAAATTCCTGCTCTTTCTGAAACTCCGCCTTCAGGAAGTCATCACAACATGGCTCCTCTGTTAACCGTCTAACAATGTTTAACTAGCTCGTATAATGAGCTCAGCAGATGCGCAGTTCCACCAGGTCTTTGCTAATTCCTGCGGACTAGTCTGAAGGAGCTGAGCAGAGGAGGGCTGCTCTGTGAGGCAGAACCTTAGAAACTGGAGGAGGAGCTTCGCTCAGGAAGGCGGGGCTAGATCCATCAAGGCGTTTAAAGGATTTCTCAAGCAGACATGGAAAAAAAAAAACAAAAAAAAACACGGCAACATTCCAGGGATGGTGTTGATGAGGGAATAACATGATGTAAAGCTACAAAAAAAAGTTGATTTTACATAACACTGGCCCTTTAAATAGAGTTTTCCAAGTTGGTGAAAATGATTATTGATTATTGCTTACTCTTGTTTGTTCATTTTTTGCTGTTTTAGTGTTTGACAGTTATTCAGTTTTCATTTTAGCTAGTAGTTCAGTTGAATGCTACTAGTCTAGTCAGTTTATTTATTAATGTACTTTAACTGGAAGGACAAATCATTTTTGAAAATGAGCTGTTTTATTTTGCATGTACAACTCGCTGTTCAAAGATCATCTGTGCTGAACTTGAATCCTTCATCTATTGTATTCAATAGCTAAGCCTCATCAGGCAGGTATTCATTCTTTAGTAATACTCATCCAAGTTACTAACTTTGTTAATAATCGCCTACGGCGTTTATAAATAGCTACTGATAAGCAAACGTATTGCTGTGAAAATAATAAAGTCAAAACTCAAGCATGTAAGTTTTCTACAAACAGTCTCACCTGATCTCAGCAGGGTGGTGATTACAGGCACGTGGTTGGTGCAGGCCGCTGCAGGGACACACCATGAAAATTATAAAACAATGCTACGAAATACGTAAGGTTTACAGAAATATAACTGAAGTATTATTGCTTTGGGCGTTTCTGTGCAGGTTGACCTTTAAGAAAAGCAGCTTAGTAAAAACCAGAGTCAGGCATTTTGTCCTGACCAGTTTTCACAGGTCAGGAGGACGCAGAGGTCTTACCCAGGTGCAGAGGGGTATTTCCCAGGCTGTCTCTCTGGTTGGGGTCGGCGCCATAACTCAACAACAGCTGCACTAAAGCAAGACAAGAATATCTGACATTAAACGTTCACAAGGAGGACGGCATATAAGGACTAATGTAGACAGGCAAAAAAAGGAGAGGAAATTTCCACCAAAAAACTTGAGATTAATCTCACAAATTTGAGAAAAAAAGAGGAAATGTCTGAGCTTGAAAAGTCAGATTTTTTTTTTTACTTTTGAAACTCAGTATTTTACACTTTTTCTTTTGTTAATTTCTAAGAGTAATTTCAACGTTTTTTTTTATTCTTACAGCAAGTTTTTGACTTTGCAAACTCAGAAAAGCCCAAGTTTTGTTTTGTTTTTTTCTAGAAAATTTCTAAGATTAATCCAAAAAAAAAAAAAGTTTGTTTTTTTTTAGCAAGTTTTTGACTTTTCAAAATTAAGTATCTCCACATTTCTTTTTCAAGAAAAATTCTTAAGATTAATCTCAAAATTTTAAAGATTTTTCTAGCAAATCTTTCGCTTGTCAAACTAAAAAATGTCAATTTTTTTTTTAGTAAATTCCTGAGATTAATATCAAAACTTTGTTTTTTTTTTCTTCCCAGAAAATTTTTTACATTTTTTTTTCTATCTAGCCCTATCATGTCGTCGTGGTTACCAGCTGCCAGTAACATACCGATGCTGTCGTTGCCATTGCAGGACGAGAAGTGAAGAGCCGTCCGGCCCTTGTCATCTGCAGCACACGGGTCGACGTCATCCTGCAGGAGCTTTCGCACTTAAAAAAAAAAACAAAAATAAAAGATACACAGAGAAAAAAAACTTAATTATTTATTTTGGTTCCGAACCTTTGAACTGTGTCACCTCGTCACGCGTACCTGTGTCTATGTCGTTGCTGTTGGCAGCTTCCCTCAGTCTTTTAGCAGCTGTGGAAAAAGATGGACAGGATTATGATTTCACCAACAGCCAATGTTACAATAGATAATGTTATTTAGGTAGATATAAATGTAAATTAATGCAATAATAAACACATTTAAAAAAAATAAAGTTTTTAAATTTATTTCCAAGCAACATTTTTACTTCTTAAAAATGTATTTGGTACAGATACAGTGCTAATTACTTTTATCTCCAATGTAATCGTTTTCAGGTTTAATACTAATTTGTAGCGTAAATTTTTGACATGGGTAATATGGCTCTCTGCCCCGGGTGGCGACGTATGAGGGGCCAATGACAAAAAATGAATAAGATATTTTCTGCCATTTTACACCGTGGCAAAGGTTTCTGTTACTGACTTTCACACTCAGCCCATATTTCTACTGCAAACCACGTGTGGCTGAAGTTAGTGTCTGATTCACACCATTAAAGGGCTATTTCAATGTTTTTGAATGTATTTATACATAAATCTTACATATATTCGCTGGTTAAACTTGAACTAAGTAGCTCAACATTAAACCCAGTCAATTTAAGCTTAAGAAAACTTTTATTCTTAATGGAGCAACACAAAACATTGATACTTAAACCTTTAAGTACCAACTTTGGTACTTAAATTATGCATTGTATCTTCTTATTGCCAGTATTATTTATTATTCTGTTGCTTCCTTGTTTTGGATTATTTAAGATGATTATTTTCTGATTTTTTAAGCTCTCAAATGAACAAAAATAAAAAAAAATTGTCCCTGTACACTAATATTACAAAGTGACAGCTGATTGGATTTGTTCAGTCTGAATGTGTCGTCTGGCATTTATTGCATGATTTATAGATTTTTGTTATGTGGATTCTAATTATTTTGGATATACATTTTTAACACGACGGTCCTTCTTACCGTAAATGTCTTTTCCAATGGGACCCAGGTTCCTTACGGCTCTCTGGTGCCTCCTGGCCCTGCTCCCCGCTATCTTCCCCAGCCTGCTCGATTCGGCGACCGGCTCGAACTCACCTCGCCCCGGCTCCCACAAAAGGTGCAGGTACTTGAGCTCTTTGTCGTCTCTCGATCCGACTCGACCCAATACCATTTTGCCTTCCCCTGTCCCACTGATCCCGAACCCCACAGATGCTGCTGCCGCTTCTGCGCCCAAGTCCTCCATCCTTTCTGCGGAGCTCCGCGGCTCCGCTTCCCGGCTCTCACCCCCGGCTACGTATCCTAGCATGCATTCCCCGTCGGAGATGGCTCGGTTATTTTCCGAAACGACAGAGCTCCATCCGTCCATGTTTTTTTCCCCCTTACATAGGTAGCTCAGTTTATAATCGTGTGTCCTTACAAGTTCTACCAGCCAGGAAACACGGCTCTCAATAGAATTTGGAGGCAGCCATTAACGTACCGTCACTAATACGTCTGAGAGAGATTGCATGAAGAGTCATGAACTCTCTTACAAAAGCAGTCCCGTCATATCTTAAGTTCAACTATTAAAACAAAACCTTCAACCAAGATGTCAGCTATTTTACAATTTACATGTTGTTGTGTCAAAGTAGTTACAGAGACAGCTATTGGACAATGATTAGTTTAAAAAAACTAACAACCAATCAGAATTTATGATATTTACACGTTACTCTCCACTAGCGTCAACCCAACAAAACAGCCAATCAAAAGGTACCAGTGGAGGACCAATCAGCGTCCAACAGCCGCTGAAAATACGGTAGCGAGATAAAAGTCTGTACGTCAATGTCGCCGCCATGTTGTGGGTGACGTTTTAGTTGAAACGTGCAAAAAACAAAACAAAACAAAAAAACAAAACATTCTTACTATTCAGGAAAAGGGAAATAATAGGAAAGATTTTGTATTAAAATTCAACACAGTTTATTTAGGTTACACCAGTGTGGCACTGATATTTGGTTCTGGAGGGTACCGTCATGTGAAGGTGAAAAAGACAATAAAAACACAGACAAATTTAGTAAAAAAGGTTTTAGAGGGGGCAATAACAGCTATAATTCCTTTTGGTAAAGGGGACAGGAAATTAAGAGTAAAGACACAAATATGGCAACAACAAAGAGGATTGAAGATAAGAAAGAAAGGAGTTTATATAAAATGCACAACTCAATGTTAGTCAAAAGTAGAAGGAAAGAAATAATGATGAATTTAAGAGTAGGTCATATCTTTTTAAATGACATTTTATGTCTAATTGGGAGAAATACTCACGATTAATGTGAAGGATGTGGGGAGAAAGAAAACAAAAACATGATGAATTGTACAACATGTGAGCCTGAAAGGGAGAAACTGAGAAAAAGAGGAAGAAGGACAGGGCAGGAACTGAGTATGAAATGAATGTTGGGAACTGAAGGAAACATAGTGGATATTTGGAGATTAAGCAAAGCATTATTTATCTAAAAAATAGAATTTAATGAAAAAGTTGAATTAAATCGATGGAGTGTTGCTACACACTCATGTACAGTAGGTGGTGGTATGCGCCTGAAAGTTGCATGTGAAACGCAATAAAAGAAAAGAAGAAAGACATGCATGTACCTGTGTATGTACAGTCCTTAATGTTATAAAACAAACAAAAAAAACATTGTAACTGGCTTTTGTAAAGGTGATTCTGCCTCTCACTGACTGGTTGACAATACTGAAAAAGCATTATAATATACCGTATTATGTATGTAAAACCCAGGTAAAATATGAATAAAACATTTGTGAAACTCAATTATATAAAATAAATATTTTAACATAATAATTGATCTTTGAAGTAACAAGTAACATCTTCCAGTGACTTTGCAACCAGCAGGTTATGACTAAAATAAAAAAACTTGCAAAAGCAAGGCTTCAATGGAAAACCACTTTTGTTGTAGTCTAACATTGCCTAAAAATTAAGGAAAAAAAAAAAAAGAAAGTTTTGAGCTGAAAAAAATTGCCCATGGTGGCAATAAAGATAAATTTCTCTAGCATAAGGATAAAAATATTTGATCTTCCTGAGAAAATGAGAAAAGCTCAATGGCATTTTCCGGCCGCTGTAGACAGGGGGGGAAAAAAAGGGAAGAGTAAATTTCCTCCAAGAAACTCAGAAATTTTGAGATTAAGAAAATTGTACATTTCAGAATTTTTTTCTCGCAAGTTTTTAACTTTTCAAACACATACATTTCCAAATGTTTTTTTTGTCTGGAAAATTTCTGAGATTACTCCCAAAATTTCAGAGTTTTTTTTTTTTTTTTTTTTTTGCAGAAATTTACCCTCTGTTTTATTTTTTACATGCCGTCTACAACGGCTATAATCCGCCGTCGTACAGAACATTATTTTGCGGGTAATACAATCAGAGGTCAGGCGTCCAGAGGACACGGATGCTCCAGCTGATCCCAGATGGCTTGGAAAAGCCGGGTTTGCTCCTGTTCCGGCGGCGATTTGCCCGGCTGGCACCCGGTGGACGCTGCGCTGTGCGACGCCCTACCGAGTCAAATATCCCTGCTGACAAAACAGCGGCGGCTTACGGTGCGTGAGAGCTGAGCGGAAACAGTTTTCTGGAACGCAAGAAGAGACACAAACAAAGATGAGGAACTTATAAAGAGGATTAAAGAGAAACTGAACTGAGGAATTTGCCTTTGGAAGGTTTGGTTCAGAAATCTGAACTGAATGTTAATACAAGACCAGGAAGATGTGCTTTGAACCACTGTGGCGGCAGCGTCAACAAATCCAGGCCATCAGCTGAGCTTCCTTAGAGGGAAAAGGTCTTTACTGGGTGACATCCAAAACTGCCACTGTGTTCTGTTACGACTACTGCAAAACTGGAATTTGCAGTTTTGAGCGACAGAATAAAGCATCTGTATCTAAACTGGATCCATATGATGGCCAGTGTAGAGAGAAAAGAAGGAGTCAATATCTGCCCAAAAAAAAAAATCTCTTTTTTTTTTAGAAAAAAAAAACAACTTGGAAATTTTTTTACTTTAGAAACTCAGAAATTTCCTTGTTCTCTTTTTTGTAGAACATTTCGGTGTTCTCTAGAAAAGTTCTGAAATTAATCTCAAATTTCCTGAGTTTTTTGGTAGAAATGTCTTCCTCCTCCTCCCCTCCATCAGCCCCGCTACACCGTTGTAGTCTTCTGAAGTCCACTTTTTTTTTTTTTGTCAATCCACTCTTACATGAAACTGTATGAAACTGAATGCACACAAGCACATAAAGAAATAATACATGTTCTGCCTTTTCACCATCTGAGCCTTGAAATATGTGCATCTTTTTTATTATTGTTACCGCTTTTCTTGTCTTCCAGATTCACACTTAGAATTATTATTTTTTTTTAATTATATCTTTATTGGTTCTCGAGAAAGTATCATTTACATGACAATAGGCATCACCAAACTAACTTCAACATTAGAAATAAGATTAACATATAAACCATTGCCTTATAACAGTCAAATCAAAAATGTAACTACACTTCTCTGAGAAAGATTTTAAAGTGATTATAAAGAAAAGAAAGTGTGAAAGAAAAAAAACTAAGGAAGAAGAAAGAGAAAAAAAAAAGAAAAAAAAAAGGGGAATACAGTAACAAAACAATATAATATAAAATAATTATAAAGCGTGGCTATTCTAGGAGAGTGGATTGCTGAGGAAGTTTAACAAGTTTGGTCTTTAAAAATGAAATCAGGTCTTTTAGGTTTTACATAGTCTACCCAAATCTTCCAACACTGATCAAATTGTTCAGTCCTGTGATTGAGAGGCTGTTATTTTTCCCATTTCATAGATGTTGAATGTTATGTTAATCCAGTCGTCTAATGTTGGTTTGTCATGTGATAACCATTTTCTTGTAATGTTTTTCTTACTTGCTGTTAATAAAATAGTCATCAGATATTTGTTTCTTTTTATGGCGTCTTGAGGAATTATACCTAAATACATAAGCTTGAACTCCAAAGGAATGTTTTCTTGTAGAGCACTTTTTATCTCTTTCCAGTAATGTTTTATAATTGGGCAGTCCCAGAAGACATGATAATGGTTCGCATTTTGATTTCTACATTTTCTCCAACATGCAGGAGGATTTCCATCATAGTGACATTTCTGAGCAGGTGTGATAAAGAATCTTACCAAATTTTTCCATCCAAATTCTTGCCATTGTAGTGATTTATTATATGTCCATTGATATCTCCATATTATTGTCCATTCCTCCTCTGTTATTGTCAAATTGCCCTCTCTCTCCCATCTTGTTTTGATTTGTAGGGTTGAATTGTTTTTTAGGTCTATAAGGTTTTTATAAATAAGCGAGATAATTTTCCCTTTAATTTTTGATTTATAGGCGTTAATAAAAATTTCCATTAAGTTCATCTTCTTGTCAGTGATTGGTTTAATTTTAAAGCTAACAAAATTCCTTATTTGCAAATATCGATAAAAGTCCTGTTTGTCCAAAGAATATTTTCTTTTGAGTGTTTCGAAATCATTTAAGATGTTGTTGTTCATTATTGTGCACAGAGCAGTGATTCCCTTGGATGTCCATTCCTTAAATCTGGCATCCAGTTTGTTTGGTGTGAAGTCTGAATCATATGCGATCCATTTTATGATTGTCAAGTCGTTCTCAAGTGCATTTTCTTTAACAATAGTCTTCCATGCTCTAAGGGTTGTTTTCATCCATTGGTTATCTATATTATTTATGAAACCCTGTAGATTTGCATCAGCTAGAATTGCCTGCACAGGAATGGGTGTCGCCTTTGTTTCAATAGTTTTCCATTGAGCATTATATGTTGGGTCGCAACAGTATATCAATGTTCTTGCTTGTGCTGCTAAATAATAATCTCTAAAGGAAGGCAAACCCCAGCCTCCCATTTTCTTTTCCAGTTGCAATACCTTATATCCAATTCTAGGTCTTTTACCTTGCCAAATATATCTTGATAGTAGTTTGTCCCATTCATGAAAAACTTTTGGATTTATTTCAATTGGCAAAGTTTGGAATAAATATAACAATCTGGGCAGTATGTTCATCTTAATCGAGTTAATTCTTGAGCCAAAACTTAGAAAAGGAGTAAGATTCCATCTTGTGATATCTTCTTTAATTCTTTTTGTATGGGGACATAATTATATTCAAATAGTTTTCAAAGGTCCTTTGGTATAGTAATGCCTAGATATTTAAAGTGGTCAGTGTGCCAGGTTAAGGGGTACTTGTTTTGGATTTCCTGAGTTGGAGTATAATTATAAGACAGTAACTGAGTTTTGTTAATATTAATTTTGTATCCTGATAGTTGACCAAATTGTTCGAATAATTGCAGCTTAGAAATTTTTAATAACTCGGCATATTGAGGACATTTCTGTTCTAAGGTAAAAGAAAAGATCTTGGTTTCCACTCAAGTGATTCTACCACAACAAGTTGTGATTTTAATATGTTGTTAAATATTGTTCTACCCAGAGGAGTTCTGGGTAGAAAATTTTTTACAGACAAGATTTTCTTTCCATCTTAAATGTAAAATTTCTATGAATTTTTTTGCAAATATTTGGCTTAATTACTTCTGAGTGTCTTGTTCTTTCAGTAAATGGCCTTTTCTCGAGTCCACTTAACGATTAATCGGTTATTAAATTAGTTGACGATTAATTAAAAAAATTGATTAATCAGCATTAATTCGATTAATCGTTTCAGCCCAAGGAGGACAAAAAGCAAAATAGTTTAAATATCGCTCAGCCGTTTGTAAAAGATTTCCTTACTTTTTGGTGCTTGGTGATCAGCCAGTGCTTAGACGTTGAACCTATTTCATCTAGCGATATTATCTACTAATATGTCTACATATGTGCGATAAACAATAGTCACCCCACGGTTGATAACTTAGCAACTTTGTCGTTACTTTCAGCGACTTTTTACACCAAACAAATCTGTATCGGCTTTTTCAAGATCAACGATCGGCCGGAATACTACAATCGGCGTGCCCCTAATATTTTCACTCAACTAAATAGTAGGAATGGTAATTTTGATCACACCAGGAAAAGTTAGGGGTAAATCATACGCTCTGTAAATCATACAGGTCTACCTGTGCTGAAGGCCCTCAGGTCAGAGTGGACACAGTGCTCCAGGAAGCGCCGCAGAGGCTGGATGTGAGACAGCGGAGTGTCCCACTCTGCGAGGAAGTCCTCAACCATGTGATGAATCGCCTTCGGCCTCGGCAAAGGCCAGCCGTGGGGACGCGTCTTCATGTCCTGCTCTGTAAGAGAGACAAAAATAAACAACAATAAACCCAAATTCCTGAACCACAAAGCCTTATCACGACGGCAGCATCTATACCTGTAGGGAGCGAGTCGTAGTAGTATAAAACAGGGTGGAGGAAGTTGGATTTCCAAGCCTCGGTCCAGTCGGTTTCGGACCTGCCGAGCCCCAGGTAGTCTATCTTCCTCTTCCCGTACTGCATGACCAGAACTATCAGTCCCTGACTGGACACGTCATGGCCGGAGAGAGAGGGGAACCGGGGCAAAGCCTGGAGCAGAAACTCTTCCACGTACTCACAGTGGGAGCTAAAAGGCGAGGAAACCAGGCGACACGTGCAAACAGTGCAGAAAGGAGTCACGTTAAATACATGCCATTCGTTTTAGTCTGAAAAATAAAGAGTATGAACGTTTGAAACAGGAACATTTGTAGGAAGCAGGGCTGTAACTAATGATTATTTTAGTTATTGCTTATCGTCACCTTAATAAAACAATGGCCTAAGGATTTTTTTTTTTTTTTTTTTTTTTTTTTAACCAAAAGATTATTTAGGCAAAAAACAAAAAAACACTTGGGCTGTTATGTTAGGAAGGTGACATTATTCTGACGATTTTTCTGAAGATTAATCGATTAATCGGATAAAAATATGGCCACATTTGGCAGATTTTTCATTGAACCTTTTTTAATGTTAGAAATACATTAAAATACGGAAATAAATAACTCAATTCCTTTTTTAAAAAAGCAAATAAACATTTTGTTTTCCAAACTACAATAGCAGTTTTCCATAAGTGAACATGTGACAAGCAGAAAGTTTAGAACTGATCTGTTGATTTTATTTTATTTTTTTGCATTAACTGATTAATAATTAAGTAGAAAAAGGTCCTTAGTAGGAGAATTTTTTTTTTTTTACATATTTTCAAACCTGGTGAAACTAAAACTGCCACATGAGGAGCTCTGGGTGAAACATATACAGACAAATATATATATCTTTTTTCTTTTCATCTTAAATGTAAAATATATCCATTCTTTCCACAGTTTTTTCTGAGTAAAGTTCTTCTTTCAGCAAATGGCCTTTTTTGGAGTCTTTATACTCCAGTTAGTGGTAGATTGGTTGGTGATTATTTCAGTAATTGATTAATCAGACTAATCGTTTCAACCCCAGTTGCATGAATAGCAAAATACAAGCAAAAGTATCCATAAACTCCTGAACTGTTTTCAAGTCATTGGTCAATTCTGACCTCTTCTTCCCTGTTTGCCATGTCCGCTCCATGGCTAACCTCCAAAATGGCCGCCGAGTAAACAACGATTCCAAAGCTCAAGACATCAGAGAATCGTCTCCTCACCCTCGGAGAAGAATAACGTCCCCAAGCGTCTCGAACATCTGGTACGGTCCGGAGGCCTCCCCGACCCGCTTCAGGATCCAGGACATCAGCTGCGTTGTCATAAGTCTGGTCGATGGCCACGTGTTGCCGTGGTGACGGTATTCCAGCACACGGTGAACGGCTCGGGCTGAGGCAGAGAGGTCGAGGGGCATATTTGAACATTTAAATGACGTGAAGGGACGGAAGTGTGGCAGCTGGGCGCTACCAACCACCGTCGCTCGCTTCTACAAATTGGAATCAACGTTCCGAACCGGGCTTTCATCGTATCGTTTATCATTTATTCCAAGACATTTCTTATCCTGATAAGGTTTTGGATTTGTCGCTGTCACAATAAACTCCAATCAATTAATGGTTTTTGTCGTTATCACAATAGGACCACAAATTGTTGTGATAAAAATGTTTCTGAACCTTTTTCTGACCTGTGTAACGGAATCCGTGGACGAAGCCCCCAGCAGAGGATCGGTAGTCTCTGGAGTGGGAGGCAGTTCCCAACAGGAACAAACCGGGGGTGTTCTTCCCCTCGTACCACGCCGTCACACCCGGCAGTCTCCCTTTCGCGTTTTCGCTGGGCGGCGGCCGTGCCGAGCTGAGGAGATTGACGTGAAGAAGCAGAAGAAGAAGAAGAAGAACAAAAGACGTTCTTTAGGAATGAGTCGACAGGTACTCCAGGAAGCTCGGTTCTGCTGATCCATACCTGTCGAAAATGCTGAAGTTGAACCTGAAGCCAAGGCAGCGGATCACCCGGTCGTAGGGTTTGCGCAGAGAGAAGTTGTCGATGTGGTCCGGAAGCTCGTCCCGAGGTTCGTCGGAACCTTTCCCCTCGTCACCGTTCTGCTTGAACTGCCTTAAGTTTAGATAGAACTTGTCTCTCGTCTCTGGATTCGTTCTTCCTGACCTCTTCCTGCCCCTTTCCTCCTGCTTGGTGATGACTACGTCCTCCAAGCGAGCCTCTGCCAGACCGTCAAGAGATTTCAACTGGTACGTGTCTAATACCTCGTTATTAACAGCCCTGGAAAGAATAAATGAAGCAAAAGTAGGTTTTCTCCCAGTCATGTAAAAAACACAATAGTAAATAGTCCTTATCGTCACGTTTATTGTTGTCACCACAGTACCACATCGCCCCCGCCTTAACTCTGAGCCGATTTATCGGTGCAGCCCTACTTTCCTGTGTTTACGCCTTTCTTTACCTGAGGTCTCCAACGTAATGCGTCTGCCAGGCCAGCCGGACGGTGCTGGAGCTGAGCATATGCACCCGGCTCGCTCTCCCCAAGATGCTCTGGGCGGTTTCGAAGGCGGAGTTTCCTTTCCCCAGGATCAGCACGGCCTGGTCCTTGTAGTCGTCAGGGTTGGTGGAGATGGACTCGTAGCCCTCGGCCAGGTCCGACCCGGCAAACTCTACCTCCTGAGGAACCCACAGGCCCGTGGCTACCAGGAGGACGCTGGAGCAGAAATGAACAACTTTAAGATTTTCATTTGAAAAGAAAATTGAGTTCCAGCATCGCTATTCTTAGAAAATACATTCCCTACATGTTGACTTTGAAAACATGTGAGAAAGTTCAATTTGTCTTGTTCTTATGAGTTACCGGCATGAGTAATCTGCTGCGTGTTGATCGGTGAGGACGTAGCTCCTTCCTGTGGCTGACCGCACCGACCTGATCCGGCCGACGTCCACGCCGTATTTCACCTTCAACCCCAACTCCCTCTCAAACGTCGACAGATAGAGAGGAAAGGCGTCGGCCGGCGGGTAGAACTCCCCACTCACCCTTTTGAACAGCAGGTCCGGCTTATCGCTCAGCAGAGAGTTCCAGTCGTGCCGCAGGTTGAACTCTGCGTTGTGTCTTCCTGTGTGGATTTTGTTAATGCTAATCAGCTTCCTGTGCCTGGGATATCTTTAAACACAGAAAACAAGAGAGAGAAAGAGAGAAACAAAACAAAACAATGACTTGCTTTAGAATATGACACCTTCTCATGGATTAAAGGATCTCATAAGGTTTCCCACTTGTTGAAGAAGCTGCCCGGACCGGAGTTCCTCTCCAGGATGATGTAGTCCCGTCTTGCCTTGGAGAGAAAGAACCCCATCTGCAGGCCAGCAGGTCCGGCTCCGAGCACACAGTAGTGGTAGTGGCTGGTGCCATTGTGGAGATAATCGTTGAGGGAGGTTAGGACAAGGCCGACCAAGGTAAAAAGGATGAAACACAGAAGGTTTGCCTCCATAACCTAATGGGATAGGAAGAAGAGTGGCAATGAGAAAATGTGTGATGCGGGTGGGGTATAACGAAGGATAAGGCTTGAATGCAAAATTTCAGTTTAAACTTTAACTGCACAAATTTGTGTACTAATGCAATATTAACAATGTTAACAGAATTCACTTGACACCATATACAGTCATATTCAACAAATTAGAATATCCGTTCTGATAATGCTGCTTTGTCAGGCACAAACCTGGGCTCCGCTAACTAAAATGTTAGCTGTGCTGCTAATCTTAATCATAAACATTAGTTCTGCTAGCACTAAAGCGATACACCAACACGGTATTAAGCGGGAGCTAATGCTAAGGCGCTAACTTCAATTCTAATTACATCTGCCTGTAAAGTCTATAACCTTTCAGCATCAATTTAGCTTTGATATTTTAATTTACATGTTCTACTCTCCCCTTATATATTGTATTTATGTATTTATTTTTTTCACTACTGTCAGGTGTTTATTTTGTTCCTGTATGCTTCTTGTTTTAAGATAATAGGAAAAGAAAAGAAAGCGAACAAAAGAATAGGAAACGGAAATGCTGTGTAAATGCTCTTCACTTCAAAATAAGAGCATGGATATAAACATGTAACTACTTGAAGAAATCAGTCAATAAAACTTCAAAACACACGTTTGACTTTATTCAGCTGAGAGTTAACAAAAACAGCCAGATACATAAAAACAAAAATGTATCCATAAACATTAATTTAGGAGAAGCTAATGTTTTCAAAGTTAGCAAAAGTGCTAACTGGAAAATGAGCAGAAATGCTAAATCTGGTCAGATTAATAGCACCGTTTTAAAAATAGCAACCTTTAAACAGATACTAAGCACATTTTTCATTAAGCTCACATTTATTAAAAGGTTTTTTTTATTAGTCTGATGTGACATTCCAATCTTATATCACATGTTTTTATACATTTAATTAAATAATCAATAACAAACCGGAATAATACTATTCCTGTCTTTATTTGTTTGCTGACACTTGTTTACATGTTTGAAACACAGATTTTATCATCGTTATTAGCTGTATGCGCACAATAATGAAACTTAAAAACATGAGTGATGTGGATAATTAATCTATAAAGTATGCACTCATAGGGAACTAAATTACAAAACTAAATTTAACTTTTCAGTAATATTCAAATTCAATATGACTGTATATGCTGATACTTAACATGTACTAAAATGTTAAGATATATTTTGTGTGGTTTTTTTTTTGTTTGTTTTGTTTTTTTAGAAACTGGCTGAACAGTCAGACAATAGAAAGACCCTTTCATACAAGTGGGGTTGGTTTTGTTTTGTTTTGTGTGATATTTTTAGTGCTCAATAAACGACAGCTTTCTGTGGACCAGTATCCCCCCAGCTCTCCATGAACTCCTTAGCCTCGTTTCCCCCAACCCTGGTCCTCAAGGCACACTGCCCTGCCTCTTTTAGATGTTTCCCTGCTTCAACGCACCCCATTCAGACGTTTTCAATTCAACAAAACCCTGTTAATTAGCCAACAATTCAATTAATGTGTGTTGAAGCAAAAGAAAGCCTAAAACAAGCAGGACAGTGAGCCTTGAAGACCAGGGTTGGGAAACACTGCCGTAGCAGATGCTACGTCTCCCTGCTGGGGATGCGGAGCAGATGAGACGCCGCTGTTAGCGCCACATATCAATCAAAGATGGAGGATTAACGAAAAGAGCGTCACCTTCTACATGAGTTGGCGCCTCTCTCGCCACATCAGATATGTTGAAACGGCAGCATGTTTGCTATCATAAGGCCTTTACAAGCGCGCTGACAGTGCAGTCCTCGGTAAATTTCCACCAGCAGCCGTCTTCCACCCCGGGCCATGAAAACCGGTGGAAACCAATGAGAGCTGCCTGCTAAAGGGGGCGTAGTCAGAGGAAAACCATAGAAAACAGTGGAGCGAGTCATATTTCAAATTCGCTTAAAGAGACCCTTTATACAAAATATCTGACATGTAACAAGCAAGTTGGAGTAATATATAAAAAAAATAATACTGTCGCTTCAGATTTTATTCCATCAACACTCCAGATATACGCTATATGACATGTTGAATAAATCTTTTACATTTTGATGGACTCCCTTTGCTACGGAAGAGGATTAGGGCCATGTATTGTGAAGTTAATTGTTGCGATAACTGAAGGTAATAAAACCACCACTAGAGAATTGTAGTGATAGTTAAACTGTGATTAGTGACTAACAGAGAGAAGAAGCGTGAGAAACACCCATTGTGAGGATATTTGTGCTGAGCAACAATAAAGTAAAAGAGTTTTGTTAGAAGTTTAGCTATGGAGCTTCTGTAAACAATAACAGCACTATACGTGTCAAAATTCCCGTGACGGCTAAATCAGACAATGTGGTCATCAAGACAACATTGAAGAACTACGGCAGACTAAAAGTGAAATAATGTTAAATCTTATGTCTGGTTAGGAACTTACATAGAAAATGTAGTTTTATCACTGCACAAACTTACATATATAATCCATCCATCCATCCATCCATTTTCTTTACACCCTTCTTCCCTAATGGGGTCGGGAGTGTTGCTGGTTTCAATCTCCAGCTACGTCCCGGGCGAGAGGCGGGGTTCACCCTGGACAGGTCGCCAGTCTGTCGCAGGGCAACACAAAGACATACAGGACAAACAACCATTCACACACACACTCACACCTAGGGAGAATTTAGAGAGCCCAATTAACCTGACAATCATGTTTTTGGACTGTGGGAGGAAGCCGGAGAACCCGGAGAGAACCCACCATGCACAGGGAGAACATGCAAACTCCATGCAGAAAGACCCCGGGCCGGGAATCGAACCCAGGACCTTCTTGCTGCAAGGCAACAGCTCTACCAACTGCGCCACTGTGCAGCCCCCACATATATAATCTAAAAGTTTAAATAGGACGTCTTTTATGGGGTTCTATATGTGTCAAAAGTATATTCATGTGCTTTTGTAATGGACACTACATTTGTATGGGGTTCCATTTGTGCTAAAAAAAAAGAACCCCTGAATACTTTTGCCTGTCTTTTGACAATGTATTTCTTCATCAGACTTTTTTTTTGATGTATCAGAGTAAAAAGATTGAGTACATATGCAAGTCATACCTTTTTACAATTCTTGTTTGTGAAAAATGTTTCAAACAAAGTATGCTTTGACTTCCTAACTGTGCTCCGTGTTACTCTGTCTCATAAAATTCCCCCCCAAAAAAACGAGCGACTCCAAACATCCCTCCTTTGAGTTTTGCCTCGTCATGTTTCACAATTTTTGCCGGCTTGTATTTAAGTCTGCCTTGTCACGTTAAGCTGCTGCTGGCTCAGAAACGCGACACAGCACTCACACTTCCCATTTGACTCAGCAGCAACGACACCAGGATGCTATAAAAGAGGCGGCAGGGAACCGAGAGGTCAGACTGGAGCCTTCACAAGAAGAGACAACTTCCACTTATACACGTAGGACTACAGATTACCAAACGTAAGTACAATCTGTTCAACCGATTGCCGTTGCTTTAATGTTGCTTTGAACAAGCACCATAAAGAGTTTAATGTCATCTGCGTAGATGGAGATGCTGAAGAGCGCAAGGAAAGACAACTCGGGTGAAGCCGGCAGGTAGATTGCTTGACAAGATTTTGAAAAATGTTGGGGGTTTTTCCAGCGTGTAGTGAAAAAGATTATTTTTTTTTAAAATTGCATTTTGTTTGCCGGCTGTCTTCAGCGACTTATCCGACCAAATCAAAGCCGCCACTAAGGAAAACCACGTCAGAGCTGAAAACACACAGCTGATGCTTAGCTACCAGAAGGGACAGATTACTCTGCAACAATACAAGGTATGGTGATTCTACTCACCGTATCTTTTATTCATTTTCCTCCCCCCACATCAACTTTAAAACGTGCGTATCCCTCTAATGTACCACGCTAGGTCCTGTTGTTTTCCCTCTACGAGATCTACAAAGCTCTAGAAGAGGAGCTGGACAGGAATTCCTCTCATCCCGCCGTGGCTCCCATCTACTTCCCTCAGGAGCTGGCTCGCTTGGAATCGCTGGAAAGTGATCTGGAGTATTTTTTTGGCCAGGACTGGGAGAAGAGAGTGATTGTCCCCGCAGCCACGCAAAGATACAAACAGAGACTGAGAACGGTGGGTGAAAATGTTCTCTGGTCAGTGGCGGTTCGAGCTTGAACGGTGCCTCCCTTCAGCCCCCCTGTCCGTATTTATTTTGACAAACATGATAAAGGTGGGGTTTTTTTGTAATCTGAGTATGGTAGTGCTGAGGTGAGCAGTCTATAAATTGTTGCTTTCATGTTTAAATAATGTTTAGGAGGCGCCAGAGTTTCACTAATACCATGAAGGTTTCGTAAATGTTAAAGCTCATAAAACTTAAAAATTAGCATAATTAGCATTATTAACAAAATATTGAAAAAGTTTTGGACACATTTGTAATGGAAATGCAGCCACAGTCCACAACCGTGTGTGTTCACGGAGTGAATGATGAATTTTTTTTCTTCTTTTTCACTGGTGGCCAAGTCAACAAACTGGTTTTCCAAAATCAAAACGTGCTACTAAGCTAACTAAAACAACAAACATGTCTTGTCTACTTTACAAACAGACAACAAAAAAAGTTAAAGAAATCTTTTATTTTTTGATTTTACAATGTGAGGCCCCCTAATTTGTGCCGCCCCTTGCAGAGAACCACATGAACCAATATTGAGAAAAGAAACACACTATTATCTGCATTCTCAACAAACTGACTTTAGAAACACTTCTTTGGGTCATTTTTCAGATCGGCCAGGAGAACCCCGAGCTGCTCGTCGCCCACGCCTACACCCGCTACCTCGGCGACCTGTCGGGGGGTCAGGTGTTGGGAAAAATTACCCAGAAATCTCTGGGGCTGAGCAGCAAAGAGGGACTGTCGTTCTTCTCCTTCCCCGGCGTGAGCAGCCCCAACCGCTTCAAGCAGCTGTACAGGAGCCGCATGAACAGCGTGGAGCTGACCGAGGAGGAGAAGGCGGCCGTGCTGGAGGAGGCGGTGGACGCTTTCGAGCTGAACATCCAGGTGAGGGAACAAGATTCCGGGTTAGAGGTCAGTGACCGCCCGTGTCAGCCGAAACAGGAACTGAAACTGTGTGTTCGCAGAGCAAGCGTGTTGAAACTTGGTGATTTGACCAAAACATTTTTTTTTTTTACTTCTTCTCCCGATTAGGTTTTTGATGACTTGCAGAAAATGCTGAGCGTCGCCACAGAAACGGATCAATCAAGAAGCGGCGCGGGAGCCGCCAGGTTCGCAGCGTCTCCCGTCCTGCAGCTCGCGGTGGGGCTGTGTGTTGCCCTGGCAACTGTTGGGGCTGCAATGTATGGGATGTAGAGATGTGGATTTTATAGTCAGCATGCACGTAGAGCACTTTACACACTACATCAAGGGTGTTCAAAGTGTGGCTCGGGGGCCACTTTTGGCCCTTAAAATGATTTTGTTTGGGCCCTGACCAAAAGATTCGACCCCCACAAATCTGGAATTTTTTTTCCCTCTTTTATTAAGGCCCTTTTTATGTTTTGGATCTATAAAGATATACCGATTTCATACAAATTTTGTTCATTGTTAAGCAGGTAAAAAAAATAAAAATTGCAAGAACATTTTCTCAGTTTTAATTTAATGTATTTTGTCGCCCCTCTGGTAGTTCAGCCATTTTTTTTTTGCCTCTTAGCAAAAAGTTTGGAGACAACTGCACTAAATAATTCATTAAGATGGAAGTCTTTACTTGACTTAAACAGAAGAAACAGAAACTTCTTTCCATGTACAATATACTTTACAAAGGTTGATTCTTTCAAACTTTAAATTTGTCTTCTTGTAAATAAACTTTAATGTTTTGGTTTTTTTAGGTGGTTTTATTGTAGTTAATCAACAAAGAAGTGTATAATTGTGAAACGTAATAAGAAATGATTTATGGTTTTGAAATTAGTTTAAAATAAAATTATTTTTTTTTTAAATAAAAATGGTGTTCTGACCGTACTTTTTACTGCACTAATTGACCAGCACTACCAGCACTACCAGCACTAATTGGCTGGACCTCTATTGATTTAACTGAGTTTTATTAGCTATGAATATTTTTGAACTTATTTTACACTATGAATTTTTTATTCATCATTATGTGGCAAAAATCTCTTTTTTTCAAAAAAATTATTTTGTCAAAAATTTTGTTTGTTTTATATAAACAATAAAAAAAAAAAAACAATGGCTTGAATGCTATTGAAAGTCCAATTAAATTCACTGACGTTTCTGGTTCAATGTGAAACTCTCAATGAAAGATGTTTCTACGGAAATGCATGCAGTAATTTGATAATTTCCCAAAAAAACAAACAAATCGGTGCCGTTGGATCGTGTGGTTACGACTTTTTATTTATTTGAACAGAATCTTCACCTCAACAGCGACACCTTTAATCCATTATCTCGGTTCTAAATTGTGACAAAAGTCATTTTCAGAATCCATCCTCAATTACCCGAAAAACAACGCAGACCAAAAACTATTTACAAAAACAAACAAACAGGGCAGAGGCTCCTCTACTTGACCCGGTAGAGGACCTTCCTCTGCATGCGGTGCTGCAGCTCGCCCCTCCGCAGCATCAGGTGGAGGACCTTGTAGATGGCGTGCTCCGGATACTTCTGCAAAAGCGAGAGAGAAGACTGAGCGGCGGGGGATTTGGAAAAGACAAAAATACATTCGTTACGCGGTTCTCAAAAGGTTTTAGCAATTTTGTTGCAGTTAAAAAAACAAAAAAACAAATGACTGATTTTGTGAGTTTTTGTTTTTTTTGTCTTCTGGCTTCATTATAAATTATTATTATTTTTTTTTTAAACAAGCAGTTAGCATTTAGATTCTCTCTCATGGTTGTTTTGACCAAGACGCTGCTACTTGCTGCAGTTCTCAAAATGTACGTTTTTGGAAATCAATTTATTATTTCTTACCATTAGATTTTTTTTTTCTGCCTAACTGAATAAATGCATAAAAATAACTAGTTGAAGTTTTCTCAATCCTACTGCAGTGAATAAAATTAGCTTTTTACTAGGAATGCACCGATTTGAAAACTTGGGCCGATACTGATGTCACGGCCAATAACCGATATTTCAACCCATTCTCTCTCCCGACTTGTCACATATTGACGCATGGAGTTTTACCATATGCCTTACCGTACTTTTTGCCCTAAACCTAACCAAATCGTGGGGTTTTAAAGGTTCGGCGGTGTTTGCGAGAACCCTTCGCGTCAATAATCCACGTAAAACATGCAACCTTCCCAAATCGTCAAAATGCGACGCTGAAGGAACCTGCCCAAGTCGTCAAATATTGAGGCGAGGGCGGTACCCTTCGCCTCAATATGTGACGCATTGTCCAAATATGTGTTGGAAATTTACAATGTACTGGGGAAAAAAAAAAAAGAGAGAGAGAGGGAGAGAGAGAGAGAGAAAGAAAAATGACTACTCTGATGACATCATTCCTTCACTGAAACTCCCCACAATCCTTTGCTGCAAGAATATTATGTCACATGATCAAACAAATAGCACATAACCAGCATCAAGTTGGTGATAAATATCGGTTGTCAATATTGGCCTAGTTTTGTTTATTGGACCGACATGTTAAAAAGGGACAAAAATTTAAATAAAAAAAAATCAGCCGATACCGATGTTGTTGTCGATATGTCGTACATTTCTAAAGCGTGTATAAACAAAACTGAAAATTATTTTATCAATTTTTGTCATTTAACAGCTCTGTTGTACAGAAAATGACTGTCAGTCGAGGACGATGTAAGAGCCGACCTATCGTGCATCTCAACTTTTCCATAATTTGCTGGTAGCGAGTCGGAAATCGCGTCAATTCGTGCGTTTTGGACTCTGGCTGACCTGCTTGGTGAAGTCCTGGACGATGCTGTGCTCAGACACCTGGGAGCCGATGGCGAAGCGCCTCTTGAGCTGCTTCTCCACGCGGGACAGCATTTCCTGGTCTTCCTGCGAGGTGAATCCCTCCACTCCTGGACTCAACAGCGAGAAAACGTTTCAAACAATCCGTCTTGATGAAGAACAACGACCGAACTGCGTGAACGTCCGGCTCCGTAGGTCTCACCGGAGAGGCTGCCGGACAGCGCCGCGTCCAGCGTGGACACCTGGAAGAGCCTCAGGGCCTCGTCCACTTCTTCTTCTCCTGCCACGGCCTGCAGCTTCATCTTAGCCAGAGACTCGGCGATGCGGACGATGGCCTCCAGCTGCCTGGTGGGTAAAACAATCGGGAGAATGTCACCAAAAGATATTTTTAAAAACAGAATGCGCGACACTATAGAGGCCACGCACCTGATGGTGATGGGGATGGAGGGCCGCTTGGTCGACTCCCTCTCGTGGTCCCTCGCGCCGCTCCTCATCACCACGTATCGGTTCTTCAGCTTCTCAGCAGCCGCCGCCGACAGCCGAGGGCCGCATTTACTGCCAAACACACACAGACACCAACACTTTACGTTCCCCCCCTGTGGCTGGGAGCAGCTCAACTCAGACAGACGGGTTGCAGGGAGCGCTCACGTTCTGGCGTAGGCGATGTACTTCTTGAACGTGGCGAGAGGAATCTCGCCCTCCACGCCTTCCGTCTGCGTCTGGGCGCTCAGGTGGACATTCATGACGTGGCGAGCCAGAGTCTGCGGTCAAAGTCAGAGCGAGACTGACGGTGAGGGCCGGGTCAGAGGCTTACATTCACTTTGGCATGAATGACAATCATCTGAGTGTCTACGGTGACACGGTGAAACGGGTCTAATACCGCAACTGTTAGCAAATATGGCTGCATCTCCGTTGACCGTGGAACTGAATAAACTGAAATTACGAAAATGAATTTGCTTAATAGAATCACGGCAATTTTATTTTTGCAATATGACGAGGTGTTTACTTTTTTTTCCTTTTTGGCCATATTAAAATATATTAACTGCGCAAATCTTTTTTCATATCTCACTAGTCTGTAACCGGACGTTACTACTGGAGGAAATGATGAAGAAGACAACAGGAAGATGATGGATTTTTAATGACTTATTGCGTGAACAAACTTATTCACGTTAGGTTTTAGTTGTGTTTGTTATTTAAGGGAAACAGCACAACTGCAAAATTGTGCAGTTTTTTTCCCCACATTAGCGGGATATCGGACATTTGTAAAGGAAACGCAGCTCCTGACAACCATTTATAGGTCAAGCTGCTCTCTTTTCCTTGACTCGCAGCACAAAACGGCTGCCTTTCCGTTGACTGTAGGACTGCGCGAATGCAAAATCTGAAGATGAATTTGCTTAATGGAAACGAGAATTTTGAGAAATTGGAACCGGAACGTCTGCGACAGACTGGCGACCTGTCCAGGGTGAACCCGCCTCTCACCCGGAACGTAGCTGGAGATAGGCACCAGCAACCCTCCCGACCCCAATAGGGACAAGAGTGAACAGAAGATGGATAGATGGACGGACGGAACCAGAACATTGGATCTGTGATCTTTGAGAAGATTGGCTAGAAAATGGCTGTCGTTGTGCCCCAACAGAGAACTGAACCAAATTCCTGAATTTTCATCAAACTTGTTGAATCATCAACATCAAACCGAGCATTTATAAAAAAAAAAAAAAGCTGAATAAAACCCTAAAATGACGCAGCGCTGATGGCGCTCACCATGTCCCTCTGCTGGTCGTGCTGGTCCTTGATGATGAAGATCATGTCGAAGCGCGACAGGATGGTGGGCATGAAGTCGATGTTGTCCTCGCCCTTTGTGTCGTCCCAGCGACCAAACACAGAGTTGGCGGCGGCGAGCACCGAGCAGCGCGAGTTCAGGGTGGTGGTGATGCCGGCCTGGGAGGAGCACAGATGTTGCGGTTACCACGGCAACCCTCTCAACGGTGGTTTTGTATTCCAACCCATAGTCTCCGATAAACACCTTAGCGATGGAGATGGTCTGCTGCTCCATGGCCTCGTGGATCGCCACTCGGTCGTCTTCTCTCATCTGGGAGACAAAAACAGAACTTTCACTTCTCCTAAACACTGGAGGTCAGAAAACGACTTCATGGAAACAGTAAGCGATTGCCGTTGTGGAGTAAAGCAGCATACGATGTGCAGTGGGGGATGATTCGCCGGCCGATCCTCAATGTGACATGAGACTTTTTCACAAACACTTTAGCGCAATAGAAAACGGGTAAAGATAAAAGAAATAAATGAATACAAAAAGAAAAAGCCACAGCTTATTTAAATTAAGCACCAATCATATTTACTTAACAAAAAAAACATCCTACATCTATGGAAGAGGATTAGGGCCACTATCAGGAGAAAAAACAAGAATTCTGACTTTAATCTGAGATCAAGTCAGAATTACGAGTCAAAAAACATCAGAATCTGAGATTGAAGTCATTTTTTCTCAGTGGCTCTAATCTGTAATCTCTAATCTGTATGAATCCACTTACTTTATTCTATTAAACTTACAGTTGCTAAGCTACACTAAAACATCCACTAGGCTTGGTTTTATTGAGCGCTAGAGAAACCTTCACCAAGTCAGCTGATCATCAACCAACTATCTCAATTGGAAAAAAAAAAAAAAAAAAAAAGTTTGATGAAAGTAAGTTTCCCGTTTTGCTCCATTCTGGCTCAAACACAAGAACCCCACCAGAACTCGGTTCCCGCCTTACCTTGTCGAACTCGTCGATGCAGACGACTCCTCCGTCGGCCAGCACCATGGCGCCGCCCTCCATGATGAATCCTCGGGTGGCGGGGTCCCTCATCACGGAGGCCGTCAGCCCGGCGGCGCTGCTGCCTTTCCCGGACGTGTAAACCTGCGGGGAGGCCACAGAGATGCAGAGGCTCAGTCTCGCGTCGCTCCGCCTTCCCGGTGCTGCTGCGGCGCCGCGGAGACGATGACAGCTACCCCGATCGGCGCGCATCTCTCCACGAACTTCAGCAGCTGTGACTTGGCCGTGCCGGGGTCTCCCAGCATCAGCAGGTTGATGTCGCCCCTGCGAGTCAGGCCGTCGGGCAGCCTGGAGGAGACGACACCGAGACGGTCAAACGCGGAGAGAAGCCGGACCCCGAGGCAAAGCGGGGAGGACGGGGTCGGGCTGCCCACCTCTTCCTGGAGCCGCCGAACAGCAGGCAGGTGATGGCCTTCTTCAGGTCGTCGCTGCCGTAGATGGACGGAGCCACGGAGCTCGCCAGGGAGCCGTAGACGCCGGGAGAGGCGGCGAGCAACCGGAGCTGCTCCTCCTCCTGTGGAGACACCGAGCCGGTGGCGCCACGGCCTGGAGCGGGCGGAGAGGGGGACGGAAATAAAAGAAGACCTGATTACTGAGGGGGCAAAACAAGAAAAGGATGACCTGGTATGCAGAAATTGATCCAAAGCATTTCAACCGTTTCGTAAATCAGAGGAACCGATTCCGATTGTTGCCAATGCCAATTTTTATTTTTATTTTGTTTTTCCCGCAACTTTGCCAAGTTGGCAATAGTTTGAGGAATGTGGGTGGAGGGGGGAGAGCGCCGTCACTGAGATCCAGAGGGAACAGTGGCTGATTTCCAGAGCTTTGCAGCGGTCGATAAAATCGGTTTCTCGCCAAAGTGTCGGCCGATGGCCAATCTCCCAAAAATGAAGGAAACCTGGGCCGATTTAATTGGTGCCGTCCTATTGAAAATCCTCCAACATTTACTTTTTCAAAGCTTGCAACCACAGATTTCAGTGCATTTTTATTGGGATTTGTTGCACATAAAGCCGTTTACTGGCTGAGGATAAACTTATGAGGCTTTAGGAATAATAAACATTCAAAAATAAAATTAAATAAAATGTTCTTCCCAAGATTTCCAGCATCTAGCAAATAGAAATAATTTTGGCAATTGTAGAAAAGTTTAGTCTGATTTCACTTCAGAGGGTGAGGAATGTGTTTGTGTATTTTTATTATGCTATCAGGTGTAATGACTCCTTTATTAAATTAATCAAACACTTTATCGCAAAAGTGTGCAGTTTGAATTTTCAAGCACTTTCAAGGACTTTATAAAGAAATCCAAACTCTGACAAACACCAAATTGAAACTTGAGCATTTCAAGCACCAATGGGAAACCTGTATGTAGACCCGGAAGGGACAAAATAATTTGGAAAAAAGCAAATATCCCAAAATGAATAAATAAACCATTACGATTGCGATTAAATAAACCATAGCGATTACCTTCTACTCATTTTAACAAGATAAATTCATTTAAAAATACATGCAATTTTAAATAGAGAGAGAATATGTATCTTTTGGGGGTCGCCTGTGGATTCGGGAGTTTGGTAGCTGCAGGCGGAAATGTTTGGGATTGAAACGCGTGTGGCTGGTGGTTGCCGCGGCGATGTACTCGCCTGCTCCCTCCGTGTCCATCTGAATGCCGACCACTCGCAGGTAGGACGAGCGAATCCCCACGCCGACGCCCTTCTCTCTGCCGGCCTTCTTGGCAGCCGCCACCTTTTTGATGGAGTAGATCCCCATGATGGTCACCCTGTTGCCGGGCACCACGCGGTCGCACAGATACCTGGGAGGAAACGAGGAGCGAAAAAAAGACAAAGAACATAGAACCTGTGTCTGCAGAACATGTCGCCACAGCGGAAAGCCGGCGGCGCCCACCTACCGGTCGCAGTACAGCTGCATGTGACGGGGCATCTCCCCGTGCGGCACGGCGTCTGGCGACTCCTGCAGGCGCAGCGTCTGGAAGTCCACGCAGACGCAGCGGTCTGGGATGATGAAGTACGGGTCCATGGGGCAGTTCATCCTGCCGGTGTTCCCACTGAGCAGAGACACAGACAGAGAAATAGAGAGGGAGAGAACGTAGCGACGTTTAGCACGAGGCGCAGCTGGAAGGCGCCTCTCTCTCTCTCTCTCTTGCCCCCCAACCCTGAACTCACCTGTTGCACTTGCGCGGCAGAGCGTAGCCCTGCAGGCCCGGCGGCAGCGGGATGTCGGTCAGGACGCCGCGGCAACCGCGGCACTGCAGGCACACCTTGGTGGCCTTCGCCTTGACTGCCGTGGCCGAGATGACGATGCCGTGCACCTTCACCAGGCGGGACACCTGCTCCGACTGACACGGGAGGATTCCATGATTAAACTCTGCGTTTTCCACGATCTTACTGAGTTGATGCAATTGCGCTAAGAAGAATGTTAGTTTCAATAAACGGTGTCTCTATGAACTCTTAAGGGGACAGTATGTTGTGTTTTCCATCATATCAGTTTACAGCACAGTCCAGTAACTATGTTACATTCAGCAGTTATAAAAACTGCTGTGTATGTCAAATGTGACTTAACAGAAATTTGAACTTGTAATTTAACGCCTTCAAATTGGGCCTCTGTCTCTTTAAAAACGCCTACTCTTTCTGAAACTCCGCCTTCAGGAAGTCATCGCAACATGGCTCCTCTGTTAACCCTTTAACAACAGTTCACTGAGATGTAACCCGTATAATTAGATTAAAAAAACCAAAAAAACACCTTCAGGTTGCGAATTGAAGCATGATGGGCGTCGCTCTTCAGCATGACCTGGATGTCCTGCACCGTCTCCTCGCCAACGGGCCGGGGACGGGTCACCTCGTCCGCTACCTCTTTGGCAGCTTCCTCCAGCTGCAATTTAAAATAAACAATAAAAAAATAATTAATTAATCAATGTGAGGAGAAATAAATCACTGTGATTTAAAAAAAAAAACTGAAAAAAAAAAGAAAGGTGAACTGACCAGGGGCAGGTTCTCGGTGGGCAGCTTGTAGAGGCAGTCGGACAAATCTTCGTCGAAGCTGGCGAGGTCCTCCATCTCCACCTCCACCCAGAACTCCCCCAGGGTGTAGTGCCGCTTCAGCTCATCCCTGGTTTATGAAGTCCATTAAAAACACTCAGGATTATTTCTGTTGTGAAGCAGTGTTTCTATAACAACCACTCCAAGCATTCTACCACGTTTCCACAAAATGCTTTCTGCCTTTAAAGAAGTCCAGATTCAATGACTTCACAATCAATAGCGGTTCTGAAAGTGGCTTTAGGTATTTGGAAAAAACTACCCCCTGCTGAAAATGATGCTGAAGTTTGCTTCTGATTGTAACTAAAGGCCCATTCCACCTAGTTTTTCAATACCTCAAGAGTATTCAATGTGTTCTAGTTTAAAAACTGAAAGACTCAGACACAAAAATCCTATACTAAATTAATTCTAAACTGATAGAGGAATATTTAAAACAAAGTTTTATTTTTGGCACCTTTGTTTGATTTGTGAAACGTCAATAGAGGGCGATTCCAGCTATTTTTATGCATCTGGACCACTTTACAAATGCTCCAGCTCCAAAACTGCCACATCTTGAAATCAGATCATAAAGGTTTCACATATCACACACCAGGTATTGGATACTCTACTATTATTACAGAATAATTAAGTCCAGGTTTGTAGTATCTAGATGTTGTAGTTTTGCAGCGTTTCTAATGTGGGCCGGATGCATAAAAAGTGCTGAAATTGCCCTCTTGTTAAAATTTTCACAAACTTTGTTTTACGCATTCCCCTACGAGTGTAGAATAACGTAGACCAGGTTTGAAGTGTGTCAGTATTTCAGTTGTTAAACTAGAACAGATTAAAGACACTCCAGGGAGCGAAAAGTAGCTTTTTAGTTGCAATCGGAAGCCAACTTCGGCTTCGTCTGCTGAAGTGGATCAAAAACAGATTAATTTTTTTCTTCCTTTTGTCCTGATCCGGAACAGATCGGGAGCAAAAAAAAAAAAAAAAAAAAAAACGCCTCTCAATACCTTCTTAAATCAAATTTCTTCACCTAAACATCCAACAACACCTAACTTTGTAAGTTTACAATAAATATTCTCAGAAAAGTGCGATTGGATTATTGTTATTTTTTTCTGGTTTGCTTGGCTACACTAAATTCCGTTATTCACCTGTATTTGTACGAAAAGCCGGTCCGGTCGGTTCCCACTCGGAACTGGCGCAGGAACTCGCGGAACCTCTTCTTGATCTGGACGCGCTTCTGTCCGCCTTCGTCCCCGCCGGGAGCCTCTCCTCCTCCGAAGTTGTCGCTGTAGTAAACCCCGGGGTCGTCGAAGCCAGACATCCTGCGGTGAGCTCGGTGAACGGCGACAGTAAAATACAGTTAAGAAATAATAATCCGACGAGAGGAACCGAAGCCGGCGACCAAGCTGGACAGATCTGGGAGTTTCGCGGGAAACAAATGACTGACTTCCTGTCTAATTTCCCGCGAACCGCTCCCCCCACCCCTTCCACAACGTGCCGCCGCTGCCCGCTGATTGGTGGTAGCGAACGGCGCCTTTTTCTATTGGTTAAAAAAAGGTGCACAGGAAGGCGCGTCACGAGACGGGAGGAGGAGTTTAAACAAGAATGGCGCGAAATAGACAACGAAAGGGGCGGAGCTACAGACCAGCACGCGCTGCAGGAGATGCACGTGGAAAAAGAACCGAGTTAACTTTTAGTTCATGCATTTATGTCTGGTCTTGCCTCTTCTCTTCACAATTTTGGAAATGTCTTTTTTTTTTTTTTTTTTTTTTGCTTTTTGACTTCTACGTGTATTGAACCACGTCTCTCCCTTTGCTTTGAACTTATATTGTTTGGTTTCACTGACAACAGAAAAACTATTTTAAATTATTTAAATTTAGCCAAATTAAATAATCACAAATGCCGATCCACTAATCGAAGATCACTTGTTTCCATTTTTTTTTAAAAATAACTGATGTCAAACAATGTATAAAAACTATTAGATATTCCACTAAATATTTAAGCCATTAAGTATTGAGCGCTAGTAAGTATTATTAAGTATTATTAAGCTTTTTTCATAAAAACTGACTGGGTGTCTCACAAAGATAGAATTCTTTCTCCACCTTTCTGTCTCACACACGACAGTTAGCAGAGGATTGATTAGCATAGCAACGGAACACAGGAGGGGATTGGCTGCTGGTTAAGACTACAAATACGCATCACTGTAGTTCTAACACTCAGTTAACACTCGGTTAAAACAGAGGGCTGAGCTGCCATTTATAGGAAGAGTATGGACCTTACCAGAGGGGCCGCTTTTCATTGGCTGATGCCCATTCTACGTGGTTACGTGCGTGGCCGTCTCACAAACACGCTTCATTCTGAGATTGAAGTCAGAATTCTGACTTTAATCTCAGAATTCTTTTATTTATTTATTTTTTTTTTGTGGCCCTAGTCCTCCTCCGTACATTTAGAACTACGGGCTGTTCTGGCCAGTATTTAACTGATTTTACCCAAACACTGTTACTCATAGGATTAGTGTAGCCCCTTAAAATAAAGCTTACTAAAAATTTCAAAATAAAAACCTGAATATTCCTCTTAGGCCTTTCAGACAAACTAACGTCTTCAAACAGTATTTAGTCTCTCCCTGTGTGTTTCACTCACATGTCAGTTGAGCTGCTCTTTAGAACTACAAAGACGGAAGGTTAGAACTACAACATGGCGGAACTGTCAATTACTACAGAGGAGGACTGAGCTGGCCTTTAGAACTACTTGTGTTTTGAGCATTATAGAAATGATTTAACCCAACCACTGTTACACATGGGGTTTTTACTGAAGAGCAAACTTCCCCAGAGGTTTGCTCTTCAGTAAAACTAGCAGAATCCTCTGAAAACTCTCTACAAACTACTGCTGCATCTTCTCCAGCTGGAGAATCCAAGGAATCCTCCTCTGGATTCCCAGCTGGAGGAGAAACGGTGCACTCGTTCTCAGAGCTGATGTTATCCTCAGAGCAAACTTCTCCAGCTGGAGAAGGTCTGAAAAGATATTCATCAAACTCCTCGTATTCGATGCACTCGTCCCTATAATTATTTGTCTCAAATTTTACGTGAGGAAGCAGATGGTTAACTACCTTCCTCACTCCGGTGGTGATCAAATAACCAGTAGCAAAACTCAATGGGAAGAAAAACGTTGCTAAAACTTTCTACATGGTAAAAATCACAGTGTTATCTCTTAAGGAGCTGCTAGTCTAGTGCCTGATGTTTAGAGATGAAAGCATTTATAACTCTAGATGTCATGGCAACAATGACGTCACTGTAGTTCTGGGGGAATGTCCTGCTTCTGGTCGTTGCTATGGAAACGGTCAGGTCAGTCCTTCATGACTCAAACTATTAACCCTTTGCAATTGAGTCACTTAATCATTGGAGGCGAACGATTAATCATGACGGACGTTGGAAGTTTATATTTCATGAGTCTGGAGATTAAAACGGATTTAATAGTTAAATATTAAGTTTAGATTGACAATGGTTTATTAAAACCATTAAGTTAAGTAGGTTTTTCATCATTCTATCAGGCTTAAAACTTTGAATCATACTTGACTTAAAAAGATCTTAAAAGTCAAATTAAATGTAACTTACAAGCATTTGCTGCTGCTGTTGCTGTAAAATGTGACGAGAAATGTTGCCTGCTTGGAGAAGAGCTACAAATAAATGATTTTGGTTTAATAACTTTATAACTCTGTTACTACAGAGGAGGGCTGAGTCAGCAGATAAAAAACTACAATGATGGAGGAACTCTGAGTTTCTCCAGAAGGAGGCTGAATGTTAGAATTACAGAACATCTGGGCATTTTATAACTGATTTAACCCAACCACTGTTACACATGGGATTAGTTTGGACCTTTGACATGAAGCTTACTGAAAATTTCAAAATAAAAGCCTTAACATTTTTTACATCAAGTAATTGCTATTTTGGGTTTATGTGACTGGTTTAAACAAACCACTGTTAGACATTGGATTAGTCAATCAATCAATCAAACTTTATTTGTATAGCACATTTCAGCAGCAAGGCATTTCAAAGTGCTTTACATCAAATCAAACACAAAATACAATGCAACATAGAATCAACAATAAAAACACAACATCAATAAATTTGCAATTGATTACGTTTCGAATACAACTCTAAACAGGTGGGTTTTTAGTTGAGATTTAAAGGAAGTCAGTGTTTCAGCTGTTTTACAGTTTTCTGGAAGTTTGTTCCAGATTTTTGGTGCATAGATGCTAAATGCCGCTTCTCCTCGTTTGGTTCTGGTTCTGGGGATGCAGAGCAGACCAGAACCAGAAGACCTGAGAGTTCTGGAAGGTTGATACAACAGCAGCAGATCTTTAATGTATTGTGGTGCTAAACCATTCAGTGATTTATAAACTAACAACAGTATTTTAAAGTCTATTCTTTGAGCTACAGGGAGCCAGTGGAGAGACTTTAAAACTGGTGTTATGTGCTCTATCTTCCTGGTTTTAGTGAGAACACGAGCAGCAGCATTCTGGATCAGCTGCAGCTGTCTAATTGATTTGTTGGACAGACCTGTGAAGACGCCGTTACAATAATCAATACGACTGAAGATAAACGCATGGATGAGTTTCTCTAGATCTGGCTGAGACATTAGTCCTTTAATCCTGGAAATGTTCTTCAGGTGATAGAAGGCCGTCTTTGTGACTGTCTTTACGTGGCTCTGAATGTTCAGGTCAGAGTCCATCACTACTCCCAGGTTTCTGGCCTGATCACTGGTTTTTAGTTGTAATAACTGAAGCTGTGCACTGACTCTAGATCGTTCCTCTGTAGGTCCAAAAATAATAACTTCAGTTTTGTTTTTGTTCAGCTGGAGGAAGTTTTGGCACATCCACACATTTATCTGTTCTAAGCATCTGTTCAGCGATTGGATGGGTTCTGAGTCTCCTGGTGACATCGTAATGTAGAGCTGTGTGTCATCTGCATAGTTATGGTAGCTAATATTATTTCCTGTTATAACCTGAGCTAGTGGAAGCATATAGATATTGAATAAGAGGGGTCCTAGGATTGAACCTTGGGGTACCCCACATGTGACCTTTGACCTCTTTGATGAGAAGTTTCCAATTGAAACAAAGAAATCCCTGTTCTTTATGTACGATTCAAACCAGTTAAGCACTGGACCGGAGAGTCCAACCCAACTCTCCAGTCGATTCAGTAAGATGTCATGGTCAACAGTGTCAAAAGCTGCACTGAGGTCCAACAGAACCAGCACTGTGGTTCTCCCACAGTCCGTATTTATATGGATGTCATTGAACACTTTTACGAGGGCAGTTTCTGTGCTGTGGTGAGACTGGAAACCAGATTGGAAGGAGTCAAAGCGGTTGGTTATCGTTAGGAAGCTATTTAACTGTTTACACACAACTTTTTCAATAACTTTGCTGATGAATGGGAGGTTGGAGATCGGCCTGTAATTCTGCAGTAGTGATTTGTCTAGATTGTTCTTTTTTATCAGTGGTTTGATTACTGTCGTTTTCAAAGCCTGGGGGAAAACGCCTGATGAGAGTGATGAGTTTACTATTTGGATCAGATCAGTAGCAACAACAGGCAGAACTTTCTTAAAGAAATGTGTGGGTAGAACATCCAGACAGCAAGAACTGGAGCTGAGTTGACTTATAATTTCCTCTAGGGTTTTATAATTAAGTAGTTGAAATTGGGTCATTTTTTCTGTA
The DNA here is from genome assembly GCF_019740435.1 of Gambusia affinis. NCBI lineage: Eukaryota > Metazoa > Chordata > Actinopteri > Cyprinodontiformes > Poeciliidae > Gambusia > Gambusia affinis. The sequence continues at coordinate 4,863,518 of NC_057886.1, forward strand.
TTTGTTTTGTTTGGGCACAGCGTTGGTACTGACTTTATAGTGGATGTGCAGATTAATCCTCTGATTTTTTGAATTTTCTCTGAAAAGAAACTGGAAAACTGGTTGCAGGCAGCAATAGACTGAAATTCAGGTGGTAACGTGATAGGAGGATTTGTGAGCCTGTCAACTGTTGCAAATAAAGCTCGAGCATTGTTAATGTTTTTGTTTATGACATCTGCAAAGAAGGCCTGTCTTGCATGTTTGAGTGTTAAATGATAGTAACGTAGTTTTTCTTTATAGATGTCATAATGAACGTGAAGTTGAGTTTTACGCCATTTTCGTTCTGCCCTACGGCAGAGTTGTCTTGCAGATCGAACTGTTTGTGCATTTCTCCAACTGGATTTATCATGTTTTGTGTGTTATTTTTGATTGTTTGTTTTGGATTTTAACTTGTATGTAGCCACGAGTTTCATGAATGTAGTGTGGCCATTTAATATGAAGCTTACGGTTTTTAAAAAATAAAAGCCTCAATATTCCTTTAAGGTTAGTGGTGGTGCAATATTAGCTTGTATTATCTTTTTCTCTCAGGTTAGGGAACAGTTCATTAGCATTAGCCTGTTACCTTAAATAAGCTTTTAGCTATTTTATTACTTACTAGCCATGTTTAGTAAACTGAATGGACTAAGTAAAATACAAACAACATGCTAGCAATGCCCCACATGCAACTGACATCATTCATGCTAACATTAGTATTTTGGTTAATTTCAGCTGATACACTTACTTTAAAATACTCAATGGCAGTGTTGGAGAAAGTACTAAATAAATATACTTAAGTAAAAGTACAAATACACAGACAAAAATGTAACCTAGTGGAAATAAAAGTCCCACATTAACGTTGTTACTTGAGTAAAAGTAAAAAAGTACTGGCTTTTAAAAATACTTAAGTATTAAAAGTAAAAGTACTTTCTGAATGCATTACTTAATCTCTAATACAATATCATTAAGTGGACCTATCGTATTTAATTTTAATACATGAAATATGTTCCATTTTAATGAACAATGCAACAGATAAATCATGTTTTTATTGTGTTTACTCTCTGTGACAGTTTAGATTTAGATTTGTGATTCTATGCATCATAATTTCAGGGATGGAAACATCTTGTCTCCTGTCCTCACATAGCATGAACTTCATCTTTTTGCCACTAATGGCATTTATTCTGAAAGAAATCCAACAGAAAGGGGATGGAAAGAAGGTGGATGAGGGAGAACATGCAACCAAGGAGCCACGTAGCAGTTTTGTAGTCAAGACCATCTAACCTGAGACCAAGACCAGCACCCCGCGCTACATGACACAATAAAATTAAATGCACCTTTCTAAATTGTTTCTCAAATTGATTTGAAAAATCCACATTCCCATAAAAACACCGATATTAAATACTTAGAGCTAAATAAATGTAACCAGTATCATTATCAATTCAAACTCTTCTTCATTTTGCTTTGCTTCCATCTCTGTGGCACAATCTGCAGTCGTTTCCTACCAACCCTAAAAGATACCGCCCTGGACATTCGCCCATATCACCCATGTCAGAAACCACAACTGTCTGCTCCATTAAACAGAGAAATTAAGGCAAAGCACCAATGGTAAACAACGCTCAACTATGAATACTGTCCAAGGTGCAATAAGCAAGAAGTAACCAAGTGGAAGGAGCACCGTGACTGTTCTCACCCTGTTCTTAACTCCTTCACTTTTTAACCAAAACAAAATGCAATGCGACTTGGATGTAACGACTAACGCGACGGTTTTGTAGAAATATAATGAAGTACAAAGTACAGATACTTACAGTAAAATGTAGTGGAGTAAAAGTCGAAAGTATCCATCATTAAATATACTTAAGTAAAGTACAGATCCATGAAGATTGTACTAAAGTACAGTAACGAAGTAACGAAGAACTTGTACTTTGTTTCTTCCCACCACTGATCGAATGTGCACAAAATCTTTTTTTTACTTTGGGAGGAAGCCGGAGTACCCGGAGAGAACCCATTCAATAACACGGAGAACTAAACCTGCCATGTTAAAAATCTGCAGCATGACAAAAGTAACAGGCTGTGACCTAAAATAAAATGCAGCATTTTTTCTTATCCAGACGTCTACGCTGACTTTTTGTCATTTGTGCGCGACGTCTTTTCTCCTCATTACAGAGGTCACAGCGTGGTGACGTTTCACCACCGGTATATTTCAAATGTTTTGCAAGCCGTTGCAGTTCAGCCGTAGTTAAATTGTGGTGCTGAACTGTCGGATTATGAGAGCAAACTTCCCCAGCCGGGGAAGTTTGCTCTTCACTACTACTAGAAGAATATTCAGAAATAGTATAATATACTGCTGCATCTTCTCCAGCCGGAGAAGTTTGCTCTTCGCTACAACAAGAAGAATATTCAGAAATCGTATAATATACTGTTGCATCTTCTCCAGCCGGAGAAGTTTCCTCTTCACTAACACTAGGAGAATCCTCAGAAAACTCTCTGCAATGTAATGCTGCATCTTCTCCAGCTGGACAATCCAGGGAATCCTCCTCTGGATTCCCAGCTGGAGGAGAGACGGTGCACTCGTTCTCAGAGTTGATGCAATCCTCAGAGTGACCTTCTCCAGCCGGAGAAGGTCTGAAAAGATAGTCATCAAACTCGTCGTAGTCTGTGCACTCGTCCCTATAACTATTTGGTTCAAATTTTATGTGAGGAAGGAGATGATTAACTGCCTTCCTCACTCCGGTGGTGATCAAATATCCCGTTGCAAAACCTAGCGGTAAGAAAAACGTTGCTAAAACACTCTCCATGGTAGAAATTGCTGTAAAACAAGTTATCTCTTAAGGAGCTTCTAGTCAAATGCCTGATGTGTAAAGATGAAAGCATTCAAAACGCTAGATGTTCTTTGATCTATGACATATATCTATGTCATAGATGATGTCATAGCAACAATGACCTCACTGTCGTTCTGGGGGAATGTCCTGCTTCTGGTCGTTGCTATGGAAACAGTCAGGTCAGTCCTGCATGACTCAAACTATTAACCCTTTATAGCTGAGTCACTTAATCATTGGAGGCGAATGATTAATCATGACGGATCCATGATTAATCTCAAGATCCCCCTCAGGTTAGTGCACCGCTGTAGGTGCTACAATAATATTAGCCTGTATTATCTTTACCTCTTTCGCAGAACGTTTGAAAACAAAGAAACACCTAAAAGGCCAGAAGTTTGTGACAAGCGTACGTAATAAAAAGTATATTCATGTCACTGATATTTGATACTGATATCAAGTATTTGGTACTTGATTTCAGACAAATACAAAAGTACGCAGAATCACAAACCTCTGCTTGATAATTCAATGATATGTTTTCCCCTATTTAAGCAGAAGCAGCTAAAAAAAAAAAATAATTTTTTTTTAAATTCAAAAGAAAAGTTTATTGTTTTGGCATAAAACAACCTATGAAATCATTATTATATTAGTTGTCAAACATCACTAACGATCGCACAAAAATCACATTCATGGATCCCAGAGAAACATCCTCTCTCTTATAAGACATAATGCAGCAGAAGTTGGATTTTCAGCCCTTACTGTTACAAATATAAACACCTACGCTCCGGCAGAAACACCAAAATGTAACATTCATTCTCATCGACCTACAGGCGTAACTAATGTTTCCGTCTCTGCTCTTCATCAGTAACAGGCAGCGTGAGCGGTTAGCTCCTCTTCCTCCTTCAGGAGACGACGCCGTGTTTCCTTCCCGTCTGGATGAAAGCGTCCACGCAGTGGTCGATGTCGTCGTCTGTGTGGGCCGCCGAAATCTGAACCCGGATTCTGGCTTTGCCCTTCGGCACCACCGGGTAGGAGAAGCCGATCACGTAGATCCCTGTTGGAGGAGGAGGAGGAGGAAGAAGACGGGTCGTCAGCCGAGGTTCTGCGTCAGGACCCACCCGTCGAGGGTTTCGCCCCGGGCGTTTCCGCTCACCGTGCTGCAGCATGTCGTCGGCCATCAGAGAGGCCAGCCGGGCGTCGCCCAGCATCACAGGGCAAATGGGGTGGGAGGAGCCTGCGATGGTGAAGCCCGCCTGCGTCATCTTGTTCCGGAACCTGATTGGACGATGTTCAGAAGAGATTAAAACAAAACACAAAAAAACCCACAAAGAAATGTGTTGGGTAGATCGATGGGCTTCGATTTTCTTAATTGGGCTGATGACATGTCAACCTTCAGACATGAAAATCAGCCAATGTTCCCTTTTTGCTGACAATACTCACCCCAATGCTGCCATTGAGCAACTTTTCAGCCGAAAAAATATAGTAAAAAATTAGTAATGCAAAAATTGGAATCATCTGGTTAGGGCTGGGCGATAAATCGATTTTAGTGATTAATTGAATTTTTGGGTTTCAATCTTTTTTTTAATTTTTGGGGGGGAAAATTTAAATTTTAAATCTTTTTTTTCCATTAATGCTTTCCTTGTGTTTCCATAGTTCAGAGTGATGTCAGTAGGCCTGTCACGATTACATTTTCTGGACAATATATTGGCCCAGACGTTACTGCGATACACGATAATATTGTTGTTTTGAGGCAATTTCCAAGTCAAAATAAAACAAGAATGAAGTCAAAATAATATTAATGGGAGAAACAAATTGTTTCATGAGAACTCAAACAAAAAAAATATTTTCTTACTGAATGGAATCAACAACGTTTTTCCGACATTAACGGAATACCGACAAAGTTTTTGCTCACACGCAGCTAAAAATGGAGGAAAAGTTGGCATGACGTCTGCAGGGCAAAACGCACCTCATGGTTTTGGCCGTCATGCTCTGCGCGATCTCGTTGGAGGCGAGCAGCAACTCCACGGCGCGGGTGGCACAGCCCACCACGGGGGGCGGGAGGGCGTTGGAGAACAGGTAGGGCCGGGACCGCTGCCGGAGCAAGTCAATGAGGGGCTTGGGGCCAACTGTGTAGCCACCTGAGCGAGAAGACATGGCAAAAGAGATTTATTTAGAATTTCTGTCCACGAAAATTCACACAAAAAACCCCCAAAACAACCGATCCACGTGTTATTTAAGCTAATAGGTTCAAGTGATGCCAACTCCCGCCAGCAGGAGGCAGCGGATCTTATTTTTACAACACCAATGAGGGAGCCTCATTTGATGTTTGAGCTCAGATTGAATTGTGGCCTCAGCCTCCAGGGTTCCCACTTCTCCACACATTTAAACTAAATCCGTTGGAGTCTTCATGCAGTCGAGTCATTTAGACGTAGACAGTGGAAGCAGACGTACCTGCTGCTCCTCCCAAAGCTTTTCCCAGAGTGGAGTTCACAATCTGGACTCTGTCCATCACTCCCAGGAGCTCGTCTGTCCCTCTGCACACCAAAACATGGACATTTAGACGTAGAAAGGGGGTTTCAGTGGGTTGTCGTCACTGAAAGGCGACAGTCAAAAAAAAAAAAAAAGGCTCAAATCCTCAATATTTCCTTTTTTATTTTTGATTCCAAGTGTCCAAATCTTCAGCAGCTGCACATCTCAGTTGTTCTTTGCCTGTATTTGTGCCTCACCTGCCCCGAGGCCCCAGGAAGCCGGTGGCGTGGCATTCGTCTATGAACACCATGGCCCCGTAGCGCTCGGCCAGGTCGCAGATTCCTCGCAGCGGAGCCACGTCGCCGTCCATGGAGAAGACGCCGTCTGTCACCACCAGGCGCATCCGAGAAGACTGAGGAGGGAAAACACACGAGAGCCTCGGCATCACGTGTCAAAGTCGAGGCTGGAGGGCCAGATGCGGCCTGCCGCAGCGTTTTACGTGGCCCCTCCGGACTCCACAGGTCGTCGGTCGCTTTGGTTTTTCACAATTCTGCAACCGTGGAAATTCACGCAAAATCTCCACATTTTTTCACGTTAATGCATAACAGACTTTTTTTTTGTTGTTTGAGTTTTTATCCATCATCTCAAGCACACTTGAGTTAACAAGCTGCAATATCAGTGGGGGGGAAAAAAAACCCCACACACAAAAAGTGAAATTCGATAATTACACAAGTTCAGGTCTGACATAATTCAGCCATTTTGATCAATAGTTTTGAAAAACTACCACTTGTGACTTCAGTCTAAAGGTCATTCATTCCTTTATGAAAATATATCCAATCAATCTTGAACCGTTTTTGAGTTATGGCTTCTTTTGGCCACCACCAACACTGCACTAAGTAGATATTCATCTTTTTGTTTCTAGTCCAAGTTGATCAAAGTTACCAAGGTAACATAACTAAGTTTGTTGCACTTTTTTTTCTTGCAAAAATGGTAAAAACTTTGGGCGTAAGTAATGCCAACTCCCGCCTACAGGTGGCAGTGTTTCTTTTACAATACTTCTGCCTCAATCTCACTTATTGTCAAGTTATAGTCATGGTGTTTGACACAAAGTCACATCTAATGCCATAAAATAAGTGCAAATATCACAAAATTCCTCATGAATATTTAGAAATCAGCATAAAATTTGTGATTTTTGATTGAAAAAAATAAAAAAGACAATTTAAAAAAAACAAACAATTTTGAAATCCTGGAGGGACTGATCAGTGCAAAAGATACTCAATATTATTTTAAGAACTACTTATCAAAATTGGAGACAGCCATCTATTCATATTTGAACTGTTCGTTAAAGGGTTTTATCAATATATTCGGGCACCTTAGGAGCATAACACACACACACACACACACACACACCTGAGCCTCTTTGAGCTTGACCTCCAGGTCACTGAGGTCCATGTGTTTGTAGCGCAGCCTCTTGGCCCGGCACAGGCGGATCCCGTCGATGATGGAGGCGTGATTGAGCTCATCTGACAGCACGGCGTCGTCTGGGCCCAGCAGGACCTGCGAAAGGTTGGTTCACGCTTTACTGACCACAGCGGGCGATGCTTCTTTTTGCCCCGCCCCTACCCGGCGAGTATCGATAGACATACTTCAAACAGCCCGGCGTTGGCGTCGAAACAGCTGGCGTACAGGATGCAGTCCTCCCGCTCATGAAACTCGGCCAGCTTCTGCTCCAGATTCTTATGCAGATTCTTGAAAAAAAAAAAGAGAAAAAAGAGAGACCAAAAAAAAAAAAGCTGCTTTACAGTTATGAAACCAAACGGCGACCTGGCAAAATATTAACTACAAACCTAAACACAACATAGGGATTTGCCAAATTTGGTATAAAAATATAAATCAACAAATAATAAATGTATTGCTTGATGAAGTAATGAATGTGCCAAATGTTGATTGCGTAAAGAAAGATTTTACATAAAATCAAGAAAATTATGGACATCCCTGAGCTTAATGAGGCTGTTAAAGAAAAAAAAACCAGAGTGTGTTCAGTCAGAGGCTTCTTCAGATTCGTTGTAATACAGACTGCTACAGGATATTCCTTTCCAAAGATTATTGCATCACCATCTGCTATAACTAAGAATCTGGAATTAAAATTAGCAACAAAATTGAATTTCTATGTCAAATCTATAACATATTTTGGAATTTGAATCCAAAAACTTTGATTATACAGCACAACACGAATCAATATAAATAAGTTTTTTCAACAGTATTAATAAGCATAAATTTCCATTTTATTTCCAGTCTTGTTTTATTATTTATTGTTTATATTTTCCTTATTTGCATCTTCTGTATTAATTTAATCTTACAAAAAAAATGTCTTAACTGTCACATTTTATTTCGGAACTTTTTTTTCATATTCTGTATTTAATTTTATGTTTACAGTCACTGAAAAAAACCCCATTATGCACTGATTCATTTTCCTTAATATTTTCTCTTTGCAGTTTCTCCCTTGCTTATTTACAGATTTTGTTATTGTTATTATTATTATTTCTATCTTCACTTTGGAAGGTGTAAAATTAAACAAGGGGAAGGGAGCAAAGACAAAATAATGAGATTAGTAAGAAAACAGAAAATGAAATAATGTTGAAAATGACAAACATTATTTCATGTCACAACAAATAATAAAATAAGTTGGAAATGCTCTTATTTTTATGAAATCTTTATTTAACGAGGAAGTGAAAAATTTATATATATATATATATATATATATATATATATATATATATATATATATATATATATATATATAAATGTAAAACCGATCCACGATCCACATATATATATGTAAAAACTCATCTAAAGAGTCTCTTTATGTTTTTTGGATGCAATATTTGGCACATTAATTACTTCATCATGCCATTTATTTCCTGAGAATTTTGGCAACATTAGTCCTCCATATTGAATTTCGTTTTCAGCTGGATACCAAGATAAATGTGCACTTTTCACATCACTCAAAATGATGCATCAATGGCCTCCCACTTCACAATCGTGCACGTTTTTATGTTGCTCTATGAATCCCAGAAAAGATATAAGAATTTAAGGCTTTTCTGGCTCTGAACGCATTAAGCACCGCCTTACCTGCGTCCCACAGATGAACCTCACAGAGCTCAGTCCAGCGCCGTGCGTCTTCAGCGCGTCTATTCCAGCCTGCACCACTTCCGGGTGGCTGGACAGGCCCAGGTAGTTGTTGGCGCAGAAGTTCAATATACCTAAAACACAACGTTTTTCAAATTAAAAAATGAAAAAGAGGAATAAATAATTTCACAATGAATGAAAGAATCTGGACGTTTCCCACGTGTGACAGTTTTGCGCATGTCGGGTCATGACCTTTAACAAGCGGGGGTCAATGTCTGGGAAGGGGGTCAACGCAGAAATGTCAGCAACGCCACAGTGGGTCTGCCTCGCTAGCAGGACGGCAACAAGGCAGAGATTAGAGCTGCTGTCATGGAAACTGAGCATTTTATAAACGGTTCCGCGTCACACAAAACAAAAAGGAAAAATCTGCGACAGTGGCGTCAATTAATAAGTCAAAGAAATCATATTATGTAAAGCTACACTAGACATTTTCACAAAAATCAAATAAATTCATAAACATCATAGCTGTCAGTTTTTCCTATTCATTTTGCTTTGTTTCAAAATGTTTGTCCAAAAACAAATTATATTGTCTTTAAAAAGTGTTTTCACGCACATGCCGCTGATGACATCACAGAAGGCAACTTTTTTATGGACATAAATTGTCATAAAAATGTTAAAACCTGACAAGCAAATTTAATTCAGTAATTGCATAATTTTTATCTAGTGTAAACGTGTTCTGCTTCTGATCATCTTCTGGTCTACTCCTAGAAAATATGGCGTAATATCAAAATTACCTTATCAAAAATAAAATAACTAGTCATTAGCAACATGTATCCATATTATAAAACAACAAATATACAAAAATTACTTAAAACAAGGAAAACTCAGGTACAGAAATCAAAAGGTGCAAAATGGTAAAATAGCCACCCCATGAATTGTAGTGCCTCTTGTGATGTCATCAACTCATAATACAAACAAAGCACTCAGCATTTTTTTCCTGCAGTGTTCCTACTTAAAAAGACATTTATGCTATGTTAATACATACAGTATTTCATAATCTAATTGGTTTTATTAGATTTGTATACCTGTTATTGAACAGAAAATACACCATTACAAAAAAAACCCCTTAATTTTTCCCCAAGAAAAATAAACAAATAGGTCTAGAGTTTACACAAAAGATGTAATAACAATACTATTAAAAACAATAATGTGTGCACTGCTTTTAATGCAGTCAGCTGCAGATTTTAGGAGCTTCTTGCATGGAAATGCAAAACTAAATTAAACTAAATTAAATTAAAACTTATAGGATATTTTTTAGACACTTTAGATATCTTTTTATTAGCTCTTCGTCATGTTTGGCTAAATTATAATTCCATTTTATCTTTAAACAGTTTGTGAAGCCCCCCGGTGACGGCGTACAAAAATAAACTACTAAAACAGAAGTAGTGCTCGTGTTGCTGCGCAATCTTGAGTACTTTGCTCAAGTAAATCTACTTTTCGAGAAGGCTCATATGACGGAAGCAGGACTTTTAAATGGTGTAGAACTGGATTGAATTTGACTTGTGAAACTTACTAAAGCTGAGTACAGCCCCCTTCATTTGGGCCGGGGTTTTTCGGGTTGCTACTTTATATAACTTGTGGATGTTGTAACCAGAAAGCACTCACTGCCACGGCTGCCTTCCACGTTGATTTGTGGACCCTGCTTGGAGGTAATGATCCTCTCCGCTTTCCACGTGCCCGCGGCTCGGATGGAGTCCAGCTCGTGCTCCAGTACTGCTTTGGCCTCAGCGACAGCCGCGTAGCTCCGTTTCAGAGCCGGTTCCGAGGACGCCAGGAGCCCCCGGGCCGGTTTTATCAAACTCCGAAACGCTGTGCCGAGAGACATGTCGCTCCTTTGCTGTCACGCAGCACTACCGTTGAGATTCTAGGCCTGCGCGATTGCGTCACCTAATGCTGATGGGTGTATTTGCTCTGGACCAATTATATGTCGCAGAAGAATAGCAGGTGGGTCTTTTCGTCCAATCAGACTCAGAGCTTTTTGAGTACGTTATGCTACGCTAGCCGGGCGTTTGTGAGATAAACTACAGCAGTAATAATTCATTTATCATGAAAATAATTCAGAGTTTTTTTTATTATTATTATCGTTTACTATAAAAACGCACAGTAATAACTTTTAGCGCGAGGTGTTGGTAATAATAACAATGTTCGGTGCATCTTCCTTATTAGCCTAACACGTAAACATAAACATGAACTCACGGTGACCCTTAAGAGCAAAAATGTTAGGCTTAAAGCATTTGCTTTACTACGTCATATTCATGGTTCCTAAGATATAACACTTTGTGAAATACTTTCATTTTTAGAAGATCGATGGAACAGTAAAATTAGTTTTTAATGTATCAGAAAAAGGCAGTTTCTAATTACTTGTTCATTTGCGGGGGAATAAAATGCTATCCAATGGCAAAATAACACAAAACTGATTCATACTTTTAGGGGAAAAAACACAGAGAGAAATAAATAACCTTTGTTCGTGTGTATATATACAGTATATGTATTATTCCCTCTGGTTTTGGATGCTGGGCAGATGGAAGAATCTTCAATCCAACATTTTTGTTTTTGGACAGTTGCTATGACGTGTAACCATTCATTTTTTCTTTGGGAAAATTGAATTGGACTGAATTTCTTTTCTTCTCTTTTTCTTGACCCAACTTCTACCTTTTTGAAGCATGCTCAGATTTCACAACCACTATTTCATAGTAAACAATGTGAACCGCAGAATAATAAATTGTAAGATGAAAATAACAGTGACAGTTTGGATTTGGAGGGAAAAAAAGGAAGACAAGACAGTTCTGATGTCCAGTTAATAGCTTTAGTTTAATATCTGGCAGCAATCTGTCATGAATTTCTGTCATTATGCGGAAAAGCTGGAAGTACAAAATCTGGAATTTTTCCACATCCAACAAGAAAAATAGTGAAGCATTAAACAATAACAGTATGTTACATCAGAGCTTCACTTACAAGTTTACAGTGTTTTTTTAAAATTATTTTTTAAACTGTATTTTTACCTTTCATGTTACCAATATATATATATATGTATTCATATATACATTTCACAGCAGTATAATACATAATACATCCTGCAAAGTGTTTCTTTGTAACATTATCTTTTTTCCCCCTCTGAATGCCAGGAATGTAACCATATAGAAAATGTGCAAAAGTTTGCTCGCATACAAACCCCTCAAGTAAAAACATTCCTTCACCAGCATGGTTTTCATCCAGTTCCCAGCTCATTTTCTCGTCCAGCGTTGTCCCTCGAGTGTCACTTCCACGTAACGACCCTCCACTCAGTGATAAGTAGGGACGTTCCGGCCGGTGGCGCCGGGGGGGAGGCGAGGGATGGAGGTGGCCCACCGAATGGCTTTAGGACTCGGAGTAGCTGGCGTCCTGTGAGGAGCCTCGCAGGGATGGCAGGCGCTCCGCCACTTTTGCTCTTTCTGCCAGGAACCTGTCGAACTCTGCCGAGAGCCAAAAAAAAAAAAAAAAAAACACGATTCAGGGTTTGAGTCATGGCTGACAGCTCCAGGTTAACTGGAGAGGAACATTAAAAAACAACAACACATAGAATATAGAGAAGGTTCGTCCTGATTACTTAATAATTCTAAATCCTGCTGGAAAGCGCCATCTGCTGGTGAAATGCATGAAACGGAGAAAGAACGAACTGTAATTGTGTGATGAATTAAAACAATATAAATAATTTCCACTCACATGATTTATTGTTTCTCTCTTTTCTGTCTCTCTGGATGACAAAAGTCTTCAGGTTTTGAGCTTTGGTCTCAACTAGACCTTTTTTTGAAAGACAATTTTGTTTACAGAGACTTCATCATTTATTTTATTAGTTGTTTCTGTTGTTTTGTTTATTTACTTTCCAGTTCCTGTATTAAATGTTCAGTAGAATTTAAAATTTATTGATCTTTGAGAATTACATTACTGAAAAATGGTCCAAAACAACAATATTATCGTTTATCGTGATAACGTTTGGGAGAGTTTATCGTCCAGCAACGTTTGTTATTGTGACCAGGCACGTTCAATATTTCTATAAAACAGAAAACAAACCAGACTGCGCCCACTGCTTTAAAAATAACAGTTTCATACATTAGCATCAGAGAATGTTTTCTATCTAATGGTTCCACTGGTAACCATGGCAGCCGAATAAAATGCTAGCTGGAATCAGTGAGTCATTCAGCAGGACTTAATGTTTTCATCCTCACCTTCACTGGTCACACCCTCCGAGTCTTCATAGTCGTCGTACTGCATTGCAGAAAAACACACCCACACAAAGTAAACATTTTCATTCACTTACATTGCTGTAGTGTTTTGTCAAAGTGCTGGCAAAATGATTTCAAATAAATCCCTTTTTTGTTAATTGCAGCATCATTAATATACAGTGAAAGTGAAAGAAAATTCCAGCTTTCACATTCTACTGTTATTCCTGGAGTGTCAGAAAGAGCAGAAGCTTCTTAAAGAGACAGAGGCCCAATTTCAAATGGTCAGATTGTGAAGTCAAATTTTTTTCAGAGTCAAGTTTGATGTTTATGCAGCATTTTTATAATAACTGAAGGTAACATAGTTACTTGATTGTGCTATAAAATACCATTATATGCCTGGAGAATACATACAATTGCTCCTTTAATTTGAGTATATTTCTTTAGTTGAGGGGTGAAAATGATCTCTCATTAAAATATAATTGGTTTGGCCATAGGTTTTAGTTGCCAGAGGCTTTGGAGGAGCATATTCATCCTTTGCTCCACATCAAACCAACTTGGAGAGTTAGATTGGTGAAAAAATCAAATCAAATCTGGAACATCATCCAAATGTACAGCAGAAAAACAGAAGTAATGGGTTATCAAATTAAAGTTCTTAGACACTTTCATTTGCAGAAAATTTAATTAAAATGCCTAAAATGTTGTATTTATTCCAGAGGGATTGTTGTGAGTAATTGGTGATTTTGTTAAAAAAGAAATTATTTCCTAACAGGTTTTTTTTTTCCTTCACCCTGAAAAAATTTGCTCAAACTAAATACAATATCCTGCTGTTTTCTAGCTGCATAAGTTATTGTACAATAAAAATCTTTCTCAGAAAAACCAACTAAAAGTTTCTCCAGAAGTCGGCTTGTTTCAACAGTGTCTGCAGTTTTACAAATGTAGAATTTTTCGAGAAGACTGTGTCTTTAATATTTAAACTACAATAAAATAGGTGTAACACGTCAATTGGAACTTAAACTAATCAGCTTCATAAGATCTGGTCGCTGACCTCGTCTTCCAGCTCAAGCCATTTCTCGACATCGTCCATGACATTGGACTGGTTGATGGGAATCTGAGGAGGAAAAGTAGAGCAAAGGGTCAGAGGAGCCAGAAGTGAAACAGCAGACTCATCATGCCACCAAACCACCGAACACAAATCGAAAGCGAAAAGGACAATAGACTCAAACGGCATCGCCAACCAAAACAAGGAACGGAGAAAAATCAAGAAGTGAGGAAAAATGTCGACACGTCCCAAACAATGAGGTCGTGCCCTCGGAATCAAACACCAGCATGCAGACCATTGGGACTGACCTCAAAAGAAAAGAAAAAAAACCAATTAAATAAATAAAAATATGGTTATAAACAGAAACAAAAGTCACCCACAAGACGAGCGAATACAGGGACAAAAAGCAAGCGTTTGCACGCTGGCTGAGCATTCAGACCCACCATTCCCCTTTTAATCATCCAATCTAACTTTGGTGAAGAGCTGCGGGTCGAGGCTGGACTCTCATCCTTCTCGCACGCACGCACACACACACACGCACACACACACACACACAGAGTTCATTGAAAAGGAAACACTTAGAGAGACATAACTATTCCCCCCAAACTCACCACTGTGTTCATAGCACAGACTCTATGAACACCCCGTTTAAAACCTAACTTGACCCATTTGACTTTTTATTTATTTATTTTTTTTAACCATTTTAAGCTGCATTCACCTTAATGTGCTTAAATGTCCCATGACAGACAACAAGTTTAGTCTTGTGACTCTCAAATCTGTAGGAATCCCAAATGCCACTGTGTTTTTTTTTGTTTTCTTCTTCTTCTTACCAATCGGGAGTTTTGTAAACTGCTGCCCTGAGCTCGAGCCAGATCGTCCGCTGTCACTTCATTCGCATCACTGAAAACAAACGTTTTGTACATTAATTAACTGCAATTAGAGTCATTTACATAAGAACAAGGCAAACCGGGTGAAAAGTTTTCAGCAGAAAACGCAACTTGCCACAAACAGGAAGAATTACGGAATTTGATTCACTTTTATCTGCAACTAAAGGGTCTTGCATCGTGCGCTTACAACATTTTTCTCACATGGTTGGAGTGATGCGGTTATGCCGGATGTGCATTAAGACAAGTTTGGATCCTTTGGATTCTTCTGGCCAAACAAATCAAGAAGCTTTCCATCTCTAAGTTGCAGGATAACAAGATGACTTACATGATCGATATCTGATATTTGATATTAATATTGCTCCTCTAACTGATATATTCATTTCTTATATACATTTGCCTACACTTCCAGTGTTTTGCAGAAGCCGCTCTGCTTCAGCTAACCTCATCCCTCCAGAAACACATACGAAAGCAGCAACAAGATGGAAATTAATATTGTTTATGAATATGGACCCAGTTTTATTTATCTGATATGCTAAAAAAACATGAACACCACTGGCAAATACAGATGTTTGATGCAGATATGTCATGTATCCCTAGTTTTAATATTTGGATTTATTTCTATGCAGTGGGGGGTGCTGATAACTAAAGCAGTAGGCTAATTAAACATTTTCAAAGTTAGCAAAAATGTTAAAGCACAAAACCTAAAAGAAAATTGCTCTGCTTTTAGTGGATGAACACACATGTGCCCACCACTGTTGGCATGCTAAGAAGAAAGTTACTTGTGCTAATCTTATGGCACTAATAATACATTAGTTCTGCTTCTGCTAACACAAAAGCACCACAACCAACACAGTCTGGAAAAAAGAACTTAGGGCAAGATAATTGGGTTAGCCGTTCTCAAAGCTAGCAAACGTGCTAAAGCGTTAAGGACATTTTGTTTCCCCACCGTTAGCCCACCGCTGCTGCTCGGCATTGCAACTTGTCAACTTTATCTTCAATCTTGTTAAGATGCGCAGCAAAGTAATTGGCAGTTTCACTGCTGGATCTGGGAATGTCTTGAAAATCCTAGAGTGAAGATGAACGACTGCTTTATGCTCACAAACTCTGCTGTTTAGGTGCTGCTAGCCGTGCTAACATTGCCCATTCTGCTAATATAAAATGCTAAACACAATAAAAACTGTTCATTCTAAGGTCATTTCGCCTTTGTTTTAAAACAACGTCACTACTTATAAAATATAAATAAGAGAAATTCAAATCAGCTAAAATCAGTAATAAGCAGATAAAAAATAACGAGAAATTGGAAACAAAATACTGTTCAGTGCGCTGCTGGTTTGAGCCTTTTAGAATTGATTTCTAATTTTTTTTTTTGTTTACCTTGTTAGTTGCTGACTTGAGATGTTTATTTTCTGCGATAACATGTCGTCTGATTCGCTTGTACCTGAATATGAAAAAAGAACAGGAAGCGATGTAAACACGACGGTACAACAATGTAAAAAGAATTAATGGTAAAACCTTTAAATAAAATATTCAACTGAAAATGGTACAAAAACAACATGTTTCATATTCATACAGAAGAGAAATACATAGCTCTCCACATTTATTACCTATGTAAAAAGATAAACAAATAAATCTATGTTTTTATTAAAGCAACATATTACACTTAAACAGGCACATGAATTCAATGAGAAACAATATTTCCAAATTAAGAATTGTACTGACTTGACTTAATTGATTTGTGTAATTAAAAAAAACCTAACACAAACTTAAACAACTAGATGATGCTCTACATCAAACACCCGGCAACATTTTCAGCAGGTGCTACAGGCAGAATATAAATGTCACTCCATAATATATGTATAAAAAAGCCCACAATATTTCAGTTTTATCACTTTATGACTCATCTTTGCACCATTTATAGCTATGAGCGAGTTAACAGAAAGCGAGCTGCGATTCAGACGCAGTGAGAAATGCGGCACTTACTCAGCTTGGCCATCAGGCTGTACAAACTGTCTGGCTTGGACAGACTGAGGGAGCTGTCGCTTTTAACTGAGGCGATCCCTGATTGGCTGACGGGTGAATAAAGGTCGGACAGGTTCATATAGTTGTCGCTCTGCAAGAAATCAAAAGAAAAGTGTAAAGTCCAACTGATACACGACACTAATATGAGGGTAATGCTGCTCTTTACCTTCTGCTCTGTGCTTTGACCGTTCGTTAATCTTCTTTCAAACCTGCAAATGGCAAAACAACCAATCAGGATTAAAAAGCCTTATTGAAGAGTTTAATAATAATCATAATGTAGTCACCTGTGGAAGCGAGTGAAGGCAGTGTTCATTTCATCGTTGGTGGCCAGTAATTCCTCGATCAGCTTCTCCTCGCTGAGTCTGGGGATGATCTTCACAATCCTGTCTTGCATTTCCTTACATACAGTGTACAACTGCTAATGACACAACCAGACAGAGCATGTGTGGGTGGGGTGGGGGGGGGGATTGAAGGGCCAGATGTAGCACGGAGCGCATGAAGCACTAGATCAGTTAAGGGTACCGCAGCGTCGTCAAGCGACAGGAGAGGGAGGAAATCCACAGTGACGCAGCGAGGAGCGCATTCAGCTCCGGGACGGATCCATTTTTACCTCCAGCAGCTCCATGTCTGCCTGCTTCGCCGTGACCGGATCCAGCTGGCTCATCATGTCCGACATGGTGGACAGGTTGCTGCGCACCACGCCCAGCTCCGTCTTCAGCATCTTCACCTGCAACGACACGGCGAGTGAGTCGAAGAGTGCAGCGACAATCCAAGATGCGCTGAGAAATCGGTTGGCGACGGCCAACCTAGGGACGCACCGATCCACTTTTTTTCACTTCCGATACCGATATCTGAGGTTTGATATCGGCCGATTCCGATCCGATACAGGAAAACAAGGCCATGTTGACCTAAAATATTTCTATTTTTTGGAAACGCAGACATAAATGTACTGAATACAACAGTGGCTTCACAAGCATGGTCAAAGAAATGAACATAACACAACTTTGATTTGTTCAGTCAGTGAATTTAGGAGTAGAACAGCCAATAAGGTAGAAACTGAAATTGAGAAAAACAATAGATTGGTAAAACATATAAAAAAAATAAACTTTGTTTCCAGTGGGTCAGTGGGTATAATTCAGAATTCTAAATATAATGTAAAATAAATAATAAAGCTTGACGTGGCTCAGAGCACAAAGCATAGAGTTACACTGATTTAATCTAGAAATTTTTGTTTTGATAACAGGACGATACAGATATTAGTATCGGATCGGTGCATCTCTGGACTAAAAGGTTGAAAACAACTAATTACTTTTTCAAGCAGTGACTCTACCGTAGCTAAGCACTACATTACTTTGCAGCCACACTTTTCAGTGTGGAAGTAGGAACTGTAGAAACAAGACTCAAAGTTAGTGAGGTGACTTAACAGGAAGTGAGGCTGCTGCTTTTAACTTGGGGTGAGATTTCAGGAGTGAACCGGAAGCTGAACGTTTTAAAGTTTTCCTTTTCAACAACTTTATCCACCGTAGATTACGCTGGATTAGGAAGTCTTGGGAGTTTTAGAAGTCTCTGATCTTAATATGAAAGTAAAGTAAATCCACAGATACTAGTGCTAATTGTGCTAATCATGCTAATCAGATTAAAATTTCAGATCTGTGATCACTTGTCTTTGTTTCAAAATAGCAGTGGAATGGTGCATATCTGCAGAGCTGTGTAACACAGACTGCTCACTCACACGCACAGTGTGACGTCGCCTCTGCTCCAAGTGTAATTCAACAATCATCTGTCAGTGTGGAGTTTCAGAAGAAGGAGATTTTAAAGAAACAGAAGCCCAATTTAAAGGCATTAAATTAGGAAGACAAATGACTTTTAAGTCATATTTAACACGTATAGCATTTTTGTAACAACTGAAGTTAACATAGCTACTTTGTTATGCGAGAAAATGCCAGGAAAATACTGTCCCTTCAGAAAGGTACATTTTCTATGTTTTTGTTTAAAACCCCTAAATAGAAATTAGCTAATTAGCTAAAACTTGTTGGAAGGTCAGAGCTTCACAGACCTTATCAGCCACAGACACTCCTGCTGGTTGAGTGACTCAATTCGTAGTGAAAGGAAGGATGAAGGTTAAAGGCCAAAGCAAGAAATAGAAATAATAAGCAATTGTTAAACCACCATAGCATCACCTTCCTGAAATAATGTCATTTTATCCCCCCAAATTTTTGGCAAAAAAAATAATTTGGCAAGCTGTTTCTGTCAAATTTTAGAAGAAAAAAAAATGACTCGGGCGGTTATTTTAGGAAGGTGATGACAGGAGAAACTGAACTTGTCAGAGCGCGGTGACAGTCGGCTGTTGTCTTCCGGCTGCATCACCTGGCTGGGAGTGAAGGCACCGGTTCCCTCCAGGGCCAGTCTGAGCTCAGAGGTGTGAGCAGGGATGAGAGGTTTAGAGGGCAGGCGCACAGCAGATAGAGCAGTGACAGCAGGCCCGTTCGCAGGTAAAGTCTGCCGCGCGCAGAGGCAGCGAGAAGACAAGAGAAAAAGGAATGAGCAAAAGACAAGAGGAGGCAGATCGGAAGCACAGCAACGGCGCCTGCACCTTCTTCGGAGCCTGAGCCGCCGGGTAGCCGTCGAGCTGAGCCGCCGGGAACTCCAGTCCCTTCCGCCGCAGGTCTTCGTACACCGACACCACGCCCGTCAGGTCGGGCGAGCTGCGGAATGCGTCGGCCCACGCCTTGTTGAGGGAAGAAACCGCAAGTTACTGTCAGGCAATGATGCGAATAAGACCGGCTCCAGCCTGGGCTCTTTGTTTCACCTCAGCTCCACCTGCAGAACCTGGCACCTAACAGTGGCACTAGTTCAACATATTTTACTTAAGTGAAAAGTCACAAGTAGTTGTCTAAGAAATTACTCAAGTGACAGTGGAATAGTCTCGAGTAGTAACTGATAAAAAAATAAAAAAAATAAATCATTTAATGCTTAAAAATTACAACATCAAACTGAAGCTATGTGGAAATTTTCAGATTTTAAGGACCTAAAGGTTCTAAATAACATATTTACAAAATAGCAAAATCAGGCGAAAGGAAAAAAGAGAATCCAAATCTGTTTATATCAACATAAAATTTTAGGTGTGTATCTGTGTCTGGTGAGATTTTGGTAAAAATTAAATAAAATAAAATAAAATAAAATAAAAAACATAAAAAATTATGATTTTGTTATTTTGTATTGATTTTCATATTAGTCATTAAAACAAACTAAATTTCCACATACTGTAAGTTTATATTTATTATTTTGTAATTCTCTTATTTAGATAAATTACTTTCTTTTTTATTCCTTAAAATACCAAAATTTGCTCAGAACTTTCTATTCTGACAAACTGAATGACGTCAGCCATCAAAATGCAAAGTTATGCGGAAAAGTTGGTATTTTAAGGACTGAAATTAAAATTAATCTAAATTACATGATTACAACCAAATCACCTCTCTGTTTTGTGTTTTACCACAAATTCACCAAACAAAGATGCACACCTAAAATTTTTAATTAAAGTTTGACATTGAAAGAAATTGATTTGGATTTCCTCCCTCCCCCATATTTACTATTTTGCAATTCTCTTCTTAAGATGAATTGTTTTCTTTTTGATTCCTTAAAACACTAACAGGTACACATAACTTTACATTTTGACAAACCAAATGACGTCACACACTAAAGCATAAAGTCACGTGGAAATTTAGGTTTGTTTATTTTTCCCCCACCAGAGGGTCTTTTTGTGGGCTCTAGTGTCCCTTATATGACAGTAAGCCTACAGGAAAGGGGGAAGGAGAGGGGAGAAGACATGCGGCAAATGTCGGTCGGGTCCGGGAATCGAACCCACGACGGCCGCGTCGAGGACTCAAGGCCTCCAAATGTGGGTTGCGCTATCCCCTACTACGCCACCTCAGCACTTTGAATTGAGGTATTTTAAGGATATGACAATAATTCATCTAAACAATATGATTACACACACACACAAAAAAAATTCAGGCAAAAGAAAAAACAAATATTCAAGATTAGTTTCTTTCAAAATAAAACTTCCAGAAGTTAGCGACACTTCACAATAAAGTCCCTCAATTAAAAGCAAAGCGTAGTAAAAATTCTCCCTAAGAGAACATATTTCCCAAAAAGTTTACCCAAGTAAATGTAACCAGTTACCACCGAACTCGGCTCACCTGAATAATGCCGAGGACTCGGTCATGTACGATCTGCGGCGGGTTGTTCCTGGGGATGATGGAGCGCACCAGAACGCCCTCGATGAAGTCGCGCGTCGTCACCGAGATGTGAAACCTGTAGCCGCAGTTCTTCACACACGTCTCGAGGACCTGCGCTCGGAAAGAGGGTGAAGTGGGAAATCCAACAGAAAACAAACCGAAAGATACCAAGCTGCTTCAATTCCAAGATTTCGCACGACGAGAAACGGAACCGGCGCTCACAGTAAGAGCCAACATGACCTCCTTGAAGTTCTTGTTCGCCACAATCCGTTTCTTTATGGCTCTGACTGCGTCTCTGGGCCTGGAAGTCAGAGAGGTGGCGACGGTTAGACGCATGGAAGCTCGAGGGAAGGGCATGTTTCTGATGATGACAGATAACACGCGCACACGGAAACACACCCTTCTTCTGAGCTGTTGATTATGTCACAGATTTCCATGTTGAGTTCCCAGTCTTCAGATGGTAAACTGGAGTTAGTGGCACGCTCTGTAAAAACACCCCAAAAAGTCAAGAGACGTAAAACAGCCTGTTAATGCTAATGCTAATAACAACAAATACGACATTAATCCATATTTATGCGTCACATTTTTTTTAGTATACCCTTAGCAGCTGGTCATTTTTTTTTATTCTTTAGCTTAAACATTTAGCTACAGTTCTGGACATTTTGAAATGAGAAACTGTACATGAGCAATGCACCGACAGGAATATTAGTTAGCGAATATTAGTTTAATGTTATAATTATATTATAAAATTAATTCTTTTCAAAGGGGAATGCACTCAAACGTGCTGAAATGAAAGGATAAAATACTGATGTGAAAAGAAACGGCAACGTAGCATCAAGCTAGCTAATACATTTAACTCAGTAGTACTTCGTGTATAATCTGCATGGTGGGCGTGGTTTACTTCAGGAGGCGAGCGCCATTGTGGAGACCCACATCTTCATTATGTGGGGATATTTATAGCTCCTGGCTGCCTGGATGAAGGATAAACGATTTCCTGTTTGACCCAAAAAACCTGGAAGAATCATCTACAGCTCCGAAGAGACGGCCTGGATCAGATAAGTCTGATGAACACTAATCAGTGACGACCACAGGAAACCTAAATGTGCGCAGCTATGTGAACACATACATTCTTCTTTGGAGCAGCACACTCCTAGAAAAAAACAAACAAACAAACAAACAAACAAAAACAAAAAAACAGTAAAAACTACCACAATTAATGTGGAAAAATTAGTGTGTCAATTTCCTTTTTTTGAGTGACAATAGAATAGAACAGCCCTTTGTTTATCACTAAGATGGGAAATTCCCAGTATAGTAGCTTGATTGATAGATAAATTGAGAGTGGGGGGTTTCTAGACCAATTTTGCCAGGAGAGGGCTTCAGGGCGGGTGTGTCTTCAATGGGACACAGAACAAAAGAATAAAAAAATACGTAAATAAAAAAGGGGCAGTATTTCATTGTTTAATATTTTAAATCAGCCACATTTCGCAGGTTGCAGACACCTGATATAGGAAGTGAAAACTGGGATCGTATCTCAATTATAGATGCAACGATCCAATATTAATATCAGATATCGGCCAATATTGAAAAAATTTTCTACATTGGGTTTTGGTGATGATCCATAAGGGCAGATCTATAACGTCTAATTCTTTGCCTTGTGCTCTGAGTGTCGTCATTGTTTGTTGTTTATTTTACATTATATTCAGGATTACTAATTTTGCTTTCTGATCCAATTGAAAGATTTGTTGCAAATTATTTTTATATGCTTCACCAAGGTAGACAACCTATTGTTTTTTTTTTTTGTAGCAGTTACAGTTTCTTTGCTTTTTAAATTGGCTATTATACTCCTAATTGAACTGACTGAACAAATTAAACTTGTGTTGATTTTGCATGTTTGACCGAGCTTGTGAAGTTACTGGTGTATTTAAGTTTGCCGTGCAGGTGCAGAAAAAAATCAATTGATTTTTTAGTAATTCAGTACATCTATGTCTGTGTTTGAAAAAAGAAAAGTTTTACGTGAATTCAACAGATGGATCGGTATCTAAACCTCAAATATCGGTACTGGTATCGGTAGTGAAAAAAAGTGGATCAGTGTATCGCTAATCCCAATAAAGCTGAAGGGTAAAAGTGATTTTTTTTTAAATTCAATGTTAAAAAATAGCTTCAAGGATAACAGTTGAAATTGGTCAAAAGTAGCACTTAAGATCAACAACAATAATAACATTTTCATAAACAATTGAAAGAAATCCACGATGTATCAGAAACTTGAAACCCCCAAGTTGACAGGCTTACAGAAAGATGAAAACAGGCCCACTAATAATGCTTTAGCATGTTGTTTGGACGGAAAACCCCACCTGTTTACCCTTAGCATTGTTTACAGGCGTTACATTAGAAAATGTCAATATAGGTGTATGCGCTTCCTGGTTCCCAAGGTTACCACTGTCTCTTTAATAAATGAAAACGAGCTCCTTAATCGTTGATATTAGAGCAATAATAATGATGATGATGATGTTTGAAGCCGTCAGTTTGCGTATACTAGTGAGTGAGTAGCACAGAAAAGCCAGTGTGATGTAAATGTGCTGCAGCCTGCTCTCATTTGGGTCAGATGGGGTGGGGGTAGGTGGGGGTGGGATGTCCGGCTCAGCTCGGTGCAGGTTAAAAACGGAGCCAACGGGGACCGATCGGTCTCCCAACACCTCCCCCGCCTAATCATTGTCTTCTCAGGGCGTCAATCACGCCGTAAACCGCCGCGCCTCCATCTGTTTTCAAGCGTTTAAGTTGTTGTTTCCCCCTCCGTGGTGAAACGCACCAGGTCTCGGAATAAAATAAAATAAACAAATAAATAAATAAATAGAAAACAGGTTACAGAACGGAGTAAATGGCAGCTCGGTGGAGCCTGGGCGGAACGCTTGAGCAAAGCCAGTGATCGGGTTAAAGCGCTTTAATTTTTTTTTCCCTCTCTTTTTTTGTTGCGTTGAGAGCTCACCGATTAACTGGCCCACCGGCGAGCTGAACGGATTCCCCAGCAGAAACTCCATGATGGTGGACGGTGAGAGGGTCCAGCGAAGCGCCGACGTCTCCGGGCCCCCGCTGCTGCTGCTGCTGCTGCTGCCGCCGCCGCCGCTGCTGCTGCTTTCTCCAAAGTGGAGCACCGAGTGCGTCAGGCTTTAAAGGGAAAGCAGCCTGCTACTTATCAGATGCTCGCTGTTACAAGGTCGGTACGCTGTAACTGCGCCCCGCAGCGGCTGCTTGGACGTCTGCTCCATTAAAAAAATAAGTAATTAAATAACAGAAGAACATATTTGCATTTACATTAGCATACAGTAACTGTCCGAGCTTGCAGTTACTGCATGCTAACAGTATGCAGTTATGTATACTGTACAATATACATACATAACTGTATACGGTATACAGTTATGTATGTATATTGTATGCTAACAGTATACTGTATGCTAACTGTGTTAAAAAAACCCCTCTGAGGATCATTTGCAGATCCTCACAACCGAAAGAAAAAACTAGAAAAGAAACTATTTACTAAAAAATGATGGTTTGTAGTGCATAATAGAACGACGGAGTATTGGACCATACTAGGAAAAATTTTGTTAAAAAATGCAATCCATAATTTCTGAAAACTACCTCCCATTTTACAATCATACGACGGAGTATTAGGGCCACGGGAAACAATTTAAAAAAAATACAATTACGAGATTAAATTAATAAAATTACGATAATAAAATCGAAATAATAAAAGAAAACAAAAATAATCACATTTCGAGAATAAAGTCATATGTCTAGTACAAAGTCATAATATGAAAATAAAGTTTTAACAGTATTAATAAAGTAATTTTTAAAGTAACAAAAGTAATTTTCTCTCGGAATACTACTTCATTGTTGTATATACGACTTTATTCTCGTAATTTTATCTTTAAAAAAAAAAAAATTCGTGGCTCTGATATTGATATAGTCGTAAAATGAAAGTGGTTTTCAGAAAGTGTGGACTGCGTTTTTATTCAGTCCCCATGGTGGAAATTTTGTACCTTTTTTTTCCTGTGCAAAATAAGTTGCCACATAGTGTGAAGCTCTGATCTTGTCACGTGTCTTAGATAACTTTGAATTAATCGTGATTTGATCACGGTAAGTGTACGCTCATGGAGGGAGTTGCTGAAGAAACTGTTTTACTTTGAGACGTCAGATCGGACAGAATTGATTTTTAATCACAGGAATTGTGATTTTCTGGAATGTGTCACATCGATGTGTATTGGCGATTGTTTCACTTTGTGGGGCATGTTTGGTAAAATATGCCCCAAATAAAGAAATATGAGAAATAAAGAACGTTCCAAATGAAAAAGTGAAAACTTAGCTGAGGCAAAGTTCTCACTCAAAGCAGCAGGGGGACAAACAAGAAATGAGTGAGCAGAATATTCCAGATTGAAATGTTTTTGAATACTTAACATCAGGTTAACGCCATAAATCAGTTCAGTCTGTAAAACCCAAACATGGACGGCGTTGGTGTCAGCATGACTGCTTCGATACGGAGAAGAACTGGTGGGTTTGTTGTGTTTCACCACACGGAGTGTAGCTGTGACTCAGAAACGCTTACTGCCGATGCACTTCACTGCCATCACCAGCAGGTGACGCAGTTGTACACGTTTAGAAGACCTGTTCAGCTGCTTTCTATATCTTCTAATTATCATCTATGGGACGTCCATCATTTCTTACTAATTATTGTCATTTTATTGTGACAAAAAGGATACTCTGGGATCTTTAGTGAGATTATTGTGGAAACATGATAGATTAAAAACTTCTGTGTGGCGGATTAGGGCCGCACTAGCCTATATTGAAGCTGCTGTATGTAACAAAATATATATATATTTTTACAGATTTATTGGAAAGGTTGTGACAGTATGTCATGAGACAGAAAATCTCCGAAAAAAAAAAAATCGAGCTCCTTTGCCTTGTCCCAGTGCTAACTAGAAACAACCAATCAGGGTCAGGAGGCGGGTCTTAGCACCGTCAGTCATGCTTATGTACAGCTTCCCCCTTGCTCTCTGCCATGCTACAGCTTCTTCCTCATACCAGTTGTGAATGGTAAAGCTAGTTAGTATGTCCACCACTGATGGTGGATGGATGGTTTTCCTGTAATGGTAAGTTTCTCCCACATTAGCACTTTTAGCAGCCAGTACATGAGGATAGTTGGCAGCACTAAGACACTCCTCCTGGTTCTAATTGGTTGATTTTGGTCAGGTCAAATCAATAGCTATGCTAATCATTTGGAGAGATGTAATAGCTCAGAGAATAGAGGAGACCAATCTTTTGACAGATTATCTATTCTTTTCTATTCTATACAGTATGTAGTGTAATATATCGCCCAGAACTGGAAATTATTCTTAGGTTGCAGCAGAACATTGATACTAAATCCTATTGAACAACAACAAAAGAAGAAATCACAAAGTTGGAACCGTCCAGCCAGGGCTACGTTCAGGAACAAACCGTGTCCTTTCTTGCTTCCAATTAGCACGGTCTGACCGTATGACTGTCTGTGTATAGCAACTGTAATGATGAAAGAACAACAAAACACACTTATGGAGGGGGTGGGGGGAGAAAGGAGGAACTTTACAGACCGAAAGAAGGAGAGCCTTTTAGAAAGAATTTTCTCGATGGCGTCCAGCCTCATGGAGCAATTAAGCCGTAACTCGTCAGCGTGAGTCACCAGTAGGTCACCAGTAGGTCAGAGGGGCGAGAGAGCTGAAACCATCTGCTTTCATCCTCAGTACAGAGAGCAGCGACACTCCCAGCTAACACCTCCCGATCCTGTCGTCATGGTAGTGAAGATGTAGGACAACAGAGGATGTTTTTACTTGTTTCTTTTTACAAACACATTTGATATATTTTAATTGGATATTTGGTGATACGCCACTAACTGTGGCACATTTGTCAAATAGTCAGAAGGGATACTTTTCAATTTTTTTATTTTTTATTTTTCCCCACCAGGGGGTCTTTTTGTGGGCTCTAGTGTCCCTTATACCACAGTAGGCTGACAGGAAAGGGGGAAGGAGAGAGGGGAAGACATGCGGGTCCGGGAATCGAACCCGCGACGGCCGCGTCGAGGACTTAAGGCCAAACGTGGGGCGCGCTACCCTCTACGCCACCGGAGCACGCCCCACTTTTCAATTTTTTAAGGTAAAAATCTCAAAAGTTTTAGTCCTAGTGTTATTTAAAGGCACAGTGTTGCGTAAAATCAACTTTTGAGCTTCACATCATGTTATAATCATGTTATTCCCTCATCAGAATCATACCTGGAGTGTTGCTTTGATTCTTTCATTCATGTTTGAGAAATCCTTGAATCTCCTTGGGAACCCACTCAGCTCCTTCAGACTAGCCATCAGCAATTAGCAAACACCTGAGTTTATTATAGGAGCAACTACTCAATGCAATGCTGGTAAAACCATTGTTAAAGGGTTAATAGAGTAGACATGTTGTGATTCCAATTTTTCCATCCATTTTTCCATTTTTGTTGTTTGTGTTATTGGCAACAAGAACAGGATCCGGTTCCACACCAAGTCAATCGTAGGGCAACAAATGGACTCTGGAAACCCCCCATATGTTGTAAAAACGATGCACAAATGTTAGTTTTGGATTCATCACTACACTTGAATTTCATTTAAACCATCACTTCATCTGTGTAAAAACAAAGACTAGGGTGCATTTACACATATAAATGAAATTATAACCAGTTACAGAATTGGTTCTTATAATTTAATAGTCACTCGACAGAAATTAAGGTTGGCAAGAGTGTTTTTCTCCCTCTAGGGATCTACACTTACTCTGTCTGATACATCACAGATGGGCTAATTAAACCACCAGGGCAGCCATAATCAAACCAATAACTTTAACTGGAAAGAGAGATGATTAGTAATGAAGCCAATTAGCATCACTTATGCTAAAAGAGATTGTGTGAATGAAGCAATTTATAGAAACCAACTGCAGACCATATGTACAGTCATTTTCAAATGTATTATAAAACAAACCCTTCAACTTTTTCCACATTGTGTGAGGTTACAACCACTGAATTTATTGAATTTCATGCTGTAGACATTTATTTAGGTAATTACCAGCCAACGCTCTGGTCAGATGAAAGCAACATGTAGATTGGAAAGTGTACCCCCAGTTGTCTTAGTTTCATAACAACATATTTTGTATTTGCTTGGTGATTTTGATGATGGGATTTGACAAAATGTAACATTAATCGCTACATTTTGTCAATGTATTGCATGTTTCACAACTGGTTGCTGAAATGTGCTACACAATTAAACTTTACTTTTTAAATAATTAGTGTTTATTTTCCTAAAAATCCCCAAAATATTAATACAACTCACCTGATGTGGGTCTAAGAGTTTTATATAAAGTAAAACGTTTGCAAAATACACATTGATAAAAAAAAAAGAAAAGTCTTTGACGCCCCAGAATTTCCCACAAAAATGATGCCCTGGGCTACTGCCCCCTGTGAGCACTTTGTGAAATCTGGTCCAATTTCCATCCAGTTTGACTGAACTTGTGCTAGTTTGTCAACTCCAGTTGCAGGAAAAAGTTGCTGAAAACAAACGCACACCGCACTTTTCACATTTTAGGTGTACAGACATTCAAACGCCACATCTCGCAATCATGTTTGACGTTTTGTTTTTCTGTCCATGAAACTCCAGTGTGGCAGCGATGCGGTAAATGCTCAAGAGGTTGAACACTTAAAGAATCATTTGTCATTAAAGGAAACCCACAGAACGGCTACGTAAAAACACTGAGGAGTCCCGTTTGTGTTTCCACACACACACACACACATACGCACGCATACACACATGCAGTATTTTACTCCTTCACATGACGGAGCAGGTGAAGCCGCAGCAATCTTTCAGCAATGTCAGTCCGGCTTTAGTGAGAAACGGACTGGACGTCTGCTGGGATTGTGACGCAACCCTTCGATCTCGCAGAGCACCTGAACGAGGCAAAAGAACGGAAAATCGTTATTACCCACGAGATCTGAATTTCTCTATTCATAGAATGTAACTTCCCGTGGAGCAGAGAAAGATGCAATGAGTGGGAAAACAATGTATTAAAAGTTTGTCTGTCGCATTTATTTTCTTGTGATCAAATGCAACTTTCTCAGTGCATCGGCGGAATCCCGGTTAGTCACGTTGTAAAATTCACATCTTCACATAGCAGTTGTATTCCGTGACTTGTTTAACTCACCTTTTTCGGCCAAAGAACTAGGAAATTTGGACTCCAGAAAAGCTGCCATCTCCTTGTCTTCCTCTCTTTCCCTGAAGAAGACAATATTTTCCGGACCTCACTGTTCTGCGACATGGTTTTAATGCTTCATTTCATGCACCGGTAAACTACCACAGACGGGACCGGCAAACCACTGGGCAGCTCTGTTCTCATTTTGCGTTTTTATTTCTGCTGTAAATACTCACCACGCAGCCTATGAAGCGTCCCAGCGGAAATTGAAATGTCACTCAAAGTCATTTATTTACACCATGTGCTGTCTTATCGGGCAGACAGCTGATTTAACCCCACAAAATAAACAAATGGCAAACAAAACATCAAAACTTACACAACACAAAATTGTGCATATTTGACATTTATATTTGGAAATTATTTTATCAAATGATTTTATCAAAAAATGTATATTCTTTCTGCAGGAACATTATGCAGTCTTCTACTTTATAGAGACGATTTAGCCTTTTTATGTGAAATTCGCCCTCAAGAACAATGAATATAAAACTAAGTTAGGATAAAATGGCTGGTTCTTTAAAAAAAATTGATCATTTGAACAGCTCTTCCCCGTTAAAGACCCATAAGTCCCACCATTATTGTCTTGTTAGACATATAAGATTGTGTCATCAGCATAGTACGAGAAATTTGAGCTGGGGAAAACATGTTGATGTTGAATAAAAAGGGATGAGAATGAAACCCTGAGGAACCCCACATGTGAATTTCAAATTCAATTTCAGTCATTTTCAAAAATACTTTTTTGTTTGTTTGTTTTAAAGTATATTTGAATTTGAATTTTAAACTCACATGTGGAGTTCCTCAAGGCTTCATTCTCGGGCCACTTTCATTCGACGTCAACATGTTTTCCCCAGCTCAGATTTGTCTTCTCTTTGAGCCGTTTTTTTTCTGAATTTTGTTTGCTCGGATACTATGTTTATTTAATGCAAAGTGAGACAAAATAGATCAATTCCTGCAAAAATATCAATTTGTCACAGCACCCAATAACAATAGCAATAAATCTCTTTTGCAAAATTGAAGATTTCATTTTTATGGTGCAGGTCATAAAATATTTTAGCAAGAGCAGTTAGAGGAGCCGACTAATAAGGAATGAAGTGCATGAACATAATACAAAGAACAGCTTTGAAGAGAGGGGACCAAAAAAAAAAAGAGTCCAAGTAAATAGCTGACTCTAAAATAGGTATTTTACACAGTGAAAAAGTAATTTATGTCAAACATTTCACTAAATCTTCTGATAGATTCTGTCACCACGAAACTGATCCAAAATGAGCCAAGACACTAAAAACTTGAAGTTAGTGAAATCACCTATCTAAACTAAACATCTTCCTCTGTCAACTGGGATCTTCTGCTTTCACAATGAAGCTTTTCCGTTCTGGAACCTCAAAGTGTTGTTGGTTCGTTAGCCTCACCTGAGCCGTTCAAACTCCACATCGTCCACCAGGAAGTCTCTGGTCTCCACCAGCTTGTTTATCTGCTTCAACAGTTCCTCTTCCTTCTCTCCGTCTTCTGCGGACTTGTCTTTATCTGTTTAACAGTCACAAGACGGGCTTCATCATCCCAAACAATTCCAGGTATTCAAATGAAAACTACGGATGATTTGGGATTAGTTTGTAAATTAAGAGAGATTTTTTTTCTATTTGGATATTTTCCACTTCCGTTTGAAATAGTTTACCGTTCCCGTTTCAAAATCTAACTAATATCATTTGGTTGGACTGAAACCGGATCACAAAAGGCTCCATTGATTAGTGATATAAATCTGAAATGTTGAAATAGCATTTTTTAAATAATAATAATAATAATAATAATAATAATAATAATAATAATAAAAACCCTTTTACTGAGCTATGAAAAGGCATAACTCAAAACTTAAGGAATTTCTTTACTGGTCTGAAACGTTTGAGGCACAAAATGTAAGAAAATCTGAAATTAAGTGAAATAAAAAAAAAAAAAAAGAAAAAAAGAAATCTGGCTCAAATTCAAAACGACCCGGTCTCACATACTTTCCAAATGTAATCTCTGCTTACAGCAATATAGAAATTCATAACAGATTAGAAGGTCAAAAGCTCTCTTAGCTGGACGCCTTTCGTGAAAAAGATGTGAGTGGGTTGGCAAGAATGTGTGAAATGACTGCACAAAGAAAGAGATTTTAAAAAAAAGGACAACATATTTTTCAATTTACCTGGAGTTGTGACGAGTTTCTGCAGCTCCTGTTTCAGCCTTGTAATTTCTTTACAGAGCTGGATGTCATCCATCCTGAGCCAAAAACCAAAGAATTAAAAGGTAACCATGCTAGACATGAGCAGAAAAATGTTGCCCGGAAATATCCGTGTGTCTTGGTACTGTAACATGCAAATATATTCTAAAAATTATGCTTTGAAAAATTTTATGGGGTGTTGAAGCGTAGAGGCCAAATGAGCATGTCCCCGCCGACCAACGTTAAGTTTTCACTGAATATGAAACCAGTAAAAATAGCCAGTAACTGCATGTTATTTCTACTGATATAAACATTTTTATAGGTAAACTTTAACCTAAATTAAAGAAATATGAGAAAAATGCATGAGTTATTTATAAAATAGCACTTTCTAATCATGTCCCTCCAGTTTTGTTCAACCCTGTAACAGCATACCAATCCCTCCTTTTGATAAATTATGGTTCAGTCCAATTTCCTCAGCAACCTGGAAGTGACATCATTAAGTCTTTTCTCCCTCACACTGTAAAGAGATTTAAGTGTTAGGAAAGTTTCTTGCCTATATTGGATTATTTTTATCCATAAATCTTCATCGTCAAGCTCAGCCTTTCAACACCGTTGCGCAGGTAAATGATATTTATTGTTGTTTGGGAAAAAGTAAAGAATTGTCTTTGAAAAATATTCGAAATTTCTTGTTTTCATCATCAAATGTTGCTCCACACCCCAGCTGATGTGAACTTATGACAACAACTTTTAGTGAAAATCTTCAACCCCGTTGTAAAAGCCCGTTAGGTTATAATAACAGCAAATATTAAACTAATATTTGTTGGACTGTATGCAAAGTTTGAAGAATGAGACAAAAATGTAAAAAAAAGCCTGGTTTAATATTTGTTTTAAAGTGTATTTTCATGATTTATTGAAAAGCACTTTTACATCATGTTGCCATATTCTACTTATCAGTTTAATTATTATGATTCACAATCAAACAAAATATACTTACAAGTATTTTAATCAAAAGGACAGGTGATCTCAAAGGAACTGGAAAAATGAGTTTAATTATGTTATTGAGTTATACTGATAGACACGGAAACTTGGCTCATTGATAAAAATTGACAAGGCCCCAAATTTCTTTCTATTTCTGTGAAGAATAAAACAAAAACAAAACTATTATGTGGAGGGCCCCCTGTCGGTCAAGGGCCCTTAGAATTGTCCTAACTCCCCCCCCCCCCCCTGCTGATAGAGGAATGAAATTGTCCCGTTACGGGGTTGAATTTAAAGCAACCTAAATAACAAAGAAATTCGTATTAATGTTTTGGGATTTCATGCATAAGGTGGGGAGACATATTTTCTTGGAGGTTCAAAGAGTCCTTCAATAGATGCGGTGTTCAAAAACACAATTTTTTGTGGTATATTTTTTAGTAACCTGGTAGCCCAAAATGCACCGAATTCAGGGAATCACCCACATAGCTTAGCATTACAGCTAAGCTACAGCAGAAAGCTAACTGCTGTCGTGAAGTGCTTCTTTTTATTAATTTGTTCCTTTTATTTTTAGGCCGCCTTTTGTTTTTGTAAGACACTGACTTGGATAACGTTCTCAAATGAATGCTGTCCTGGCCGAACATCATCTACGTAAAGCTAAACGTCACGTAGCGTCAAAGCAAGATTGCTGACAGCTCAGATAGACGTCCCAGGCTAACCTCTGCTTCAAGAAACATGAGCTGAGTTTGATTAATGGTGTTTACATAAAATAACGCCACCGGTCTGAAAAAAAGAAAAAATAATAATAATAGGTGCATTGTCTCAATCACGTTGTGCCTCCATTACACCGACTCCAACATGCTTCCTAATCACTAACCGCCTCCAACCCCCTCTCCCTGTTGCAAAGTGTCAAAAATAATGAGGTCTCTGCAGAAAACGAGCAAAAATAATTAAAAACAATGAGAGGGTTCTGGCAGCTTGCTACAGTTTTAATGATGCCCACGGTCTATTTTGCTGTCGTGCACATGGCTGCTTGTGGCGCTTCACAACTTCTTCCCGAAGGACAGCGACGACCGTCTTGGGGGTAATCAGGGGATTTTAACACAATGTTTTGCTGTGCTTGAGGCAGCAAATGAATAATAAGTAGATGATGAAATGATACCAAAGACACGTTTTGTCCGTCAAGCCGATATTGTTAACAGCGTCAAGTTAAAGCAAGTTTTGGCTCCATTTCTCTCATTTGAGCTTGAACAGCTCAATGTATTGTTTCAGATTAATATTGAGAGCAAGGACGATTTTTACTTAAATTATTTGTCTGTAGCTAAGTTTCCACTACGAATGTGCATAAAACTTTGTCGATATTTTGCTAAAGGTGAAAAAACTAAATTACACAAGGGACTTATTGTGGACAAACATAGTCGCACCTGAATACGCTTGTTCACGCAGTAGTCATTAAAAAAAAACATGCCGAATGAAAAATAAAGTCATTTTGTGTTTATTGATGAGGGACATGAATGCAAAACATTTTCATATTTTGTCATTTTGGAACAAATTTCACTGATTTTTGGGAGGGGATTTACATAAAGACAATTCAGGGTGGAAGTAAAGTGAAAGCATATTAAAATGTTTTGTCATTCATGACTGCTGATCCACAGATAAAACAAATAAAGACTCAAAATGAAATCTGGGGGGAAAAGTAAAATAATTGGAAATAGGGGCGTGCTGTGGTGGCGTAGGGAATAGCGCAACCCACATTTGGAGGCCTTTAGTCCTCAACGCGGCCGTCGCGGGTTCGATTTCCGGAGCTGGCGACATTTGCCGCATGTCTTCCCCCCTCTGTCTCCCCCTTTCCTGTCAGCCTACTGTCATATAAGGGACACTAGAGCCCACAAAAAGACCCCCTGGAGGGGAGAAATCAATAAATAATTGCAAATATGCTTGCTAATCTATTTAGCATAAACAAAAACATTTTACATGTATCTTAGCTCTGATTCTCTTCGTACGAGGATCTCGCGTATCCGTTCAATCTTGAACAACTCCCCTTCGATGTCCTCCACTGTGACCGTAGAGTCGGCCATCGAGATGACATTTTCTGCTGAAAGGCAGGGGGGGGGGGGGGGGGACACAAGACGAAATGAATCGACAAGCAGAAAAATCAAAAGATGAGGAGTTTTAAACTTTGAGAAATGTGTTAGTGTATCGAGGGCAAGAAATAATCAGGTTTGACTGCGTTACTCTCAGATTACATCATGTTATGCTAGTGCTATTCTGCGGTTTGGTTGCTCAAACCCCTCAGCTGTAACAAGAGAATGAATAAAACGTACGTAAAAAAAAAAAAAACAAAAAAAAAAAAAAAAAACATAGCTTTTTAGATACAAAACTTCATAAATATAACCATGACAGTGGCCTGGATATGTTCTCATCAGTAGTGTAATGATTAACTTAAGTGGGTGTGGCTTACAAAAAAAAAAAAATGAGGAGAAAAACTTTACACCAACCTTTGAAGGTTGAAAAACAATTTCCAAATGTCATCTTGTTCTAATAATGAGTATAAATTTTCAGGAAATATTTCTCACAAGTACTGAACAGTTCCTATTATTGATGCTGTGCTGAGTCCAAAGGTGCTAAGGGTACTTTCACCAGTTCGAAATCGGAAAATGTTGTTACATTTTCAGCTGGTGCGTTTCACTTTCGCACTGTCAAACGAACTGAACCCTTCGAGAAACCTTAGATTTTCTCAGCAATAAGGGTCAAATTATTTTTTAGAATTTACTTTAATAATAATAATAATAATAATAATAATAATAATAATAATCATTATTATTATTATTATTATTATTAATAATGATAATAATAATAATCATTATTATTATTATTATCATTATTAATAATAATAATAATAATAATAATAATAACAATTATTATTATTATTATTATTATTATTATTATAAGCCAATAAAGTGTTTCAGACAGTGTAGTACATTAAGTGACTCAAAAATCACGCTCCCTTAATGTAAATAATAAACAAATAAAAGTACGTATAAATGTAAATAAAAATGATTCCAGTCAGATAAACTCACTTGGTTTCTCCGTCACTCCGTGCTCGTCCAGCGCTCCGTACTGTTGAGAGGATCTCCTTTCTTTTTCCATGTTTGTAAAATAAATGGCGTCTTTTGTTGAGGCTGCAGAGTAGATTCAGACGTTAAGTCTGTGTAGTGTTATCAAATACAAATCAACAGACTCCGTGCAGTGTTGGAAGAAAATGAGAGCGGAGCGGCCAGATGATGAATCCAGTCAGCGCTCAGCCTCTCCGGGTAATTATCTGTTCTCAGGGGCGCCACCTACTGGTACATTGTCGGAAACTTTCCCACAATCCAAAATGCTTCACAACTCACATTTACAGGCTTTCCAGGGACCATAAACCACCAGCCATCTTCTTCTTGTACCTCTGTGTTTTACATTATCACCTGACTGAATATAGCTTTCGACAGCATGCTGAAAATTGTAGCACCAGTCTTCCAGGGAGATCGAAGCAAAAATTAATCTGCATGCAGTGGAACCAACAGGTTATATACACTGTACAGGCAGAAGCCCGACTGCTTATTGGGACTTTTCCAGCTACATAATGCCATTTTATTGCATAATTAAGTAAGTATGGTGACTTCAGTTGTTATAAAAATGGTGTGCATATCAAATACGACTTAAAAGAAATTTGACTTAGTAATTTAACGCCTCGAAATTGGGCCTATGTCGCTTTAAGAAACTCTTGCTCTTTCAGAAACTCCACCTTCAGGAAGTTGTAACATGGCTCCTCTATTAACCCTTTAATGATTTTATCAGCATTGCACTGAGAAGCAGCTTGTGTAATGAGCTAAGTGAACCACCACGTGGTTTATAATTGCTGCTGGCTAGTCTTAAGGAGTTGCGAGAGGGGAGTCACGGGGTAGGGGTGCTCTGTGAGGCAGAGGTTTCCAAAAGGTGGAAACTGCAGCTCCAAGGAGGAGGAGGAGGAGCGAGAGCCAACCAGACGTCTTGCACAGCTGAATGGTTGCCATGGGAGATTCAGGGATTTCTCAAACATGGATTAAAGAATCAAAGCAACACTCTTAGTATGTTTTTGATGAACTAGCATCATGGATTACTTTCCTTTCTCTTAATAATTTGCACTATGTTGTATTGACTCAATTAAAAATGCATCACAATCTTAATCTCTATGAAGAATTTTAAGGGCTTTTGGCCTCAAGAATCTCTCGTCACAATGCGTTTATGTTCAAATATATTTATTAGACTGTAAATACAGTATAAGAGATATTAATTTGGCATCAATGCATAAACAGAAATCTCAATTTCCATTGCGCAACAACTGCCTTTGCACATTGATCAGCATTGATAGAGGTGGAACGTTAGACTTCCCAGAGATCCCAACACTTGCTGACAAGCTTCAAGTTCACGCCTGTTAACATGAACAGATCAAAATAAAGCATCTAACACGAGGTGTCTCTCGCACAAACTCATTTTGAAAAACAGCTTTGACAGCAATGTCCAAAACAGATGCCCAGAAGCAATCATCTAAATAGTGCTTAAGTTAAAGTTAAATATATACAGTCAAAGAACGAGCGCATCTCCGTCTGTTTAATCCTACATTTTCACAGTTTAGTGTCAAGTGTGAGGGACAGAAAAGATGGCTGCAGCAGTCAGAGGTGGAGGAGGATGAAGAGCCCTGATTGGGTGGGGATGTAACAGGATGCTAGTCCAATTTGGCCTAGCCCTCTGAACAAGCCCTGAGTTTACTCTGCACTAAGAGGCTGCTGTGTTTCTGCTCTCATGAGGTCTAAGCTGTTGAGCTGAGGTTGGATTTTTGGTCCTTATAATCTTGCTTCTTTGTTTTTAAAAAACGACTAATCCTATGCAACCCTTACCTTTGCAAATATGTACATCTAAACTCTTACGAGGCTCAGAGATGAATAGCAGAATCATAATCAGTTAATTTAGTTATTAGAGTTATATAACCAGAATCATTCAGTAGAGCTTGAAGCTCTACCAAAAACTCTCAATCTCTTCATCCCTTCCTCCCCAGAGCATTTTTCTTTTTCACTAGAAAGCTTGAAGCTCTACCGAATTCCAGCATCTGCAGGATGCTGGTAAGGTTTTGCTAAAATTAAATTGCAATGCAATTCTGGATGGTAATGGGACCAGTCAGGGGAGAAAATCAAGTATCGTCACCTGGCGTGTGGTAATAAGGGGTGACAAGTCAGGCAATGTTGCAAATCTGATGGGGAAATGTATCTATTCCAATGCCGACATAAACTGTCTTCTAAAAATATATTTTGGACAAGTTTGATTATAGATGCACCAACTGGACTTGTCTAGGCTGTTGCTCACTTACATTTGATCTCTGATTCTAAATTTGAACCATTTTATTTTTTATTTTTTGTAACGATAATAAAATAGTCAAGAAAATATGTCACACATATTTCAAAAAGGAAGTAGTTGCTGCCTCTAAAGTACATGCCCCTAATTATTAAAGTCAAAATATGCCTTACTGGACACAATGCATATGAACCTGAACACATCATTACCACCACAAAACGTGGCGGTTGCCGCATGTGGGGGATGATTTGGTTCTGCAGGGATGGAGCAGTATCAAGAAAAAAAAATAAAAAATTAACAACCCTACCTGTTAAAAAGGTAGGGTTTTAAAACATGTTCTACACATGTTTATGTGTCGGATTGGCCCAGTCAATGTGAAGACCTAAATCCAACTGAGAATCTCTGAATTTGACTCAAAATATGATCTTCACAAATGCTCTCCTTCCAACCTGACTGACTTTGAGGCTTTATTCAAAGAAGAATGAGCAAAAGTCTCAGTCTGCAGATGTAGAAAGATGGTACAGGCATATCCTGAACGACTTGAAGAAACTCAAATAGGCAATTAAGGGAAGTGTTGTCGTTGGTGCAACACCGAAAATGAAGGACATTTTTAGCTCAGGTGGATTTAACCAGTTCATTACTGATCAGAGCTAATTCTGATCTCAGTTTTAGTGTCCGATTCGCCTTTCGTAGTTGTTATTGCCTCGGTCGTCCTCCATGGCCTTATCCAGCCAGTCTCTCTCTGGCTCAGATTCGGAGTCACTGGCCTCGCTTGCGTCGGCTGCCAAAAGGCGCGAGTAGTTAATCCTGCGCTGGAGTGGGGCTTTCCACTGCAGAAGAGGAAGACACGCACACCACGCCATAATTCCTATGGCAACCCCTCTGAACAACCATGTCACCCCAAATCTCTGCGCCACAAACCCGCTGGCAAAACTCCCGAGTCCACTCCCAAGGTGCAGGCACAGGCAACCGTAGACCCTCCTGACGCTTCTTTCGGCCCCTGGTGTTGCGACGTCCTCGGATTGGATCCTCACAGCCCACCAGACGGCGCCGCTGCTGAAAGTACTCAGCACCTGTGCAGGAAAGGCCGCCCAGGGTCCCCAGAGGAAGGAGTAGTAGAAGCACTGCAACCCGAGACTGGCGGTCCCAACGACGAGAACCCTCCCTGGGCTTAGAAGTTTGGATACTCTCCCAGCTAGGAGGGGGAAGACTGCCTGTGAGAGCAAAGAAAGAGCGAGGGATAGTCCCATGTGCAGCTCAGTGCTCCCGTGATCCTCCATCTGCCAAAGGAGGAAGTTCTCCACAGCCGAATTCACCACCCCGACCAGGACGATGGTGAAGGCGCAGAGTAGAGCGTGGGGGGAGCCGTGAACCAGCTGCACACCCTTAAGGAGCCCATTGGCCCTGTCTCGCTTTCTGTTCAGGTACAGAGGGAGGTAGACGCCTACAGGCAGGGCTAGAGCTGCCAGGCCTGCGTAGGAATAAAAATGCACCGCGCTTCTGGAAGCGTGAGTGGCTGCTACGTGACAACTGAGCTGGGCGACCACAAGCCCGGCTCCCCCGACCCCGCAT
Source organism: Gambusia affinis (assembly GCF_019740435.1). Lineage (NCBI taxonomy): Eukaryota > Metazoa > Chordata > Actinopteri > Cyprinodontiformes > Poeciliidae > Gambusia > Gambusia affinis. The sequence continues at coordinate 4,902,777 of NC_057886.1, forward strand.
ACCGCCCCGAGCAGACCCCATACATCGGCGCTGCCATGGCGGTCTGAGGCGTCTGCGTAGTCCAGATACTCATAAAGCCCGTCATTGGCTGTCCACTCAAGAGGAGCTGATGCAAACTCCCACACCAACACAATGATGAGCGTCAAGTAGAAGAGCTGGTTCTGAATGTCCATCTCCTTAAGGCTCGCGAGAAATCCCGAACTGCCCTTCTGTTCATCCTCAAAGCGGTCCGATGTGATCACAGACCTCTTATTCCTTGCTGAAGTCACTAAGGAGCTGACGGTGGAATGCTCAACACTCGCTACTGTCTGACTGATGATTGGCACGTCCGATGAGTTTCCTTGTGAAACAGGAACTTCAGAGTGTTCTGTATGATTACGATTAGGCGGAGTTGTTACAGGACCAAGTTTCCACTCATTGATAGAGTTATTAGGCGACGTCGCAATGACTAAATTTGTATGTGTTGGCAACATCTGACTCCTAGTACTAGGGGTAACATTCAACTGACTTTGGCCAGAACCAGAGCTCAGGTTAGAGGTGTTACAGGTGCTGCTCTGTGCGCCAGGCGTCCCTGCAGACGGGAGAAGCAGCAGCAGCAGAACGGCCGCAGCAGAAAACACGAGCGAGCAATTTATCACCACCCGTCTCTTGTTGTAGCGCTTGGAGAGGAGTCCGGCGGCTGGACTCCACACCAGGGTTACGGAGTGCTTGGTGGCCATGACGATGCCAGTCATGGATGGAGACAGGCCCAGCTGGCGGAAGTACAGGGTGAGGAAGGGGAGCAGACATGCTTTAGAGCAGCAGCAGAGGAAGCTGAAGGTGGCCGTCAGAACGAGGGCGCGCTTGACGTCGATCTGCGTGGTCCGCCTCATGGTTGTCCTCCAGCAGCACAGTGTCTCTTAGATGATGTCACATGGAGCAACTGGTGGGGGTTCAGAAAAGCAGACACAAACAGGAAATAACTTAGTGAGGTGTTTCTTTTTATACAAAGTCTTTGAGAAATCCTTTAATTTCCCGTGGCAACCATTGAGTTGTGCAAAATGCCTGGGTGGACCTAGAATCGCCTTTGAGTACGAAGCTCCTCCTCAGAGCTGCAGTTTCCAAGCTTCTGCCTCGCAGACCAGCACCTCCCCGTGACTCCTCCACTCAGCTCCTGCAGACTAGCCAGCAGCAATTAGCAAACACCTGGTAAAACTGTGCATCTGCTGAGCTCATCATATGAGCTGCTTCTCAGTGCAACGCTGGTAAAAGCGTTGTTAAAGGGTTAATAGATAAGCGATGTGACGGCTCCTTCAAAGCAGAGTTTCAGGAGTTTTTAAAGAGACAGAGGCCCAATTTCAAGGCGTTAATAACAATGCCCATTTGGGCATCATTGTGTATTTTCCAGTGCCATCTAACAGCTCAATCAAGTGACTATGTTACCAAAATAGTCCAAAGATGGCAAAATGGCTCTTAATAATGTTGGCTAAAAATGAAAGAGAACCAGCCAGTGTTTTGAAATTTAGATATATATCTCTACAATATTTTCACTGAATTCCCACAAAGCATGACACTAAAAGTAGTATTAATTAGATCTGATTTTCTTATTAGATGTAAAATAAGATCTAATTATTAGATTAGATGAATCTGCACATTGCCATCCTAACCTGCAATAATCTATTATCTAGAAAAGATCCATCCTTTTTTTTAATCTTCATTTTAAATTCTCAAAATAAAGATAAAATGATGGTTCTTTAATAAATTACAACAAATTTCCTATCATAGATATTTAAAATTATGGGGTTTTTTTTGCTTATGTTTGTTGTTTTTATTTTTAAGTCGTGGTAATTGCAGCTCGAACTGAGTTTTATTTTGCTGACTGGAAAGTAAAAATGCCAAACCGTTTTGACATGTTGGAATGGCCTAGTTAAAGTGAAGACCTTAATCAAAGTGAGAATTTGTGAAAAGAAAGCGAATAACCTGTAGGAAATGAAAAACCTCATAGGGTGTGTAGACTTTTGAAGTGGCAACGTGTCAGTGGTTTTCCTGTGTAGATTCATCACCACATTACCATCCCCATATTCAACGAGGAAGTCCCTTGTTTAAAGTCATAATGTTAATATCACCTGCAATAATCTATTATTTGGAATATAAACGATCAAAAAAACATAAAACACCCTCAAATAGACAATTCAAATGTTAGAAGATTTTATCATGTCTTATTTGTTGCTGTTAGTTTGTATATAACAGGAAACAACGCATCTTGTTGATCAGGTTTACCACAGTATAGATAAAAGAACAAGACGACTTAAAGGCACAGCGTATGAAATGTCTGTTCATGCTTAACATTATAGCAAAAACAACAACAACAACAAAAAAACACAACTTTTTATTTACATTTAGATACATGAGCATCGCACCTCGAAGCGCAAATATGTTAGTTTAGAAACAAGGAAGAGAACGGAGAGGAACACCTGTCAGGCTGGATACACCTGTCCCAGCAGGACGTCAAGACGTACTGTACAACATTTGTCCACGTCACACCAAGCCCGCAAGATAAGAAGAGAAAGAGTGACACAAAGTTAGAAATGTATGCCTTACCCGGTATTTTTCCTTTTCCTTCCTCAAACTCCTTTACTTTTCATTTTCCACTTTTGGTGCCGACACGACATCCAGAGGGTTTTCTTCTCCTTCGTGTTTAGTACAAAACACACCTGCTGCAGTCAGGGGGGCGGTTCTTGCTGCCAGTCGTGCTTAGTAGCTGCAACTACAAGTAGACGCCTGACGAGACATTTTCATAGCTACAGCTCCTCCTAGTGGCCCGGATGCTGCAGTGCGCCAGAGAAGCCGCCAACGTTTTAGTGTGAAAATTAAAGTCTACAACTAATGCGAAAGTAAAAACAGCACTGGTTAAACAGGCTTAGTAACTGATCATAACAACAAATTTAATATTTAGAAATTATGTTATCAGATGGACTAAATATAAAGTTACGTGAAAAATCAGGTATTTAAACAATTTAAATAAAAATTTTAACATAATTACAAAACAAATCTAAATCCAAATCAAAATTTTGAACATAAAACATATGAAAGCAATATACATCAGGTAATGTAAATATATTAGGCCAGACTAGGAAACTTTATGCGATAATACCAGGATAAAGAGTAAAACTACTAAAAAAAGAAGTTATTTTTCCTCCCAATACTTAAGAATTTTATGTGATAAATCAAAACAAAGTAGTGGATGATTGTAAAGTTGAGGTAAAGTGATACATATTTTTCAAACACGTGATTCTGTTTTGATGTAAATGATTTCATTGAAGCTCTGGCTGTAGGCTTATGTTCATGTGTTTCACTGAATTTATGTCGATTTAAAGACATTTGTAAATAATTCAAATGTCTATTTTTTGTCCTCATAAGGCTAAAAAAAGATATTTTTGTGATGGAAAAAAATCTGATTTTATTTGACTTGAGAATCAATTAGGAATTAATCAAATATTAACTATATGATTACGACCTTTGATTAGATTCACATGGAAATAAATAGCTTACATGATCATACACACATATTGGTTATTGACTTTAAAACAAAATTCCAAAATATCACCAAGTCAGTTTTCTATGAATGTTGGCAAATTAGTGACACACAGTAGAGGCAGCAAGTTTTAATTTATTCTTTATACACATAAATACTATATTAAATCTGGGCTTTCAATGAAGCGTTTCTTATATAACAATCAGCTTCTGTGATTCGTAAAAACAAGAACCAGATGGACAAATATTTGCAAATATTTTTTTTTCTCCATTAGTCTGACTTCAAATCAAATGTAACTTTTTTGTTTTAGGTCACTTGGGATGGTCAGAATTATTATTTTCTAAATGCCAGAATAATGTGTGAGAATTTAATCTCAGGCATTTACTTACAATTTTTTCATATCTGCCTTTTACTCTGAATAACTAAAAAGACTTTGCAAAGTACAAAGATGGAGTTATTAGGCCAAAATGACAGAAAATTTTTTCTCCGGGGATTAGAATTTCTCACCTGAGAACAGTGTTGATGAGTAAGCACCTCATTTAATTTCCATTAAATAGTAGTTTTGAACTGAATTGAACTGAGCAAAGTGGATAGATTGATAAATAAAGACGGACTACTTCTAAACTCTTCAACTTGACCAAAACTACCACAAAAATCACAATAAATATAAACTTGTGTAACCTGATTCGTGCTATTAGACATCATTAAAGTCGCATGTTGTCATTTCAGGGAAAACAAAACAACTAAACATCTAAACATTCCTACAGCGATTATAGCCATGAGGAGTGTCTACTTTTGGCTGAAACTGAGGAAACATTAGTGACGTCTTCATCTGAGGTGTTGAGTAGACTAAAACTACCACACATAAAAAAACTTTGGAAATATTACAACCTGTACCTTTACCAGTTTTTGGTAACAACCAAGACGCCATTAGAGCACCAAATTTTGTTTTCTATTTTTAAAAAACTACTGATGTAAGACAGTGAAAAATACAGCTTTTAACACCAAAGTGTTAAGAAAAAAAAACAGTCAATTATTTTTTTTTCTTTTCCAAATAATGATATGGACATATAAACAGCACAAAATGTATTTTTAATGTTAAACTGTTAATAAATAGACATCGGCTTCTTGTAATGAAATATTAAACCCTGTTCTTTGTCCCTATTCTTTGATTTTCCCCACTCGGTGTGTTCTTTGGGTCCTGGATGGTCAGACGGAGCTGGGGTCAGGGGTCAGCAGCGGAGAAGGCAGTGATGGGAAGGCAGAGCAGGGAGCAGAACGTCGGGTGGAGGGGCTGGATTTGGCCCGGTAGTGTTTTGTAGGACCTCCAGTCCGAACTGCTGCCTGGTTTGCTGCACAGCGACACCTCGCACCTAGAGACCGGACAAACAACCTTTAAAAACGCATTTGTTTTTAAGAAAGTTTGCTTTGGATGGGGGGGAAAAAAACAAACAAAAAAAAACACGTTCCGCTTCTCTCAACCCAGCGACGGACTTCGTTACCTCCTCACACTCTGGATGAACGTCTTCTTGTCTTGATCCAGGCAAACAGCAAACGTGCTCCCACTCCCCTGAGCAGTCACTTGCATCTTGTCCACCTTCAATTCTGATATCAAGATCTGCCCCGAACACAAGAGTCAGTCCATTTCTTTTCTTTTTTTTTTAAAGGAACTATTCACAAGTTTTACTGATGAATGAACGAGAATAAAAATGGAGCTGGGTAAAGAAGTATGGATTTTCTCCACAGGACTAAACAAAATAAAAGGGGTATTAAACAGAAGCGAATAAGAAAACCCACCGAATACTCAGTTGTTTCTATTTTTGTTAATGACATCACAAGAGGTACAAGTATTGAACTGCACAGCTGAAACCAGTGTTTTTGGCAGAGTAGTGACTTTCGTACTTGCTGCTGTTTTTACTAATTTGTGGCCTTTTCAGCTTCTGTTTTGCAGCTTTCCATATTTGCTGCTTTTCCCCTTTTGCTTCTATTTTTGTCTGTAGTTCCAGCATTTTTTGTTTTGTTGAATGAATGCATTTTTGCTTCTATTTTCCGTGATTGCAGCACTTTTTATTATTATTATTATTATTTGCAACGTTTTTCTGTTGCATTTTGCTTTTTGTATTTGCATGTTTTGGAGTTGGCAGCCCGTTTCGCTGTTTGCGCCTCTCGGGTTTGGCTGCAGCTGCACAGAGCGCAAGTAAACACTTTTTAATGCGGAGTTGGTTTAAAAACATACGAATACGGAGGAAAAAGCAAAAAAAAATATGCACATAAAATTACTCAAATCAATTGACTTGTTGCCTTCTGTGACGTCACTAGAGGAAAGTGTGCATGCAGGTTTGTTTTCAGGAGGGTGGATTTGATCCTGATTAAATAATGATCTACTCTAAAATAGAGAAAAGCTGACCATGACACGATGTTGTGTAGGTGGTTCACTGTTCCTGATGTGAGATTGATTGGTTGTACTGGGTTGTGGCTTTAAAACGGGATTGCAAAGTAGAGTTTGTAGCTATAAAACCACCCTTCACCTGGTTGTAACCCTTCTTAGATTTGGAGCTCTGCTTCTTCACAACCTCTGTCATCGTCAGCTGCAGGCCCTCTTTAGAATCTGGATACAGGAGAGAAAAACGCAAACCAACAAAGAAAAAAACAAAACAAATCGGAAAATGAACTTTAAGCGCTTCATATAGAAGGTGAAGCAGCAGAGTTGGGGTGTGGCTGGAGTTAAAATGGGGCCATAAAGGTTGTTCATAGGAAATCTTTTTTTCCCCCCAATTTTGAATTCTTTGGCTTTTATGTCCCCAATTTAGCTCCGTAGGTGTGAAGACTGACCCAGCTGCACGGAGTCTCTGCATGTCTTATGAAGGTTGATGGAGGTGCAGACCGCCTCTTTGTGGACCCAGTGGCTCCTCCCGCTGACGGCCACCTGTAAACAGGACGTCGTTGGAATTAGTTTGGGGCTGGCGGAAATAGAAACGCTTGTTTGCAAAGCAGGAAGGGTGCGTAAAGGAACAATACCTTGTTGTAGGCCACATTCAGGGTGAGAGGAACAGCCTCTCGCTCTTCATCTATTCCCAACCTTTTGCTCACAGCGCCTTCGGAAACAATGCCACACATATGAATCTACACAAACACGTGTGTTGTCGTTGCTTTTGTTTATGTGCGTGTGTGTCGCGGAGTGTGACCAACCCATGGCTTTAACAGCTCTGGCTCCAGCTGTGTGTCCGAGCTCCAAGGAATGAATGAACACTTCCTTTCTCTTCTCTCCCCCTTCCAGGGTCAGCTGTGCAAAGGAAGGACCCAGAACATTTAAGACAGGGGGCGGCGTCGATGTGTTTGATACGTGCTGCTGCGTGAGGTTGACCTCTGACCTCAGCCTGGTAGAGCTGCACCAGAACAGGCTGATCGGCGTGTCTGCAGTAATAGAGCACCAAGTCAGCCAGCAAGTGGAGGCGGTGCTCCGTGGCGCCGGTGTCGCCGGAGACGTCGTCCTCCTTGGGAGCGGCCTGGGAAATTAGGGGAAAAAGAAACAACAGCAAATTTTGCTTTTAAAAACAAATACCATAACTAAGGAGTGCCAATTTTGGACTGCTCCTCCCAGAATTGGCAATAAATATTGAAATAAATAGATGACATGATAAAGTAATTAATGTGCCAAATATGGCTGCACAGTGGCGCAGTTGGTAGAGCTGTTGCCTTGCAGCAAGAAGGTCCTGGGTTCGATTCCCGGCCGGGGTCTTTCTGCATGGAGTTTGCATGTTCTCCCTGTGCATGGTGGGTTCTCTCCGGGTTCTCCGGCTTCCTCCCACAGTCCAAAAACATGACTGTCAGGTTAATTGGTTTCTCTAAATTCTCCCTAGGTGTGAGTGTGTGTGTGAATGGTTGTTTGTCTTGTAAGTCTTTGTGTTGCCCTGCGACAGACTGGCGACCTGTCCAGGGTGTAACCCGCCTTTCGCCCGGGACGCAGCTGGAGATAGGCACCAGCAACCCTCTTGACCCCATTAGGGAAGAAGGGTGTAAAGAAAATGGATGGATGGATGGATGTGCCAAATATTGCGTCTAATAAAGACAGTTTCCATACAGTGGACAGTTTACATCCTTCACCATCATCATCACTGCTGAGATAAATGAAGCACCCCAATTAGCTCTTCACAATAAACTGCAATCTTACATTTTCAGCCTGCGTTCAAACTAAAAAAAAGAACCACGATTTGCTTCTAGTGGTTCTACAAAAACAAGTGTTATCAATTCCAAGTAAACAAACTCCTAGCCTATATCGCCTTCTGCAAAAGAATGATAATTCTGGAGTTATTTACCTCACAGAGAACTTCGGAGGACAAGCTCAGCAGACTGAAGACATTGCGCTCATACCAGGGGTCCATCATACCCAACATCTGGGCTATATCTGTTGTACTGTCCTCCACTTCTTGGCAATTTGACTCCTGTCACAATGTAGAAAAATGAAGTAAAACGCCTTAAAGGTTTCTCTGAAGAAAAAGCGTCAAATCTCTTGCGGAGAGGTTGCAGTACCTGCCCTTCTGCAGGCGTATGTCCTGCTCCTGGACTTACAGTTTTCCTCTTGGTGGGAACAAAGTAAAACTGCAGTTTGCACGTCCTCGTGAGCTGGGGACACTTTCTCTCTTTCTGCTGCAGGTCGCTGTACGCCCGAGCAAGCCTCCCAGCCTCTCTGTCACCCCCAAATGCAACCACCTTGACGACGGTCAGCACTTCCGGCTCATTCGCCTCGTCGCAGCTCAGAATCGGCCTCCTGCGGACGCAGATGTGCCTGTGGGGAGCGGAAGCATCTACGGGAGCCGAGGACACATTGAGATGATGAATATGTCTCATGGGGATCCCCGAGTGTTTGAGTTGTGCCCCCGTCATCAGGTAGTCTTTGGTGATGTCTCCGTTGTAGCCCATGCTCTGGACGCGGCGAGATGTGCTTGGACTGTGTGGAGTCTTGAAGAGCAAGGAGAATCGCTCCAAACCCAAGAGGGATTTGGACTTTTTCTTGGGTTTCTTTCTGACTTTTAGATGGCTGGCTTGCCCTCCCTCGGTGTCCTCATGCGCTGTGTCCTCGCTGAAGTCGCTTTCCACTCCCGACGAAGCAGACGGCATGGACCAGCTGGAGGAGAGAGAGTATCCCGAGAAGGTAGAGTCTCTGGAGGAAGATGAGGCGGTGGAGATCCGATGGCTTTGAAACAGATCGTCCCGTTTGCTCAAGGAGTCCTGCTCGTCTTCCTCATCGATGCTAGTGTCAAAAGTGTCATCCTCGTCGATTTTGGGGGAACATTCTGGAGGGGAGTCCAGGTCAGAGTCGACTAAAAGCAGGTCTTTTAGAACATCTGGATGAGCGAGAAAACAGGAACGAGAGTTGGGGAACCAATACTGATGCAGAGCAGCTAAGGGTAGATGGAATATGTTGAATTACCGAAGTTGTCCTCATCCCATAAGCATGTGTGGCATTTGGGGTAGGGCAGCGTTAGGCTCTCTAAAGACCCTAAAATGAGAAAGAGATCCTTGGCTCAAACAAAAAGTTAGAATATATACATCACAACTTGGTTTCAGAGAACTTTGTATAATTTACAGGGCCTTGCAAAGGTATTCATACTCTCTGAAAGAGTATGAATACTACCCCCCTACCAATGAAGGGTAGAACATCATTCTGAAGAATCTAGAAAAAATTTTGTAAAAATTTGAAATTCAATTTGCACATGGGAATTTCCCCCCTTTACTCTGATACCCCTAAATAAACTCAGGTGCCTACAAAGTCACCTAATTAGTAAATAATTTAACCTTGGTGTAAATCAAACGGTTCTGTGAAGGTCTCAGTCTCAGAGGTTTTACTTGAGAACATTAGATAACAAAGAACACCATGAAGACCAAGGAACACAGCAGAAAGGTGGATCTAGAGCGAGGTTAGGTTACAAAACAATATCCTGAGCTTTGATGAATGGTTCAACAGCAAGCTTACTATAATGCAGCCATCCACTGTTTAGGTGGCTTTGGATTCAAAGCAGCCAATTGTGTAGAAGAAGTTGCTCTGGTCAGATGTGTCATAAATGTAACATTTTGGGATCAATACAAAACACCACATGGGGCAGAAAACTGCTAATGCACATTGTTCCATAGACACCATTTTCTTCAGCAAGAGCAGGAAAGCTGGTCAGAGATGATGGAAGGAGCTAAATCCAAGGCAACACAGGAAGAAAACATTCAACAGACTACAGAAGCCCTGAGAGGGGGTTGGAGGTTCATCTTCCAGCTGGATGACAACTCTAAACCTATAGCCAGAGAAATGATGGAATGCTTTAGATCCAAAACTTAGTCATGTTTAGAAAAACCCAGTCAGTCCTATTGAGGAACTGTGGCAAGACATCATAACCACAGGTACTTTCCAACCAATCTGGAGTTTGAGCTATTTCTCAACAAACAATGGAAATCCCAGAAGTATCAGTCTCTGAATGTGTAAAGGTGGTACAGACAAACCACAGAAGACTTACTGTCCTGTCTCAAGGAGCTTGAATGCATATACATGTGGAGAAGACATTTCACAAACCTATGCACTACTTTGTGTTGGGCCACTATACAAAACCCCAAAAGAATACTCTGAAACTTGAGGATGCATCACAACTAAGTTTGGAAAAGGAGAATAGTTTTGGAAGGCACTGTATACGGGGCTTGTCTTTGTGCCTCACCAGTCTCTGAGCAACCGTCACCGGAAGGGACAGAGAGACTTTCTCTGATCTTCTCCAAGCTGCGGAGTAGTCCGTCCCTGGCAGCCGCGTGATCCGCCCCAGAGGTTGCCGTCTCCATACTGCCAGTTATCGTCTCATAAAGCTGCTCCAGCTCATACAGCTCTTTCTCCTGAGATCAAATCAAGAAGGACGTTCTTTGACAAAAGACAAGAACAAAGTGGCACCACAACCAAAATGTCATCCGTGTTTTCGGGTGTTTACCTGCAGGGCTGTGTGAAGAACCCGCAGGTCCAGCTTGGTACCGAAAGCAGCCTGAAAGCTGTGCAGGATAAGAGTTGTTATGATGTTCCTGCTGGAATAATGCATGGTACTGAGCTGCTCAGAGGTCAGCTGGACCTCCTGGGGGGCGTCAGCATCTGGACTCACCAACAGGACCACTCTGATTAAGACATTTACAGATATTTAAGATGGATCCAATCTGTAATTTCGTTTTTGTTACCATGAAGCTGAACTTACAAGGTTTTAGAGCAGTTAATGTCAGGGGAAATAGCCTGCTCTTTCCTTACCAGTCGCTGAAATGAAATACCTGCAATAGAAAGGCAATAAAGTGTGAACAGGATCCAATAGCTCTGCAAATGTTTTAATAGTTCGTACTCCACAACAAAAAACTTCTCAAAGCAAATTGATGGAAACATCCACAAGACAGCACTGGGGTTCATCAGTGATTCTCTTTGTTTCATGGTTCAAGCAATATTTTGCACCAATATTTTAGTTGTTTTTGTCAAAATTCCCGCGAATAAGTTGGAGTTAAATGCCACCAAAAAAATATATAAAAATCTGCATAGAGACGGGGGATCAACTGTCCCGGTGGGACGTGCCCATATTTTTGTACATCTGAGTTGAAACTGCCAGTATGTCGTGACAGTATAGTTTGAGACAGACAATCTGTGAAAAAGTCAACCTCATCTGCATTCTCCGAGTGCTAACTGGAACCAACCAATCAGAGCCCAGAGGCTCTTGGCATTGTCAAGACTAAAGTCAAGACTCTCTGCTTCTATACAGCTTCTCGCAGTTAACAAAGCATGTCATGAATGCTATTGCTAGTTAGTGTAGCCAATATTGATGGTGGATAAACAGTTTTCCTGTAATGATGAGGTGTTTCTCCGCATTAGTACATTTAGCAGCGTCTTCACAAGTGTAATTGACAGCACTAAGACCCTCCTTCTGGCTCTGATTGGTTGTTTTTAGGCAGGAGCTGTACATTTCTTCAGAAGGCAAACATAGGTCAGATTTTCTGTCTCACATTATACAGTCATGGCATGGTGATAGTTTTGACAATTATGTAAAAAAAACAAAACAACAACAACAAAAAAACAAAACAAACAAAAAAAACATATTCTTGTAAAAGTTCCATTCTGCACTTTTAATATGGACTGTCCTGGCCTTAAGAAATAATAATAATGAAAAAAGTGAAAACCTGAAGTGAAACAAAATTTTTTGAAGGTTCAAAAACGTTTCTAAGCATTTTTATATAAACGTTTGTTCCACCTGGCGCTCGAATCTCCTGCTCGATGACGACCAGTAAACGTTTGCTGGCGGAGCTGCAAGGCTCGGGCCAGGCCAGGAACTGGTGGAACAACAGGTAGGCCTCCTGGAGAACACCGCATCCTGCGCCTAAATATGGGCTCTATAAAAGAGAAAGGGATAAAGAAAACGCTGACTGAAAGCATGAGCAAAACTGAAAAAAGAAGAAAAAAAAAGGAACAGTGCGCACTTGTTCCTTTTCCTCAACGCAAACAATTAAAACTCACTTTGAGAAGAGCAGCAGAGAACAGGAGAGTCAGGGGAACCACCAGCTCATACTGGCACTCCTCCAGTACCTGCGGAACAATTCAAAATGTGAAGTGAAACAGATTTCAGACGTGGAAGCGGGTTGCGTGTGTTTTTCGTTTGTTTTTTTTTAAACCTCACCTCCTTTGCTTTTTGCAGTATTTTCTGCAAAAGGATGAGGAAGTTGTGGGGATGCCGCTTCACCAGTTCCTCCAAACACCAGCGGCTTATGCACAGTCCAGCTTATTCAAAAGGCAAAAACAGACACAACTTGTGAGCCGAGGAGCCGTTATCTCTCTCTCTCTCTTTTTTTTTTTTTTTTTGTTCGTGGGGTTTTATTCTGATGTAAATCCGTTATGGTGAATGCCCCACATATCAACCACCCTCCAGTTTCTCTTCTCTATGACTTTATGAATGAAACTAGATATTTCAAAACTGGTGTGGGATGATTGCGCGCGCGAGTCACCACTTTCATTTCCCACTTTCTCTAACCGGACAAGAAGTTGTCATGCAGCTAGCTTTATCTAGCTAGTTGTCTCCTAATTTTCATGTGGATACTTTTCATCCTACAGACGTTCGTTTCATAACATTAACAGTGAAAGCAAATATTTTCCTATCTTACCGTCCCAGAGCTTCTTGTCGGGAGAGTTGACTCCCAGGTGACAGAGGCAGCGCTCGAGACTATGCTGGATACGATCCTCCGTGCACGAGCTCTGCTCCATCGTCTGTAAGACCATCCCAACATCCACAGATGTAAGAAGAAAAAAAACCCCCAGAAAAGACAAACAAAGAGGAAGTCCTTTCCGTTTGCCTCTGTTCCTGGTGAACCGAAAAGGTCCCGTCAGTCGACCCAACTTCCTGCTGCTGACGGTGTCAGTAAATAATAATCATTGTTTGCTCTGACACAGCGACGAAAAACAGACCGAGCTTGACATGAAAGGCAGAAAACAAGCGCTCGGACGCAGATGTCAGCACTGAAACCAGCCTGACACTTCCCACTAGTGAGTCACAAACCATCAGAGTGGACCGGAGATGAGCTGGTGGAAAACAGACGACACAGCTTCTACTTTTTCTGCTTAAAATTAGTCGTCCGCATCAGATTTTTTTTTTTATTTATTTTTTTTTTTTTATGACTCAGACCTGGGATGGAAATATTGCAGGTCTACTTCCTATCAGATTCTCCTCGAAAATTTTTTCCATGAAGCTACACTTGAAAGCTCAAAAATCAATAAAAAGACGTAACCAAACTGTAAATCTTCGGGAACACGTTTGACTCAGTGACTCGAAGGTTGTGGTTTCTGTATACCACCAGTCCGGCACTGACAAAGTTATGACTGCTTTAAATAGCCAGGGCTGGGCCTACTGTACTCAAGAAGGACTGACCAGATGTCAACAAGAAAGAATATTTGGCCTGCAGGACTATAAATCTGCGGATGACTTAAAGAATACATTTTACATGATTGGGGATAAAAATGTACAGTCAAGTAGAGTTTGGGGTGAAATCCAGCCTTTTCTAGTTATGGTGTTTGTTAAAACTTAAACCTTTTCTGTGTAAAAGATAACTATGACGTTCTGCTTTTAGGGATTAGCTTCCCTAACTCTACTGATGCCACCACTTGATTTTTATGACTGGTCCAGTTAAAAAAAAGATAAACATTTCTCCAACACTTCAGTTTGTGTCTATGAATTCAATGTTAAAATGATTCCAGTCCAATTTCAGATGCTTTCAATGGTTTCACTGACAAATTTGGAACTTGATGGAGTTTTTGTTGTTGCTTCCTCTTCACGATGGATGGACTTGTCTTATGTTAATTATTTATTCCTATTTCTAATTTTTTCCCCTTACTTTTTACTGTTCATTTCCTGACCTGCTTGTACGTTACAGTGAGTGTTCTTCTACAAGACTTTAATCAGCCTTGTTGTTGAGCTTAAAGTGCTTTATGACTGGAACTGGAAGGGTATTTACCCAACGATTTAAATAAAATATGATCCAGTTGTAATGAACAAACAAACAAACAAAAAAGCAGCTTACTGAGTATAGTTCTTAAGAGTGCTGTCTAAAAGCCTTTTATTTTAAAAATATATGTCTTTTTTTTTGTTGCATATTGGTTAAAACAGTGACAATGTCGTGATGGTATGAGATAATATGTGAAAAGAATCTGGCTCCTCTTCCTTCTCCCAGAGCTTCCAGTGCTAACCAGAAACAACCAGTCAGAATCAGGAGGAGGATCTTAGCGCTGTCGATCAAGCTAAGGCTAATTAGCTGATGACGGTGTAATTGACAGTTGTCCTGGAACGGTAAGTTGTTTCTCCACCATTTGCACATTTTGCAGCACATTCACAAAGTTGATTGACAGCGCTGAGACACTATCCCAATCGCTGATTGGTTGTTTTTGGAGCATTTCTTCAGAAGGTCAGGGAGAAGGTGGAGATTGATCTTTTCACAGATTATCTGTCTCATATTATACTGTCACAACAAAGACATTCTTGACAAATAATTTTTTTTTGTAAAAGCTGCATTCTATAGCTTTAATAACATCTTTTTTGTACTTTGGGGTACACTTTACCTTCCCCTTGACCACAAATTATCCTACTCAGTCATTTCTTCAATAAGTGTTGTTGTTTTTTTCTTAGGCTGTTTATTTCCCCCTGCCTATTTTCTGTTGTCATATTTTTACCTGGTGTGAATCTACGCGCTCCGACTTGCTTGTTGTTACTTTTGCACCTGAATTTTTCCCGCCGAGGGGCGATAAAGGGTTTTCCTATTCTATTTCACCCTTCTCACTCACCTGCTTTCTTCTCCTACTACTCTCCAATTTTGCGTTACTCGCCGGCGTTTCAGCAGTCGACTTAATGTTGCCTCTCGCGTGTTTTCTCTCCACAGAAGCTGCATCTGGCCTGGCGATCTGTTTGACGGTTCTGCCTTCCTGGAAGAGGGCTGACATTACGCCGCCAGCCACTAAGTGTTGTCCTTCCACTGCTTTAAACTCTGTACTACTCTACCACAGAGAAAGTACTCTTACATCAGTTTCTTCATTTTGTTTTTGTTCTTTTGTGCCTCTCTCCTCTGTCTTCTCAAACCACCAGTTAGTTGTGGCAGATGGCCGCAAGCCTTCAGCAGTTTGACATCTAGGTTAAGAGTGACTTTTAAATATATTTCCCACTCTCAACTTCTCCTTCTTCAAAAGGTGCCCGACATGTCCCACTTTGACAAAAGCCAGACGGTGAATTGTCCAGGGAGGAAGCAGGTGGGGATCTGTTTGTAAGTAAGCCAGGGAGCATTGTCCGGCACTACTGTGTAAAAACCTGACCTGTCACGAAGCGAAAATGCCGACGGAGGACTCACATCGTCAGGTTTGAAGACTCACTAAGTGTTCAGGCTGCTTAATTGAGCCCCAAAATATCAAAATTCATGCGCGCACAAATGTGGGACGTCCTGATCAAACTTGGCACATACTTTAATAGGAAGGGGAACAGGAAACATGTAGGGCTTGAAAAACAGTATGCAGTTGTGTGAGCTTTTTGAAAGAGGCTTGCTTCTCCTGCAGAGAGGCTGCGCAATAAAACTAAATATATGTATATATGAGAAATGTAATTTAAAACACCTAAATCAGACGCAGTACAACTTAAATAACATCCCTTTCTCCCATCCTCCGTAGGAAATTAAGTTATTTGAAAAAAGCAAAACTCTTACCACTAATTATGGCCGTCCTGGATCATCCTCTATCAACTACAGTTGAGAGGCGCTGGTAGGGGGAAATACCAGCGCCACATCCTCCTGTTGGTGCTTTTTAAAAAAAACAACACAAAACAAAACAAAACAAAACAAAAGAACGGACCCTTTAACTGCACGCTCAAGATGGCAAGTGCAGCAAAACAGGAACTGTCTGAGTCTTTTTGCTGAAGTGGTTTTATATTATGCACAGCTGCTGCTGGAGGTGGGGCCTACTGCCTGACAGCGGTCATCTAAGCCAATCAGGACCAGGAGTAGCCCTGGCCCCCTGCTAGCTTCTGCTCGTGTTCAGACAAAGGGGGAAAGAAGGTTCATCTCGCTTCTGGTCTAAGGTTTTAGCGCAGACCTCACAACAGACCCACACAACAGATTGCACAGCGTCGATTTTTATCAATAGAAAAATCAGATGCCAATGGAAAAGCAGCGTGTGACTAAATGAGCCAACCTTTGCTGGCTCGACCGGATTTCAGAAGAATGCTGTAGATTTCTACTGACAACAGTGTCTTGTTGGAACCAAGACAACGTGGTGCCAACATTGTCTTTCTCCATATTTGTTAAAGCTGTCACCATGTGGTGACAGTTTGCTATGAGACAGATAATCTGTGAAAACAATCAATCTTGTCCACCTGCTCCCTGAGCTACTATTACTGGTTAAAGTAATGCAACGTTCGACCAAAACAACCAATCAGAACCAGTAGGACGCTCTTAGTGCTGTCAATCAACCTCATTCACTCACTGCTAAATGTGCTAATGGTGGAGAAACAACTTATCATTACAGGAAAAATGTTTATCTGCTGTCATTGGTAGCTATGCTAATTAGACTGAGCATTCACAACAGGCTGCGCTAGCTAGCTGTAGCATAGGGATGAGCAGCAACATGAGACTGTGATTGACAGCACTAAAACTCTCCTGTCTCTGATTGGTTGTTTCTAGATTGTACTGGGAGAAGGCAGATGAAATAGATTTTTAACAGATTATCTCTCATGCCGTACTGTCACAACATAATGACGGTTTTAACAAATATGCAAAAAAAGTTTTTTATAAAAGTTACATACTGCATTTCAATCTGGACAGACTCAGGCGGAGAAAGACAGCGATTAAAAGGGTTTATTGACATCCATGAATAAAAGTTCTTTGGTGCTCGGGTCCCGGCTGAGGACATCCACTGGTGGTGGAAGTCGGTGAAGGACGAAAGCCTGGAGACTGGAGGTGGAGAAAGGGCGGAGGAGGGTTGAGCGCAGCTGGAAAGCGGAAGATGCCATTCATGGAGGTCCTTTTCAACTGGGGCTTGGTCTGCTGGTTGATTGGATGATGCAGGTGGGGCTAGAGTCTTCCAGTTTGGATTTACGCCTAGGCTTTCATCTTTAATTTCACTTAGGAGAGGGCAGGTCAGGAGGGACGTGGGGTAGAGCTGCTGCTGACTGACTCATCTGTTCAGTAGTGATGGCCAAATGAAGCCTCATGAAGCAACGAAGCTTCCCGGCCCAGTGCTTTGCCCAAAGGTTGATTACTCGATGTTTCATTCATTTCTCACTAGTGACACCTGCTGTTGAAACTGTGGCAGCCTTGTCACTCAGACAGACATATTTAAAAACAATTAGTAAATGCAATATTGTCACAAAGTTTTTGTCAAACTCATGTTTAGTAACAGGAGAGTCAATACTTAACTTAGTCAGTAGAGTCCTACTTAACTAATCTTTTTTATTTATTAAAATTATTTGTTTGACAATAGACATTTGGTTTAGTGTTCTCGGAGTGCAGTGCTTGTTGGGGCAGACAGTATTCTTTGAGTTTTAATTTGCCTCCTGAAAAACTAAAATTCTTCAAAAGTTCTCTTTTTCTTGGATTTCTATTGGCTCTCTGAACTGATCCCTTATACTTTTACTCATCGGGCCAGAATTTTACTTTTCCAACAGCTTTAAGTCTGTTTCTGCTGTGCTAGACTGATATATTATTGCAGAACAAAGAAATAGAGGACATTTCAAGAAGGTGAGAATTTTTTGAGGTGAAGGGTGCAGCGGCTCATCACGCTTTTATTTTGAAAACCGACACGCAAAATGAAACAGTCACGTGACCCATGCAATGCGAGGCCTCGTTTGTTGCCAGTCAACGTGCTTTTCAGCAAGACAACACAAACCTCGAAGCCTGGCTTCATTTAGCCCAGGGGTTTTCAAAGTATGAAAGGGTGAGCCCCCCTTCAAGGAGCTTAATGCCTGCTGCGCCTCCCCCCGAGTTCTAAAAACTCCACCTTCAGCCCTGCTCTGGCCAAAACCAGTGATGTCATAGTTACTTTGAAAAAGTAACTTTAATCGGACTACTGATTACTCCTTGAAAAAGTAACTTAGTTATATTACTGACTACTTGACTTGGAAAGTAACTAAGTTACTTTCCAAGTCAAGTAGTAACTAACTGCAGGAAAGTAACTAACTGCAGGATTAAGTAACTTTTTAGTTACTTTCAGCAGCTAACAACAACGCTCCGCCTCCTGTGAAAATCACATTGAGCTTTGCCAATATGTAATTGTAAGTTATTTTATAATGGTAACATCAACAATGTGTCTCCACTGATAAGGTTGAACTGAAGAGGAGATTGTACAAAAAATAAAAAACATGAGTAATTTGTGTGGTCCACTGTTGTCTGGAAAACTCTAAGAAGGATTTTAAAGCCCCCCCTCCCCCCAGCCTCCAGATTCTGCGTTACGCCCCTGAGTTTGATGTCGCAGCGCACAGAGCTCCTCCTGCAGCTCCACAGCTCCGATGGCTGCGACACTTACCGTAATATTAATAATTATAACGGTGCTAACTTGCCATTATAACTATTGCCAACTACGGACACGTTTATTCGTGGCTGTTTTCACGTTTATTGCGCTGTTTATATTGGTCTCGATGTTTGCAGTTTTCTGGAGCGCAACGCGAAGCTCGATGTCAGTGAGAGGTAATAAATTAAGTTGACATTAACAAAGACACAGCGGGACGGATCAACCGGGAAATGATGAACAGGGAGAGACGGAGTAAAACTACCTTAATGACGGACAAATTCTGGGATTTATTGTGAGTCTCTGCTTATTTCCAAGCCCAAATGAGCAACTTCACGTTCAAAAACGAGCCCAAAAAGGCGCAACCTGCCACTCATTAAATCTGCAAGCGACTTTAAAAAAATGAAGCCCAAAGCCGTTTATAATAATCGGACTTGTCGACAGAAACTCAAAATAGTTCCAGTTTTTCCACCAACAAAATGCGCATCTCCCTCCATTGTTTACATTTCTGTCGCATAGAGACGTCGGTCACTCGACAAGACGAGTAGAGGAAATACGATTAAATAACAAAAGAAGATAGTAACGCACAGTAACGCAAAAATGATTTTGATAAGTAACTGTAGTCTGACTACTGGATTTGAAATAGCAATGCGTTAGATTACTCGTTACTGAAAAAAGTGGTCCGACGTCAGTAACGTTACTGACATCACTGGCCAAAACATCCTCTAAGGGGGGAAACATTTCCACTGATCCCCGCTCCACGCGCACCCCACAGTACCAACTTTTTCCTAAATCCACAGAGTTGATCGTGAGCGTAAAAGACGTTTCTCTCACATCAGTAGACAGCAAGCAGATAGCTTTTCCGGTTAATTTTTTCCCTCGCACCGCGCCTCCCCTAAAGTGCTCTGGCGCCCCCCCGGGGAGGCGCGCCTCACACTTTGAAAACCGCCGATTTAGCCCATCACTACTATTAAGTGTGGTAAAAAGGAACAAGTTAAATATATGAATATGTTGGTAATATATATTCTTAATTTATTAAATGTCAGTGAAAGAGAGGCAAACAGTAGCTAAGCTAACTATGCTGAATGGTTGATAATCTCACACAGTCTACCCACCTCTCGGGGAAAAACTGGGTTACAATTTGACACTTTTACCTTTTTTTTTCTCTCTGTCTCTTTACTTTTTGAAAACCTGACTTTATAATTTTTCTTAGCAGCATAGTAACAGCCTCAGTCGTTCTTGTCTTCCTCTCTCTGCTGCTGAACACCGTCACCGTCAAGCGCTCCAAGCAGGAACGAACCATTTCATGCAGATCCGGGGGGGTTCAGGGTAAAATGTAGATGCCTGCTTTTTGGTCTGGGAGTAGGAACATTTAATTTTTACTGCTAAAACCAATTTTAGAAAACTCAATATAATTAATTTTGTAATTGAAAGGGCCCCATTTTCTTTTATTTCTATGAACATTTTTTTAAAATAAATAAATGAAACTTGTGGAGGGCCCCCTGTTGGTCAGAGGCCCTCGGAATTGTCATAACTTTTTCCCCCTATATGGCGCCCCTGGTTATAATACATTTTTAAAGTCTTGAATTCAATCATTCCACAACAGGAAATAATTATGCATAAGTGGAAGTTACCCGTCTTCCCCAGAGTGTCCGTAACAGGAAAGACGGTGCGTTGCTAAGAGGTCTTGTGTAAGTTCATGACATCAAAATTAGAAAAAGACTGTGTAATCAATAAGGAAAAACTATTCCCTTTAGTAAAAACGTGAGATCAGGACTTTTGTTTGCAGAAGTTGCGACTGAGTGAACCAGAAAACGGGAACAAAAACAGGATATCAGTCTGAGCACCTTTTATCAACTGACCATGCCTGCTATAATTATTGTTGAGAAAGGTTGTTCCAATGGCTGCACCTTGGATTCCACACACAGCAACCGGGAATTACCTAATCATTTTGTTAAAAAGAGCCTTAAACTGAAAGTCCTTTCTTTCACCATCACTCAGTTCCTTTTGTTTTTTAAATGACATATTTCAGTTTTTAAGCTTTTTAGTGAAACTTCGGGTATAATTGTATTTTATCTTGGTTTCCCTGCATGCTTAAGCATCATGTTTGCATTAAAAGAAGTTTAGAAATGTCATCGTTTCAAGAAAGCATTATGCTGGTGGTTGTTGTTTTATGATGACAAAATATTAATATCCTTCTCAAGAGTAGTTTCAGCTCAATGACGCTTTGTGATTGGGCCCCTGATAACGTCTTGAAGTGCATTTTTGTACCAACATAAAAACTAGATTTCCTACTTAGATTATAGGAAGATCCCACGCAAGGACGCCACCTACCTGTGATCTATAGTTACTGTCCTAAAGGACTAGTTTCTTAAATATCTAGAGCCTGAGTCACGATCAGCCCAAAACTAATGCCTTTCCGGAAGCATAGAATTAAAATTAAATATATTTTAAAATAATATTGTTAACTACCATTCTGGAGGGCATAAAAAGGGAACCACAAGTTCCTGATTATATGATCATATTCCTGGATCAATACAAAAATATAAATAAGTCAATTACAGCTTTGTTTATTTTTTATTTTTTATTTTTATTTTTTTTTACTGAATATGTTGTTGGGTTGGCTTTTAGATGAAATAGTGATGTAGTTGAGCGTATCTAAAATTAGCAGTACATTTTTTTTGTTATCTTAGCTGCTCTCTGTTGCTATTTTCCTCTTGCTATGACAGGACATGCTAAAAATTGCTCCAGGCTTTTTGATTATTTACAAAAATTCTCACATGTTGCTAAAGTACTATGAAAGCTAAAATGTTTTTAGAATCTCATAAAAACGTAATTTGTCATATTTTGTTTAAGTAACCTTCAACGTGTTCGTTTTCTAAATCTTACCACAAAAACATGTTTCAGTGAGAATAATAAGATTTGGTTAAATTCAGTACATCTGTAGCACCAACTAAGAACAAATCTCCTTTGTTTAATAAAACAAAGGAGATTTATTTATTTTTTCTTTTAATCCAATAATAATAGAGATGGATTGAAAGTTACTTACATAGATTCCAATTGTATGTTAGTATGTTATGAGACAAATGATCTGTGAACAAAAAAAATCAAATTCCTTCGTCTCCTCCCAGTGCTCCCAGTTCTAACTAGGAACAACCAATCAGAGCCAGGAGGAAGGCCTCAGCGTTGTCAATCACCCGTCTCTCTGTTATCTAACAGAACCTGTTGCGAATGCTAATTAGCTTTTTAGCTAAACGCCGCCGTTTATCCGATGGCGGCGGATAAACGGTTTTCTGTAACGGTAAGTCGTTTCTCCACTATTAGAACGTTTAGCTGGAAGTACCGGAGATTGGTTGACAGCTGTAAGACCCTCCTCCTCCTGGCTCCGATTGGTTGTTTTTGGTCCGGAGTGAGGTATTTTTTTTAGACGTCAATGCTAATTGAGGGATCGTGTGGAGGAGTTCGATACTTTCGCAGACTAACAAGTTTCTTTGTTTTCCTCCATAAAAGTCATATACTGCAATTTTAAAGGCAAAAGCTTGTATTAACTGCACAAGGTAATATCATAAGACTTCCAGTTA
Source organism: Gambusia affinis (assembly GCF_019740435.1). Lineage (NCBI taxonomy): Eukaryota > Metazoa > Chordata > Actinopteri > Cyprinodontiformes > Poeciliidae > Gambusia > Gambusia affinis. The sequence goes on from NC_057886.1 coordinate 4,924,888, forward strand.
TGAAACTTTTTACATTGGACAAATATTTTTTAGCAGTTTAACAGCTTGAACTAGCTTAAAACAATGTTAATGCTGACACACTGCTAGAAAAACTGGGCATGTTAACGATGAGGCTGCGGTTGCCAATGTTCTCGCATGTGGTTGTGGTTTCAGAGTAAAGCGTTGCATGCCACTTTGTTAGATATGATATATAGTTTATTATTTCATTAGTGTTTTCTCATGAACCGATGAGCAAAGTTATCTTCACGATTAGTAAAAATTCAACTAACAAAGCTGATGACATAAATCCAGCAGAGAAACATTGATTAAAATCGACTTGAATAAAATGCGTCACAGCCATTGTGCTGATTGAGATCTTACAGTTTGTGTTACCAGCAGTGCAACGAAAATAAATTGGGCTTAACCACACAGAATGGAGAAAACAGAAGACATATACTGATAACGGAAACTATCACCGCTAGTTTCCTTCTCCTCTTTGGGTCCTCCAGTGTGGCCAAAGAAGCGTTACATTTAAACATTTTACGCAAGCCTGGAAACCACCTGACACAATATTTTTAAGCGTTCGCTTGTATTCTACTTGTACATCTAAATAAAAATTAGAAAATTGAGTGAAAGGGCTATATTTCTTATTAAGTAAAACTCATCACACACAGAGTGATATATTCTTGTGTGTTTTGATGATTATGATTTTACAGATAGTGAAAACCAAAAGTTTCAGCGTCTCAGCGAATTAGACTGTTGCTTAAAAGGTCATGAATATAAACGCATAATGTCTCAACCTAATCAGCTGATTAACTCAAAACACCCGGAAAGGCTTTCTGAGCCTTTAAGCTACCTCTCACTCTGGGTCGGTCGACTACACAACCAGAACAATAAGCCACAAAAAGATCATTGCTAAAGAAGCTTGCATATACAGAGTTGTGTATCCAAGGTTATTAAAGAGACAATTTTATTATGTGAAATTGTCTTTTTTGAGATTTACATCGCCTTCAATGCTTCAATCACCATAGTGTTCCTGTTCTAGATTGGCTAGCAAACTCCCCTGACCTTTTACCCCATAGAGAATCTATGGAGTATCGTCAAGAGGACGATGAAAGACACCAGACCCAACAAGGCAGATGACCTGAAGGCAGCTGCTATAGCAACTTGGTTTTCCATTGCACCTACAAAATACCACAGGTTGATCGCCTCAAGGCCACAGCATAATTCATGCAAAAGGAGCCCCAACCAAGCACTGGGTGCATAGAAATGCATGTACTTTTCACAATCCTGACATTTTTGCTTAAAACATTATTTTTATTTTGGTCTGATGTGATATTCAAATTTTCTGAGACGTTGAATTTTGGGGTTTCTTGACGCACACGGCATAATAATTAAATTTGAACAAAATAAAAGTTTGAAATATTTTATTCCACGTGTCACAAAGCTTTATAAAATGACTGTTTCACTTTCTGAGATATCTGGGAAAAAATCTTGAACTTTTACGCAACTTTCATTATATATGTTATAAAGAACACACTCACACACACACACACACACACACACACACACACACACACACACACACACACACACACATATATATATATATATATATATATATATATATATGTATATATATATATATATATATATATATATATATATATATATATGTAATTATTTTGTTGTGAGTTTGTCCCTTTCCTAAAATAATTACATAAGTCTCTTTTTTATTTTTTTGCACAAAAAAAAAACATTCTGGGAAAAAAAGACTTAAGCCATTATTTTAGGAAGTGATATATGAGACATAATATCCACGTAGTTCCGATATTTTACCAGAAGATGTCGCCGTTTCCTTTTACACGGAGAGATCCGTTTCCAGCGTTCAGACACTAATGACTCCTCTTTTCTCCCCCTCCCATTAGAATAGAGAGGGAATGGGACAGACAGTGGTAGAGGTGGGCAGAGGTGTGACAGAGGGGACCGACTGAGGCAGAGGCAGACAGCCAGTTGGGCATTTGCCATTTATTTTCTCTTTTCTTCAATTTTTTCTCTCTCTTATTTCCAGAAAGGAGGGAGAGTCTATTGCACCTTTTTGTTTCGTGCGTAAACTGGATAAAGGGTGTTTTATCCCCCCCCCTCTAAATTCTGCGGGGGGACCTCCAACTCTTTCAGCCTGAGCTGTCCATTTGAGAGGTGGTGGTCTGGGTGGAGTTTTTCCTTTCCCCTTATAAGGTTATTTCTCAAAAAACATTCAGCAACCATTCCATCCAATCGTTCTGATTCATTTTCTCTCAGGGTTTTGCCGCAGGTGCTGTTGGGGTGATAACCGTGCCTTTCCGTGTGTTTTCAGCACATCGGCCCCCCGCGGCGCTCGGATTAAGTCCTACCATGAGACGGCTTTTGGAGACGTGGGTCGCCGTGCTGACAGCTTGCGCGCTGGCCGGACGCGCCTCCGCGGGATACGGGCTGAGCATGTTCGCTGCGCAGTCCTCCCCGCCGGACCCGTGCTACGACGAGAACGGGAACCCGCGGAGGTGCATTCCCGACTTCGTCAACTCCGCTTTCGGGAAGGACGTGCGCGTGTCCAGCACCTGCGGCGCGCCAGCGGCCCGCTACTGCGTGGTGACCGAAAAGGGCGAGGAGCGCACGGACGTTAAGCACGCGCGACGCCAGACCCCAAGAAGTCCACCATCATCTGACGACCCCACCAATCGGAGAATGCGCTGGTGCCGGAAAATGATGACCGGTCTGCAGAGTGATCGCACGGTTACGTACCCGCTGACCGGCGGCCTGATCGCCTTCAGCACCCTGGACGGACGGCCGTCGGCGCACGACTTCGACAACTCGCCGGTGCTGCAGGACTGGGTGACGGCCACCGACATCAAGGTGATCTTCAGCCGGCTGCACACGTTCGGCGACGAGAACGAGGACGACTCGGAGCTGGCGCGCGACTCCTACTTCTACGCCGTGTCGGACCTGCAGGTCGGCGGACGGTGCAAGTGCAACGGGCACGCGTCGAAGTGCGTCAAAGACCGCGAGGGGAACCTGGTGTGCGAGTGCAAGCACAACACGGCTGGGCCGGAGTGCGACAGGTGCAAGCCGTTCCACTACGACCGGCCGTGGCAGCGCGCCACGGCCCGGGAGGCCAACGAGTGCGTCGGTAAGTCAAAGCCTCTCTTTTTCTGAATTCTGACTGAAATTTACACCGATAAAAAAATCACAAAAAAATAAATACATTTGAATTTAAGTAATTAAACAATTGGATACAAATAATTTTGGTTGGTAAGAATCACTGTTTCTGAGTAGAAACTGTGTTCGTATCCAGAGAAAAGGTTTCTTTAAAAATTGTTTCCGTGAACAAATGTGTTTAAATTCGACTTATTATTGTTTTTTTTTACGACAGCTTTCCTCAAATTAAATAATTCAATTCTGACTATATATAGACGTAAATGTTGGGGAATATATACGGACTTATATTTAATTGAAGTACAACAAACGGTTCATTTATCCTCGTATGAGAGTATTTAACGGGAAATTTCCGAATTTAAAATCACCTTTGATAATCTCTGACATGGTGATATAGGTTTATATGTTTATTTTCCCACTGCTGCTGTCATGGTTACGCACAAGTTTAATGGATGCAGAGAATCCCCTCTGTCAACAACATAAAATCTCTGCTGCGTCCCTATGGGCTGGAAAATCACGATTAACCATCTTTACTGTTCCTTCTGGTTAAGTCATCTGGTTTCGGTGACCGTTATTAATCAAAGAAAAGGTTTTTTATTGTTATTGATATTTTCTTGCTGATAAATCTGAGCGATATCTGAGCCAGGTGTGCTGTTAGACCTGAAGCCATTCAGGGGCAGAAAATCTGAATACCAATGAAATCCAAGGCCATTTTTTTTTTCTTCCAATATTTATATGTGCATGTTTTAAGCCATCTTACCTGAGCTAAGATGAACAAAAGTGAACAATAACCTGCTCTCCTGCTGAATTAGTGACTTCAATTCTTTTCCAGTCATATATATGTAATTTTTTGCTATAAAAAAAGAGGAATGTATTGCTAACCTATATCTACTTAATTCGAACATGTATATTCAAGCTTTCTCAAATTATTTGAAGTTTTATTGTGCCTTTTAATGCCATCTTATCTCCAGCACAGTGCATAAAACAGGAAAGGCTGTGCATGGAAACAGATTTCCGTAGGGATCATCCAAATCTAACACCCTGCATTTAAAAGATGGTGCACTCTTCTTTCTTTTTTTACCGTGACTGTGATGGTTTGAAACCTTTTTTTCATAACCACAAACTCAACTTTAAAATAGCACCAACTAATATTTATTTATGCTGAATAATTCCAAAGTTTTAAGACAGGAAAAGTGGAGGAGCTTCCAGAGAAAACGCCCCACATGTTATTTCAATAAATGATAATATTGTTGTTTTGAGACCATTTTCAAGTAACATAAGTTTAATGGCATGATAGTGCCAGGACACATTGTCAACCGCCAGTAAGCTTTAAATTCTAATGAACATTTGACTCTGAAACTGAAAGACATTTTAAATATCAAACATAAATAAACTAAACAACAGAAACAAGAAATAAAATAAATTATGAAGTGTCCGGAAATCAAAATTGCTCTTCAGAAAAAGGGACAAGTTGAGACCAACGCACCAGACTGAAGAATTTGATCGTCCAGTTTTTGGTGATAAAAAACCGGATGATAAACCGGATGATTTCTGTCTTTTTTTCTGTAGAAAAAGAGACAGAAATGGGCGAAACGATAAATCGTACAAATGGAAATTATTTAGCTCGTTTTAATCATGCAGTAAATTGATTTATTTCTTATTGTGACAGGCGTAGACATCAATTCAATTTCAACAAAATACCAAAATCAGACGCAATCGGCGAAGACGGCTCCAATGTTTGGAAGCTTTGCTTGCTAGCAAGTTTAAATTTAGCACTAATGCTAATGCTTTCGGTTAGCTAAAAGGGAAACATTTCCCCACTAAAAACCAGTTTTCATTGTGTACACTCGAATATTTAAGTGCTGCCATTGTGTTAATATGCTGTGGTCTTTCAGTGGCAGTGACACAAGTAACAAATAAAATCCTCTTTACTGAGAGAAGCAATGAAAATAGGCGAGTTCTGTTCATCAGAAGCTAAAGAACCTTATATCCAGTGAATCAGTGTTTTAAAGATAAACTCCCGCTTGTTGAAAAGAGCTGTGTAAAGCCACTTCCTCCTTAAAGAGTGCATATTTCCATCAGCGAAAACCCAATCGCCAACAATCGAGCTGAACGATTCAACCGGAAGAAAGGGCTGGAAGCCTTTTCTGCAAAGCGGGCTTGTCCAAACGCGCACCAGCAGACATTTCCTACTTTAATGGGAAGGAAACGTCACAGCTGCAGAGATGAGCTGCTGGGGCGGGATGTGTTTCCATAATCAGGTGCTGTTATAGATCGCAGGGCCGATTAGGGCGGTTTTATTGACATTTCTGGCACGTAGAGTACAAACTGCCACTTTAGAGGCGGCAAACTATTCACAGAGGGGAAACAAAGCGTGAGGTAATCTGAATCTGAGTGTTATTTTGCTGCGGTGCCTGTTTCCAGCAGAGCAGCAGGGGCTTACATCGACAGCCCGGGCCTCTGTGAGCCACTGTGGGGCGAACCGGGGGAGAAGCAACCAGCCCCTGCCACTGCCATGGTTTGCTCAACCAAACGGAACAAGTGAACAAGTTGTTCCCTTTTTGGCCTCCGACTTTCGCCCGCATGCGAGCGCATTTCATGAAAACAAAAGCGTGTCACTCGCGGCATCCATCTCACTGTCGGCGGGAGGCGTCCACTTCCCCTCCCCTTCGCCGTCTCGCTGTGTGTGCAAGTGGTGTCATCGGATAAAAACTGCAAAGGAGGCAGACAGAGGAAAAATAATAGGAAGGGTGTTCCGACAGCAGAGGCGGCGCAAGGTTGTATGGGGCCCAGAGCAGAAAATAAAATGTAATGAACATTTAAAGCCGACACTGAAATTCACCAACTTTTTCCGTATATCTTCCATCCATCCATACGTTGTCTATACCTGCTTATACTCGCAGAAATTGCGTTTCCATGACCAATGTGCACAAATCTTTGTCTATATTCTGATAATGTAGAAAACCCCCCGCAATTTTGCATTTGCGGTGTTTCCATTAAAGAGGAAATTAAATCAAAATTACATGAAAATGCGTTTCTTTACGTGATAAGTCATTAAAAATCATGGCAACAATGTATGTAAACAATTACATGAGATTATATCCATGGGAAGGGTGACATATGTGGCGTTGTGGGGAAATTGTAGTCGGCCATTTTACAGAAGAGCTGTGGATTCAACACGTTTGAATAACAAACAGAACTTTTTATGAGCTGTGTGATGCTGTGAGAGCCGTGGTGGAGCCATCTGCACATTGTCTGAAAAAAACAACCAAAAAAAAAAATCCATCATCTTCTTACTACTTCCCGTCAACTTCTTTGTCGTTTCCTCCAGTAGCAACATCCGGCTGTTTATCACGTGACTAGTTGTGAGCAAGTGCTTCCATTGCAGTTTTGCAAAATACATCTATTTTTGAAAAAAAAAATACACGTCATCCTAGTGCAAAAACTTTTTATGGAAAAATTTACAAGTCATATGCTTAGAAGCCAGTTTAGCAATGTCCACAAACTGACTATGATAGAAAATGGCTACTGAAGAAATACCGCCAACTTCCTGAAAATACAAAAGATATCTGATAATGTCATCCAAAACTCAAGAAATACTGGATAGGTTATACTCCTGGTCTAATTTCACATTGTATGTGCATGAGTTGCTATCAGGCGCAAATTTTTTTGGCCCTTTGGTGGCTCCGAACAATACGTAACAACTGAGCCATCAACTACTAAATTAACTGTTTTGACAGAATGTGATCAGTCACTTTACATTACTAATAAAATAAAGAACAAATAGGTTCATATTTTGATTGGTCAGTCATTTTGGATACGTGCAGCACTTCAATAAAACCTTACAGATTTGAGAAGAGTCAAACTTTATTTTGTTGTCAGTTAATTGTATATAGTTTAAAACAAACTGTTAGAAACTAACACTTGTAAGCATTTCATCTGAATAAATTTCAATCAGTGTTTCTAAATAAACATTAGAGTTTTATTAAATTTTTTGTCTGCATGCTACTTTCTCAGGAAAATTAAATTAATTCAAACTAATTACCCAGATATTTTACCTCATGAAAGCATGAAACATTAAAAAGCTTTCTTTTTTTCTTCTGGCAGCCACAGCTACATTGCCAACAAAGCTAGCAAGTTTAACCTTAGCATTAACAGCTAAGCAAGTTACAGCTATAAAAACGTACATTTTTGCCCAAAAGCATAAACTTTCTCAACCGCAAGTCTCACAACAGTCCTAACCTTTTATTGAGATGATAAGTTCATTCATAATACATTGCATATAAACATATCAGCCACACACAACCAATGAGAGCAACTCTTAACTCAACCAACATCTAATCAAATTGTTTAGCTTGGATTTTCTCCCAGAGTAACGTAGCCAGTTCTACTGGAATGCAACCATCACTGAACATTATGCCTACTAATGTCAAATAATTTTAATGACCAATACTTAACACCGTCCAAAACTAAAATTTTATGCTGTAGATTTATTTGCGAACAGTTACATTGTGCAAAAAAATGTGGGCCTACATTAGACAAAACCAGCTTTAATGAATATCATTGAAGTTGTAGCACGTAGCTTTTTTAAATGATTTTTTTTATTAACTTTTTGTTCAAACTGTCAGTATGTTTTGACAGTATGGTATGAGACAAATAAGTTGGGAAAAAAAGTCCAGCTTTTCTCCCATTGCTAACTGGAAACAACCAGTCAGAGTCAGGAGGCGGGTCTTAGCGCTGTCAATCATGCCCATGTGCGCACCGGTCCTCTCCTACTCCCCCTCTCCTTTTTGCATAGCCTGCAGTGAATGCTAATGCTAGTTAACATAGCACCCATGAAGGCGGATAAACCGTTTTCCTGTAACGTTAAGTTGTTTCTCCTCCATTAGCACATTTTGCAGCAAGTGCAGGAGACTGATTGACTGCTCCAAGACCCTCCTCTTGGCTCTGATTGGTTGTTTTTGGTCGGGTAATACCAGCACAGGAAGGAAGTAGAGGGGATCCATTTTTTTCGCAGATTATTTGTCTCATACTGTCAAGACATGGTGATAGTTTAACAAATATGTAAAAAACATCTCTTTAAAAAAAAAAAAAATTGTATTGAAAATAGAATAATTATGACTGTTCTTGGAAAATCTAAGCATTTCCAGCTATGTAGTTTGCACTTTTATTAATTATTTTAAACCTTAAATAGTTTCAAAATGTAAAATCAGTAATCAGAAACTATTGAACAAATTTAAAAGTAGGATCATTCTTGGTTAAGTACAAATGCAACATCTAGGTCAATTTTCTGTGTAACAAATACAGAATCCTTTGGTTCCCCCTGCTAGCTGAGCTTACTTATGCCTTGGGACGTTTCTACAGACTTCTTCAGTAGTAATAATTGGTCTCCTTTTGCTTTGGACCGTTGTCATATTAGAACAAGAGAAAGAAAAAGATTTTGGTTATGGGAGAGTTGGTTTCACTTCTTGGTGGCAGGCATCGAGGAAGTCAGTCAAAGTCAGGTTCCCATGACTCTGTGCATGGCTGGCATTATTTAGTCCAAAAAAAAAAAAAAAGAAAAGAAAGGAAGGAAGAAAGAAAGAAAGCAAGAATTTATGTTGGCAGCAGGAATATTTGAATTCCTATCAGGTGGAGGCACATGACTATAAAGACAAATGGCAGCACAGGACTCCCCACCGCCGATGTGTCTGTATAACATTGCTATAATCAGAAAGTAAAATGGGGGAACTATTTGGTTTTGGACAGATTTTTGAAGTGCCTGGAGGGGCAGCAGGCCGCAAAGCATCTGGAGAGGAAATTCTGCATGAAGTTAACTTTCACAGAGAGTTATGACATCTATAAAGAAGTGCAGAGAGACAGGATAGGGAGACAAAAAGAGACGTAAAACACCAACACGGCCACGATTCTGTGTCACAATCCAATAAATAGGTCAGTAAAAAAAAAAAAAAATGTGTGGAGGGTGAAGAGTATCAAATTAAACACACATATGTATGGAGAGTGACTAGTGACAATTTACAATAAATAACTTTTGAATTATGTAAGTGTAAATGTAATTTATCAAAACTAGAGATAAATATACAAATAATTAGTTAAATATAGATTTAATTATTCGTTCTTAAACTAAATGTCTTGATTTCATTTTAAAAATTAGACATATTTATTTCATATTGATTTAAAAAATTAATTTATGTTCCTGTACTGAAGCTCGTGATGAATCAATTCAAAATGTCACCTTTATCCGTCAAACTCAGTGGGCGGGACTTGAACTGCTTCTACAGAGATCTTGACGTCTAATTGGCTGCTTCAAGCAGCTACTCAAGAGAACCTGTATAGCATATAGCAGAGTTAGTCCCACCCACTCCCTGACGCTCTGTTTCTTTATGCCCAAAAGTGCTATATTTCAATAGACAAATAAATAAATCTCTAATAATGTACATTAACATCCATCCAATACATATTTATTTATTAATATGACAAAAAATATATCTAATTAATATTTTACTATTTCTAAGTAGTTCAGTTCTGCAGTATCTGTGAGCCAAAGTTAGTAGGTATGGCTAACCTTACTGTTAGAAGTAATTGGTGGAGTATAATTATTAAGATTCATGTTTGAGGGCACAAAGAGTAAATAAAATATTTCATTGAAAGACGTCACTGAAATTAAGTAACAATGAAGTAAATAAATACAGAAATGTTTAATTTTAGCATTTTGCGTCAATTATATAAAAATACATTTCATTTGCTCATTGATTGATTTATTACATCTATTTTCAATTTTAATTAAAATGAAAACATATATGAATATTTATTTATTTGATTTGGGCACGTCTGGCCCTCCGTAGTCCTCGACATAAAATCTCCCAGTGTAATGTTCTCTGTTATTTTAAGCTTCTCCCTTCTCAAAACTGTCCGCGTTTTGTGAACTCGCGCGCCCCAGTGCACTTTGCCAACAAATTGACAAGTTCATGTGTACACATGTAAATGAATGCGCTCATATCAAATCCAGCCAGAGATTCATAATAATTTGTAGTCATGAGCGCGGTTAGAACATCCACATGGTGACAGACCAGGCCCTCGTGTCCCTGGCAGCTGCTTCATATTCTCTTCATGCTTGGTGTAGCGCTGACCCTTGAGAGTAAACCCCCAACACACACACGCACACACGCACACACACACACACACGCACACACCCTGCATGACTGATGGGCTGCGAGGCAAACTGTGGGAAACCTCTTTCTGCCAAGTGGGTTTTGAGTCGAGATGAAAATGGTAGCCTCAGTCACTCACACGTGTAATTTTGCACTTGTTCGGTTTCCAGCTGGTTTGGTTTCCGAGGACGCTTTCCTTCCACCTCGACAAGTGTCTCCTCGTCGCTGTTGGGTGCGGTATCAGGTGAGTCCTGTGGCTTCATTAAGACGTTGGCGGATGAAGCATGAAGATCTGTTGCTCAGGCAAAAAAAAAAAAAAGAGAAAACGCACAGAAATGTTCTGGCATCTATTAAGATATCTCCGTTTCCATTCCACCTGCGAGGCCGCTGCAGTAGGATGAGATTGTATCAGATGCAGTTTGGGGCTCGACTTCCTGTTATAATACTTGCATAATATAAATGCAGACCATGAAATATAAATAACAAATGATCTGGAATGCTTTTTCAAAACAGAAGACTTTGACATTAATTTAATTCTAAACCAGTTGTTACGGACATTTCCGACTGTCAAATGTTGGAGGAAATGCTGTGGTCTGCTGTGTTTCCATTCACTGTAGAATTGTCCATTTGAAGTTAAGAAAATAAATTTGCTTAATGGAAGCACGGCAGTTTAGAAAAGAAAACATGTTTTTCTATTAAAAGCTGTTGGGCTGTGATGAGGTGGTTTTTCCTGCTGTGTTGATTTGTATTTACGCAACAAAATGACATCAAATGTACCAGTAGTATTTCTTTAAGTCTATTTCTCTTGTCATTAGGTTGGAAACTGTGCTTTTTAAAAAAATAAAATACATAACTTACCACAATTCTCAAAATCCGAACAGAAGCAGAAAACATTGTGTTCTTATTTTAAAGCCTAAAAATGGACGTAAAATGCTGATTCTTTAACAATAAGAAGACATTTCTAGCAGGAGATATTTCTGATAAAATCATAAGGTGTGTTTTCTCGAAAGGTCAGGCAGGACAAGCAGCCATTCAGATGCGCAAAACGCTGAACAGCTTCGCCTTACGAGATGCAGCTCCTCCTCAGAACTGCAGTTTCCAAGCTTCCGACCTCTCCTCCGCGACTCCCTCACTCAGCTCCTTCAGACTAGCCAGCAGCAATTAGCAAACACCTGGTGGAACAGCACACCTACTCGGCTTGTTATAGGAGCTACGTCTCAGTGAAACGCTGGTAAAAAAACATTTGCTAAAGGGTTAATAGAGGAGCCATGTTGTGGTGACTTCCTGAAGGTGGCGTTTCAGAAAGAGCAGGAGTTTCTTAAAGAGACAGAAGCCAAATTTCAAGGCGTAAAATTGAAAGTTAAATTTCTTTAAAGCCCTATTTTATCTAGATAGCATTTCTATAACAAATTAATTAACGTAGTGACATACTTGTGTTATAAAATGGCACTATATGCCTGGAAGACCGCATAATAGTACAGATTAATGTTTCTGATATGTTATATACCACAGATGTATGGTTTTCTTTTGTTTAGTTTTTTTTGGGGTGTGTTTGGTGTAGGGTGTAGAAGAACCGCCACTGCCGACAGCACTAGTTACGCAAAACTCTGTTATGAAAGTATTTTAAAAACAATGTCATATCTGTAAATCCTGTTACTACATAAACTCCACTTTCATTTGATTCATAATAGTGCGTCTACATATATAGTCAAAGCTTGATTACGTTGGACAGGAGGAAGCCACGGTAGTTTACAAACTTGCTCTTGCCTCTGACAACCATGCGACTACGCTACCACACGTCAGCCATTTCCATCCCGCCACGTTGGGCCGTGCGAGACCCGCTCCACATCTGGGTTTTGTTTCGGGCTTCAGTGGAACCGACCCGTGTTTTGGAAGAGCGGGATCGTTGTATAGTGTCACTTCATGGATGTTCGTTAAATAGAAGCCATGTTTCGGTTCGGTTCCTCTTCTTGTGTCTTCTTCTTTGCCATCAGAGCCATCCTTTGCTGTAGCTCAGTTTAGAAAACAGCAAATGGCTGTGGATTTTGGGTAAGTGTAGTCAGAATCTAGCTTTTTCCAGGTAGGTTTTGATTTTTTTAAATATTGTTAATTCATAAAAAAAAAATAAATAAAATGGAAATAGAAATGAGCTCTGTTTGCAAGCGATTTGTCTGACTTACAGTGACCTGCGCAGTAAATCAGTCACCAATGTTTCCATTGGCTGAAGAATTGCGCAATTTGACATTTTGAAAATAAATTAGCTTATTAGATGCACCAAATTTAAAAAAAAAAAATAAAAACAACAAAATAAAAACCATGTCAATAAAAAGTTTGCATGAACATTTTCACATTTTACCACCTCACTGTCACAAACTAAACATATTTTATTAGATTTTTATGTGACAAACATAATTCTAGTCTCTCTAAACAAAATTACCCTTCAAAAAATTTGTCTACTTTAGACCAGAGCATCGGACTGAAAACTTTTGTCTTACCTTTTGTAGAAAATGAGAGAACACAAGAAATTCAAACAGGCTCATAAACGGAAATTATGGAGCTCATTTTAATTTATGATGTGATTAACTGACTTATTGCTTATTGTGACAGACTTAGCTGTACTAAATTTTATTAAGGATAACACGCTGAATAAAAACGCACCACACTTTCTAGATTTTTATGGCTGCAAAAAAAAACCCTCCAAAAATCCTGGATCATTTCTCCTTCCGCTTAACACTTTGGTGCAACTAAATCCCAACAAAACCACTGAGGTTTAGGAGACAGAACGCGGGAAAAGTTCAAAGGTTACTAATGACTCCGCAAGGCGCCGAGTACCAACATGGAAAGTGAAAGTTTCCGGGAGTTGCTTTTTTGGTTCTCTGATGGGCTTTTGCAATTAAAACCCGGCGCAAAGCAGACGTTACTTTTACCGCCTCACATGTCAGCTCGTCTCTCACTCCGCATTCCGTCACTCGTGTTGTCAGTTCAAGCAAAGCCTCCATAATTTTGATAGCATGTCAGTGATTGACGCCGTTCGCATGTCAAACCAGGACCTGCTGTACTTTTGATACCGACGTTCTCCCCCGTGACTACAAGCAGAGAACAATGCTCCCGAATCTGGCTCTCGTTGCGTTCCCTTCCAACGCTTCTTGCAACATAAGCCCGGGTGACTTTTGGTAAGAGGTTTTCCTGTGTACGGCCCAGACCATAAAACAAAGAAATGCATTTGGGGCATCTAAAAGTGAGGAGAAAGAAAGCAGGGGTGGTGGTGGGGGAGTCCATGTTCTGCTATAGTTCAGTGTCCTCTGGGTAAACGCTGCATGTTTGGAGGATTTTGTTTTCTTGAGCTCATAATTCAAGACAGACGTGATGTTTGGAGCCAAAAAAAAAAAGGAAAAAAAAGGTTTTGTTCAGGCTTTATGGAGCAAACTGAACATTTTTTGTTAAACAGAGTGGAGGATGGCAATTTTGAGGGCTGTTGGTGTTATGAGAAGATCCTTTTTGCAATTTCTTTATTTATTATTTTGTTATTTATGCCTGCATAAGGTATGTACTTGTGATTTGTCAGTGGCATCCTGAACTTCATCATTTGCTTCCTTAAACTGATTAAAAATGGGTTTTTTTAAAAACAAAAAAAAAAACAATTCAGTGCTTGTTCAACCAATTGGCATGCTCCAATTTTAATGCTTGTGTCACCCTCCTGTGGTTCTGATGTATTTTATTGTTTTAATGCCTAAAAGTTTAAAATCTTCCTTCAAAACATATATTTTTTCTATGTTTTCCAAGATACATGGTCCAGAATAAGTGTAATTTTTGACACTCGGAGAATTGTTTTTATATTACCCATTAGCTACTTAAGGATGACGGCCATTTTTCAAGATGGCTGTCATCTGCAAGCCTTTTAAACCAATTATTATTTTTTAAAAATATTTTATTGACTCTAGTGGCCTTTATTTTATAGCGAATTGACAGGAAGGTGGGAGAAGACATGTGGCAAAGGTTGCCAGGCCAGGAATCGAACCTGCGACAGCCGGGTCGAGGACCTTATGTGGGTTGTGCTTAACCCCTGCGCCACATAACACCTCTCCCTCCTTAAACTAATTATTGCCATAAAATGTTACCCATTTCTATGGCTTGAATGTGACATTGTATGATTTTGACTTTGGTCAATTTATTCATACAACTGTAATGATATGTAGCAAAGTCAGACGCTACATACTTTGTAGTTTGTGAGCCTGTCGTCACCTGGAAGAAGGTGATGTGTGACAGACTGTGTTTAGCAGTTTAGCGTTAGCTCAGTATTCACCTGTGATAGATATTGGCACTTTTAGTGCCAAAATAAATATTCCCTGATGACCATGGTGGCAATTCAGAATTTTTCAGTGGCTCCCTTTTTTTTTCCCAAGCTCCCAGGAACATCTGTGCCCAGTTAGGATCTCGTATCCGTATGCGAAAGATTTTCCAGAAAACAATTCAATTATCTGCTGCACTAATGGGATGAATTGCTCATTCTTGTAACAAATGCATGTCGGCGTGAACGGGTGGATGTTCGACTCTTTGTGTCCACCGTCTGTCTACATGGGGCTGACTCGACTGGGGCCTCGAGGGGTGGCACGGGGACCACCTAGTGCGTGCACTTTTCGGGGCCTCTTCGAGCCACTGAGGCAGGGCAGGCTGGGAATGATTAATGGATCAGGGGAGTGACACGCTCCGCAGCTCAGCTTCAGACCCCCGGCTAGCTCCCCTGCTGCGCTGCCACCCGACACAGCCGGCTCAGTGACAACACCGCTTTCACGCCCACACACACAACACGCTTCATCAGTGTCACTTACCCGACTCACCCGCAGCGCCGCGTCCCTCTTTCCCTCCGCAGCCCTCTGTAAAAAGCGTTTCAGTGGAAGCAAAGCTAAGCTGCTTTGGCAGGGGCCATCTTTTCCTGCTGAGTTGTCGACACAATCCCCCTTTTTTTTTTTCTTCTTTTTTTTTTTTACTAGAAAAACAAAGGCAACAACTGCTTTGAACGGTGCTGGAATCAATTCAATTACAGTGACTCGCAAAGCTATTTACGTCCCTTGCGTTATTTCGCACGATCTCGCATTACAAACAGAAACTGTAATGTGTTTTGGTTGGAAATCAATGGAACAACACAAACCGTCACATAACTTGGAGACAAATCATCTGGTGTTTTCAGAATTCCAGATGGATACATTCAGAAAATTGTGGCATGCAGTAGTGTTTGACCCTGGTTACTCTGAAAACTTTTAATAAACCACTTTTTGACGTCACACACAAACGTCAGAGTTCAGCTCAACCGAACAGAGACCTTGGCTTTTAGGCGGACCAGAGTTTGATTAAAGTGGACTAACTTTGGGCTTTTGTGACCCCACCCTTAAATTTTGTCTTGAGAAAATGTTAAAAATCATTTTATTTTATTTTTTAATCAATGTTTTTCCTTTTCCTTCACAGAACATAATATCCCACTCAAGCACATGAAATATGGTGCTTGCAAAGTAACAAAACGTGAAAAATCTCACTGGTTATGAGTGTTATTGCAAAGTGCTGGAAAACAAAAATAACTTAATAAGTTTGCAGGGAGATTTACTGCTCTTTTCCAAAGGCTTTCCAACATTATCTCACAAAAAAAAGTGTGTAAATTAAATGTGACTGCCGCTTCGCTTTCCAGCAAATATCAATATTGTCAGCATCCAGTTGCCAAACTTTGCCCTTTTATTAGAAGCAACTTTTCCAGAGCACTTTTACTCAAACCAAAGACAACAGCCTTAAGTAGGAAATGGAGTTGTTGGATCCAGTTTCATATTTATTTCTCCACATAACGTCTGCGTGGGTGTCTCCAAGTGGATCTGTTTCCCGGTAATGGATTTCTACATCCTCCTGTTCTCTGTCTCCATCGCTCACACACCCCTGTGTGCAATTTTTCTCGGAGAGAGAGCGAGCGAGCAACAGACCACTTATTGGATTTGAGGGGATATCCAGCAGGATAGATACAGCAGAGGGAAAAACTCACCGGCTACCACATATTGCTCCCAAACCGACAATAAATATCCTTGGGGTTCCACATCTGCTCAAAATCGGGAAGAGTTGGGAATTCATCACCTTCCTGACTCTCTCTCTCTCTCTGTGTGTGTGTGGGTGTGTGTGTGTGTGTCTACGTCTGACCGGGAGGACAGGCTCATCCTCAGACGAGGTATCGAGACGTCATCCGGTCTGCTGTAACTCTTCTCAATCCTGCTCTCCACGTAGACAGTTTCCATCCTCCTCCCGTTGCTTCCCCGGGTCGCCGCGGCTACGGTGGGGCGGACGGCTCGCGGTTCCTTCACGCGAACCCTTTCCGAATCAGTGGGACGCAGTTTCCTTTCTTCCTCTTGCTGATCGGGACAGGTTTGAGACGGCTTCCTCCCAGGAAAAAGTCCAGGGCGACGCATAAATGTGTCGTAACAGTCGGGCAACGTCAAGCTGTCCTCAGCGTCCAGGCATCTGCACGCGTGTGTGTGTGTTATGTGCAGTGTTTTTACACAGAGAGGGAAGGTCAATTTCACCAGAAAATGAGCCTGTGATAACATGTAGTATCTGCTTCCCGTTTAGGCTGCCAACCAGGGAAACGAATGACCTTACAGCACGGAGACTGTGTTAGCTTACACTGAGAGCAGCAACCCCTGAACTGCAGGCCTCTACAGGCAACAGAATGAAAACACAGGAGGCACATTAGCGTGCATAGGCTTTAGTGAATCCACGCAAGTAAATTAGAATCTGTGAAATCTGATGATAGGACAAATCTAAAGTCAATATCTCAAACCCTTCTGGCTCTTCTCCAGTCTGTTAGCACTGGTGCACAGATCAGGCCTCAGCGACACTACTCTGGAAATTTCTTTAAACTATTTTAGTTCTTCCATTTAAAAAAATGCATCTAAGCTAGGTCTACCACCGTAGCAGATTTTGCTGGATGATCATTTGCCCCAAAAGTTATTGCGACAACCTATAATATTGTTGTTTTGAGACCATTTTCAAGTAATATAATGGTAATATCATTTCAATCTGTAGAGACTCAGACAGACGAAGGGTAACCATTAGAAAAGTTTAATGACAATATGATTTAAATCTTTGGCGCCTGGGCCCCGGCTAAGGACATTGATCATCGCAAACTTTGCGATGGGCTTGGATGAGCATTCCGTATGCTGAGAGGAACGTCATCCCCCCGGGACCCGGCACTGGTGGTGGAGGCGATGAAGGATGTGGCCTGATGCTGAGCGAGTGGAGGTGAAGGGGTGGAGGTGGGTTGAGCTCTGCTGGAAAGCGCACGACGCCATGGATGGCGGTCCTTATCAGCTGGGGCTTGGACGGTTATTGGACGTGACGAGTCTTGGACCGGCGTTGAGCAATCAACGGTGATGAGCCAGAAGCTCCGGCTGGGTGATGCAGGTGGGGCTAAAAGAGTCTTCCAGCTTGAATTTACGCCTAGGCTTCATAATGACGTGAGAACACATTGTGAGATATGAATGAACTTTGAATTCTAATGAACATTTAACACTGGAGCTGGAAGACATTTTAAATGTCCAAAATAAATAAACAAAACAACAGAATAAAATAATAAAATGAATTCTTAATCAAACAAAACTGTCTTTAAAAAAACCCGGCTGATTGAGGCCAAAGCATCAGACTGAAGAGTTTTGTCATCCAGTTTTTGGTTGAAAGAGAGAGAATCATGATTTAATTGATTTATTGCTCATTGCCTAATCTAAAACCAGTGTTTCACACTGCCTTACACATTTTAGTCTCTCTGTTCCAGAACATCTAATTTCAAATGACTGCATGACCTCCTCTGCAAGTCGTCAAGTGCTGCACAAGCTTTTTAATCCCCCCACTTATTCAAGTCAGGTGTGTGACAGAAGGGAAACGCCTCCAACATGCAGAGCAGTGCTGTCTAAGTGCGTGAATACCGATTAAAACCATGCTGATATAACCTAAACATTAATGTTTTGTTACATTTTTCTATAAAGTCAGAGGTTAAATTTGGGGGCGTGTCCAAATTCAGGGGTTGCATTCTTCGAAGGCCGCATTCGAAGTGCGAAGTGACCAAGGCTGTCCAATTTCGAAGGCTCCTAAAAATACGACACGCAATTATTTCCTCCCTTTTCCAGTCTTGAAGGATTTGTCTGGTGTTTCTTCCGCAGCCCACCGTATCCCAAGATTCATTGCGGGACGAATAGGAAGACTTTGTTCTTGTAGCAACGGCGAATGAAGCGTGAGAGGATGTTCAAATCTGTGCGGTATTTATTTGTTTTGGTTAGGCTGTTAGCATTAGCATAGACATGTCTTATGTCTATGATAGTGCAAAAAAAAAAAAAGGTTTTCAACCCTTTAAAGCATGATAGCATAAACAGTTAGCGGAAAATTCCAATATTTCTTTAAAATTAAGTACTGGATTTATTTCGTACAAAAGAAACCATTTTTGACTCATTGACTTGTTTTCTAAATTTGTTTTTAGCATAATTAATACATCAGACTTTTGCATTCACTTGACAGTTATAACTAAAAACATATACCTTTTTATGCACTATAAAAATAACTATGACATTCAAAAAGCATTCACTGCTTTTACTAATTTAAGAAGTGTGTTACATATTTATGCAACATGTTTACTGGATGCAGCAGATTTCTTTTTAAGGAAAGTACTTTGTTAGAGAAATAATTGTATCAAAAATGATACATTTGGCAATTAAAGTGTTAATTATTTTCATATTGCATTTAAAACGGATAAATAAGGAATGAAAATTTAAGCTGCATTTTTAAAGCAACATTAATGACGAGTGTTTCAGCTGCTCTCTACACAATTCACCCCTAAACCGAAAGCTGTTTGAAGATATACAGGTTACACGACAAATTGTTTGCTGCAGCACCCAATAAAGTCTCTCTTTCACTTTTAGTATTTTAATGAAGGGTGAAAAACTCTTAGACTTTTCTTTTTTGGCATATTTTAATAGTTAATCAAGTTAAATCCAGGGATGTAATAAAGCGCTCTTATAGAGGCTGCCATAAGATTAGTTAATCTTTGGCTCTTTGCATTATTTATTTCACTCATAAGTACTTGGCCTTAACATTCTTATAGTTCCTCTCTGCAACTCTGAGTGCTCCAGGAAGAACCCAGCCTTTTCCTCTTCAACTCAGCGCCGCGTCCTGGAAGCCATCTAGCAACCAGAGGAAGCTTGGTGTGGAGGACATGATGATTGCTTTACTAATAAGCTGTGAAAAGTAGTTTCCTTTGCTTAAAGAAAGCAAAAATGATCCACCGGTGCTGCCTTTCTGCAAAAAATGTTGCGATTACAAGTGTTGAAGTGTGGCCCTGCACAGACTTCTTTCATATGACGATCTGACTTGATTAAAACACCACTTATTAAATCAAAAACGTTGCAACTCCAATGCCTTCTGTGAAGACCTGGGGCAAAAGGTTGAAAGTGTTGTTGCAGTGCAAAGCACAGGGGAGAGATGATTTTTGAGCTGGGAATGTGGACAGTTCCAAATAGGCCTTTGGAGAAAAAGGGAGAAAACCACAATAAACATGCCGTAACTAAGACGGAGCGTCACCTTTGCGTCGGGATTTACAGCCTGATGGCTTCCTGCCTCACCCTCCCTTACTCCCTTTGCTGGGGAGAACACCGGGGAGCTGCCGAGTGCCAAAGTGTTAAAACAACCTCCTTTCTGCTGGAGGGGGATTTGGACTTCTACCCGCTGCCTCGACCTGGATGTGTTTGGAAGTTTTGAGACAGGTTTCAATCCCAGAATGAAATCTAAGATGCCTTGATTCTAGCTGAAGGAAGTAAAACAGTGTCATTATCCACAATGCCTCTCGACATGGACTGAAACCTCTCAGTGAAGAGGAATTAATTACTCCAAAAAGTAAAAGTACAAACAATGACATGACAGGGAGAAAGACCTTCATTTTGGATACATGTTCTGTGGTCTGATGAAACTAAGGTGGAAATTTTGGGCAAGTTACATTTGAAGGAGAAAGAAGGACACTTGTAAACCTGGGAAGACCATTCCGTCTGTGAACTGTGGGTTTAGTAGCATCAGGTTGTGGGGCTGTTTTGCTGCAGGAGGGACTGGTACACTTCATACTATGAGGAAAGAGCATCACGTGGAAATACTGAAGCAACATCTGAAGACGTCAGCCAAGAAGATACAGCTCTTGAGTTAGTAGCAACCGGTGTTTTTTCAGACCTAAAAAGTTAGCAAAAATATAGCAACTTTGTTTAGCTTCATATCCCTGGAATTTTTTGGCCAATTTTGGACATGTTTAAAATTCTTGGCTTTATCTTATTGAGTCTTCCAAAAAGAATGGCTGGCTCTCCCAAATGGACAGTGAGTGACTTAAGGTCAACAAAGTTAATATTTTGGCATCACCATCACAATGTCCTGGTCTCAATCCTATATTTGTGGGCAGCTCTGAAAAGATATGTACAAGTGAGGCGACGTACAAACCTGACACAGTTCCACTGGTTCAGTCACAAGGGATGTACCAGAACTCCAAACTATGGAGAAAAACGTATTAAAGGAAACCCAGAAATGATTGGCGCTAGTCATAAAGTCCAAAGGCAATTGTATCAACTACAGAGGAAATGAATGTAAGCTTTTTTATTTTGAAGATATTGATGATTAAATCACTAACATATTCCTACTCTCATTTATTAAACAAAGAGAAGAGAGAAATACCCTTTTGAGATCAGTTCTAGCAGAAACACTGGACAATTACTGTTTTATTAATGCATGGGTGAATGATGTGGACACACACAAAGTTTGGACAAATTGCCTGTATTGGATAAAAGGTTCCTTTCAGCACACTTAGGGAACAACAGAATGTGCCTGCCAACAATCCCTTTTCATAGACTCTCGCTTACACACTTGATTAAACTTTAGGGGAGGAAGGAAACCTGGTTCCACACCTTTAAAATGAAAGCATTTCAGTTCTCGAGAGAAAAGGCACAAGTCATCAAACAAAAAGTGGAAACATATAAAAAATTACTAGTTTTTACTACTAAAATAGTATCAACGGCCTTTTTTACGTACCTTGAACTTTTTGGGCATTTTTAGACTTTTAGAAGAAGGCTCTTCTATGTGTTTTAGTCATGATTTTGGGTCACAATAAGAACTGGTGGTCTGGCTCTTCTCAGTCTCTGAAGGAAGTGGCACTGATGAGCTTTTCTGGCCAGGAAATGCTGGGTGGCATTTCTCCATAAGTCAACAACAATCTCTTTCATCTTCGCCACATTGAGAGAGTGATTGTGGTCTCTGCACCGCACCTGTAGTTTGACTCGTTGACTTGCATCAGATTTTGTCAGAGGTTGCTGTTGTATGTTGGTGTGCAAGTAAAAGTAGGGTGCTCAGAAGGCATCTTTGAGGTACCTCCGTGTTCAGAATGCCTCGGTCTTCTTGACCGTGGTCTCCTGGCCAAGAAGTCGAGCAGCGAGTTGCACAGAGAGGTTTTCATTCCTTAACTGTCCAGTTTAGTGTTAAAAGTTGAACTAACGTCCAAGAAATACATCCTCAAATAGGAGTGTTTAGTGTCAAGGCGAGTGACGGCTGAATGGAGGGCAGTTGAAATCCCATCTTGACTAGACCTACGGTATTCATTTATTTATTTATTTATTTTCTCCCCACCAGGGGGTCTTTTTGTGGGCTCTAGTGTCTCTTATATGACAGTAGGCTGACAGGAAAGGAGGAGAGAGAGGGGGGGAAGACATGCGGCAAATGTCGCCGGGTCCGGAAATCGAACCCGCGACGGCCGCATCGAGGACTCAAGGCCTCCAAATGTGGGTCGTGCTATCCCCTACGCCACCACAGCACACCTCTTGCCTGGTATGCAAACTGGTATGGGTCTGTCGAACAAGGGAGGGCAGATTTGATGTACTGGATGACTGGACAAAGCACTTCATGATAATGGGGGTCAATGCCACAAGGTGGTAGTCGTCAAAGCAAGATGGAGAGGCCTTCTTTACTGGTACCCTTGAACCACTTGAGCACGAAAGCCTGACTAAGAGAGATGTTAAAGACATCTATGAGCACATCCCGGAGTTCCTTTGCACAATCCTTAGGCACACAATCAGTGATGTTGCCAGGTCTTGCAGTCTTGTGAGGGATAGACCTTTGAAAATCTAGCTGGAGACAGGGACAAAACCTCGTTATCTGGGAAAGATGGCAAGAAAGAAGAAGTTAGCAGAGAGATTTCACAGTTGATGGGAGTTGTGATGTAACTGTGATGGGAGTTCATGATAGGTTTTCAGCCTCCTGAGTCAACCTTTATAGAGATGATTGCAACTAGAAGTCTTTTGGGGGTATGTCTCTAACATTTTTGCCAGAGAGCAACCTTTTCATCTTTTGTCTTTCAAGCGTCAAGATTGGATAGTGAGCGTTTGATAATGCCAGTTTTCATGTCATGCCAGGGATGATCCCTACCCAGTGTTATGTGTTTTACAGACTCTTAAAAAGTCCTCGGAGTGCATTGTTTCTAACTTCTCAAGCTTGTCTTCTACAGTGACCATTGGCCTCTTGGCTGCTGCTCTGATTAATAGTCTGCTTGCCCAGACAGCTCACTAATGTTCTTTGACAAACTGAGCAGCTATATTAAAAACACGACTAAGTTATACATAGCTTGACTCTGTTTCTGAATCAAGTCATTTCTTACAGATTCCAGTTGCTTGGACTTTATTTAGTGGTGTCGAGAGAATGGCCCAGTGAGAATTAAGACCTTAATCTGAGAATCTTTGTCAGAATTTGAAAAAGATGTTCTTCAGCTATTCTGTTGGGTTGTTTTAGGTTTCAATTTCTAGATATGTAGAGCTGGTAGAGACAGTTTTTTGCACATACATTAAAATCACAATACAAATACATCCAAGTTTGTAGTTTGACTTAAAAAAGTAACATTTTCAAGATACTGTAAATCCTTAACTTTGAGTCTCTTTCTGCCGTAGCATTGCAGCTATAATGTATTACTGTATTGTATCAAAATAAGACCAAAGTGTGGTAGAAGATGGCTGACATGCAGCAAAGATCTCAGGGGAACTTGTTGCATCCTTTCCAGCAAACTGGACAAGGAGCATACGCCCACTACCATCTCCCAGCCCTTAAACAAGAGAATAAATTGGCTGATATGCTGGCCACTATGCATTATTATTCATAAAAGAAGGCGTGTTATCTTTGGCAGCGTCTATCAGTGGCTGCTTAGAGAGGAAAGTGAATAACTCCAGTCATTACAGATTGCACAATTACAAGCTCCAGCCTCTAGAAATCGTCAGAGCTTTTGTTTCTGCAAGTAGAACAAGTCATAATTCAGAGCAGATTGAGTCACAGACAATGTAGACAATGGGATATTTTTATTAAATTTTTTTTGACAGAACCTATCATGTATAAAGTATAATCGTCAGAGCCAACAAGATTTATTAGCCTGGTCAACTGGTGGAGTGATCGAAGAGCTACTTTAAAGCCTGGTAATGAAAACTCCCGTTCCTGTCAGAAATCCCTCTAACAACTTAACCCACACCGATGATTGCAAAGCTAATCTTTTGCTAATTGCCCCGCGCATGGGCTGATGTCACTTTGCATTATCTAATGACATCCATGGGGCTGAGAAAGAGCCCAGAGAGCTACCTCAGCCAATCCTGACTTGGGTGGCTGTTTATGTTCAGCCAGTGCATTCCCTGTTCTCCAGGCAACCAAACTGTTTACAAGCAGTTGCTCACACAAAAGCTCAGGGCGGGCTGATTGCTCAACTAATTGATCCCCATCAGAGATCACAGAGCAGCGCTCATAAAGAAAGGAAACTCCAGCCCCTCCGCCCCCTCCACCACCATGACATTAGCCCCCTCTGCACGGTGGGACTCAGCCTGCAAAGTCTACGACGAGACTAATTCGCACACAGTGGGGAGGCTGTTTGCAGACAGACCAGAGGCAAACTTTCATGACTGAGAGGCAAGGCACACATTTTATATCTAATAATCAACATGTGAGCAGCGTGCAATTAGACTAGGAGGGTTGCCGGCTTGAAGACGTCTTTATTAGACCTCACAGCAGGACAATTGTACTAACATCAACTCGTAAATGGCAATTGTAGCAAACGTTTGACTGTTCTACCACAAGAAGGTCCTGGAAAGTCTGAAGTCAGAGGTTGTTTTTGGAGCCTTTGTCTAAAGAAAATAGTGATGACATCACCATGACACTTTACACCCGGATTGTTTACCTGTGAAATGTCTCTTCTTAATTGATCTAAGGGTAAAAAAAAAAAAAGCCTCTTCTTTTAGGTAAGGTGCTGTTAATACAGTTGTGGTCAAAAGTGTACATACACTTGTAAAAAATCATAATGTTATGGCTGTCTTGAGTTTCCAATAAGTTCTACAACTCTTATTTTTCTGTGATAGAGTGATCGGAACACATACATGTTTGTCACAAAAAACAGTCATAAAGTTTGGTTCTTTCATAAATTTATTATGGGTCTGCTGAAAATGTCACCAAATCTGCTGGGTCAAAAATATACATACAGCAACATTAGTATTTGGTTACATGTCCCTTGGCCATTTTCACGGCAACTAGGCGCTTTTGGTAGCCATCCACAAGGTCCTGGCAAGCTTCAGGTCGAATGTTTGATCACTCTTCTTGACAGAATTGGTGCAGTTCAGCTAAATGTGATGGTTTTCTTGCATGAACCTGTTTCTTTAGCACTGTCCACATGTTCTCAATGGGGTTTAAGTCAGGACTTTGGGAAGGCCATTCTAAAACCTTAATTCTAGCCTAGTTTAGCCATTCCTTTACCACTTTTGATGTGTGTTTTGGGTCATTGTCTTGTTGGAACACCCAACTGCGCTCAAGACCCAACCTTCGGGCTGATGGTTTTAAGTTTTCCTGCAGAATTTGGAGGTAATCCTCCTTCTTCATTATCCCATTTACTTTCTGCAAAGAACCAGTTCCACTGGCAGCAAAACATCCCCAGAGCATAATACTACCACCACCATGCTTGACAGTAGGCATGGTGTTCCTGGGATTAAAGGCCTCACCTTTTCTCCTCCAAACATATTGCTGGGTGTTGTGGCCAAACAGCTCAATTTTTGTTTCGTCTGACCAGAGAACTTTCCTCCAGAAGGTTTTATCTTTGTCCATGTGATCAGCAGCAAACTTCAGCCGAGTCTTAAGGTGCCTTTTCTGGAGCAAGGGCTTCTTTCTTGCACGGCAGCCTCTCAGTCCATGGCGATGTAAAACACGCTTGACTGTGGAGACTGACACCTGTGTTCCATCAGCTTCCAAATCCTTGCAGACCTGCTTCTTGGTGATTCTTGGTTGACTCTTGACCATCCTGACCAATCTCCTCTCGGCAGCATGTGATAGCTTGCGTTTTCTTCCTGATCATGGCAGTGACACAACTGTTCCATGCACTTTATACTTGCGTATAATTGTCTGCACAGTTGCTCTTGGGACCTGTAGCTGCTTTGAAATGGCTCCAAGTGACTTCCCTGACTTGTTCAAGTCAATAATTCGCTTTTTCAGATCCACACTGAGTTCCTTTGACTTTCCCATTGTAGCTTTTGTAGCTGAGTCTAATCACTGGGTCAAATGAGCCCTATTTAAATGGGCTCATGAGAAGTCAACAGCTGTAGTCAATCAGAATCACTTAGAAGAAGTGAAGAGGCCATGACATGAAGCTAATTTGATTGACATAACTCGCTACATCACCAAAATTGACATATTTTGTTGCTGTATGTATATTTTTGACCCAGCAGATTTGGTGACATTTTCAGCAGACCCGTAATAAATTTATGAAAGAACCAAACTTTATGACTGTTTTTTGTGACAAACATGTATGTGTTCCGATCACTCTATCACAGAAAAATAAGAGTTGTAGAACTTATTGGAAACTCAAGACAGCCATAACATTATGATTTTTTACAAGTGTATGTACACTTTTGACCACAACTGTATCAAATGATCAGCATGATGCAAACCAGGTTCAGGGTTACTTTCTGGATTTTTGCACCACAAATGGCTAAGTCTTATAGAATCAGTTTATACCAGAGGTATAATAATACATCCAGCTCATAAAAAGTGCCAATATACAGTATCGCACTCAATGATTTTAGTAATATTTTCAATTATATATCGGATATATATATGAAAATATGTGGATTTTAATTAAATAAAATAATAATAGCTACTGCAGTGTACACAGAGCATCACAAAAACAAAGAACGGCTCAGTGAGGCTCCAGTCCTATCGTTCTTAGTAAAGAGCCGTTAAGAAGAATCGGATCGTTTGTGAATGCCTCCTCACTATATAGGAGAGTTTTGGTCACAGCGTTGTTCTCAATGTGCAACACCTCAGTCAACACCTCCGCACAATAATTCAATGCAGTAAGTGTCAACTTTTTTTCATATTAAACACAATTTTTCATTTATATCATCCCCTATGAAAATGTAGATACCTGCTTTAAATCAAAGCTTCCCAAAAAGCTGTCAACATTTCTAATTCCAGTATGTTCTAGTAGAGAGGTCAAACCATTAAAACAGAGCAATTTTGCTGTGCTCCATTTAATCTTTCTGGTATCTACTAAAAGTCCTGCTCCCTCTTACTTTGGAGTGCGATTTAGAAAGTTGCAGTCAAAAATTAACTAGAATTTTTCTGGTGTCACTTAGACTGTCATAAGAGGCAAAAAAAAGTACATTTCATTTTTCAACGTGATATTTTCAGTGTTATTCATTCATTTATAAATTTACCTAAATATTTAGCTAGCTTAGTATTAACTTGTGAAATGCCTCTTCTTAGTTAGCTAGCTAAATGTTTAGCTAGCTAACCAAATATTTACTTTGAAACTGTAATTTATAAATGAATAACCTGGCAAAAAATTTTACTTCGAAAAATTAATCCTCATTATTTTCTCTTATTTCAATGCTTCTCTAATGGCACCCCATATCTCAGTCTGAATGAAACACTGACATATCTCAATAGTCCTATTAAACAGCTTCTTAAACCACTGACTTCTTAAACACGTTGCTGATACTTGATTGTTTTCATATTGGCTCCTTCAGAGCCAATACATAAACAATCTCTCTGACACCAAACATGTGGAAAAATGTATGTGATAACTTAAGAGAACAGCCAGTCAAACACGCTTCCTGGGGGAATTAAAATAGACATTCCTGCTTCTAGTTTTGCTAGAAATTTGTTCTCCTGACATGCATTTACAACACAGCACTAAATTATTAAGAATGCTCCTTTAATCCCAAGGCCCACACAGACTGAAGCTGCAGATTACTGTGATTATTGATGTTGCCTTAGGCTCCTCCAGAAATATTAAGGAGGTACTTCCTCATAATACCACATCACAGGAGGAAAGCATAAACTCTCTGCCTCGCTGGAATCTTTATTTCCAGCTAAGAGAGTCTTATCATACAACTTTGGTGACAAAACAATGAGAAAGAGTCCTCAAACACTGAAGTCACCATGTAAACCTGTTAGTCAGACTTTAGAAGGCATTCACTATATGTGTGGTTTGGGTTTGCATGAGGCTAAGGTGTTGACAAGCTGCTCCATATGTAGGAAGGGGTGGGTGATATGCACTTAAAGTTTTATCTACTGCTGAGAAAATGATTAAAAATGAGGATAAGTTCTATTTATTACGTCTTTTTGTAGGTCACTGCATGACCGCGACTGTGGGTCAAAGCAATAATAGCCCCACAAACACAAACAGTGCTTTTGAAAAACGTTCTCATTTGTAATCTGCTTCTTTACGACACCGATGTCTCAATGTCAATGTCAAATGTATTTATAAAGCCCTTTCAAAAACAGGCTAAGACTGCACCAAAGTGCTGTACAACACAATAACGCAATGGAATAAAATGATGCAAAGAGAAAAAAAAAATAATGGTGATAATAATAAAAAGAAGTAAATAAAGCAGAAAATAAAACATCAAAACAGAAGAAGCTTGATGTGTATCACTAAACTTCGCACGGCAACTGTGTTTTCACATTTATCCGTATTCATTGATGCTTTCGTTGAACAAACAGCAGAGAAAATAATGAGACTATCAATCCTGACAATAGTGTCGGGGAGTTGTAAACATTGTTAATTAGAATGTGTTGTGACAACGATAAATCTACATTTCTATCATGATGAGAAATTTATCACAATAAATGATAAATACAGCCATACTACACAATACTGTTTGTAAATAATTTTCATATATAATATAGCAAACATGCACTGGTTCTACTACGAAAAACAGTCACAAGAAAAGATTAACCAATTGTATGACCAAAGTCATAAATATACTTGACGATGATTGACGTCCACTTTATGCATCGTAAAATGGCTCCTTATTCACAATAGACTTTGTTTGAAACTAGACAAATGAAAGTATTTACAAGTTGGCGCATTCCATCATATTTCTATTAGCTGGGTTCTTGTAGAATAGAAGGACTGACAGGATCTTCCTCGAGTGTTCAACAAGTATGGCTGTTTGTCAGCCATTTTGGATTCAGAGGAAACGTCCCTGAGGTTTCAATGACCAGACATTTAGAAGAAACTAAGTCTTTCTTCTAAATACCGCTTATATGAAGACTAATATGAAACAGGACGAGAAAGTGACATACTCTGTCACGACGCCGCAGGATACTGCAAACTCCGCCATATTGATCTCAAAATAAACTAGCTTTTGATAGAGATCGGCTCAATAGTCACACAGTTTAAAGACGGGGGAGGACTTTATGTTCAGCAACATCTCACTGACTTCCTCGCCAGGAATTCCAGCTTACGAAAATCCCCAGCACAGTTATTGTTACCACCACACTTTATGGCCAGACTAAAGAGAAACACGGAGCGTGCGTCGGCTCGATGTTTTCATACTTTACATATTTATGTGACGCTGCAGTTGGAGGGCAGGAGGCCCTCGCACAAATGCTATCTGTTATGTGAGAGATAGAAATCTCTCTGTTCAGCTACAGTTGCTTTTCCTTCGCTGTTTACATTTTCTTCTGGAGTCATCAAAAGCAGTCCGCAAACCTGTAAAGTGAGTCATCATCATCTGGAGAACTTGTTGCCCGGACCCCTTTTGTTGCCTTTGTCCTCGTGAAAATCACAGCTGCCGCAGTGATGTACTATTGAAATGTTTACTGTGGGGGATTCGCACGTCAGGCGGCAGCCGATGCTTTGGCCGCTCAGGGGCGAAGAATAAAGATAGAAAAAAATGCACTGCTTTGCAACAGTACTGCCTGTTTTTGTGAAAGCCATAACAATTAGTGACTGTAATTTGAGAGGCACGACAAAACAAGAACGCACCTTTAGAGTAATTTAGCATTCTTGCGTAATTTGCAGGCAGAGTTTAAGATGCGGGTTAATAGTGAAATACAACAAAGGAAAATGAAGACAACTATTAATAATGCTGCGAGTTTATCAGCTGATGATTATTATATCCTGCTTTGATTCCCAAGCAGGGAGTTTCTGCGCCAAACAGCAATCTCCTGGGTGGGCCATTATGGCAGAGAGTCTGTAAAAATGGTTAGCATATGTGCAAAAATATTCACACCCTTTGAACCTTTTCACATTTTGGCCGGTTACCGAAAAACATAGCAGGGAATAATTGGAGAAAAGCCTTTTTTTTTTCTACTAGAAAAAAAAAGATAACATTAGAGGTGCCTCTACTTTCAGTGAGGTAAATCACTGTAAAAGCAGCTTTCATTGCAGTTAGAGCTGTAAGTCCTTTGGAGTTTAACTGTGACAGGTTTCCATAGCGACTGAAATTGTTACCTAACCCTATTTGGAAAGTAGCACAGTCTCAGTCAGATTGGACAGAGAGGGAGTTTGACAAAAGTGCGACTGGATTTAAATCTGGACTTTGAATAGGACATTGCAACACAATAATGTACTTTTAGCAATGGCAGCAGAGGATGTACTCTTTTATTTATACAGCTTTTATTTTGATTTCCCTGTACAAAAGCTAAACTCCTAAACTGTAGTTTGTGAAAAATGTGATAAAATAAGAACTTCTTCATATTTTTCTGAAGGTGTTGGATTTAATTGCACTACTTGCTGCTGTTACACACAGAACTGCATCAAGCATGTTTGTGAAATGACAAGTCTTTAAGTCAGTTTGGCATTTTTTTGTATTTTTCATCACAGGCGCCAAAGAAAATCTCCACTTACAAACTCACCTTGTTTGAAGCTGAATCATACTGACTAAATATTGCCAAAGCAAAGAGAAATTCTTTTGGTACGACTAAAATAATAATAAAAAAAATAATAATTAGAGGGTTATTGTCCTAACCTTTATTCATAAGTGTGTGAGACGTGGCCTTGCAGACAGCTCGGGGGGTAGAAGAGAAGGCCATTCAGAAAAAAAGGTTAAGAGCCACTGATATAAATTTGTACAGAAACTCAAAATTAATATATTTTTTTTTAATGAGGAATACAGTTTTATATTTTCATTTAGATTTTTATGGTTGTTCAAGAACAAAATGTTAAGCCAAGCTTGTAAAGAAGGGTGTGACTTTATAGCTACACAAGCTAAGCTTATGTTTTCATGATAAATTCTTGGACGTTAGAGCACTTTGGGAATCCTGGGATGTCTGATTACGGAAAGTGATTTTAGATTACTGACTTTAGGTAGATTTTACGTTTGACGACAGGATTTATAGTTATGCTTTGAAGTGGCCGGTTATTGAACGACAGATTGAGGGAAAAGTTACCCTATCGTGGAAATCTGGGTTGTTGAACCTCGCAAGAGTCTTTATTCCTCTGAGGCATTTTAAGCTAGAAACACAAACAAAATGTATTTTATGTATGCATTAGTTTTTGCAGCTGTAATGGCACCTATGGAGGAAGTCTTTGCTTTGAACATCCAGAGACTGAAGCTTTTGCCAATTTGTTTTAAATTAGTTCAAGCTTGTTCAAGATGGGTGAAGAACCTTGCTAATTCTTGCAAATAATTTGCAATTAGATGTACATTTTGACTTTGTCTGGGTCACATAACGCGAATATTTAATCTAACTTGTGTCAGCCACAGCCAGAGACAGTCTGAAGTCTTTTACTGCCTTCAAATGGTTTTATTCTTTGCTATTTTTATCTCCATCATTTAACCCTGACCTGGCATCATAAAAACCATCCCTTGTTCTACACTTCACTTCGTACAGAGGTTCTGGACTCTCTGCTATTGATAAACAATTATTTCCTGGAGGGGTGGTATAGAGAAATTTAAATGTGGCTAAACTCATGGAATATATAAATAAGAAACACACGAGACTCTGAACTCCTTCTGCTCATAGCCGAACGGGAAGAGATTTTAACCTGGACTTTGTTGAAGTTTTAAATTTTACCCAGTTGCTAAAGTTTACCCAAGACATGGGTAATTAGCTTACCGGAAGTTGACTACGGTGTAAACAATCATCCTCTACTGGAGAGAGAGAGAAGTGCCAAGTTCAACGACGCGGCTGTTAGCATTAACTCAATTGTTGGAGGCGTGGTCAACATGGGTTGAATGGCTTCCTTCACTTCCTCTGCTGCCATTGCTAACACTACAGAAGAAGAACTATGCTTCCAAAAGTGCAGAAAATCCACATCATTGTTCACAATTTCTCCTTCTCTTCGCTGACTGGCCCGGTCGAAACTTTATGAGAGAGAATCCAAGTCAATGGAAGGAACTGCGCACTGAAGGCAGATGAGAATTGGGCGGAATTGCGTTGGACAGCAGCAGCCAGGCTAGACCACGTTCGTTTATCTCAGTAAAGTTATAATGAAAAAAATAACAGTTATGAGTTGTGACTCAAATGCTGTGACTATATTTGAACTGTATATAAGCTGTAAAATCATAGCAATATATACAAAATCTGTGCTTCAACAAGGTGCTAAAGAAACCTCTGAATAGCAAGTGCAAAGGCACTTGATGGTTTTTGATCAACTCTCATAACACAGTAACACCCACATACAGTGTTATGCAAGCACTTTAACAGTGTTGTAGTTTGTTCAGAGTGCTCTCCCAGTGAATGCAGTTTCTGCATGTGTTCCTCCGTTTGTCCTGATCACTAAAACCAACTAAAATATGTCACTCCTATCTCACCGAGACGAGACACGAACCCTGTTTGATTTGACAAACGTCATTGGATCCCTATATGAGTGACTGAATGCGAAAAGATGCTGTTAGGGAGTAAATGGATAAAAACCAACCAGGCTGCTATTGAGTCCTTCTCATTCTCTGGAAGAAGTGTTGTTTTCCTTTCAGATCACTACTAATTCCTTCCAGATCACTACTAATTCAAGTCTCTTTTGAAGGCGCCTGAAAAAAACCCAATCTTCATCAGAGTTTATCACATCCAAAAGTTCCCAAACCGCCTCCTCTCGTACAGACCCAGTGAACACTCGAATCCAGCAGGCGGTGGGGTGACTGTGTCTCCCTGTACGATGCCTGATAAAATGGCACTTGAACATAAATAGATTGGCGCGGCGTAGCTCTAAGTAGGCTCTCGAAAGCAAATAGACCCACATCCAGAAAAGGCACCTTGTGCGTGTGTGGATGTCCAATCCCAGCACACAGCTGTTCCACAGCGACATTTTGCCACAGGCTCAAAAACACTCAACAAAACCTCATTTATATCATATATCATCATCCAAATGAAGTGTATGCTCCGTGCTAACAATGTACTCAAAGGGGTTTATTGTAATTCTTTGTGACAAGCCAATACAACGTAGAGCAGATGGCAAATTGTACACAATTTTCCAAATCCTTTAGAAATAAAAATCTGAAAAGTGTTGCATGGACATGTATTGGGCTCCTTTTATTCATAAACTCTTTAATAAAATCCAGTGTAACCAACTGGCTTCAGAAAAAGCACTTCATTAGCAACAAGAGTCGACCTCAGCCAAGGATTAAATTGAGACAAAATGATCAACAGTGGCTGAATTTCCACTAAAGAAATATGCGCAAAACTTTGTCGGTATTCCGCTAATGTTGAAAACCGCCCCGCAACTTTGCAATTATGGTGTTCCCATTAAATAAGAAACACAATTAAAATCATATGTGAATAAATTTGTTGTCGCGCCATGATCCTCCTTCCACTTTCTGTTTTCTTCTTTGTCATTTCCGCCAGTAGTAACATCCTTAATCATGTGACTAGTGGGATGCAAAAAAAGTATTTTAAAATTGCAAAGTATGCTACTTTTGATTACTTAGTAGGTGGTGAGAAAGTGCGGATTTGAAAGACAAGATTAATCTCTTAAGTTTTTCAACTTGTTAAAAACTCCACATCCATTATCAGTGCTAAGAGATAGGCTACTGGCATCTGCTGCAGGCAAATTATCTGCCTAAATCCTCTGAATGTTGAAGCATCGTTCCAGTAGATATCTCTTTGTTGAGACGTCCCTGCTGTGGATTCATTCAGCATTCCACTCACAAAAAGGACTAAAAGATCCCTGTTGCGTTTTTCCTCACACTTCCCTTAAGTGGAGATAACCTCTGGGAAAAGAAGCCAGCAAAACACTGAGAGGGGCTGTGGGGGGAGTTCTTCAAAGCTGGTAAAGAGCATGTTGGATCAGCTTTGGGGAGGGAAGTGAGAGAGATAAGCCCATGACAGCTGCCAAACACCTCTGTGGTCGGTGGGTGTGTTCGTGTGTGTTCGTGTGTGTTTGTGTGTGCGTGAGCGTGTGTGGGTGTGCGTGAGCGTGTGTGTGTGTGTGTGTGTGTGTGTGTGTGTGTGTGTGTGTGTCCGGCCCCCCAATGTAGAGGAAGGGTTTCTGAATCCCAACCACCTGCCAGCCCTGCTCTCCAATGGCAGGTGTTAGCCCATTTTTACGTGATTCACAGCGCTGATAAATCTGCAGCATATGTGACGTCCCTATCGCCCGCATCTCTTTGTAATGCCGGTAAGGCTGATGCACCGATGGAGAGATTACCGAAATGTGAGGTATTATGAGGGAGGGTGGAGGGATTCTCTTAAGAATGTTTTTGTGATGAAGTTAAATAAAAAATAAAAAATAGCCAACTTACACATAAAACTAAACTGAGACATATAAGGATTTCAGAAAACATCAAAATGCAGCTCTTCTTTACTTTGTAAATTGACACAGTGTGATGGCATCAAGTATAGCAGAAGTCTAATGCGAGGGTGAGCACAACAATAGTTGCGTTTCCCAAAACGAATTGAAATTCCAAAAATAAATTTGCTTAATTAGAACACATCAATTTTGAAAAAAACTCACTTTCCGATTAAGAATTTTAGGCGCTAGGATGACGTGGTTCATCGAAATAGATGCATTTCACAAAACTGCAACTTTTTTCTGCTTCTCATGAGTCACATGATCAACAGGCGGGTGTTACTACTGGCGGAAACTACTAAGAACACGACAGGAAGTAGCAGGAGGATGTTTTGTTTTTGTTTTTTTTTAGAACAGTGTGCAGCTGGTTTCACCTGAGCTCTCCCAGCATCACAGAGTTTCTAAAAAGCAATATCGCTAACATTGATACCTGGGTGTGTTCTGCTAACATTTGCTATTTGGCTAGTTTTGAATTTTTCTTTGAAAACATTTTAGACGAATTTTGGCCAGTTTTTGTTCCCAAAAAACAGTCAGGTGTGAATATTCTGAGATTTTTTTGTGGGCGCATTAGGAATCTTTAACAAATTTCTCAGTATCACTAATATTGCTACCGTGAAGGTAATTTTTTTTTTTTTGTACAAAATCAATTGAGTGTAGAGATTTTATGAAGCAATTGTGTGTTATTCCACATACAGACATGCTGAGGTGATAACATTTGGGGAATTTTAGGATTAACTTTGAATTTTCAATGATTTTGGTAGGTTTTAGCTTGGGTGGCCAAATCACTGCTGACAGTGACTAGTGGGATGCAAAAAAAAAAAGATTTTTTTGCATCCCACTAGGGCAGGGGTGCCCAAAGTGGGTCCTGGAGGGCCGGCTTCCTGCATGTTTTAGTTCTCTCCCTGGTTTAATGCACTTGGATCAAATGATGGCTCGTTAGAAGGCCTATGAAGAACATTGACATGCTGAAAAGGTTGTTACTACCAGGGAGAGAACTAAAACGTGCGGGATGCCGACCCTACAGGACCAACTTGGGCACCACTGATCTAGAATATGACATCTGTAGTTCATAGACATTTAGAACAATCCACAGTTTTTACGCCACATTGTGTCAGAGGGATGTCATGTTTGCTTGCTTTTTTTTTTTTTTGGCTCACAACAGAGGATATTGAGTCTTTGTTCCACAGGGAATTGAGTTTTTTGCCTCTGTTTTTGCCCAGCGTGCCACTGCAACCTGCACGCCCGCCGCTGCCGCTTCAACATGGAGCTGTACAAGCTGTCCGGCCGCAGGAGTGGTGGCGTCTGCCTCAACTGTCGTCACAACACAGCGGGGCGCCACTGTCACTACTGCAAGGAGGGCTACTACAGGGACATGACCAAGTCCATCTCTCACCGCAGAGCCTGCAAAGGTAACAGATGCTTCGCATAACACTGCTGGAAGGAAGACACGAAGTTGAATGATAGGATCAGAAAAAGATACGGACACAAATTGTACAACAGATGGTCATCAGCGCAGGAATGGACGCCTGTTTCCAGACCATACGACCCAGAAAAGATGCATGTTGAGGCTGAATGTAAGATGATATTTTACCTTTATTTCTTTCACAAATCATTCATGATCAACACAATTTGACACAAAAAGCTTTAAAAAAAACAACCCTTTGATGTTAAAATGAAAACCAATTTCTACAAAATAATGACAATTAAATTAAATTATGTCAAGTAAAATAAGGGCTTGCATAAATATTAACCACCTTTAAAGGGAAAATGTTTTGTGAATTGAACGTTTTTGAGCTTCACATCATGTTAGAATGTTATTCCCTCAGCAAAACATTCCTGTGTTGCCTTGATTCTTTCATGAATGTTTGAGAAATCATTTAATTTCTACGGCAACTATTCAGCTGTGAAAAATGCTCCTCCTCGGAGCTGGAGTGAGTTTCCACAGAGGACCCCACGCCTCCTCCACTCTGCTCCTTCCGACTAGCTAGCACCAATTAGCAAGCACCCGATGGAACTCCTCATTATAGGATCTACTTCTCAGAGCAACGCTGGTAAAAACATTTGCTAAAGGCTGAATAGAGGAGCCATGTTGCCATGTTGAGCACCGTTTGAGATGCCCTGCAAGGGAATAGGAAAACCCTGAGCTGTACCAGTTAGAAGTGGACAAGGTGGATGTTCTGGGGTGGACCAGTAGCAGCACAGACCACCACCCAACAGAGAGTTTGTGGCAAGACTTGGAAAGAGCTGTTCACAGCTAATTGCTAAATTAAAAAATTTAGCGGAAATCTCTGGCATCTAGATGCGCGACCACGACTGCTGAATATTTATGCAATCATCTGTGTTAATTAAAAAAAAAAAAATTGTCATTATTTTGTTTAATTCAGTTTTCACATTGACATTACATGACTTTTTTAATCTTTTCCTTTTTTTTGTCAAATTATGTTGATCTTGATCGATTTGTAAAAGCAGTGAAAGGGTAAATGATCGAAGTTAGTGAATACGTTTTATATGGGCTAATATATATTTGTGGAAAATCTTAAGTTTGATGGGCAAGCTGATACTTTATTAAAAAAGAGGAAAAGAGAAAAAAGACGAAGAAACTGCTGACATAGTTCAGGTAATAATCGAATTCTTTTGGAAGAAGCGGCTAAGGCGAACTGACCCGTGCAATTCCAAAATTTACTACTTGAGGTCCTCCATGAACGCCTCACAAGACAAGCATAGCAAACAGGTAATCGGCATTCTCCTCTGTTCACTCGGCGGGTACACATACGCGTGTACAGGGAAAGAAAAGAAAAAAGACACACACACACTCACACACACGCACAGACGCACAGATGTGAGCGTACTCGCTAGGTTTGAGGCCAAGCTGGCAGGAATTAAAATGGGGGGAGACAAAAGCTGAGCTCCTTCTGTGTGGAAGGACCTCTGGGAGTGAAGACGGACCCTGTGCAAACACACTGCTGCCACTCTGGCTGGAATCTTACCGGTAAAATATCTTCGCAGTGCGCTAACTGCTTGTGCATGTATCTGTATAGCTGAAAACAAAGATAAAATACAGTTTTCTCATGGATTAGCGACCATAGCTAAAATCTGCTAATGCTTCAGACTCCCTCTAAAAACACTTATAGTTGTTTATTTCAAACAAAATATATACCTTAATATGCAGTATGATGCACAGTGGAAGCCATCTTGGCCCTACCGCATCAGCTAATAGCTACACTCTTTCTTATTATCGCACTTGGGAGTACAGCCAATCAGCATCAAGGAAAGAAATGGAACTTCTTGATTGGATGTTTTGCAAACGCCGGCAAATACCATGCCAATTAGCATCGCGGCTAGCTATGTTAGCTTCCCGTGCTGCATTTTCTTTTGAATATTTTAGATATGTGCGCCAAAAAAATGTGCAACTTGCCGGATTTTCCACAAAATAATTCAGTCACATTCTGAATTACTGAAATCACAGAAAGATTTGCGAACATTGAACCACGGATAGTCGGAGTGTGCAGCACCTTGCAGAGCTATTGGTCACCTTGGAACTTCTTTAAACTTCATCGTGTTGCAATAAACGTTCATGTATTTGTTTTAGCAATTTATGTTTATCGTGATCAACCAACGACTAAATGAATGAGAATCTGTGGCGAGACTTTAAGAGTTCGTTCCCAGACAATTTCCATTCAGACTGAGTTTCAGCTGTTTTACAAAGTAGACTGGGCAAAAATATTCATTGTACAAATGATTGAATCAGTTGGACTGAATGCAAATTCTTACCCCACTTTTCAAGTTTATTTTTATTTTTGTTGAAAAAAGATAGAGGTTGATTCAACTTACATAAGCTGCTTTATTAGATAAGTAATTGAATTAGCTTAATCAGATTTAATTAAGATTGTTGTTTAACTTCACAATGTAATTGATTTGGATAAACTTAATTTATTTACAAATGTGTTGAATGAGCTTATTTAAGTTGGTCTGTCATGTAAAATCTCCATGAAATAATTCAGGTTTGTGGTTGTGATGGAACAAATTGTAAAAAAAACAGAAAACTCACTGTTCCAAGCCAGCATACGCTGAAAAAAATGTTTCTTTGAACAGACTTAAAAAAAGATAATTTTATTAGTTTCACTCGAACTAGAATTAAAGCTCGAGTAAAACTAAAACACTTAGCCGTAAAAAGTTTGAGTCATTCTTTTAAGTCGGTTCAAAGAAACATGTTTTTAGTGCATATTCTTAGTTAACATAGTTAACCAGGGTTGATTTAAGGATAAGATGAACAAAGACAATGATGATAAACACATCCCTTAAGTTACCATAATGAAATACATCTTCAGTCTTATAGTGTACCACATAAAATTGAGCAACAGCTGCTTTATTCACATCCATGTTGTGCTGTCAAGCCGTGCTACCCGTCAAGCTGTGCTACCCATCAGGCTGTGCTAACTGTCAAGCTAAATTAGACTGTTGGTGTCTGTTCTCTGGCGCCCCTATCTTCTGTTGGGTAGAGCAGCAGCATTGATTTCCAGCTGCACGCCACAACAGTTGGCCTTTTTTTCTGCCCACTAAGCAGTCTTCATATCTTTTTACATCACTTAGAGTTCATAGGCGAACTTGGTCTTCAGTTGAGGTGTAGTTCTAGTGAACACAAGCCTGACAGATAGTCTGCACTTAGCGTAACACATGACAGCCCGACTTCCAGCCTAAACATTTCCCTAAGTTATCCTTGGGAGTGGTACCATTTGGAGGGGTTGGAGCTAAAAGCAGGTTAGCTTAACACAGGGTTCCCCCTTTTGCTTGATGATACAGCAATACCCATACATCTCTGAGGAATCTTTTCCCAAACAGTAACCCGAACACGTCTTACCCCCCAACCCCCCCCCCCCTCCCCCCACCCCCTGCCCGGACTCATTGCTCTGGGATCAAATCCAAACAGTCTGATTACTGCCTTTCTTCTCAGGTGACAAAAACGAGCCGTCGCGACATCAGTTTAAAAACCGCCATATTTATTGTTCGAATCAGCCGCCCGTCTCGCTCTGCTGTTGTTGGACAGGAGATAGAGTTTGACGCCAACGAAACCAGGAGGAAACCTGCTTTCCTTCCTCGCCCAACTACCTACTTCCCTCCTCAACACCTCACATCTCAGCAGTCTTAACCTTTGAGTCAAAAAAGAAAAGTGGATAGCGTTGAACGGCTCCATGCATTATTTCCCAGGTTAACAGCTTCACTCCTCATCAAGAGCAGTGTAAACATGGCTCTTGGAGAATCACATTGCTTACCTCCCACCACTTTAGTTCCCCCACCTTTATTTTTTTTTCCCAACGTTTTCCGTCCATAAATTTGGCAGTTAAGCCTCGAGTGAGTCCACAGAGACGGCCGTGGTCCACGGTTCGTTGCACTGCAGTCCCCAAAGCCCCCGGCAAGCATTCGGTTCTCAAGGCCGTCCGCCGGAGCTTCAAAATGAAGACGTTTGACGTTTTTTTTTAAAGCGTTTTGATAACCAAACAAAGAAAAGAATTGCCCAAAAAATGTAAAAGAAATTGTTTTGCATCAAGAATTTTGAAATACCTGGACAACTTCTAGTAAAACGTGTTTGGAAAAGGGGTCAACACGTAAAATAAACTATGTTTTTTGACATTTATAGGCTTTGTTAGTGTTGTGATACAGTAAGGGAGTCTAACAAAACTAAACTAAGCATGTGCTTCCAAATGGGGTCCAAATGTTGAAGAAGGTTTACCACTCTTTGTTTCTGGGCTCTAATTTTACTAATCCAACCAACAATTTATCCTTCTTTTTCCTCCAGACAACAGATCACCATTGCTGCTACTATCATTTTAAAACGTTTTGTTTGAAGGGAAAAATTTTATTATTTTTCCTACTTTATATCATCATCTTCCTAAAATAATGTCAAAAGTAATTTTGGGGGGAAAAACAAAATCACAAACTCTTCTTTTCCAATAGATGCTGAAGGGAAAAAGGCAAAAAACATTTTTTTGGGCAAAAATGTACTAAAAAAATTACAGCAATTTGGTCATGTGGGTGTTTAAAGTGCTTCTTAAATAAACTTGGTATATTATGGTAAAAGATGGCTGCACTCTAAAAATGTCCATTATGCATATATCCTGTCATAATTCAGGCTATATATATATATATGGATTATTATTGTTATATGACTATTTAATTAGAAGCTGTGAATAATGAAGAATGAGGATTTTATATACAAGGCGTCTTGATTAGGGTGACCATATTTTCATTTGGGAAAACCAGGACACCTTGGAGCGGGTGGGCGGGGGGAATCTTTGCAGCAGGCCCACGTAATCCTACAATAACATAATATTGCTTTGGCATGTTGTTGGCGTACTGACAGCCACGCTATCTATCTTCTGATTAAGAACAGGGCTGCCCGCACTGACACGGCTCAGGGATTACGTCACACGCAGCGCAGTGCCCTAGTGCCCGTAAATTTAATGGTCCAATGAAGGTAATTTAAAAAACAGGACATTTCCTCACTTTCTAAAAAAAAACCCGGGACGCCCGGGACAGGACGTGAAATACGGACTTTTGGTCACCCTAGTCTTGATTAGTATATAAAAAGACAAGTGACTGCTTGGAAACAGGGCACAGCTGAAGGGGAGACGAGGCAGGCGGGCTGAGGGAGAGGGAGAGATATGGCACGAGAAGAGCAAGGGAGGAGTAAACACAGTGGGGAACATAAATCTTAAAGAACTGGATACAGAGAATAAGCTAACACAGTAAAATCTAAACACAAGTAAATAAGCAGCTGAGTTTAGACTTATCTAAATATAAACACCAGTGACAGACACAGAAAACAAAGAAGAATTAAGTTTGAGGTGAAATAAGCAAGAAA
Source organism: Gambusia affinis (assembly GCF_019740435.1). NCBI lineage: Eukaryota > Metazoa > Chordata > Actinopteri > Cyprinodontiformes > Poeciliidae > Gambusia > Gambusia affinis. Next base: position 4,966,139 of record NC_057886.1, read on the forward strand.
GGGTTTAAAAACGCCAACATTTAATACACATAAACTTATCACACCCATTTAATGTATTTTGGTTTTTAGATTTTTCTTTTATAATAAACTAATAAAACATAGTTGATGATTATGAAAGAAAAATATAAATGGCTGTCACTTTTTTTCCAAAGGAAAATCTGAAAAGTGCGGCATCAATTTGTGTCCAGCCCCCTTTACTCTGTTACCCCAGAACAATTTATGTAATTTTCCTTTGGGATCGATAAGTTATTTTTTAATTTTAATTTGAACAAATCCCAGTATGCAGGTTGATGTCAGTGTAAATAGTCAAGTAGATCCATAATTGAACCTTTTGGGCCGCATGATAAGTATGAAATGAAACATGGCGCTGACAGCATCATGCTGCGGCAGAGACAGGATTGCTGGTCAGGGTTGATGGGAAGACAAATAAACAGCAGAGTGAGACTCTGTATAATGGTCCAGTCAAAGTCCAGGATCAAATCCACTTGAGTGTCTGTGGCAAGACTTGAAACTAATTTTCATTGATACTCTCCGTCCAATCGCATAAGTGTTCAGTGTTTAGCAAACAGAAAAGAGGGAGAAAATGTGAAAATCAAAATTTTTTTGTTTTCACTTCATAACGTTTATATATCTGTATGTATATATATATATATATATTTTAGCTCAGTCCGTATTTAGTCCGTCGTAAAAAAAAAAAAAAAGGCGAGACTTTCAGTAAAAACAGATCATTAAAATGATTGCCTGCTTGTAAAAGCCTAAACCACACCTAATTGCTTTATATTTTACTTGCCAGAAACTTTTGCATTCTGCTAAAAACGATTCCCGTCTATCGTCCTGCGAGGCTGTTTCTGAATCTCCGTGTTGACGTTGGCTCCTTTTTCACTCACTTGCTGCCGAACTGCTGCACACGGGACACGTGGGGTGGGAAACAAACAGCATGTAATAGTGGTGTGTGTGTGTGTGTGTGTGTGTGTGTGTAAGGATTAGAACAAAAACCCAGTAAACGCGGTACATCTACTGCTGACATCTCTCTAAGAGTCGCCTTCAAAACATGAACGTACAGCGACTGAAAAATGGTTAAAATCAGTAGAAAAACATTTTTAAAAAAGAAAAAAGGCAGAAGATGAGTGAGAACTTTAGAAATGGCAATATAATATTAAAATAAGAGTTATGCACATGGACTAGTTTAAAAAAAGATCAGAATAACACATCTTTTCATTCAAATCACTGTTGTGCAGTTACAATTTTTCCTCATAAGTCAATAAACATGAAAGAGTATTAAGTTAAGGCCAAGGGAAAAAATTAAGCTACAAGATTAAAGTCATAAAATTACATGAAGAAAAGTCGTACAAGAAGTCATAACATTATGTGACTTGAAATGACAGAAGCATAAAGTCATAATCTGAGTAAAGTTGTAATATTAGCACACTGCAGAAGCAATTTTATGATAACTCCTAAACATCAAATAATAAAAAAAATTACTGTTTTTTTTTTTTTTTAATAAAACTGAAACCTTTTACTTTTATATGTTATTGTACAACGTTTTTTGGCAGTATTGTATCTTTATTCCACTAATATTATGATTTTCTCCTCATAAGATTGTGACTTTATTCTCATAATATTATCATTTTAGTCTCATTATCTTATGAGTTCACTCTCATAATATTGTGAATTGCGACAGACTGGCGACCTGTCCAGGGTGACCCCCGCCTCTCGCCAGGAACGTTAGCAGGAGATGGACACCATCAAATGTCTTCGTCCCTAATAAATAACTCCCCCACCCCCCTCCTGAAACAAAACTAAAGCCGGCATCTAAAACACGTCAGCCTCCGGGCCGGATTCTGTCAGACGTATTTTGCCAGAAACTCCTAGAATTCAAGTCCCGACAGACCAGCCGAGCGGTGTGACGTTCCCACAGACAGATTTGAACAGAACCTTATGACGCCCATGGAGACGTTCCAGCTCCAAGCACCTCCAGCATCAGCCGGACCACTTCAAGGCCCGTTCTTTCGAGATGACTCGGCTGGTACTTATAATACACGCGGGACTAATAGCGAGGCTGGGCTTCGACTTCAAACACGGGCTTTATGGTAAAACTTTGGCATGCAGTCCTGCACGCACACACACACACACACACACACACACACACGCACACAAACCCGACAACAAATTTCGCACTTTTAATGTGCGGCCCAAACAGACTTTGAAGTGCGTTCCACTCGTCTATTAATGGGAAGCGTTATTCAGCCGGCGTGTCTGCCGCCAAAAAAACCAAAAAAACAACAACGCTTCACATTGGAAAGTCAATCCGAGAAGGCAGACAGCCTGTCTGATCACGGCGGACTGCTCACACGCTGACACGCACCCAGATGCAGTTAGCGGTGAAAGTGGAAGCCCTACAATTTATCGAGTTACTTACTCCTCTGCTCCGCTTCAGGAGGCGGGGCTAATGAAGAATCCTACGGTCGTGACGGGCTAATTGATCTGAGGTTTTACGCTGGTGGAAGGCCCATTTCCCCATCTGGGAATGTCTGAAAGGCAAACCCGGCTAGAGTCAACGATTTCCCTCAAACCTTTAATTGCTCTGATTGTGTCTGTTTATTCACAGATAAATGTTTGTATTTCCGTTCTTGTTTTCTCCTCTCCACCGTAGCGTGCGACTGCCATCCGGTCGGAGCGGCGGGGAAAACGTGCAACCAGACGACCGGCCAGTGTCCCTGCAAGGACGGAGTGACGGGGATCACCTGCAACCGCTGTGCCAAGGGTTACCAGCAGAGCCGCTCCCCCATCGCGCCGTGCATCAGTAAGCGGCCGCATTTTGACCAGGGATGTGCCGATAAATCGGCAGATTCTCTTCGTTTCTGGGGAAATCTGTGACCGACCGATGCTTGCATGTGAATCCGATCTAATCCACCGATCTCATCGACCTAAAGGTCTAAAAATCAGCCACTGTCCTCTCTTGCTCTGCCATGACAGAGGTTCGACTGACAGACTGGCTCACCAGGTCATGTTTGCAGTTCAAAATAGTCACCGAACTGTTGCCAAATCAGCAACTTTCTTGCTATAAGTAGCAACATTTCAGGAAAAAAACATTTTTTAGTCTGCAGGCTTCTTAAGGATCATTGATCAGTCAGAAAACTCCAATCGATGCAGCCCTAATTCTTTACACAGGAAAAAAAAAATACATAATTACTTTCAACATCGACACCCTAAACTTTGCTAAACTTGATCCCACTTATATCAATCTAATCTAAACCACAAACTTTAATGTGTTTTTTAAAATTTTATGCAACAGGCCAACAAAACGCAGCACAACTGTGAAGTATAAAGAACAAATAAGAATCAAATCGTCCCAAACAAGTCACACCTTTGTATTGTGCCTCCTTTACTTCCTGTGGAATCAAATGACTTCAGAAACCCCGAAATGATCAAATAGAGTAATGGCGTGAAATGGCGTTATACTGAATTCAATCTCAGTATAAATTCCGTTGATTTTTTTTTCTCCAAAAATATTAGCGAACAAACAGCGTCCTGGACATCGAGACACAGAGGACAGCTTATGGAGAAAGTCGTGGAGAAACTTAAACCACCTTGAGGTAAAATCTGGAGTTCTGAGCATCTTCCTCAAATGTCTAAAAATGGAAAAGATGATGATAAATAATGATAAATAATGATAAATAATGCTGGTCGTTGTCCACCTTCAGAGCTGACATGAAATTGTTTACATTGAAACACATTCATTCGTTAGAATGGCCTAGTCAAAGTCCAGACCTAGGTTGCAATGGAGAATCAGTGAAATGGGAAAATGGCTTTTCTTGCTTTTTTTTTCTTTCTTAAAAGAAAAAAAACCAAAGCTGTAAGGCTCTGCTTGTGAAAGTAAATCTGATTGGCTTCTGATTGCTATGCAACCAGAGAGGACACTTTCAAAATAAATAGATTAAAATAAATAAAAAAGAAGAAATAAAAAGAAAAAAAAATTGGTGTTCATAGCTTCTCCTCAATCAGTCTGGTCATGGTTGAGTTATTTTGCAAAGAAGAATGGACAAAATTTCCAGTTTTTTTAATGTGAAGCATTTGTAGAGACAATTTAAAATTTGTTAAAGGTGATTCTACAAAGTGTTTAATTTAAGGGTTAGGGTAGTGAGGTGTGAATACTAATTTCAAAAATACAAAGAAATTAAATTATTTATTTAATTATTTATTGCTTCTTTTTTCCTTCCGCTTCACATTTCTGCATTGTTTTGTGTTGGTCTGTCACATGAAATCCCAATAAAACCCACCGAGGCACAATGGAGGGGAAAAAAACACTCCATGTGTATAAAAGCTATAAATTCTGAAGCCAAAGCCTAAAGATTAGGAAATTCTCACCCGCTTATCGTCTACCAGACCACAACTGCGCATTGTTGTCGTATCCTAGCGCCATTATTATTGTTATTATTATTATTATTATCTTCTTTTCCCCCCCAAGAGACATTCAGCCTTTTAAACCACCAGCCTGGACAAACAGATCGTTAGGGCTCGAGCGACGCGGCCGTGTTTGTCTTCAGCGCCCGCTAACGGTCCCCCGTCGCAATAAATCTCCTCTGCTGCTCCGAGGAAAGGAGCGGCGGCCGATGTGTTCTTTGGCAGTATCTGCAGCCTGCAGATTCCAGACCTTCTGCAATAAACGCCACGCAGGGCAGAGATAGGCCGCTAGTACCTGCTGCAGCTGGCTGCCACCAACGGATAAGATAACGGCGACGTCAAGGAGAACGCGCCGGCTATTGTCCCCCCGCGTCGCTGAGGCGGACATGACTGGACGTAGTGTGGGGTAACCAAGGGCCGGGGTCTAATAAGGTGGAAAACCAGAGGGGGGGGGTCAACGGGTTCCCGAAGACTGTGAATGTATTTGGTTTCTCGTGTAGATGTATTTTCTTTTACAGATAATGTCTTTTCCTTTTTAATGGTATGTTGTAAAGGTTTTCAGCGATGTCAAACTTTCTGCCAGCTACGAATTTAACAAGAGCAGCACTATCAGTGCAGAGAGAGGGGAACATTTATGGAAAACCCTACATCAGAGATGTAATAAAAAAAGAGAGAGAGAGAGAGAGAGAGAAAGCCCGCAAATGGGTTCATGCTTCTTTTCTTCACTTTTAAACATTTTATCTTATAACCATAAACTTTAAGACATATTTTATCGGAATTTTGCTTGAGAGAGCAACAGATAGTTGAGTGCACATGCACCTATTCAAATATCTAACATTGTAGCAGAAGCTTAAACAGCTTTAGCTCGTCATCTGAGCTTCCCTAGCTTATTTATGGAGGTAGTGATTTTAACGTGTACATTTCTGAGTTTGATTTAAAGGAAACAATATGAAATTATGCCGAAAAATTCATGCGGCTGATTCAAATAATACTGACTGTAAAATTTAGCAGAAAACGTTTCGTCAGATGTCATCTCAGACAGCGATCAAAGTTTTACGCTGTGTAAGGAAACATTTGGCACGATCCGTATTTAAGAATATTGTATAAGTCGTTCCTTTTTTAAAAATAAATAAATAAAAATCAGAAAAGTGTGGCGCGCATTTGCGTTCAACCCTCCTTACGTTTTTATTGGACAGACAGAACATGCTGCCTTCAGAAACCACCTTAAAAGGAAAAAGTGTGCGATTTAATTTTGATATGTTCAACTGAATCCCAGAGGGCAAACATGGTGGTGGCAGCATAATGCTGGGTTGTTTGTTTTGTGTCGTTTTTTGGAACGTAGACCACAATTTGGATTTCTAAATCTTTAGACTTTACGACCCCCAAAGGAATTCATTAAAATCTGTAGTAATCATGAGACAAGGTGTTACAATGTTTGAGGGGTGTGAATACTTTTGCAAAGCACTGAAAAGCAATTTCTTGAAGTTCTTTTTTTTTTTAAATGCTCTTTGGTGAAATTCTGCTCTTAAAATCAAATGTTTTAAAAATTATTGTTGCAAAAATGTGTAATTTTCATCTCTGTCTTGCAGAAATCCCCGTTGCATCTCCAACATCGACTTACAGCAGCTACGAGGAGCCGTCAGGTGAGCGACCACAACATTTTCGACTTCTGCCGCACTCCAAACTGAGCTGTAATTTTTGTATTTGCCACACCAAATGTACTGTTTTTTTGGGAGCGATTTTATGAAATAACAACTCAGCCCAGCTGTTTCTTTCGGGGTGTGTAATGATACGTTAGCGTATTTCAAGCGCAGGCACTGACATGAGCCGAACTCGGTGAGATCAGACCGCCGCTGATGTAAACTGCAGATATTTTGCCAGCTCCCCCTGCGGCCTTGTCGCTTGTATTCCCAGCCTGTCCAGCAGCCTCCCCAGAGCTTCAGCTCTAATCTGATTACATGCTTCATTTGCACCAGTTTGTATTTCTATCAAGGCTCGCCGTGCCAGAAGAGAAGCCCTGCTGGACCTCATTGTTCACGTCCCCCCCGCCCTCCAACAAGAGCATAATTTGATTCGTTTCCACCTTTTAAAAGTTTATTTCTTTCTCTGTTTTTTAAAGAGCAGGAGAGCGTGATCTGGGTTTGTTTGAACAACCCGAGTCACCTCTGGTCATCGATCAGCACCCCACCCCCTCCTGCCCCCAACACTCCTGACCAAATGAGGCGCCGCTGACTTCACCGAGCTTTGTTGCGATGCTTCGCTTCCCTTGGCTTTAGGGACCCGCCGAGAGAGTTTGGATTTCTTGTCAGGCGTCTCCAAAGACGGACACCACCCTCCAAATTAGGAGGAGCGCCGGTCTCCGAGGGGACCCCCGCTGGAATGAACGTGGGCGCACAAAGGGGGCGTTTGTCCTCGCGGCGGGAGATCGGACCTTAATGAGAGCTGCAGGCGTAATGGGACGCGCCGGCTAGCACGCCGTGGGGCTAGTGGTTAACGTCAGCTATCAAAGGGGGAAGCATGATGAAGGCCCCCCCCCTTAGATAAAGAGCATCCCTCCTTTTGCCCTCGTTGCTTCATTTGCATGGAAATCAAGCGTGCTCAATATGGACTCGTCAATTTTCATTTACTTTGGGATTTCCTCTTTTCTCATTTTGTCCCCAGAAAGGAGCCGGGCATTCTCCGACTTCACTCCTCATGCATGAATTCGATCCTCATCTTGCCACTTTTTTCTCCCCCTGTTTTTTTTTTTTTTTTTTGTGAGAGGGAGGAGAGGGCGTTTTTTTCTTGCTCTATCATTACCTAGGCAACCTCATTCACACGGAGCATAATGGGGAAGAAAGGGAAAGACTGGACAGAGGGCTGGAAGAAATAATGAAGTTTGTCCATATTCAGGCAGGCTGAAAGGTCCCCCCCCTCTCTCTCTCTCTCTCTATGTACTGCCCCCCCCCCACTCTTTCTTTTTCTCTTCAAACTGCCCTGCCCAGCTTTCCCACCCGCACCCCCAAAAAATGCCCAAGGCTTATTGCTACCCGCCCTGTCACTGGGCTCTCCTTCTCTGCTAGCTTTTGGCTTTAAAGGGTTCTAATTTCTGACGGGGTTCACTACCCCCCAACTTCCCTCCGCCCCGCCCCGCCCTGAGTGACCTTCTTTTACAAGGAGCTGCCCTTGGGGTAACCCGCACAATAAACAGCAGGACACTGACGAGAGCGCGGGGCCAGAATGGGTAACATGGAGGCGTAGAGCAGGAGCGTGCTGACAGACACGGGAGGATGTGTGTAAGCTTTAATCTGTTCACACTCTTTCTCCTAAGGCATCCTCGAGTGTCTGGGAACAAAAGTGGTGTGACACTCAGCGCTAAGGGTGTAACCAGATCGTTGCACGAGATGATGTAAAAACCCTGCGATTTGTTGTCTTGAGAAAAGTTTCCCTTGCTAAGCTCTACGCATTTGCTGTCAGCTTTACTTCAAGACAAGTTGGTGTGAGGTGATGTTTTGAGCTTTACTGGTTTTAAGCTCAACACCTTGGTGTACCAACGTTTGAAGCTCTTATTTTGTTTCTTTGACTGTCGTTTTCAACCATTTCAACGCGGTTTCATAACTTTTCCATCTTTTCCCCATCCACCGCGGAGCTTGTTCTCCCTGAAGCCTGTTCACCGAATCTTTTAGCTTCTTTAGTAGCCACAGTGTCCGCTGCCACGCCCATCAAATTCCCTCTCATTTTAGTAACTTCCGCAAAGACCTGCTCGAACCAGCGTATCTTCCTTTCAGACCATTTGTCTCCTTGTTAGACTTAGGAATAGCAATTACGTATTATTAGTGGCCATGCGACTAGCATCTTTAAAATATTTAAACTTTGCTGCCATAAGAGGAAAAACAAAACCGACTTCACCCAAGTCACGACTGCAGTGTAGACGAAACAAGATAAAGTCCTAATCCAAAGTGGTTCATTGATATCAGACAAACTTTCAAATTAGAAGCTCTTGTATTAGCGGTAAGCTAAGTGAGCATTCAATTAGCATGTATATATTTCGATATTTGTTGCCATGATTATGCAAGAAGAAAAAAGCAACACTTCTCCCCACAATTGTTTAGTCGACAAAACAGTATGAAGTCCAACTTCAAAACGGTTTAGATACCAGATAAACTTTCAAATTAGTGACGAGTGAGTAAAGCTGCTCTGTAGTGCTGCCATGCTGAGCAACGTGCAACTCTTATTTTGAGGTAAAATCAAAAGTAGTTTTTGAGTTGCGCTTTTATGCTAACAGTCAGCTAGCAAAGGCTTTAAAGAAAACGTTAAAGAAGACTCTATTGTTTTAAAAGCATTTTATTTTACTTGGTCAAAAATAGAAACTTTAACAGAGATGGGATTGACCTATAAGCATTTTGAGCGTACCACAACTGGCTGACTGTGGTTAGCAGCTAACAATGCTAAATCGACAGCTAACAATGCTGGATTAGCATCTGAAAGTCGCCCCAAAAATTGACATTAGCATGTAAAAAATGTTTTTATTTCAACACTTTTAGAGTACCTTTACATTTATCAAAACATAATTTATGAATAAGTCAAATCACACCTATAACACACTTTTAAAAACACATTTTGTGACTTGTGAAAAACTTGTGGCGCTGAATGACGTCACATTCCTGCCTAAAACCTTGGGAAAATATTAAGCAATCCCACTGACTATATTAAACAAGGATCTGCCCCCTTCCATTTATTCCCAGGCTCATGAATGCAGCATGGTAAACATTAAAGCATTCTGCTTACCATATTTTGTTGGTAGGCAGAAATAAAAAACACAATTACATAAATAATGGCAATTTTCTGGTACACTCTCACCACAAAATTGCGCTCCCTCTGAGTTTAATTAACATATTTGTCAGTCCAGTCTGACCAGCCAAAATAAGAGGAAGGTAAGGAAAAGTGAAAAATAAATATAAACACACTAAAAACAACAAAATACATATTCCTTTTCCTTACCTTACCTTCTTATTTTTCTTCATCCTCCTCCACCTCTTCTTCTTCTACACTCTGAACCCACATCATGTTCTTCTCGTTTAGGGCCAAGTCCCGTGCTGGCTGTCTCCAGATTTGAGCTGATAATCCAGCTAATCAAATCAATCAGAGGAGCTTCTTCCCCCAACTAACAACTACATCCGCTAGCCAGATAGCAACCGTAACTTCCTGGCGACATGGCGCCCATGCTGCGTTCAGGGGCGGTGGATAAATGGAAATACACTGTTGTGATTTCTGTTGTTTGTTTTTTTTTTTTTTGGGCAGGAATGCCAAGCTTTGTCTTACACTATAATAAACTGATCCTAAATGTTTCAACCATACATGGTGCTAGAAGACTGAAGATGAAATTGTCCACAACCCTATTAATTTTATTTTTCCGGTAAAAGTAATTTGGAGCATTAGTATTTAATTTCATGGGGACAAGTATTTGGTAGAAACAAAACAGAACGCTTTAACATTTATAACCTTGGCTAATTTGCAATAAACATCCCCAGATGGCCCTTTAACACCATAAAACAGTTTAAAAGACAATAAAACAACACAGCGGGACAAAATACTGTACATAACATAAATCCTAAAATTGACTTAATGCAGACCATAATGAAACAAGAGCCATCATGGTGCCGTGATGGGATGGGCTGTTAACCACGACTACAGCCTGGTCTTCCTTAAGTCCAGTCTTCAGTCTAAAAATCTTCCAGCCTGGAATCGCCATCAAGACCTTAGGGAAGAATCTCTACATATTATCGGCTCTCAGAGGAAAAAACCTGTTTACCTGAAGAGATTTTGTGAAAAGGTTCCTTGCAGTTATTTCTGGATGCACCCTCCGGATCTACAAGGTCGCTAAGCACCTGAGGACCCTGAACCTCCCATGGGGTCATTTGGAGATTAACTCTGTGCACAGTCCACTGGGGTGGCATCGACCCAGCGTGCGCTTTCCCAAGTTTTTTTTTCTGTGTGGTTTTGGGAACTGATGGTCTGATTGGACAATCCCGTTGCTTCCCAGCTGTCCGATTGTGACATTCGGCGAGCTCCTGAGCGCGAGGGTTAAAAATTTATGATATGTTGCAATATTGAACAAAGTTCTCAAAGTTCATCGTATTCAGTTTTTGGAGAATGTTTCCACCCCCCCTCTTTATTTACATGTTTGTCAAATTATAGTTGAGAATCCAGAACAACACCTGAAATCTGCTCAATGTGTTGTCCTTTAATTTTAAAATTTAAATCAGAGCTACTGATTGCAGACCGGTCCCTCGAAGAAAAGCAAACACAAACTGCTTTTTAAAAATATTTCACCGTAGACTAGCCTCATCTTACCTCATTGACAAGCTCCGGAAGATAACTTCTGACCAGGAAATTTGTCCAATTATAACTTTTCGTCTGGCTTGCCAACAATGTTCCTTTACTAAAGCACCATGGAAGCCTCAGGCCCTTAGAAATATATATATATTTGGCAGTAATGTGAGTGTGCAGCAGAAGAAAAGATACTATCACAAAGACAATGGATGCAAATAATTTCTAAGTGCAGGTGGCTAAAGTTAGCTTGTGTTCTTTAGCATTGTCACTGTTGCTAACCCAAAGGTTTCTAATGATCTGCTGTTGTTCGACACTGAGCATAGATTTTGAAAAACATAGTTTCAAAATCTATGAAGAATGGATAATTGTTTTAGGAATAATTGAAAACTGAAAGGATTACATTTTAGGAAATAATTATTTTCTGGAACATCATGTCCCGCCACATCATTTAAGTATGCATGCTGTTTTTCTGTTCCGTTCCCATTCCGAATAGTTTGTGCATGCTGGGATTAATAGGGTGGAATTCACAGTGTTCCACCGCAACACAACCGGATATTTTACTTTTCCATTAGGTCATGTCATTTTAGTTTATATTTTACTTTCAAATTGAAGGACAAAATTAACATCTGGGAGTGAAACACCATTGGTGTCGCCAAGTGGTCAGGTGATGATCAGCCAATTAGAATCATGCAATAACGTGACTGATTCATTATGCAAAGATATTGCTTAAATCTTTCTTATTCTTGCTCACCCAGTATTGTGTCTGGATGGATGTCATTGGGGCAACGTTTTATTTTAAATATCATCCAAAGCATTTAATAAACAGCTGGATAAACATCGCTAACATGTGCCTCCTTTTTTTTCCCTTTTTCTAATTGGCAGATTGCGAGTCCTACTGTAAAGCCTCCAAGGGAAAAATGAAGATCACTATGAAGAAGTACTGCAAGAAAGACTTTGGTGAGTGGCTCCAGCAGACAGGAATGCGGGCTTCGCATACGAAGGGCCGCACTCATGAGGTCAAACGCCTCAATTATTCCCAGCCCAATAACGTTCAATCTGCGCCCCGAACCTTCGACTTCGTGTCTCCACTGATGATTTACTGAAAACATAACTGGGCCATGGCGGCTTTTGCTGATTAGTCCGACATATTTTGACGTCTCTGATGTGGGCTGTTGAGAGGTCTGCCCTTGAGCATGGTTGTGTTTTCAGAAATCCTATCTTAGGTGGAAGACATGGACAGCGAAAACCGAGCTTTTCAGGATACACAAACGCTAGCCAAGGTTCTGACACTGGTAATTGCTCAGTTTCTGTGCCGATTCGCTCAATCTGATTGAATCTCAGAGATGTTTTCCTTGACATATTTCCAGGTCTTATCTCTTGCGATAATACTCTGGGGGCATCTGGGAAGGTTTGAACGGAAATGTTCAAGGACTGATTTGAATTTCTTGAAAGACTCACAACACACGCCCCGAACCAGTTGTATCCAATCAATATGAAAACATTTAGTACATTCAGCAATGCACTTCCAGAATTTTTAACATCAGTGATGTCTAGCACTGTTTCTAATTAATATGGTCTTCAACAAAAATAATTTTTTCTATCTTGCAGGACGAAGAAAGAACAAAAATACTTTATGGTTTCCACAGGGAACCATTTTAATGTCTACATTTATTTGAACCACTCTAACTGTGCAATTCCAATCAGTTTAGTTATCAGTATCTAAGTTTAGATTGATCCATTTCAAAAGTTAACTCACTGAATGAAAACACATCAATTTGAAAAACAAACTCATTTTTAGATGAATGTTTTGGCACCAGGATTGTGTTTTTGGCCGTATCAAAATTGGTTTATTTTGCAAAACTGCACCAGAAACACTTTTTACGCATCACACAACTCACACGATCAACAACAGGATGTTGCTACTGGCGGAAACCACAAAAAGAAGACGACAGGAAGTATTGTGTCGTAGTGTCACGACATGTTTTTTAATGACTTATCATGTGAACAAACGTAGTCACGTGTGATTTAAATTTTTTTTTATTTAATGGAAACACCGTAATTGCAAAATTGTGGGGTTTGTTTTACACTTGTGGAATATTGACAAAGTTTTTCACACGTTCATAATGGAGGTGCAGCCATTGGCACAAATATCACATCAATTTTAGATTTTCAGTGACGTGCTTCCGCTCTCGTAAGGGAGAAATATTCACACTGTAAGTGTTTATAAACAAGAATGTTTAGTAAAATGAAAAACAAATTCATCCTGGCTTTGTTGTGAATGTTCTTTAGTCGACACTGGATTCTAATTAAAATGGGTGGCTGCCTGATGTTAGGACGTAAAGCACTTTGAACCGCCTTGTTGCTGAAATGTGCTATGCACAGAAATAAACTTGAAACTTCAACGTAAAATACTCAAAATACCCCATTATATTCCTATTTTCAGCTGATCAGTATTGTCATGTTTTACTCTTACTCTGGTCTCAGTTCAGTTTGATTATATTTACGATATCTTCCTCGTGTGACGTTTTGGTTACAGTTTGATTCATTTCTTAGTCTCCCCTCACAGCTGCAGCTCATTACTAATCAGCCACCAGTTCTCGATCCACTAATCAAACTCACCAGTATTTATGTCCTCAGCTGCCAGTCAGTCACTGCTGGATTTCACCGCTGCTCACCTCTTGTTCTCCTGTTTTTGTTGTAAAATGTTGCCAAAGCCACCTGTCATCTGTTTGCATTTTGGTCCTACTGGTCCATACGTCATAACAAAGTTATTGTAAAATAAAACACAAAAATGTCAGTTTTCATACTTTAAGTGAAACTTCTCAGGCTCACTGGCTTGTTTCGAACTTTTTTTTCTCTGCGATCTTTTCTTTTCTTTTTTTTGTGGCCTTTAATGTTTTTTCAGTACATCTGACATCACAAGAAGCAAAAGGAGAAGGAAAAAAATTATATATATGGTTGATTCCCCCTTTACTTTATACAAGCCAATTAATATTAGTAAAGTTGGCTTTAATGCTCATCAACTAACACACATGTGCAGATAAAATGACAGTTTAATGCTCATGCCCAATGATTTCTTGGTCGATAGTGACTGAATATGCATTTTAGGCCTGCAAAGAGATTGTAATTTATTGCTTCTTATGACTGCAGAGAGCCAATGTTTAAATTGGGTTAATCTTGCGGCAGATCCTCCAAAAGACTGAAGAAACAAGTGATACGTTTGCCAGGATGCTTTAGAGAACTTGGTCTGCTTGTGCAATTCGGGAAAACTTTCAGGAGTTTTACATACAGTACAAACCAAAAGTTTGGACACAGTTTCTAATCGAATTCAATTAGAAGGTGTGTCCAAACGTTTGGTCTGTACTGTAGCTCAAATCTCAGTCAATCCAATTTATTTATGCAGCAGATTTCAGCAACAGGCGGCTCAAGGTGCTTTAAGACGTAACCAAAGCATCAGATTGTCACCAGTAACAAACATTACATTTTGTCAAGTGCCGTCATCAGAACCATCAAGGCACATCAAATATGTTGGTTGATGTTCCGGTGATTGTAGGTCGAAAGCAAATGTGAACAGGTGGGTTTTTAGTCATGGTTCAAAGGAACTCGGTGTTTCAGTTGCTTTGCAGTTTTCTGATTTAGTTCCAGATTTGTGGTTCATAGAGAATGTAGCGGTGACGTCACGCTGTCTGTGAATGTCCTGAGTAAACTGAAATCCCTCAAATGGTGTTGATGGCTATCGCTAAACAGGCAGACCAATCAGGGTTGGTAAAGCCTAATCCTCAACAAGTCACATCCTGCATCCTTTTGATGTTTTTCTGCTCCAACATTGCTGGGCTAATTGCTGAATTGCCGCCTCATTAAGTCATCTGGTTCTACATAATGAGCCATTCAGGTGATTCAGGTGTGTTGAGTCAAGAGAAAATCTAAAACGTGCAGGTTACTGGTGCCTATCTACAGGAGGTGACCACCCCTCTAGATCAAAATAGCTATGCAAGAATGGCCCAATCAAAGTCCAAATTGAAGTGAGAGAATTTAAAACTGGTGTTTGTCAGTTGCATTGTTCAGCAGCGGCTTTAGGGGAAGACGTACAGTTTAGCGATCGCCCAATTCCCGCTTGTGTAGATCTTTCTGAACTGCAAAATCATTATCAGCAAAGCTGCGTCGGTTCAGCAGGGAGGCAGATTTGGTTTCTTTTTATATCATCCAGATGAACGCCGGCCAAATGTCTTTCAGTCCCCCCTCTTGCAGCTGAGTCCGCGCTAATTCAGTCCATTTGCAGCGTTTGGAGACGGAGCCATATGCAGTCATTCTTCATATTTCCATTGACTTGAATCTCAGTCGTCAGCGCTGGGAGCAGAGGCGCGCCGATAAATCAGTCAGGCCCGTTTCAAGCAAGGCGTGCGTGTTGCCGTTGGACTCCTCTCAAGGTTCTGGAAGCAGACGATTCTATCCCGAGTCGGGTCGAGGCCGACGTCGGCACTCAGCGTGCGTTCCCTTTGCCACGGTCTATTTCATTTCTCAGGCTTGTCGCCTCGCTTTTGAGGGGCTTCAGAGTCTCCTCTCTGTTCTTGCTCGGGGAGAGAAGTAGAGGGGTGCAACCCCCCGCGTGTGAGTGCTGATGCAGGCCCCCCAGGGGTCACGGGAAGGGGCCCTCTGTTTAAACACAGTTGTGCGCTTTGCCGGCGCAGAGCATTCCTCGGGGCGCAAACAGGTGGTAAATTAAGCAGACGGCGACGGCTTGCCACCCTCGGAGAAAGAGAAATATGTTTTGTTTGTTCAATTTTTGTTTTTCATCAGCGCCGTAGCTACGGAGACGGCAGACATAAAGGGATTATATTCTCGCTCGACGACCCTTCTTCTACACACACACACACACACACTTATACCCCTCCCTCTGTCTCTCTACTGCCGGATGGAGGACAATAAATCAAAAGATCCACCCGGCCATCTCTCCGCAGTCACCCAAGGGTGGAGGGTCCCTGATCATTCACTCAGCCGATAACCAGCAGGGGACAAGAGCGTCTGCGCGCTAATTAGGCGAGCTCTAATTTCATTAGCCTCACCTCACCACCACCCATGTCAAAAGCAGCTACTGCAGCAGCACACCCAAAGAAGATCAACTCTGTGGGAAGTCTGGTTGGAAGGGAGGCTCTGTCAGCGGCCATTGTTGGAACTTGAGATCATCCCGCACTTCCTCTCCTCGACAACGCCACTTCCATTTTCTAACTAGTGTCTATTTAACTTAGACCAAGTGGCACAAGGTGTGTGTGTATGTGTGTGTGTGCGCCTGAGAAGGGGGGTTTGTGTGCGCTTCAATAAAACCCGAGGTCTGAAAACACACTTGAGAGTGAAAGCCAGAGAGGCAAGACACTGACAGGGAGCCGGGTCGCCTCCAACCGAGTCCATCGCCGATCCCCGTCCCCCCGCCGGATTCTCACGCTGCGGAGTTGGATGGAGTTCTGGGAGCAAAACCCCGGACAGCTCATGAGGTCGGAAACACATCCCGATTCTGCCCCGGACCTTTTTTTTTTTTTTTTTTCCCTCCCGAGGCTGCGAAGACAAATAGTGGCCCCCAGGCTTCTACCCCATCAACCACCCCCTCCACCCTCCACCCTCACTCACACCCTTTATGTGTCAGGATGAAGGAGAGGGCTGCAGTGAATGGCAGGGCTGTGAGAGTTCGCTCTCCTCGGCCCATCAGGCCTTCTTTCTCCTGAATTTGTGTGCAATTTGCTCCCACTGCGCATTGAGGGACGCACACTTGAACACCTCAATTCATTTTCTGTTGTTGACAGGGGTTGACTGATGAAGACTGACAATGAAAAAGAAAACTTTCTTTTGAAAAAAAAGAAAAAAAAAAGGTTTAACTTTAGTTTTGCATTGCCTTCATCACCCTTGAACCTTTGTTCCTATTTGGTTACATTGCAGTCGCAAACCTGATGAATTTGTTTTGGGGTGGTTTGTGACGGTCTCTTTGGGTGTGTTGACATCCGATGGTCCGGTAGACTCGAACACCAAATTTGCAACATTTTGTTACATTTTCAGCTGCTGCGGTCGTCTTTCACACTGCACTGTCAAACGAACCAAACGCTTAGAGAAACCTGACCCTTCAGTTCACCAAGAACTACAAAGGGAAACGACACGAAAAGCTCCAAAGAAGACATTGAACGCAACGTCCTCCTTCACAAAATGTTTTTTTTAAAAATGGAGTAGTAACAGATTTTAGTTGTTGTAAGATTTCTCTTTGGTAGCCATTTCTCCTGCTAGCGTTAGACTCACATGTTTGTCATGGTTGGCATGCTTTGCACTATATTCCACTTCCTGCTTTTTGATCATTTGGTGTTGGAATAAAATCAGTTTATTGCTTCGTGAACTCTGTTCAATTTGGCTCAGATGAAATCATTCCCACAGTTTTAGGTTTTAAAAAAAAAAAACACCATCCACTCACAACATAATTGGACATTCCTGGCTAAACTCTTTGAACAAAGCCCTTCACTTCAAGCACACATTAGCTGCAACGCTGCTGAGCTGTTTGTCCCTCGTGTTGCATTCACTGTGACACGGTAATCGCTAACTCTGCTTCGGGCTCGACTCTTTCCCTGGTTTGAAAATATCTACCACAAGCAGAGTCCCAGACAGGCACCAGGTTTTGGGGAAGAGGGTGGCGGTCTGGAATTTTGTCCAACTTCACACCTGACGGATCAAATGGGGGAAATAAATTGACTCAGAAGTTCTATTGCTTGCAGATGTGGAGTTGTACGCATCGAGTACGTTCAAAGGAACTTAAAAATCCAGCTCCTCCACCATTGACCCGAGCGCTCTTCGTTGGAGAGTTGTCGTTGGGGTTTCCTGTGGAAACTGGTGCATATTATCGAGTGTGTTCGCATTGTGGAGGAGGTCAGAGTTCAAGGGAGGAGCCGGTGACGCGCTGCGTGTCTCCGAGTCGTTTTTATACAACGTTCTCTAAATGCTTGTGGATGAAAAGGTGGAGTGGTAACTTGAAAAAAAGGCTTTTATAATGTATGTATTTTTTTGCACCTGCATATTTTCACCCTGAACGTGTTTGAAAAATCCAACTTTTAAAAAATTATTTTTAATTCACATTAAATACGTTTATTTGGTGTGGGAAAAGAACCAAATTATTGCAAATGTTCATATTTAATGAGTCGGAAAGTATTGGTGTACCCGTTTTGTAGGGCTGAAACGATTAATTGAATTAATCCTGAGGAATTGATTACTGAAGTAATCGTCAGCTAATTTAGCAATCGATTAATAGTTAGCTGGCCTTCTTTAGCCTCAAAAAAAGCCATTTTCTGGAAGAACAACAGACTCAGAGCAGTACTTAAGCCAAATATGTACAAAAAATACTTACATTTTGCATTTAAGATTAAAAAAAACCCTTTATCTGTAAATTCTGTTAAAAAAAAAAACAAATAAAATAAAAAAATTACCAGTTTAGGTAGCCAAATGAATGATTATTTTTCTTGTTTAATAAAGGACTCTAATTGTTTAGAGGATTTTTAAAAAAATGTATTTCAAATATTGTATAATAAACGCTTAAATGAATAATCTGCACGATGTACCAATATCTTTATCAATTAATCGTCAGTGATTGATTAATCGGAAGCTAAAACAATTCTTGGCAAACTCTGAATGTTTTTGTGTGTGTGACGGTTGGACAGAAAAGTCTTTTTCTGCCATCACTCCTAAACAACCAGCTGGAGTAGCTTATGGTTGCTATGCCGTTTCGTCCCCCTCAATAAGCATACTCTAATAAAAGCTTGGAGTTTTCTAAAATATTCAGTGCCAGATTTTTTTTTTCTTCTGCAATAAAATGTGACTCTTTTTTTACAAGGCTTTTTATTAATTCTCAAATCGGGGTGCCAAACGTGTCTGACGTATTTAAAATTGATTCAAAGATTCCTGAATGGGAAGATAAATCAGGGAATCGATTTAAGTTACGCAGAAAGCTTTAAGTCCTGACTCACTTTTTTTTTTTGTTGTTCCAGTGAGACTTGTCTCTAATCTACACTGCAAAAAACACAAAATCTTACCAAGTATTTTTCATGTGCTTTCATATCGCAAATGTCTTGGTACAAATGAAATGAGACGCAGCCAGCTTACCAAAAACAAAAACGACAACAAACTTTTCAGCAAAATATAGAAGCTTGTTGTAAATCTGTAACTCAAAATGCGTATTTTACTTATAACCAGACACTTTTACAATAAACGAAGTTGTCTCCCTTTGGAGCCAATACTTTTTCATCAATATCAACGAATTATCGACTGAATTTTTTTTTTTTATTTTTTTTTTTAGCGGGGCCAATCAGGGGCATAAACTATAAGTGACATTAAAATTGCAATTCAGTAAATGCACTGCAGCTTCAGAGTACAATGAACAAAACGTGAATGGCAAAACTATTTATTTAATCAAACACAACACAGAGAGATGTTTCAGCATATAAAGTCTGTGCAGAAGTCTGTTTAGCTTAGCATAGCTTAACCCTATTTTAAGTGCAGTTTTACATATATATAAATATATATATATATAAATATATATAAATATATTCTACTCATGTAATCAAAGGGAAAATTATTGAACCGTTAGAGATTACAGATTGCAAATAACTGTTCAAGAGCCTCTTTTTCTCCTTTTGATTTCTTTTCTGTGCAGTGTAATTTTCCCTATTTTTATTAAACATCATATTAGTGAGATTGCCAGTGGGACTAGGGATGGAAATCACTGACCCACTGGGCTACAATCTCATGTGAAAGTTATTTAATGTGTAATGTCCTATTTTGAAAATCAACAACAACAAAATACTGGCAGTTTGTAAAACACAAGTAACATTTCTGTTCTGACTCTGCAGTGTGGGCAAAGCACCAATCTCTGCAGACACGCTGCACGTTATTGTTTACATCCGTAAAAATTTATTTTTTTTAACCGAACCAAAACACGCCACATCAACATGTTAAGATTGTCAATGTGAAGCTAGCATAACTGACCTACTTCCCTCTCCCTCACTATTTAAAAAAAATAAAATAAATAAATTTAATGAAAACTTTTTCCTGACCTGTTAAACATGAAGCCGTCTGACCTTGTTTTTCTTTTCAGCTGTCATTGTGTTAACAATTAAAAGCAAAGCACTGCGTCCTTTTTTTATTTTATATATCCGGCTAAATGTAAGATTTAGTGCGTTATATTGACACCTTTACAGCTAAAGCAAGTGCTAGTCGATGTCGGCTCGGTAGCAGGGAGATGAGGGGGCGGCGGGATAAGGTATATCAACAAACTGAAATATCTGGTGGGCGTGGCCAGGCAGGGTGACCAATCAGATTCCAAGGTTAGCCTGAAAAGTTACTTCTAAATTAGACCAAGAATACTTGGAACGATTTTGTGTTTTTACTGTGTAGTGAAAAACGTCTACTTCTTGCTAGCATTAAGTCATCGTTCACAAAGGTAGCTGACCCTCCTTTCTTCTTCTTCTTCTTCTTCTTCTTTTCCCCCCAGCCGTCCAGGTTCACGTCCTCAAAGGCGACAAGGCAGGCGAGTGGTGGAAGTTCACCGTCAACATCATTTCCGTCTACAAGCAAGGCGGCCACCGCATCCGCCGCGGGGACCAGCTGCTGTGGGTGCGCGCCAAGGACGTGGCCTGCAAGTGTCCCAAGATCAAGCCCGGGAGGAAGTACCTGCTCCTGGGCTCGGACGACGACGCCCCCGGACAGAGCGGCGTGGTCGCTGACAAAGGCAGCCTGCTCATCCCGTGGAAGGACCTGTGGAGCCGTCGGCTGAGGAAGTTCCAACAGCGCGGCAAGCGGGGGAAGTGCTAAAATAAAAATAAATATTGTGGGTGAGAGAGGAGGAGAGAGAGAGATCGGTGCGACGCCTCCCGCCGGGATCAAAAGGAGAAGAGACAGATGATGGATTAACTGAAATAGTCATAAATAAAAGGGACGAAAAAATAAAGAAGTGAAGAGTAGGAGAATTGGTGGAGACTGAGTGCTGCTGCTCTGAGCTGGAGGAAAAGAGAAAAATGTTTTTAGGAACTTATTTTTTGTGAGTGTGTGTGAAGGAGCTCACTCTACGGTTGTTCCGTTTCTTGGTCTTTGAGGTGTGTTATATCGTGTAATTGCAGAGTTTGCACCTAATTCCACAGACACGACTCATACGAAACCCCTTTCTTAGGCCATGATGTCGCTGCACAACAACGCACTTCCCCGCCAAGCTGCAAAGCTCCTTGGGGGGAAAAAAAAACAACTGCTCTGGAGCATCATGGGACCGCACGCCCACGTAAGAAAGGTCGTTCCTGCAGATCTGCCAAACCGTCGGCTACTTTTGCGAAACGTTTAAACCCGTTCTGCTGCCAATCTCTGAGTGCCATGTTTCCCGGGAACTTCCTGACCACGTAGGCGCGTTACCTCACTGGGCTCTGGGAACTAAGAGAGGCTTTCTTCTTCCAGTACAACTCTCTGCTCAGCTCTGACCTGCAGTTCAGGTGCATCTGAATATATTAAAGCATCGTCGAAAAGTGAAATCGGTTTGGTCTTTTAATGCTAAGTTTAATGGCTAATATTTCAAGTGTTCATTTTGATTATCGTAAATTACAGCTAATCAAAAGCTAAGCTTAAGTGCTTCAGAAAAATGTTAATATCACCTAAGATAAGGGTAATAAAACAAGGTTTTTATAAATGTTGACCTACTGAAAGTCATGTCCATGGAATGTCAGATACATTCACTCAGTACTTGAGTTAGGATGATTTTACGGCTATGCTAAGGTGTTTAAGGACTATTATTGTGCAAAACAATATATATTTTTTTTAACATCATGTTAAAATGTTACTCCCTCACACTTTAGATTTTTTTTTTCATGCATGTTTGAGAAATCCTTTAATCTCCCATGGCAACCTTTCAGCGCCTGGATGGACCTAGCCCCGCCTTCGAGACGAAGCTCCTCCTCAGACATGTCGTTTCCAAGCTTCCGCCTGTCAGAGCAGGCCTCCCTCAAGACTCCCCTCACTCAGCTCCTTCAGACTAGCCGGCAGCAATTAGCAAACACCTGGTGGAACTGATCGATCTGCTGATCTCATTACAAGAGCTGCTGCTCAGTGCAATTTTGGTAAAAACGTCATTAAAGGGTTAATAGAGAAGCTGTGTTGTGGTAATTTCCTGAAGGCGGAGTTTCGGAAAGACCAGGAGCTTCTTAAAGAGACAGAGGCCCCATTTCAAGGCGTTAAATTACAAAGTCAAATCTGTTTTAAGTCACATTTGATTTAGCATTTTTATAGCAATTGAAGTTAACAGTGTCTTTATTGTGTTATAAAATGGCGATATATGAATGGAAAACACAAAATGCTGCCCCTTTAAAACCCTTTTCTTAGTCGATCTTATGTGATGTCACTTTTTGAGAATCTTAGATTTGACCTATAATAAGTATTTCACAGAATCTGAGTTTTACTTTTGAAACACCAAATTCACTTTTCAACGATTTTCCGATTTATTGCAGTGCACCTGCGAAATAACTTATGGTTGTGACCTCTGCAATGTAAAGTAACTGTGTGTGTGTGTGTGTGTGTGTGTGCATACGTCATTGTTTTGATCTGTTTGTTTTTTGTAGAATATGCCGATTTTATTACCTAGATAGTAGAGTAGACGTGTCAACGATGCACTTATGGGTTCTTTTTTTTTCCCACTACCCTAAAGTTTTCAAACTTTTGGGATACGTCCGCAAAATGTTCCAAATTTGTGGAAAAGATTCGCGCCAGTCGCGTAGCTAGTCTGAAACCTGGCCTGCCTCTCAGACCAGCTGATGTCTCACAGAAGAATCTAACAACGGACTAAACTTCATAACGTCTTTTAGAAACGCCACACGCTCACCTTTTACTGCAGCTCACAAGCCTGATGACGATTGTGGATTATACACATTTATTTTAAAAAACATTCAGTGTTGAAAAGAAGAAGTAAAGAAAACTCTATGGAGTGATAAAATGTCACAGATGTTTGTTGTGTAAGTGCGTGTCAAGTATTCATCACCTCAAAGTGTCTTTATATTTTGACGAAGAGATTCTTCTGTCTGTACTTGGTACTCGACGTAAAGGCATGACTGATTGTCTGTTTGTGAAATAGCTGTATAGTGTTACTTCCCTTCTTCCTCCCCTCTTGTTGTTAAACCATTAACCTGCTATTCTGTGTCTACATGTGAACCTAACCCTTGTTTTCAACATTAGAAGCTTAACGAGCGGAAATTAAGAAGAAGAAAAGTCCGCGGAGTTGCGCCTCTGTACTCTGCGCATCGCACCGTTTGTGTTTGACGGAAATCTGATTACAAAGACTCTGCGAGCAGGACTGGGCCGAAACGTTTCCTCCTTGTTTGTTTGTTTGTTTGTTTTATTGTTGTTGTTTTTTTCCCCGAGCCTTGTCGCTGAAAGGTACTTTCCTACCAGACCGCTCGTTCTCCGTAAACAGAGCCCAACAATTTTCTCCTCGTGTTTATATTCCGGCTTGTAAATGTTGTTAGGAGTGTCCGATGCAAAACGGTTGTGTAATGTCTTGTAATACTAATATATTGTGTTTATCATAAATGAATATATTTAATGACACATGAGATAATGTGACTTTTCGTCTGTTTATTGATTACCTGAGCGTTGGTTTGTTTTCCTGATCATTTCTGCGCCGGATTGTATGGAGTGAAAACAAAAGGTTTTAAGTGTTCGGCTAAATGACTCCATTTAAACTGTTTTGATTCCCGCCACAAACGCAAAGGCCATAGATCTTCATTTTAATGCAGTTCGTTTATTTAGAAGCTATCCAGAGCAACAGTTGTCCCAAAAAAACCCCCCAAAAAAACAAAAGACGTCATCAATTTATGTACATAAATACTTTGTCACCTGAATCTAATCACATTCCAAGTCAATTACTTAAATTCCAATTTGATCCCAGTTATAAAACAGTAGACCTGGTGTCAGCCTCACGGACTAAAACAGCTAGAAGATCTTCCTCACACTTTTGGAAACTCTAGGAACCAGCAGTAAACCTACAATCTGAAAGCAAACAGTCCAGCCCTGGAGGATCAAATACATGGACTGGAGTTTCTCCATCAGTCTTGGACAGGATATTTCACATTTTGGCAACCATCCAGAGGTGAAAGAAGGAAATCCCACAAACCTGTTTAATACAGGACTTACTTTTTTACATGTCCTCCGTCGGTGCTAAACGTCTGCAGGTCACCGCATAAATCAATAACCAAACATTTCCTCTGGAAGTCGCATCTTGTGATCGTCCGCGGCAGATCCGTCTTTTTATTCAGCCCGAGTCAAATCGAAATAACATTCATCCTGCTGCTGCTGCCTGATTGGAAACGAGTGTTTTAACTGCACTTTTAATGCGGTTTAGTCAAATTATGCGACGAGTCATTGGGTGAAGCCATAACAACTCAAACATGGACCGGGAGGCTTTGGTCACATCAACGGTAAATAAAGTTTGACAAACTTTATTTACTGTGGGTTGAGTATCTTTTTGACCAATTCACACTTTTTTTATTTTATTATTATTATTTTTTATTTGGAGCTACAAATTTTTGGCTTCAGTCTTCAGAAGCCAAAATGAGACTCTCAGCTGTTTCCATTCACAGGAGTTACATTTCTCACATTAGAGCACAAATTACAACCTATATGTTCTCAGTTTCATTTACTCTTTTTTTTATATTATTTTTATTGCATTTTGAGCTAAGTGGTCATTTGCCACCGTGGGAACCGACAGGTAAACCAGCCCTGACACTTCATTACTTTTAAATCCCTACGTTGTGTGCCAGCATGTCAGGTATCCAAAACACTGCTCTCAACATTTCCTTGTAATTTCTCTACATCGCTCTTGGGTGACCATTGTGTTATACTTCGTTCCCCAAGATTGATGTTCGACACGTAGCCAGAGGCTGGTACAGCATCCAATAATTGTGCTCATGTTAGAGCAGCAGGAGTTCAGCATATTTTTACTCCAAAGTAAAAAGTAGGATATTACTCCAGTATGAATATAAAAAAAAAGTATTTGGTACTCAACTACCGAGTAACTGATCAAAACTATTATTTAATGTTTAAAAATTACACCAGATGGATCAGAAAATAAAGCCACTTTAAGCACCATAATGAGAACAATTCATATAACGTCACCTTAAAAATAACAAACTAAGACATTCTTTTCTTTTCTTTTCTTTTCTTTTTCCGTAAAGCTGTCATAAATTGTGAGTTTGTAAGTGGGCCAAAATCCAGACTGGAGCTTGGAGCATGGGTCCTGTTGACGGATTTAATACAAAAATAAAAAACCTACAACTAAAAACCATGGCGACACAGGGAACGCAGAACAAAGACCTCAGGAATCCAGGAAATAAAGAAACTACAGGGAGATACGAGAGGAACCAGCAAGGAGGAACTGAGAATGAGTCCCATTCTCAGTTCCTCCTTGAGCTAGAATAGGAAATAAATCTAACGAATAACCAGACCTAAGAGACATAATTAAAATAGAGTAACAAGTAATTGGACAGAACAACAAGAAAACCATAATTAACTACGAGAAGGACGGAAATAAAATAAAACAGAAATAAGGCTAATCAAAGAAAGAGACAAACGAACATAAAATAATCGAATCTCAAAAACAATTCAGGGTCCGAACAAAAACATCCGTTTTTTTTTTGTTGTTGGGGGGTTTGGGCTGCCAAGTACAATAAATGTTCTAATTAAACATTTATCCATTTCTTTAGGATAAAAATGACTTGGGCTGTTATTGGAGGAAGGTGATGAAAAATAACATAATTACAGAATAACAAAAACAGGCAAAAAAAATATACAGATAATAAAAAAAAAACCCAAAAAACAGTTTCTTTCAATATAAAAGCTTTAATAAAAACTGCAGATGTACATCTGTGCCCAGGGAATTTTTGGTGAACAATAATTGATTAACAAAAAATAAAAAAAATTGTTCTTCATTCAGTGATATTACTCAGTGGGTTGAGTATCTAAAGGTTTAACTCAAATAAGAGTAGTCATAAAAAATGACTCAAGTAAAATAAAGAAAATACTGCATTGTAAAAAATACTCAAAGGTAATTATTATTATTTTATTTTATTTTTAAAGTTACCTGGGTGTGCTGTGGTGGCGTAGGTGATAGGCCTTGAGTTCTCGACACGGCCGTTGTGGGTTCAATTCCCGGAACCTGCAACATTTGCCGCATGTTTTCGCCCCTTTCCTGTCAGCCTACTGTCATATAAGGGACACTAGAGCCCACAAAAAGACGCCCTGGTGGGAAAAAATAAAATTACCTGGGTAAATGTAACTAGTTTCTACCCAACTTTGCACACAATTTTATTACTCTTCAGCAACGTTTGTTGTCTTGAAATTCCTTTTGCGTTGATTTTTATCTTTTAAACATTATTCTTCTGAGCTTCAAACCTAAGCACAGCTAAAAAAAATATAAAATCTGATTTATGCCCTCTGACTTGTGGAACAACTAAACTCTCCAGCATCACAGCAAAAAAAAAAACAAAAAAAAAACTCCTCTTCTTCTAATCAAACATTATTTATCTAGAATGTTGACATTTACGTAAGTGGAGGATTTTGCGGGACTTTTCAGAAACGCTGAACCGAAGTTGCCAGAAAATATGAAGCAAATAAAACATCAGGAGCAAATGAATTAGAGCATACGGCTGCTGCCAGAGAACTTGTCCTGCAGCGCTGATCATCATTTGTGTTGGATCGCGCGCCTGCATAAACTTCACAGACAATAAGGACTGGCTGTAAGATTGCTATAACACAGGCATATTAGTGAAGAGATGATATCACCGACGTGTCTAATCCAAACCACAGATGTTTTTGTTGAAGCCGGGAGGCTTTGGAATCCGTGGAAACCCCTTCTTAGCTTATTCCTATCGGGACGGGGGGCAGAAGGGGTTGATACACAAACAGGCGGTTCTGAACAAGCTACAAAGGAGAGTCCGTCTTTTTTCGGATTGCGCTCTCGGAAACGCCTGGCAGAGCAATTGTGCGTTCAGCGCTGAAAGCTTAAGCGGTTTTATAACACAAATCTATTAGGATCACCCACAAGTCTGCTGGTGAAAAGGAATCAGAAGGGTTTTTAGCTGTTAAATGTTTGAATTTCCTGTTTAAAGCTCCCTAGTCGTCTTTGACAGTAAGGTTTGGAGGTTATTGTCAAACGGAACAAAGTCTGAGCGTTGCACAACGTTTCGGTTGGACTTCGGTTGCTCCAACGATGTGGAGGTGGGAGGGAATGGGAGCGTTGAAAAGGCGGTCTGGGTGTGCTCGAACTTTTCCTCTCAACATGCGCAAGGATGGAGCTGGAACAAGAACTTCAACATGATACAATTGCAGCTTTGGCCGTTCCTTTCCCGTAAGGCGGACTTCGTTTGGGCGTTCGGTTTCCAGCTGCACCAAGCCGTTGGAACTTTCCACAGAGCTTGGCACTCCCAGATGTAGCAGGACAATTGTCCTTGTGGTGGGGAATAGCGCTGTAGGCAGGGTGACATGCTGAGGGTGTTGTTGCTTTGATGACAGGGTGGCCCTCTGACCTTGGCCTTCAGCGGTGCGCCTCGCTTAGAAACGGAAACCGGCTGGACAAACGGCCCCAAACTCCTGTGACCTCCCCTCCATGGTGGCGTCAGGATGGAAAACCTCCTGATTTCTTTATCAGATTCGGCCTGTGAAAACATTCAGGGGGATTTAAATTTACAGCCTTTTCCTTATTGTTCTTTACCCTCTTGTTTTGCCCTTGAAGGTAACCAAAAACTAAGATTATGACATAACCTCCCTTCAAAGTGCGGCTACTAGGCATAAAAACTGTTTCGGCTGGCGGAAGGGTACTGGGTGCCAACTGGGGTGGGTGGAGGACCAGAGACCAAACAAAAAGAAAAATTAATCAGGTGGCTGCCCATGCAGCCAGGCTGTTACATGCTGCAACAAGTCTGATGACTGACCAAACTGGTGCTGAACTCGGCGTACCTCCGAGGGAAGTCCAGCGGGCGTCGACAAGCTGGAAGTTACTACTGGAGGAAACAACAAAGAAGACGGAACGTTTTTTTTTCTCTCTCTCTCTTTGGATGATATCCTCAACAAGACTTCTCACAGCATTGTACGGTTTATAAAAAGTTGTGTGTTACTCGAACGTGTTGAATCCATATCTTTTATGAAAAATGGGCCACTAAATCGCAATTTCCCCAAATCGCTGCATATGTAGGGGCTTGTCGCTCTAAGGCCTGAATAAGACTCGATCTCATCGGATAGATGATTTGAATTCTGTACATCTCGTGTCAATAAAAGAGAAAGTGGCTGAGAAGCAAAATGGGTTTTGTGTTTTTCTGCCGAGTCAGCATGATATTCCTGAGGCATCTGAATCAACAGTCATATTCACCATGATTTACCTTCTCGTCTGTTCCAGCCCCGGAGCTCATCTCGTCACCAAATTAGTTTACATTTCTATTTATTTTGTATATTCCTGGACATAAACGCTTTGTGATTTTTGTAAAGATTTATAAACATTTTTTTTTTTTACGTAGTTACTGTATAAAGTAAAGTAATCCCCCCTTAAAAAGCAGAAAATGTGAAACGTAGCCTCTGATATTATTATAGGTATTTTTTTAAAATTATTTTGTCAGTTTTCCATTCCTGGCCAGCAGTAGCGCCTGACGATGGCACTACGGGGTTTTTTTGCCGTTCACAGTGTCCTCTCGAATCCCTATCGTGAAACTTTAGAAAAACAATGGAAAAGATCTTTTGCCTCTGCTGTAGACACAACTTTGTTGTCATGTTTCTCCTCCACCTGCGTATATATATATATATATATAATGCTTTCATTTGAGACTCTATGGTCTTATGATGATATATAAACATATTGCAAGACGATGCAATAATATTTGCTGCCTCAGTTATGTGCTTACGTCTCAGGACAAAAGAGTCTCTCCACTACCTATTGGGGACTTTAAAATACTAAATTTCTTTGACCATTCTGGGATCCATAGTTAATTTCAAACAGACAAATGATCCAGAAAATGATGGTCTAGAACCGCTTTGCATGCACCGTTTTCAATCTTGGTTTTAAACTACTTCCTTCCTTCCAAGCCCAACCGGGAATTACTCTTTTCTGACAGTTTTATGCAGATCCTATTCTGCTCCTCTACACCTGTTGGCAGGTGTGTTTAATCCTGCGAATCTTAATTCCAGGCCTCAGGCTCCCCTGAACTCTGCGTGTTTTAGATGTGTCTCTATTTCAGAACAGCTGACCCAAATGTTTGCATGACCTCTTCTGCAATCATCGAGTGCTGCAGAAGCCTGTTAATCACCCACAGATTCAATCCAGGTGTGTGTGCAGAGCAGGGGGGCCTGAGGACCGGGATTAAGGAACACTGGTTTAATCTGAATTGATTTGTCCCCCAGTTTGTTTTGTATCAGCTAAAATAAGTTGTAATTTTGGGAGGTGTTCATATACAATGTCAGGAACGTTGATTTGTTGGCCCAGTTTATTTGGATGTCCCTGCTGTGTTCATTGTTTTAATGTTTCTATTGTCTTGTGTCGTTTCCACACTTTGAATGTTTATTGATTGTCTGTACAGCACTTTGTCACACCTACTGTTGTTTTTGAAGTGCTTTATAAGCAGTGATGGCAAAGTTACTTTGGAAAAGTAACTTTAATCGGATTACTGATTACTCCTTGAAAAAGTAACTCAGATTGCTGATTACTTGATTCGGAAAGTAACTAAGTTACATTAAAAGTAACTTTTTTAAGTTACTTTCAGCAGCTGAAAACAACAACGCTGTGAAAATTACATTGATCTTTGCCGACACTTAATTGCAAGTTATTTTATAATGATTACATCAACAATGTGTCTCCACTTATAGATTGTTTAACGGTTACAAAGGTACAAAAAAAAGACTTTTGTAATTTGTGGGTTCCAGTATTGTCTGGAAAACTATAAATAGCATTTTACTCATTACTGAAAAAAGTGGTCCGACGTCAGTAACACGTTACTAACATCACTGTTTATAAGTAAAGTTGTAGTAGTCGTTTTGTCAATAGCTAACTTGCAGCATGAGCGCTAACATTTATATAATTACACGTATAACACTAGAATAATTATTGACGGACATAGACAGACTTCATTTTCATGCAGTTTTACATTTGAAATGTGTACACTGATCAAAATTTTATTGCAGGGCTCCAAAAATAGCAAAATAAATATGTAATAAAAACAAGTACCCTTGTAAATGTATACAATAATAAAATCTAAGCTCAGAGCTGAAGTTAAAATGTTAAAAATAGTTTGTTCTTACATAAATTAGGAATTTTGTTCCTTTCATGACTAAAAAGAAAGAAAAAATATGTGTATTTACGATAAACAAAATGTGTGTCTAAACACACACACTTTGTCCAACACATGCAAAACTGCATAAAAATGACTTGACAGGGTCTTTATGTCAACATCTTCATTGCCCCCCACTTTTCTTTAACTTCTTCTTTCAATTTCACCAAAGCAGCCTCTGCTTTTTCCAGGTCCACCGGTTCAAAAGCTGTACTTCTGGCTTACTACACCAGGGCACAAAGGTCTTTCCTATACGTCAGGAGAAAGTCTCATTGGAGCGAGGCCTCCATCCCATCACAATGTTGGGCCCAGGACAGAAGGACACACACAGACGGAGTTGATCCTTTTGATTCTCATTACCATTCCCACACAGGGTTAAGCCACTTGGCTTTTGGACGGTATGTGCTGTATATTTCCCAACCCCTCGCCCCTCCCTCTCGTCCTCGGAGTTCCAAGTTAAATGATCGGAAAGACAATCGGGTCATAAACCGGCTCTTTTTAATGCCTCTCCACTCACACTGCCTGGGACCTAAAGATGCCAGAGTGGAGAGAGTGTGTGTGGATGTGTGTGTGTGTGCGCTGAGAGGAGAGTCCTTCAGTTTGCCTCACAGCAAACTACACACTATAAACCAAACGTAAGAAATTCTCCCAACATATAAAGGTTCATTTAGCCGTCTTAGGTTACTTCCACCTTATCGTGTGTGTGTGTGTTTTTTATGTTTGGCTTTATTGACGCAATTTTTTTACTTAATTTTTTTTAGATTTTTCTACTTGATTGTTCTTTAAGTGCTCTCTTGACTTTTACTCCAAATCGAAATGCATTTCTCCGGATAAACCACCACTTTTATCTATTTGTTTTTCTTTTAAATCCCCTTCAGTTGATTTCAGTTTAATTCAAAAATACTTTATTGATCCCAAAGAGAAATTAAATGACGTTCTCGTAACTCGTATGGGAAATTCTTCAGAGCTACTGTAGGTGGTGGTGGATGTGGGCAGGAAAGATCTCCCGTAGAAGTCGAGTTTGAAGAAGCCTCCGACTGAAGACACTCATCTTCACGAATATTTATTTATTTATTGCAATTTAATGTAAAGTTCTTCTTTGCATCATCATCTGTGATATTAATGTGACATAAACTGCAACCTAAAAGTGTCCTGCAGGCGCAGTGCAGGGCGCAATGACGTCACACGTAGCGAGCCTCGGTGTTCAGGTGGAGCACATTTTGCTGCACTAACAACTTAATCCTCATTACCGTCCGCCGTGGTTGGAGATTTTCTGACTGCGTCTGCGTACCAGGACGCAGAACAGTGACGCTTGTCGAGACTCAATGACGTTAAGACTCTGGTCACATTTGAAAAGATCAAATATGTCTCGGGTTTAGGGCCACACATCCAAGCGGCCAGGATCACATTTGTTAAAAATCTGTTCAGACAGGTTAAAAAATAATAATTCTGATTTGGGTCGCTTCTGACTGCAGTGTGAACGTTGCATAAAAGTTGCAGGACACTGCCCCCGGTGGACTGGAGTTTAAGAGCAGTGCTGTATGGCGTGCCTTAAATGCCACAACAGAAAAAAAATAAATAAATAAACAGTACCTGCTGCCTCGGGTAAAGGTTCAAGTACACAATTGTATAAGTATGCATGTTTGGACATGTTCAAGCATCGAAACAAACAAATTGAAATATTCTGCTAAACACTTTTTAAAAAAACACACACAACTCACTGCATATCAAAACTAACTTTTGTTGCAACTGAGATAAATTTCTGAGATAATCAATATTTCAGCAGCACTACTAGCAATAAGTTGAACATGTGATGGTGAAATATTAAAATTCTTGATTTCTGTTAAGTCCTTACCAACGGAAAATGCTAGAGTAGAGTAATTGTGGAAATTGTGAAGATGCATTAATATTTGCTATTTTTTAAGAGAACTGACATGAACAACCCTCAAAAATCTACACTGATAAATATGCCACAGATTGTGGGCTTTTGTGTTTTTTCTCAAAAAACAAAAGAAGGGATACTTTTACCAGTTAAGCGGTCATTTAAGAGGCTAACTTGCTGAATATTTATTACTTATGGTTTGGAACGCTGTTAATAATGATTTAAAAATATCATAATGCATAATATCTTTTTACAGCATCTTTTAAGTGACATGAGAAGAGCACAAGACAAATGGCTGATTTATTTGCAATAATAAAAAGTTTTACTTGTATTTTTCTTTTTAATATTGACCTTTAGTGTGAAGACATAAACAAATCGGCAGTATTTTGTGTATAAAAACAACAAAATTGCTTTGGATGGATTTTTTTATTTTTACTCTGTCGTCGTCCTTTCCTGCTTCCCTACATTCATACGCAACAAAAGAAAGAAAAAGAAAAAACTCTTGGAAAGTGCAGAGCGACTTCGGGGTCTGGGATCTTCAAATAAACCCTCCCTGGGTGTCATGGGGACC
Source organism: Gambusia affinis (assembly GCF_019740435.1). Classification (NCBI taxonomy): domain Eukaryota; kingdom Metazoa; phylum Chordata; class Actinopteri; order Cyprinodontiformes; family Poeciliidae; genus Gambusia; species Gambusia affinis. The sequence continues at coordinate 4,998,663 of NC_057886.1, forward strand.
AGGAAGTGGAATTAACCGCTATATTAGCTGACCTTCATCTTGTTGTTTGTCCCAACCTGGCTGGCTGAGCCCACGGCCGGCCGGTAACCACGGCCTCCGGCTCCAACAATGCCGGCATTTCCATCGGTAAGAAAGAAAAACACTGGCTTTAGGGGGTTTACTGAGCAAACACGACGAGCGGTGCCAAACACTCCTCGCTCCCACATTTCACAATCGCTTTCTATATTGCCATTTTTTTTCTTCTTCTTTTATCGCCCCTCTCTTGTCGCCCGCTGGAGCTCTGGGAAGCCACCAGACAGTTCTGGGTCGAGTGTGGGACAGAAACCTAGGAAAGCAGCGCTGACTCGTGTGTAGAAGCGCTCTAGTTGACGAGTTACGCAAAATAACACGACAAATATGGACGTGGTGGTTTTTGATTCCATGTTTACGTGTCCGCGGAGTGCTTCGTTATTTAGATTGTGTTGTGTTATACCGCTCCACGCCATAAGGTGGAGCCGCTGACAAGAGGAAAATGAGAAACGGTAGGAAGAGGAAGAGTACTGCCACGCCCTCGTTCCGCCCTAGTGTACTATACGTGCGCGTTCGCGTGCCCCACATTCTCCACATCCGCCCTTCGCCCCGCCCGTTTGTGGTACTACTTCCGCCCTTACGCGAAGCCCGCATTTTGACGGACTTCGGCGAAGTGTATTACCCACAATTCATTGCTGCATGCGATGTTTTGAGTTAAAAGGCAGATTTCTAGCAATGTTTTGTTGTTTTTTTCCCCCCAGCCTTCATATATAGAAAGGTCAAACAAAATGGCATGACAAGGCACACATTAGTAATAAAAAAAAGTTGATATGATAGAAAAAAAGAAGCAAAAAGGAATAGTCACAAACTAAAAAGTGTGGAAAGTAAAACAACATGTCACAAATGCAAGACAAATTCCCAATCTTAAATGAAGATATTAACATATGAGGATAGAGAGAGGGCTTTTGTGATGTTGCAACGTTTAAGCACTCTTAAATAAAATGATTTCACTTTAAAAATGGAGGTGATTTTTAGAAAGCAGTGTTTGTGAATAAAGCCAGTGGATTAAATGTATGATGGTATGTAAATATAAATATATAATTATTTAACTCTTCATCCCAGGAGGTGTCCACCCTGGAAAGGTCTCCAGTCCATCGTGGACATTTTAGTTCCAATAGACTTTTTATTTTTCAAATGTACCATCAGGCTTTTTAATTATTATCATTATTATTTTATATATGCCGGTATGTTTGTCCTTAACTTGATCTTTCTTAGCACATTAGCTCCACTTTATACCAAAGTAACTTTTAGCTGCATAAATATGAGTTAAAATAAAAATCATGTGTCTAATTAGTCAAATCACAGACTGTTAAATTGAATATTAGTACATTTTAATGTGTGTTTTTTTTTTTTTGCCATCCTGGAAATAAGCAACATTCAGTGAGCAAGCTGTCGCGAACAAAGAGAACAAAATCAGTTTTTCAAAAGCAGTGAAATAATTTTTGTGTCACTCTACTGAACATGTGTGATTACATAGAATTTTCTGTATGTCAAATATCTCCGACAACGACTTAGGAAAGCAAAAATATCTCTACTGGACATTTAAAATAATTTGTTTTGTTGTAGTTGTACTTTTACCAGCACAAATATCTAAACAGTGACCAGTCCTGCCATTTTTGCACGGTTGTACACCTGCGCACTCGAACCCTTCTGTGCTCTTGACTGAATCCACACAGGGGCGCAGATTACGCACTGAGCTTTGGGCCTGGTTCTGTGACGGCGTTGTGCTCGTTCGGTTAGTTGCTGCGGTCAAATAAATGCACCGACTTATCCAAGAGTGTGTCTTGTTTTCCCACACCGTTAGAGATCCCCTGTAGATTTCATCAAACCCATCAAATTGTTCTTAAAAAGCAAATTCACAAAGCGACGACAGTCAAAAACACAATCCAGGGATTTGTTATGGTGCGTCAGGAAAGTTTTCATCTTCTGTTGTAGAAGCAAAATTGTGAATATTGTCATCATCACAAAATAATTAACTGGTCATCTTTTCTGCCAAAAGTCCTCAAAAAAAATCAGTTTTTTCATTAACAAAAGATGATTTAGGCAAAAAAACAGGAATCATTTTTGGCAAAAAAAAAAAAAAAAAAAAAAAGACTTGAGGTATTATTTTAGGAAGGTGGTGATATGAAATCAGGCTTCCTCAGTCTGACACCCCTAAATAAAATGCAATAAAATTCATTCACTCATTTTTGGTTTACATCCATCTGGCCTCCAAGTATCTTTGGTTTAGTAACCAAAGATACTTTTATTCTAATGGTGCAAAGACATAAAAACAACAACAATAAAATAGCAATAAAATAATTACAAATAATGTTAAAGACACAAATATTATAACAAAAATAAAAACTGATGAGGGCAAAAATCAAAAGTCATAAAATTAATGATAAATGAAGCACGAATAAGACACAAATGTTGATAATTGAGAGCACATATACTATACTAATGAAGGATTTTAGCCGACGTGGCAGAAAGTTAGGACACAAATACATGCCAACATTATTGAGAAGTGATTGGCTACACACGAAGAAAAACACAGTAAAAATAGATCACGAGTTTTGTATTCATGTATTCATCGAACTGTGTTTGTGAGGATGTCTTTGTGAAATCCCAGAATAATCAACTATCTGTTTAAAAGCTCTGCGCTCTGTTTTTACCATCATTTCGACTGAAGCAGAGTAAAAGTAAAGGCGCTCTCTTTGCTGCCTGTAAATCAGCTTCCCTGCTTGCTCCCATTAACGCAGGGAGGCATCAAACGGTCAGGAAGCAGAACTGTTGCATAAAGAAACTTTTTTGCTGCGTGGTTTTGTCTCTTCTGTGTTTCTATTACAAAAATGTACAAATCTGCGCGGTTGAAAATGGTAAAAATAAAAAGAGTAGTAAGATATCCCAGAGTTTCGGGCTTTCCGGCCCAAAATCTTTATTGCCGGGGGTTAAATGTTGGCTGCAAAATGTCGGCGATATGACGAATGGGATCAAAGAGAAAAGAAGGAGATTTAAGGGGTGATGGTGCTCCTAAGGTCGAACGTGAGTGTGTGTGTGTGTGTGTGTGTGTGTGTGTGTGTGTGTGGGTGTGTGTGTGTGTGTGTGTGTGTGTGAACAGCAGCCTGCGTGTGTGTCTCAGTATGTGGTGGGATTCAGTCGAATTGAAGTGGGCGTTGGAAGCCCGGGATCAGACACGTTTCAGCCTCAGTAATCATCCGCGGGGTCACCGGAGGACGGCCGGGGGTCACGCTGGGAGCCAGGAGGGAATCTATTATCTCACGTTTAACAACCAAACACACACACACACGTTCACCTTCAGCTTTGTAACCTTGGGTTTACTGCTGTGGGGATATCATACAGACGGTTATTATTCAGAGCGAGTGAAGGAAAAAGGATGAGTTTTCATTACACAATAAAAAGTGATGGAACAGAGTGTTTTTATCAGCTACGTTGGATAAACACGATTCCTCCTTTTGATTCGGGCGGGAAGTTCGAACCGACTGCGACTCAGACTCAACGTATCGCTTAGATATAAACAAAGTGGCTTTCTAGCAGTCTGGGAACAATTACTCAGACGTTTCAGCATCCAGATTTTATTTTATTTTTTCTCCTCACAGTCCAGCTACCTTTGGTTCTGGTCTCACTGTAATAAAGGGGCTCAAAAGTTACGTAACAACGAGGGTGGGGGGGCAGTAAATCCTTTCTTCTTTTTATTTGGCATGCATCACAGCAGTATACCACAAGGCAACAAAATGGAAAAGGTCAGCATTTTTTGACAAAGACAACACCACTCTCGAATGGGGTTTTATGGTTGCCGTGGAAACAATAACAATGCTACGTACTTCGATTTCTGTCATTTTAAAAACGGAAATGCCCTCCAAACAGAAGTTGGAGAGAGACAGTGTAAAGGTAACCAACGAACAAAACGATTTACCGTAAATACATTTATGATTCTGATAGTTACAAACTAGAAAGGAACACCAATGAATTAATTACATAATAAATATGATCTATTGACCAATATCTTTTCCAAAAGAGTTACTCTTGTGACGGTTTACATCTCTTTCCCTCCCTGCTCCCTATTAGTATTTTCCATAAACATCCCCTCCTCTGACCGTAGCACCAGACAGAATCATTTCCTATATTATCAAATCCAAAATATGCATGTATTTGAAGACATTATGTTGGGAAATTATATTGACAATAAATAGATTGTTTAATGCCGTCAGTGGATTAAGTCTAACAGTTAAAACATGTTATAACTGTTTTTTCAGTTATAACTCTTCAAATGGTGGTGGTTGAAATATCATTTCTAAGTGGTATCATTTTGCTAGAAAACAAATCAAAATCCAGTAATTCTGCTATCCTTCAGAAATTGCTGTAAAAGTGCAAAATTGTACAATTATGAGGATCCTGAATGTAACGCAGTGGGGTAGTTCTGAGTGTTTCTGGATGATAATTCAACATATTATTTTGTGTCTTGGTTTGTGATTCTGGCAAGTTTGATTCAGGCAACATGTTTTGTAGATTTAACTCCACTTGGACTGACGGATATTTATTTTACCATCATATCACAAGTCAAAACCACTGGGCTTTATTTGTACCCATTGTGTGTCTGATTTTTAAAAGAACACATGGTCTATTATTTACATTTTGCAAAATTGGAACATTTTTTATTTTTTTTAAATAATCGACTTGAAAGGAATTTAAATTTGAAGCTCCCGACTTGAGACTTGACTCGACTTGAGGACAAAGACTTGAGACTTGCCAAACAGTGACTTGGTCCCACCTCTGCTTTATCCTATGCACTACAATTTTTTTAATTTAATGCTGTTTCACAATGTCAAGTAGTCTGGGGATGAAGACTACTTGAGGCTTTATGGTCTCGAAAGTTGAGACCACAAAGCCTCAACTTGCATTGAGGGCATTTCGTGTCTGGTTTCAGCCTAATTTCACCTGCTCACATTTGCATTTAAGATTCAGCCCAAAAAGCTAACTATTTTCCCCATGCACATTTTGGAGGAGTGTGTGCTTCCCTCTCCTGGGGAGCCAAACAGATAATCTCACTATGTGGGCATGAATGTGGAAGGCAGGAGCTAGGGTTGACTCGGTGATGATATCACTTTGCACGTGCACCGTTGGTTGTTTCTCCAAAATCTCTTTGTACATTTGTCTGTTGTGGATCGCCCTGTTCAGTTGATGCTTTACGTGCTCCTTCGTCACCTTTGAACCTTAAGGTGTGTCTGTGGAATTACCGATTTGCTGCTCTCCATCTCACCAACCACCGTGCTCTTGTCACGGATTGGTTGAGATGTAGTTGTTTGGGGAGGAATCTACGAGTCGATTGACGAATGCAGTTTGCGTGCATTATACCTGGCTAGGTCAGGCTTGTACCCTCGTGGTTCCAAAAAACGCAGAGGAACTGTGATGAATCTGGTCGAGGCTGACTAGGGAAGAACCGGGTAAAGCTAGGCCCTTACAGAAGGACTTCACTGATCTCAATCTCCACTGAGCATGGTAGTTAGGTTTTTTTACGTTGTTGTGTTTGCGTTTAGGGCGTGGAGCATTTATTGGCTGATTTAACCTGTTTTTTTCCAGAGAAGAGCTGTCATTCCACGGAGGTAAGTGGGTTGTACCTTTGGTTTACAAACAGGATCACCGGTCAAATCCTTCAAATGACCAAGCCTTGTGGCAGACCACATGTTATGTGTCAGCTACCATGGACCTTTGAGGCCCAGTTTGCACCGATCTCATCGTGTCAAGATTTCAGCCATCGTAAAATGCCATTTATTTTATGATCACTCAGTGCAAGCAGTTAATCCGTATGGGAAGCTCAGATCTCCCAACAAATGTATGGAGATTACAAGTTACAAGAGCTCTGGGCAGCCACGGCTAATGAGAGACTCGTATGTATGACCACAAAGTAAGAAACCGTGGCTGCAACCCAACAGGTCCTAAAATTGTTGTGGAAGAGAACACAAACACTCCTCTGTGAAACTAATTTAACAGCTGAGCTTTGTTCATGTTGCCGGGAGAGGCGTTGATGGAACGAGCACTTCTAATGACACGGACCCATTACCAGAGTGTGCCAGCGCATCTCAATGCTTGGCCATCACTCAGGAGGAGATGGGAATCAGTCAGCACTCTGACAACAAGTGTCCAGATGCCTTTCCTGCAAAATACGTGCACTTAATAAATTCTCCCTAAATGGAATTAGAGAGAATAATGTTCTATTTTGATAAATAGAAGAATACAGTTTGCACAGGGTGAAGTTTATTTAGTCAAGTCTCACCGACGCGTTTATTTAGCTTTCATTGGAGGTTTTGATTTTTAAAGAAATGTAAGCTCCACTCAAGATCTTTTTTTTTTTTTTTTTTTTTTACATTTGTACTCTTCCTTTTAAAACTGAAAGCAGTTATTGGGAACCTGTAATTAGTAATCCACAGCTATCTGTTTCTTCAGGGCATAAATATGATGTGACACAGAGGATAACTTCTCTTAGGGCCTATCCCAATACATCCTACGCCCCTCTATGAAGAGTGTACTCAGTCGAAGTGCACATAAGCGTTCAACTTTGCAGGTTGCAGGTATACAAAAATTGTAGAATTGGGACAGTACGGGTTATGCCATCGACTTGGACCTCTGCGACATCCAAAATGGCTTCACCGGTTACTGTTTTGGCATCTGCACTGCTGAAAGTACAACTACAACAATCAATTGATTTTAAATTAACAGAAAAGGTATTTTTGCATTCTGAAGTCATTCCAGGAGATATTTGGCTACTTAAATGTGTTTTTTAATGTCTTATTGCATACAGCGCAAAATTAAATAGTATTCACACATGCACAGTGAAGTGAATCAATAAATTATTTCAATATTTTACATTTGAAAGTTAATGACTGTAGCTGTGGTTCCACTGACTTTGTAATTGGAACCACAGTTGGAATTATCAAAATACATTAACTTAATGGGAACATGCCAATTTGCAAAAAAACCCGTTTTTGATTAAAAAGATGAGAGTTTTTTAGCTGTATCAAAATCAGTGTATTTCGCAAAACTACAATTTTCAAATCACACAAGTCACATAACCAACAGCCGGACGTTTCTACTGGCGGAAACAACGAAGACAACGACAGGAAGTGGTAGGAGGATGACGTCGCGGCATGTTTTTTAATGACTTTGTAGCACAAACACCCTCATTCAATTGGGATTTTTAATTGCCTTATTTATTTAATGGAAACACCGCAATTGCAAAATTGTGTTGTTTTTTTTTGACACTAGTGGAATATTGATATTTTTGTGCATATTTGTTATGGAATCTCAGGAAACATGTAAAAGTCCCTCATATGAATTATCATCCCGAAGGTCTCACTTCAAACAGCAAATGAAACGCAGCCAAAGAAGTCATAAACACTCGCTCTCTGTTGTCCACTTCTGTTCTTGGGAACTTAATATTTTCTCCCCGGTTCTTCTGTTTTCAAGTTCAGATCGATATGCTCATTTATATTGGCAGTTTGTGCTTATTTGCTCTAAATTAAAACCGCTGAAGTGAGCCCAAGAACCACAGTTATAGAAGACTAAGTTCTGCCACTATTGGCAAAAGTTAGTTTGCTTATCGTATTAGCAGCAGGGGTACTGATAATTATGGGAGCAATCATTTAAATAAAATTTTTCTAAATTTCTCAGTGAGATCAGGTTACTGCAATAAAAAAAAAAAAAACAAAAAAAAAACCTCAAAAAGCATTTCCTTCCAGGATTTTCTTGGATGAGACTATCCTCCCTGACGATGAGGCGGCCATCAACGCTCCCTCTCTGGGGTTTACTGAGGATGTGTGAGATCTGTCTCTGCTCCATGTTGCGGCGGAGAATGAAGAGGGCGTTGCGGACTCGTCTGCGCTCTCTGGACTGCGGCCGCCTTCCGACTTGGAGTGGGCGAGTGGATGACAGACTCGTTCCCGTTTCTCACAGCGTCACAGCTTCGCGATGCGTCTAGTGTATCAGACTGCGGTTCAAACCTCCCGCTCCAAAGCCTGGCACAACATCTTACCGTCGCCCAGGTTGATGCAGAGCTTTTCCCACGTCTGTCTACGTGAAACGCGAACTAGTGATTGACACTGAAATATCAATACCTCCAATTCTCGATCTTTATTCTCTGCGCTCCATTCTCAGATCAAAATAGTAACACTTCAGTTATTTGAGGAAATGCATGCCATTAAAGAAAAGATAAAGAAAACTAGTGAGATGTTGTCTAAATTTTCCAATTGGTAGGGAACTACTTTTCCTTCCACCTAGAGCGGTGTGCTTTTATTAGAAGTGCCCCTTTATTATCCACGTTTTAAAACTCGACACATTTTTATTCTTTGTCTTTTAGCATGTTGAGACATTTTCTCTTCTGTTATGTTTGGTTGTTCCAATTGTTCATCTGGACATCACTTTCTCGCAGCTACTGTTGTTTTAAAGTGCTTTATAAGTAAATTTATGAATTTCATTTAACAAAATGTTCTCTCGGTTTCAGTTCTGGTTATTTCTTCCATATTAGTTAACCGTACTAGCCCTGCATGAACCCTCTGAATGAGGCATCAGATCAGAGGTCAGAACCGCGTCAGGTATTATGGTGAACTGGGAGGCCGCGTTCTGGACGTGACTTTTACTGGAGAAGGCAGATCATATGGAATAGATAGACGTGAGCCCTGAATCCTTTTTATTGCACCGCTTCACCTTGCGTGAGGCATCGGCAGGAGGAAGAGTGGAAACAGCCTCGGCGTAGACTCAACAGCTAGAGATGTCTCTCTCTCTCTCTCTCTCTCTCTGTGTGTGTGTGTGTGTCAGCATGAGAATGAGATGTGTATCTGATCGCTGTGATTTCTACGGTCCAACATGCGTGTGAAGCCTTGACTGCCCCCCTCCCCTTCCTCAAGCCCCCGTCCTCTCTCCAGGGGAGGTGCCGTGAAACGCTCAATGGACGTCTCTCTTCCCAGCATCTGGCTCTTAGAAGTGTCTGCGAACACATGGGCTCATTAGTTCCACCTCCGGGTGGACTCCTGCCCGATCGGCGCTGATGTGATCTCACAGGGGCCCGGGCCAGGCCTCCTGAGGGACCCATAACCACCCAGGCACCAGAGCAAATAGCTCAGAGCTTACGCACACTTCTTTATGGCAGGTGATTCTTTGCCCTCTTTCCAAAGCACGCAAGAAACTTCAAAGTCCCGCGCTTGGAGCGCTGCTCTCTTCCTTGGCTTCCTCGCGTCTTCGGAGCCCAAATCTTGGCCATGACCAGAGTTAGGCAAGAGCAGGTGAGGTCACCGAGGGTGTTTTGATAAGCAAAACAGGGGATTTGGAGTCGTCCCAACTGTATCTGTATCTGAAGGAAAGTACAAAAGCATGTTGATTTTGCAATCGATTTGACCATGTTTGGACCAGAAACAGTTGCTGGAAGCGTATTTGATCTTTTTGTTTCCATTACAGCTGCAAGTTTTGAGGGGGTGTCGCCAACTTTACACTGATTTCTCTTTATAAAACAGCTTTAGCAATGGAAATTAGATCTAGGTAAAATATAGTTTGATCTTAAATAGGGGTGGGCATTAATCGTATCTTTTATTGCAATTTTTCCCTATCATGATCAAACTTTGATTTATTGTTGTCAGGGAAAACGCCAATTGATGATGATTCAACGAGGGCTGGGCATTTATTTGATCATTTATCGTGATACATTTCGTAATAAAATTTTGATTTACCATTGTCATGATAAATCCCAAATAGTGATTCTCAAACCCCTCTAAAACTCTCCGTATAGCTGGGATTGTTTTACTATTTCCTCCACCGTTTGTCCAATGAAAGCATCAACAAATAGCAATAAATTCAAAAATCGGATTAAAAGTGGATACTTTGAACAGCAGCTTAATGACACAAATCACACCACTTTATGTGACTGAAGTGCATTTCAAATGGGAATGTTTTTTTAGTGGTAAAATTGTTGTGACATAAAGCCATAGAAAAAAAAGAGCATACTATTCAGAACCAAAATAAATAAATTATAGTTTTTCAATTGGAGAACTAAAATTTGTCATTCTGATAAATAATCAATGAAAGCCTCGACAGATAATGCTGACAAATCTAAAATTCCCTGCTGATCTATAATCAAGGAACCACTCAAGTTAAAAACATAACATTTTAAACAGTGTATTGTACATGCGTGGCTTTTTTTGTTGTTTGTTTGTTTGCTTGTTTGAGGCTGTTTCACTTGGCTTGAGGCCCAGTCGGTAACTTTGTGTGATACTGAACACCCGATGGCCTGATAGACGGGACAGATGAGGAAATGAATGGCAGCGGGAAAGATGCGGGAGGCGAGGAGGTTATCCACCAGCTGAGGTAAAACAATGGCTGGCAGCTCGCAGCGCTTTGTGATGAACATCAGCTCTCGGGCCAATACAAACACTTGTGCAGAAAAAAATTGTAAACATTCACACAGGAAAAAAAGAGAAATAGTCCTCCATGACAGGAAATGAGCATCCTCTTTAGTCGCTAAGACACGGCAAAGCAGACATTCTTCACAACACACAGGTAGATGAACATACTTTTGTCACTATGGAGATTGAGGACGTTTTGAAACATTAAACCTTGTTTGCTTTGGTCCACATCAGTTGATGGGTTTAAGTTGTAACGTTTTACGGTGCTTGGTTTGTTTTCAAAGCCTGACACTACAAACCCGGTATGATTGTTCGAGGCGGGACAACAAAATGTAGACACAGAGTTCTGAGTTTGTAGAAAACATGGAAAGTTTTAAAAATTTAAACTTCTTACTAGATAGACCCCGTTACCCATGTGTCTCAAAATCCCACATGAAATCCGCTGCCATGGCGGTTAATCCTCCCAGATTGCCAGACAAGCAAACACAGACATCCCGGTGTTACTGTACATTGGCCAGGAGGCCACTGTACATGACGGTGGACTTGTAATGCTACACTCTAACCAATGGATGGAGCTCTTGTATTACATTCTGGACCATGGGTAAATCTTCATTTTAAGATCTGAGACCGAAGGGGGATTGTGGGACATGATTATTGGTAAGTTATCAAGTGTGGTCCATTGTGAGTGTGTGGGGGAGCGGCGGTGGGACTTGAGGGAGCATTTTCTGGTCCACGTGGGTGGACTGAACCTTTTCTTGCTTTCTGAGTACTTAAAGCTGAGTACCAAGCAGTTCTCTTGGTGCTCGGTTGGCGGAGGTGGTGGTGGTAACCACTAGACTACTGGGATCCATTTGAGATCGGTCACTGCGAATATGACTTCCAGAGGGAGGTGAGGGATTCGACAACGTCCACGGCTTGTGATGGTGGAGGTGGTGGTGCTAACCACTAGACTACTGGAATCACATCTGGGACTACCTACTTTTTATTTATTTGAGAAAAAAAGATAAATCAAAGCATGAGGTTAATTTTCAGAAACATCCAGAACCATGACTCAGGAACTGCTAAGAGACAGGGAGACATTTCCCCCATGGCCCAGAGGTTAAGACACATGGTTCTTGTTCAGGAGACCCGGGTTTGACTCCTGGAATCGACCACACTTTTCACTATTTATATGTATATATATTATATTTTGGGAGCATTTAAAATGGGGACATCCAGGATGATTTAACATGGGAATTATGGGTGGAGTGACTACAGTGACATGACAGAGGATTTATTATGGGACATTTGGTGGATTTAATATGGGACATTTGGTGGATTTATTATGGGACATTTGGTGGATTTAATATGGGACATTTGGTGGATTTAATATGGGACATTTGGTGGATTTAATATGGGACATTTGGTGGATTTAATATTGGACATTTGGGTGGATTTAATATGGGACATTTGGGTGGATTTAATATGGGACAAATGGGTGGATTTAATATGGGACATTTGGGTGGATTTAATATGGGACATTTGGGTGGATTTAATATGGGACATTTGGGTGGATTTAATATGGGACAAATGGGTGGATTTAATATGGGACATTTGGGTGGATTTAATATGGGACATTTGGGTGGATTTAATATGGGACAAATGGGTGGATTTAATATGGGACATTTGGGTGGATTTAATATGGGACATTTGAGTGGATTTAATATGGGACAAATGGGTGGATTTAATATGGGACAAATGGGAGGAATCACATATGCTCCTCCTTGCCACAGTGGTAAAGACAAATGCCTCCTACCCAGGTTCGATTCCAGCCTCCGTTATCAGCTTTTCCTGTTTCAATTGGAACATTAAGAGCAATAAGGACTATTTGACAATGTATCATTATATTTCTCTGTTGGCAAAGTGATCGAGGCCAATGACTCCCACCCGGATGTCCCGGGTTCGATTCCCGCTAAGCTACAGGATCTGGTCCAGCATGGCATTGTCCTTCTAAGGACATCTTTTGTCAAAGATAATTTCAAAGTTAAAAGATATAAGGGCTATGAGTCCTTAAATCCTCTCCTTGAATCAGTCTTAAAAATGTCAGTTTATGGATGGTAAATCCTTTTTTTCATGTTTTTTATCTCTTCGTCAAACTTTGGTGAGGATATGGTTTTGTGGAATAAACATTGGGGTTTCATCTCTACGTAGCCTCCGTTTGGTCCTCAAACCACAGCTTTCAATGCTCCTTCTCCATTTTTTGCACACTGACAAAAAGAGAATGGAACTCCAACCTAAAACAAAATAATCAATTTTATTACAATTGAATAAGTTTGTCAAATTTACTTTATTTACATTTAGCATGTGAACTTAATAAAATTAATATATTTGCTTGGATAAAGTTAGTTTTCTTTTTTTCAGTGTTTGGCCTTCTCATCCCACAGCTACAGAAGTGTTGCCACTTTAAAGCTACGAGCTTTAGCAGTTTGACCCACGGCTAAGCTGAACAGCTCCTCTTAGCTAACTCCACACTTTTTCCAAATATGTACACAAGAGCCCAGAGGAGATCGTAGCGGCACTCCATGCCGCATGCCACAGATCATAAATTAAAAATGTCCGACGCGGTGTCGATTCGGCCCACGGATACAATCTGCTCGCAAAGGAACACGAGCTCTGCGTAGCTCCCAGTAGTGCTGGAAATGTTGCCGGAACAAACCCGTTAACGGTCGCTGCTCAGGCCAAACCATTTCCTTATGACGGCTTCTTTGTGTGGCTGTTTAGATAGAAAAACCGCTGGCTCCCTGCAGGGGAGCCGTAGCCGCGGCAGTTCCCACCAGCACGTGCTGGTCTGAAGAAAGAGCCAGCTAGCTTCATGCTGAGGCGGACTTCTCCCCAGCTGAAGGCCTTGCTGCACATCAAGGGTTCACCCTGGTCTTAGTACAGTCCATTTCCTCCCTGGGCCTCAGGTTTAATGTTGTACAAAGTTTCATAAAATATTAACACAGGTGTCTGGCTACAAGGAGGTCTTCCCTTTGGTGGAAAAATCGTTACAATGATTTTCCACAAAAAGCTGATTTGCAGCTCTTTATAAAAGTATAAACACACTTTTTGTCAACTTGCAACCACAAACGTTAAGCTGCAGTATTTAACTTTTATTAAAAATGTTTAAAACCGTCACCATCAAGACCCACCATATTCTTGTTGTGTTGCTGTTGCCATGTGAAGAACTGCACTGCTATCAATGAAAAACAACCAATCGGAGCCAGGAGGAGGGTCTTAGCGCTGCCTATCATCCTCATGAACACGCTGCGACACGGGCTATTGGCAGAGAAACGACGCACCGTTACAGGAAAACCATTACGGTTGCCATGATAACTAGCCTTAGCCTTCACGACATGATTGGCAGCACTAAGACTCACCTCCTGGCTCTGATTGGTTGTTTCTAGTTACAATCTTTTTTCACATTTTATCTGTCTCATACTGTCACAACAAAGTGAAATGGATATAAAAATATTTCTAATGGTTCTCATTATTTTATAACCTCTAGTACAGTGTTTCCCAACCCTGGTCCTCAAGGCACACTGTCCTACATGTTTTAGAGGTTTCCCTGCTTTAATGTGCCTGATTCAACTGATTGCAGTTCAACAAACGCCTGTTAATCAGTCATCAATTGAAATCAGCTGCACTGAAGCAAGGAAATACCTAAAACATGCAGGGCAGTGTGCCTTGAGGACCAGGGTTGGGAAACACTGATCTAGTAAATACTAAGTTTTCTTAGTAGCACCATAGACATTAATACAACACAACTGAGAGTTTTTGTGACTATAGTAGTTTGTAATGAACAACATGTTACCCACTGATGGTGTGTGATTAGATGAAAGATGCAGTTTAGTTTAGCATTTCAGTCAAAGGTCCAGGTTGAACATTTTTGAAGGACTCTTATAATCCTTGTCATCAAACTACACTGTTTCTACATTTAATGTCGAATAAAAACATTAATTCCACTTTAACCTTTTTAGCTTCTCTCATATTTCTCACATTCCCTTAGCAAACATAGTTAGGTTGGGTTTGATGTAATTAATAGATACAAGTTTCAACTATGCACTACTTTGTTTTGTTCTATATAGTGTCGAGAAATCTGGTATGTAAATGTGAGATCTGTCCAGGTTCATGCAGAACAATGGATCATAAAGTACCTAGGAGATTGCTGCAGCCCTGTATGTCGATTAAAAATGATTGCTTATTATGTACTCTTTGTATGAGAATGTGTTCTCTGTATTCTATTAATGTTGTAACAAGAAAATAGGATCGAATCATCTAATGTACTAAAATTTTATATGATTTTAATGATTGATGTAACTTGTATGATTAAAGTTAGTATAAAACAAGGAGAAGTATAAGGTTGGGGTGTGGAGGCTGACACATGCCGTTGTTGCAACTCGGAAAGTCCCAAGAAGTCCCAGGCTATGACACATGCCGCTGTTGCAGCTCGGAAAGCCCCAAAAAGGCACAAACACATAGTTTCGCAATAGGGTCATTGTGTCTCAAGTTGGAGTCTATTGCTCTCGGAAAGTCCCAAGTTTCACAAGCACATTACCTCACAAGTGAGTCATAGTGCCCAAATTTGCAGATGGGCGGGTTGCAACTATGAAGCACAAACTGTTCTTTGTCTTTCTCTCTCTCTCTCCCTCCCTCGGTGTACTCCCCAGGGAGGGAGAAAAAGTATAAAATCATGAGACCGAGGTGATACGGTGTTCTTCGTCCCCGGCGCTGAGACTCGACACAAGAGCGGCAAGAAGACCAGCAGAGGACTACGCCCTGGAACCAAGAAAGCAAGAAACACCGAGGATCATCTCACGCCGGACAGAGGACGAGTTCCACCGACCCAATCTCTTGGTTCCTTATTGGATTTCCACACTCTGCACTCAACTCCACGATCTCAAAATACATCGCAACGGACTTGGGGAACTGAACAAAAGTCACAGGATTGATCGCAAGCTGTTCGGCTGGATGGCAGACAGTTCATTTTGTTTCGGTTCCAAAGAGGATTTTATGATTCGAAGACAAAGATTCTGACCAAGGACTACAAGGATTTCTGTTGCCCTGATCCAATCCCACCGATGAGTATGAGATTCTGCCGCACCCCAAAGCCTTATCTGATAGAAAGATGACAGTGTAGGGAAGTTTTTAGAGAAAGGTTGAATTAATCTAAATTTTATTAATTTCTTTTGTATGGTAATCCTAGAGCAAATTCTGTATGCCTGTCTTTTCCCCTGCTAAAGCTTGCTTAATAAATACATATATCTTAAAAATTCTGATTAGGTTGTGGACATTGAAATTAATTGAGTCATTGAGTTAAAGTTCTTCTATTTATAGTAAAATTAGTATACATGATTCTGTAAAGTGGTGGCTTCGGACTTTCCTTTGGTGAGTGTAAATAATGACCTTGGGGCTTAAATCTTAGCCACTAAATAAAATCTAGCCGGTAACAAGTGCCCGTTACAATTTAGAAAGAGAACTACCGTTAACAGAAGTGGTTATTGGAATTATACAGCTGTGAAGGCTACTCAGTTGGTTGTTCCTTAACTGAAAAGGGTCATAACTTCTGGATAGGAGGTAGTCAGTGCTAGACGTGTCTCTTTCGCCACCAGTTTAAACAGATTATCTCTTATAGATCTCATTCAGGGTAAGACCCAGGTCTTAGAGATTTTCCGGACCTGTTAGACAGAGAACTGGTTCAGTAGTCAGCCCGAGGAGTTGTGAGGAGAGGGCGGGGCTGGCTATTGCGCAGTAACAAACATGGCGTCCAGACCCAGGTCTTAGAGATTTTCCGGACCTGTTAGACAGAGAACTGGTTCAGTAGTCAGCCCGAGGAGTTGTGAGGAGAGGGCGGGGCTGGCTATTGCGCAGTAACAAACATGGCGTCCCTGGGTGGGCCCAAGTCCAACGGAGTAGGAGGGCCTCAGGTACTAAGTCAGTAAAAACAGATGTGTGATTCTGAATAGCTCACTTAGTGGCTAGCTCCTAGGGAAAGGAGCTAGTGGTGACTGATAGGGCTGTCAGTCACAACCCTCGCAGTAACTGTATAGCATACAGGTGAGGGAAAGCTTCTACTGAGGATAAATGACCAGATCCAGACAGTGAAGCCAGTAGCCAACCCGGCCTGGACCCATCCCTGCTCTATATCGATAAGAGAGGCTTTGGGGGATAGGCAACTCGAAGACAAAGAACCAGAATGGATAGTGAAGAAGATGGATACTCGAAGATTGAACCGATGCAAGAAAATCCACAAGAAAGTGGCTTCGGCCACGAAGATGGCGAACAAGACAGAGGAGGGCGGCGATCTATGCTCTCCACATCCCAACTACAGAGGACTCCAATGAATTTGCTGCTGCTTGGTGATGGATTTGATACATGGACTGAAGTAAATCGACGCATGTTCTTCAATCATCACTACCACTACAAGCAGGAAGACATACCGAACTTGATGGAAACTATAATTAACTCCAAAGGCATCTACAGCTGCACTAAGCTGGACCATGGCACACGGCTGTGTGTGGCTCCATGTCCGGTTAAGGTCAGCAAAAAGAGTGAGATCAAAGTCTGGCTGAAATGGTTTGCTGACCTGCTTGAGGAAAAGAAGACCAGTGAAATAAGAATGGTCTACAGTCCTTCTGAGAAATATGACGGCGTAGTCAAGACAGCAACCCGGGCAGCTGGGTTAGACGGGATACTAGTGGACCCCACTGCCAGAGGAGTTAATCGCTACACTGAATGCCGTGAGGAACTGGATCGGCTGGAAGCATACAAGAAGGAGAAGAAGGAACGGGAACGAGCATCAGCCCCGGCTGCGAGAGAAGAGGAATCTGATGTAGCCGAGGCTCCATCCAGTTTCCCGAGTAGGAAGGGAACCCCCGTCGGAGAGCTGGGGACGGCGGACATGGAACTCGCCAGCCTGACTTCGGCGGACGACGGAGGACCATCTCGACCGACGCCGTCATCAGCTCATGGGAGTCCTCGACTGACACATCTGGAGGGGGCGAAGGAAGCACTCCAGCAGATGGTTAAGGAGGGCGAGTGGAAAAAGGCTGCGATCGACTGGTCGTTGTGGAAAGCTCAGCAGTCCGAGTTTCGCCCGACGCTTCACAGCACGGGGAGGAGACCACCTGCAATGCCACGACATCGGGAGGAGAGCAGCTCAGACGACGCGGGGGACAACACAGACGAGGAACTACGGGGAACCGACAGACCGAGGAAAAAGACCCAGAAGTCGGAAGGCTGGAGGATGGCCCAGGAACTGGCCCCACTGCCGCCGGAGGCCATCTGTGTCAAGATGCAGACCGGGCTCAGGGTGTTCCAGCTTGTCGGGAGCCCATGGGACATCGAGGGTGATGGACTGATCGTGTTCACCAACTACAAGTACAAGATTCACAACCGGGAATTCCGAGGGGACCTCCAGCGTCAAGCCGGAGAGAGTTATCAGCAAAATTCACTGCTGCTGCTGGAAGCGGCCAGAGCCGTGGCAATCAGAGGGAAGGTCCTCATTGTGAATGGCTACAAGCTTCCCTACGGTGCAGTGATTCTGGTCCCGATCGACGCGTACCAGAAGGGGGATAACCTTGAGGACTACCGGAAGAAGATTTGGCACGGCCTCGAGCGAGGTTTAGTGGCCGGTAACAATGAAGGAATGAGGCGAGTGGTGGTGAGCGTACAAGGACTGAGATCACCAAAGCTGCCCGAGAACACCGCCCAGTCAGTAGCGGAGAAAGGGGTGGTGTCCATAGCCAAGGAAAACGGACACCTTTACGTGTTCAGGGAATTGGTGGTGGTGGTCAACCCCCGTCTGCACCGGCTTCAGACGGAGCGAGGGGTGCGGATGGCGGCTGAGATAGAGGAGCAACGCCGGGTCGACCCCCCCCCACCAGAGGCTAAGAAGTACCCCCTGGTGATCCAGCCGAGTTCGCCTCCAAGTACCTCACAGGCGGGCAAAGCCAAAGTGGTGGGACCCATCAAGATAAAGCTGAGAGCCTTATCAGACGGAGCCGATTCCCAAGAAGCAAAATACGTCAAAGAGTTCACGGTTGAAGGGAGCGACAGTGAACAGGAAAAATTCAACGCGGACAAGGTGAAGAACGAACGGCAGGCTGACAAAGAAGATGGACTGATGAAACCGGTCAAGATTCAGCCGCTGAACTCCCCCCGGAGGGGACCTCTTCGACAGTCGCAGTACGAGGACATCAGCGACTTAGAAGACGAAGGGGAGCAGCGCGAGGACGAACATCCTGCAGCGGAGGAAGAAGAAAGCGACCACGAGAGCGCCTTCTCCGACCCGAAGCAGCCCCCAGCTGATTACAGGCCGTTCCGGACAGGACAACATCGAGGGAAAAAGAAGGAGACGGAGACGTTTGACATCGAAAGATCTTCTGAGAGATTGGCTCGAGACTTGACCTGGGGTCCCGTCCAGGCTAAGGATGGACGGCGGGCGTATGTACCAGAAGTCGGGCAAAAGGAGTACCAGATCCCGGGAGGTTGGGCCAGCAGACTGGAGGACCGAGTTACACTCGAGGTGGAGGCGACAGTCGGGGAATGGGCCAACATACTGATGACACCGTCCTGCTCGACCCTGACGGCGCACTACTCCCTGACCGCCAACTTCAGGACAGCCTACATCGGGATTATGTACGACGTGATGCTGCGACGACTGAAGAAAGCCGCATACAAGTATTCCCGAGAAACTCAACAGAAGCTGGACGAAGTGTCTGCTGATGAAGAGGAGCCCCAAGGGACATCTCTGCAACTGGGACAAGGGGATCCGCCGCCATTCAAAGGTTTGTCAGCCCAGCCGACAGGATTAAGTGCGAGCCAGGATGCTTACGCTGAACTCAAGAATCTGAGACTGATAATTAGGAGTAAGGGTGCAGATGAGACCAACGAGGAATATCTGAAGGACGTCTGGCCTACAGTGGTGTCTGCTACTAAGCATGAGGGAGCCAAGAAGCTGTGGCTTACTAGCGTGACCGCGGACCCGATGACTGGACTGGATCGGAGTCTGCACAAAACCACTATGAGAGGTTGGTGTTAGAAGACATGGATGATGAAGAATCCCAGATCAAGAGAGCCAGAGGACGACTTGACAAAGGGAGCCGGTTAGAGCCTCTTTGGCACACACTCAAGCAAACCGTTTCCCCGGCACGATATGTGAAGGTGCTGCGCGAGGTGACTAAAGGACGGAGAGGTGAGCTGGTCTTCGTGAAACTGCCGGTGAGAAGCACCACAGTTGCCCAGATGGACACAGCAGTGCAAGGATTTGACCTGGAGCAGCACTACTTCGAAGAACGACGGAAGAAAGAGTCTAGCCAGCCTGCAAAACCATCTAATAAGGCAAATGTGAGACCACCATCTAACTTCCAGAGCAGACCCTACCAGCAAGGAACACCGGAGCCGCAGGGAAAACCAGTCGTCCCGCCAGCACCATCAAACCAGCCAAGGAAAGGCCCGTTCCTGTCAGATGAGGATTATAGAAGATTGAGCCCAGAACAAAGGATGGCCCTCCGGGAGGCCCGCAAAGTCGGGACCGGAGGGTCAACGAAGTGATGGAGTCCAGGTCGCAGGTCATCTTAGAGAATGCCTACTGGAAGGGGGATGAAATCTACGCTAAAGTGGATGGAGTGCCCTATCTAGTGGACACCGGAGCAGAGGTGTCTATGACCCGCAAAGACCTAAAAACAGCAGGACACCTAAAGGTTCAATTTGCGAATGGAAAAGTAGAAGAAATGCCATACGGGACCTGGAAAGGAGTAGTGTGGGTAAAAGGTCCCTATAATCTTCTCACAGTAAAAGACTTAGAAGGACTAGGAAAAAAGAAGAACAATCGTCGTTCCTTGGAGCGACGACTGACAAACCTGAAAGCCAGGCTAGTGAGAGTCGGACCGACACAGGCTGGACCAGAAAAACAAGACTGGTACAAGCCGGTCGACATACCAGCAGTAACAGAACAGAAAATCGAAGAGAGCGACTTCTCCCCGGCTGGGAAAGAGAAGCTGCGTGAGATCATCACATCAGCGGAGGTGGCCCGGTTCAAGAACGACTGTGGGGACCTGGGTCCAAAGTTTGTTCATCACATCGAAGGTGGGGTGCACCCGCCTGTTCGACAGTATCCGTTGAACCCGGGAGCGGTTGAGGAGATGGACAAAATAGTGACGGAGCTGAGCGCCCTGGGAATCATCAGAGAGGAACTCAACCCCATCACGAACAGCCCCATCCAAGCGGTAAAGAAACCTGAATCGGCAGGAGGGGGTTGGAGACCGGTGATCAACTTCAAGGCCCTGAATCGAAGAACCATAGCGAACCGAGCCAGCCTAATCAACCCGCAAGGCACGCTGAAAACGCTTCGCGTCAAGAAGTTCAAGTCCTGCATCGATCTGGCTAATGGATTTTTCTCACTTCGCCTGGCAAGACAATCCCAGGGTAAGACAGCATTTACCCATAAAGGCAAGAGCTACGTCTGGCAGAGGTTGCCCCAGGGATACAAGAACTCTCCAAATGTTTTCCAGTCGGCCGTGATGGAGGTACTGGGGGACGTGGGGGCAACAGTCTACATAGATGATGTTTTTATTGCTGATGACACTGAAGAAGAGCACCTAGCCAAGCTGCAAACTGTGGTCGAAAACCTCACAAAGGCAGGTCTGAAACTTAACCTCAAGAAATGCCAATTCGGACAGTTCCAAGTAAATTATCTGGGGTTCCAGGTCACGTCGGATCTGGGACTCTCGGAAGGATACAGAGAAAAACTGATGAATATTCAGCCCCCTCAGTCAGAAAATGAACTGCAGAAAATATTAGGATTATGTAACTATGTCAGAGACCATGTGCCCAACTACCAAAAGTATGCCAGACCATTGTATAACTGCCTGAAGAAGAGTGAAGATGAAGAAAAAGGAGAAAAGAGACCATGGATTTGGACAGCAGCCAATCAACAGAACCTGGAGGATTTGAGGAAGGCGATCCAAGCAGCTGTGAGACTGGAACCAAGGAGTTTGTCGGACAGACTGGTGGCAGAGATCAGCTGTGAGAATGACGACGCCATGATCAAAGTAAGCAACGAAAACGGGGGCCTGGTTACCCTGTGGAGTTACACCTTGACCTCTGTGGAAAAGAAGTACCCACAGGAGGAGAAAGAGCTGGCGGTGCTAGCTCGTTACTGGAGTGTCCTGAAAGACCTAGCACAGGGACAACCAGTTAAAGTCATCACTCAAAGCCAGGTCCACAAGTTCTTAAGAAAAGGGACTGTTGAGAGCACCAAAGCAACTAATGCACGGTGGGGAAGATGGGAAGACATCTTGTTAGACCCAGAGCTCGAAATTGGGCCTACACAACCCACGAAGAAACGACTACAAGAAGCACCTGAAACACCAGAACAACCAGAGTGGATACTCTACACCGACGGATCAAGAAAAGGGTTCGATCAGACAGCCTACTGGGGGTTCATCCTGAAGCAAGATGGCAAGGAAAGATGCCGACAGAAGGGAAAAGCCCCCGGCAGCGCCCAAGCAGGAGAAGTGACAGCAATATTGGAAGGACTGTTGGAGTTGGTGAAACGAAGAATCAAGAGTGCCAGAATAGTTACGGATAGCTATTACTGTGCTCAGGCCTTTAAAGAAGATTTGGCCATTTGGGAAGAGAATGGTTTTGAAACAGCCAAAGGTAAGCCAGTGGCACATAAAGACTTGTGGAAAAAGATTGCCGAGTTAAAGCTGCAGCTAGAACTCGAAGTTGAGCATCAAAAAGCGCACACGCATGAGGGAGCTCATTGGCGTGGGAATGAGGAAGTGGACTGTTATGTCCAACAGCGGAAGATCGTCTTTGTCGGTACCGAGAAGTGGGACAGTACTCCCAAAGGTCGGGAGGTCCCAAAAGAATACGTGGACGAGGTCGTGCGGAGCGTGCATGAAGCCCTTGGACATGCCGGCGTGCGACCTACCCGTGGGGAGCTGGAGGAGCAAGAGCTTTGGATCCCAGTGAAACAGGTCCAGCGCGTGCTGAGGGACTGCGAAGTGTGTGGTCAATACAACGCAGGTCGCCGAGGGCAGCGGTTGGACGGGTTGACCATCAAGAGCACAGTCCCCTGGGGCTCAGTCTGCATGGATGTTGCAGGCCCCATGGGGATAACAGGAAAAAGAGGTGAGAAGTACCTCTTGGTGCTGGTGGATTCTATGTCGGGATTTGTAACTGTAAAAGCAGCCAGGAAAGCAAACGGCAATAGTGTTGTCGGCATGCTGGAGCAAGTGTGCAGTGCCCTGGGAATCCCAAAGGAGCTGCGTACGGATAATGGGACGCATTTCCGTAATGCACAGGTTGATCAATGGTGCCAGACCTATGGGATAATGCGAGTTTATTCACCCCCATACACCCCACAAGCCAACGGGGTGGTGGAGCGCACCATAGGATTAGTGAAAAGCTGGATAGCTAAGAATGCTAACACCAGCAGCTGGAGCACCAAAGCGGTGGAAATTGGACAGGCCCTGAACGACAGAAGCAGAGCCGAGAGGCCCGCCCCCGCGATGGAGCTCAACCAACGGCCGTTCACCACGAAGGAAGTGGGGCGGAGCTCCAGCGACAAAAAGGAGAAGCTGACGCCCAAAGTGCCATTCCGAGTGGGACAGCGCGTGTGGGTCAGAGCAAGAGATCAGCCTGTGAATGCAGCAGTGAAACCCAAGTTTGAAACAACAGACATAGTCAAGCAAGTACTGGATAGGAACACAGTGTTGCTGGAAAAGAAGGGGATCCAAGGAGTCGAACAGCTCAAGCCAGTTCCTAACTGAAGTGAAACAGAAGCCGGTGAAATGGCCAGTGAATCATGTAATACTCCACCCTATCTCGGACTGGCCACCGTGAGAGGGGTGGTTGTAATTAGAAGAACAACTTCAGGGATTTGGACAGGAAGAGCCCTGAAGAAATTGGAATGGGCCAAAAATGGAATCCTGTCGACGGAGAAAGAAATGGTGATGTGGAGTGGAACTAAGAACTGCTGCCCTGTTTGTTTAACGGACAACCAGCTCCCTACCACCTGGGAAGGACCAGGCCGTGACAAACCCAGGCGACAGGAGGCAACGGCGTTGGTACTGGGCTCCCTACCGGTCTCTCCGGTCGTCGTCTTGAGCACCATGTTCTGCGGGAACTGCCGGATAGGCTACCTGCCCCGACTTACGGTGATAGCCCAATAGGGATGGCAGGAGGAGGAACTGAAAAGATGTCAATGCATGTGGGACGGCGAGGAACTGTGCTACTGTACTGTCTGTTATGACTTGATTCAGAAGGCAGGGGTGTCTCCAACGGGACAGGCTGAAGGCTGGCAGGTAAAGAGATACTACAGCGCCCTACGCCTGTTTAAATCGGATGACCGTGCCCGGTCAACTTATGAGAGCCCCATACCAGCACCCCCTTGGTTCCCCGGACCTTCTGCTCCTCCTGCTACTCCGGAGGACCCGTCGGGGACAGAAGAAGGGGTGTGGAAGAAAGCAGAGGGGCCCCATGACGACTTGTGGGCGTCTGTTCAAGCTGCCTGGCCATATGATCCCTCTCGGACGCACGTACCGTTCCTACCGGTAGGCACCCAACAATCCCCAGTAATCTTTCGGGTGTTTCGGCCTCAGTTGAGTCATCCTGCTGGGGAGTTAAATCTACTCCCGGATGACACTAAAGTGCAGGCTGTCAACGGGGGGTGGACAGGCCCTTGGGAGCTAACCACCTGGGCGCATCTGATCTTGGAGATCATCAATGACTGCACCATCCCAGTAACGGATCTACCAGACGTACCAAGGGAGAGTGGAGTACGCACGTCGAACGTGTATTACTACAACACCGAGCTGGATGGATGGGGCAGTAATGCCTCGAGACCCAAGGAAAAGTCATCTCTTTACTGGGTGACAGCAGAGTCATCTTTCCGCGATGGAGTACTGCAGGTCCCTGGAGGCGTGGCTCATAGGGTGAGAACGCCCTCTGACTCAAGCACCACCCGTCAAGTTCAACTGTCAGTGAGGATGGTCATCATTCCTTTTGAAGGGGATCTACTCAGTCGGAGCAACAGTCAAGACGGTTTATGCCATCGTGACCGGTACTGAGCCGGAGCCACCTCATAAGAAAATAAAGACCAACCCCTGGCAGGCACTCACCTTCACATTCCCATGGAAGAAGAAAAATCAGAAATAACGGATCTACAGGCAAGAGGAACACGAGTCGTCACAACTAAAGGTCAGCAAAGAAATGAAAAACGAGATGGAAAGAGATATTTTGTAAGTAAACTATTTAAAGTAGGCACGGGGGCTTGGTCAGGGACTTCAAAAAGAGGGCCTTTTCTGAAACTCCCCCAGGGCTCCGTTTTATTAGATAAACCAAGAGAAGATTTCACTACTTCGTTCCCACTTTCTGAAGCTTATTATTTCCAACATTTGATCTACCTACGTCCAACCGATCTTCAAGACATAGCGAAAGTGGGAGATGGCGATGAAAAGGTGCCGAGATCATGGCACAGCATGTATTATTTTTCCCCGTCAGAACCTGTGGTCTGGAGGGGGCGACAAATGACTAGCGTGGTGAAACAAGCAGAGATTTCCCCGGACTGCCGGAGACATCTCCCCTGGATCTTCAACACTGTATACTGGATGTCAGCAGGAATGGAAGTAAGAATCAGATGGGGACCCCACTATTTGGAGCCAATACAGGGATTATACTGTGAAATAGCGTTGAACGGCTGCTTCATCTGGGCATCATCCCCCGGCATGGCTAAAACTCTGGTGAGGATGGAAGGAGACCCGGACCGTTTCATCTTCAACAACACTCGACTGCCGCTGAGACTGGAGATGGACAGGGTCTGCCCCAACCCTCCGCATCAAAGGATTTTTACTCCACCACCTATGGGGTACCGCACCCGGCTCACACTGCAGGGCCAATCTTTGTGCACATATATCACCGTTCCAATCCCCGTGGGGCACAAGCATGGCGCCTGGAAGGATAAGGCGGTAACAAGTGGTAGTGCACAGGGCCCACTTCCCAGGCCCGACTGTTGGAGGATGTTCTTATGGAAATGGGTGTGGAGGGGGTTGGAACCAGATTTGCCCTACCCCTCTCCAATATATACCACGCTGCAGCGAGGAAGAAACATCAGACGGGTTGCGAGGAACCCAGCTGCCCAGCGACACACCAACGCATTAAAGAAGATCTGCGTAACTCCAACTGAAGCAGACCCCAGAGAACGACTGATTCATCACATGCTAGAACCAAAATGGAAGACATCCATCTGAAAAGAATGCCTACAAAACCAAATCTACTGGCCGACATATCAGCCCCGGAAGACTCAGACGACGACGACTCGGAAACCTCTGAAGGACCCCTGCTACGGAAAACGACTTCGATTAAGGCCAAATCCCTTTGTTGCAAAAGCTTTCTTACGCTCTTCGCCCTGCTAGTTGCTTCTGCTACTCTCATCACTATCCTATATTTCGTTGGAGTTGGACCATGGCATCTTACACACTCAAGAGTCACCTATGGTCAATCCAAGTACGCTAACTTCAATTGCTGGAATGTAAGTACAACATCCATCTTTGTGCCATGGGAAAAAGACACTTCCACCGAGAATATGACTGCCGTATTTGCCAAAGATTATGGCAAAAAGTATGTGGAAAGTCGAGCATTTAGCCTGAATGATTCCGACATTGATGCCCTCATGAATCGTACATGGGAGATCTACAACTACAACTTCCTCACTGATGGAGTGCTCTGCTGGATAAGAATCCTGCAACGCAAGGAACGCCGAGCCGTCCGATGCAACTGGATCCACCCAGACCTAGGGGTGCCGGAATGGCACTGTAACATGGCCTGTCGACCTTTGGTCTTGTTGCCCCTACAAGGATACTGGGATACAGAGGTAATCTATGCGGCTCTGCATAGATCCTCAGGTTGTCGAACCTGGCTCCCACGTTGGGACTTTTGGGGGGATTATCATCTGAACTGTAGGGAAGATGTTGTCGTCACCAGAAGACCGCCTGTGGTAAGACCTCCAAAGAATAAGACACAACCTCGTCAGGATTCATCAAGTTTTACGAACATCACTGCTTTTCTGATTCGGCAAGGCCCCAGACGATTCATATATCAAACGGACCAAGCACACTGTTATGACAACAAGTTTAAGTTGCTCTCCAGTTGCTTATGGAACAGATTTACGAGATGTGGCAGTCAAAATTACATAGTACTAGGCATAGAAGAATACATAACTGTCTCATGGGTTCGCGTGAGAGCTGTGCGAACTGAAATAGAACCCTGGCTAAATAACTCGTTCCCATGGACCTACATAGCAGCAGCCGAGCTGTACTACATTGGAGATTTTCCCGAAGGGACTGTTCGTTCTCCCGACGGGTTAAAGGGACCGCAAGTTGCCGACCTGCGCACCCAACGACTCCCAACTCCTGACGATCTTCTCAATGCTCCTAAAGACCAGTTTGCGAAAATCGACAAGTGTGTGGCCAAAAGGATCTTCGACAGCCTCAACGGCACCACCTGGGTGAGGACTCTCTCCTCTCCACGTTGTGACATCTGGCAGACTAATTACGCCCTTTTCACCATATGGACCTATGAATGCCCCGACCCTGACTTGGTCCCAACAGCAAAGCTCGCTCTGCAAGGCTGGTATGAGGATTATTATCGAAAGTGGGACTGGGAATTTTGGGGATTTCAACGAAAAGAATTTCAAGCCTGGGTGTTACCTTGTCTCAGTCAATCAAACAATTATTGGATAAAATATCAGTATGTTGCCACTGTCTACTCCAAAGAAGTCACCATATGGCCCGGAGCTTTTTGGAGACCCGAGCCATATGTGAATCCAAGACCCTGGCGCATGACGTGTCGACGCAACAACACTGAATGCGTCATAGCACTGGCCAGGAAAACTTGCCAAACGCTCATAGGTTGGGAAGACTACTGCAAAGACCATTACGCAGAAGAGTATGACACCCATTCATCAGAGGTTACTTGGAGGAAGATCAACGGAGTGTGGCGGAGAGCAATTGTGAGTGGAAAGACATGTACTGATGCGATCCTTGGCTATCACCTCCAGAAGCGCAAAAACATCCTTAATGCCCCCGTTCCCTTCATCCCACACCCTATCATCGCCATTGCGGAAGGGCATGCATTCCGGAAAAGTCTGTGCGAGGGTGAAGTAGACCATGGGTTTGACTGGGTTGGACCTAACCTTATGTATTCCAACCTTACCTGCTATGTGACCAAAGAGACATGGCAGCAATGTGGAGACGGAAAGTATCAACATGAATGTTACTGGTATGAGGTCCTGGGCTCCTCTGTGGTCACCGCAGTCACCGACGTTGTGGAAGGAGTTGCCGATGTAATAGGAGGTGGGCTCTCTATTGTCGAGGGTTGGATACTCAGTGCCCTGAGCATGTTGTGGCCATACTTGCTAGGCCTCCTGGGCGTTGCCGTGGTTTTGATCATGGGCAAGGTCATCTTGGAGGTGTGGCTGAAGGAACTTTGTCGTTGCAGGGGGAAGGACTATAAGCCCCTCCCCCCAAAGGAGGAGCGTAAATCCGCATAAAAGACAGCTGCTGTGTGCCAACGAGCCATTCCTCTTCACGGCTGCGGTGGGGACCTTACCTAAAGAACAACCATCATCAGAGATCATGGCATCTAACTCATCTACTAACTCCTCTGCTCCGACATCACTCTTTGCGCCTATTCAAGTGAGTACCGTGGAGCAGATTAGTGTCATCTTTGCCTGGGTGGTTTATTCCCACACCGGTTCATGGTCTACTGATCAGCCACTAAGAGTGGTTGTCGCTCTGCAAGGGTATATGAAGATCATCCTACGCCCTATCCTTCTCCAAAGATGGGATTGTGCTCTATCCCTCTTTGCTTGTTATTTGATGGGCCGAACCCGAATCAACTGGCGTAAAGGCATCGTCTCAGGCCTCTGGCTAACCCTGGATACAGCTGCCATGGTAATGGAGTTGGTGTGTGGAGGAGTTCATGCCACCCGAGCCGGTCCTCTCAAAATCATCACTGCTATCATAGAGGGGCTCTTGGCCGTCTACATCCTCGTCTACCTGGCACACCAAGCTTATTCCATCAAGGGGAGCAGCAAGCGTCGTTGGATCAAGAGATGGGCGCTTTTGGTCCTTTGGGCTGTATGCTGGGGGGTCCTGGTGATCTTTTATTGGATAAAGAAGACCTCTACATTGCCCCTCATAGCATGGCTCATGACCTACTCTGCCATATTTCATGATTCCATTCAGGAGCCTCAAGCCCCCATCTACGATTCCCCCGTGATCAATTCCCCATGGCTCGCAGCTCAATCTGGCACACCAGCTTAGTCTAGTTCACTTCTTTTTCCTCTGCTTTGGCATCTTGGCTAAGTATTTATGTAAATATTTATAATCAGTTGCAACTAATCATGAAGTTACCTGGGTTGCTATTTCTCTCTAGGTACCGATCTGCTGTGTGGGATGTGGAATCCCCGCAGAATCCTATGGATTCCTTTGGGTTGCATCGTCAACTCGGTGGAGTCACAAGTGTGTGCACACCCACTTTAGTTATGTAACGGCTCTCTTCTGCGTCGAAGGACGTGGGGCCCCGTACATTGCGGCTTCTACATCTAGAGACCTGGAACGAGACCACAAGATCGTGTGGACCTCTGCCTTGGGCCAAGCCGACAACGAGCTATCATCGTCCAAACTGGGCAATGGGCGGCTGTACCCCATAGTTAGGAAATTGTGGGAGAACCAAGTGTCCCGTCATTGCCTACCTACTCTTCATCTTTTGAATGGCAAGGTGGTGGCAGTGGGAGAGTATATTCCCCCTGTTTGTCCAGTATCCCCGGATATGTTCATCGACGTCGGAACCCAAACCAGCACAGCAACACAGGATCAGTGTTCCCAAACTGAGCCAATCAGTTCATCTCACCAACCCTGCCAGACGACTGACACTGGTTCTTCATCATCCACCTACGAGGAAGAATTCCAGGAGCTGTTGGCGGAATTATGTCTCCCCACACCTCCCCAAGAGGTGAATGCAACTGGTTCTGCCCCAGCTCCTCCACCTCGGCTGAGTCCTCCACATCCTCAGCTCCAGCCCTGCTCTACCTCTGGCGAGGATATGGACACGGATGTCTGGCTCCCACCACCATCGAATCTCACGGAGTACGACGTTGTGGACGCGTGGACACCGTCTCCTTCTCCTACGGTCATCAATGAAGAGGATGTCCTCTTTCTTTGCTGTGATGATGGATTGGACAACGGCCTTGACCTCTTTTGAGTACGGCTGTGCGGGTTCTGCTGAGCACTGTCCGATCTCAAGGAGGGGGTGTCGAGAAATCTGGTATGTAAATGTGAGATCTGTCCAGGTTCATGCAGAACAATGGATCATAAAGTACCTAGGAGATTGCTGCAGCCCTGTATGTCGATTAAAAATGATTGCTTATTATGTACTCTTTGTATGAGAATGTGTTCTCTGTATTCTATTAATGTTGTAACAAGAAAATAGGATCGAATCATCTAATGTACTAAAATTTTATATGATTTTAATGATTGATGTAACTTGTATGATTAAAGTTAGTATAAAACAAGGAGAAGTATAAGGTTGGGGTGTGGAGGCTGACACATGCCGTTGTTGCAACTCGGAAAGTCCCAAGAAGTCCCAGGCCATGACACATGCCGCTGTTGCAGCTCGGAAAGCCCCAAAAAGGCACAAACACATAGTTTCGCAATAGGGTCATTGTGTCTCAAGTTGGAGTCTATTGCTCTCGGAAAGTCCCAAGTTTCACAAGCACATTACCTCACAAGCGAGTCATTGTGCCTCAATTTGCAGATGGGCGGGTTGCAACTATGAAGTTGCGCACAAACTGTTCTTTGTCTTTCTCTCTCTCTCTCCCTCCCTCGGTGTACTCCCCAGGGAGGGAGAAAAAGTATAAAATCATGAGACCGAGGTGATACGGTGTTCTTCGTCCCCGGCGCTGAGACTCGACACAAGAGCGGCAAGAAGACCAGCAGAGGACTACGCCCTGGAACCAAGAAAGCAAGAAACACCGAGGATCATCTCACGCCGGACAGAGGACGAGTTCCACCGACCCAATCTCTTGGTTCCTTATTGGATTTCCACACTCTGCACTCAACTCCACGATCTCAAAATACATCGCAACGGACTTGGGGAACTGAACAAAAGTCACAGGATTGATCGCAAGCTGTTCGGCTGGATGGCAGACAGTTCATTTTGTTTCGGTTCCAAAGAGGATTTTATGATTCAAAGACAAAGATTCTGACCAAGGACCACAAGGATTTCTGTTGCCCTGATCCAATCCCACCGATGAGTATGAGATTCTGCCGCACCCCAAAGCCTTATCTGATAGAAAGATGACAGTGTAGTGAAGTTTTTAGAGAAAGGTTGAAAATTAGAGCAAATTCTGTATGCCTGTCTTTTCCCCTGCTAAAGCTTGCTTAATAAATACATACATTTTAAAATTCTGATTAGGTTGTGGACATTGAAATTAATTGAGTCAATTGATTCAAAGTTCTTCTGTTTATAGTAAAATTAGTATACATGATTCTGTAAAGTGGTGGCTTCGGACTTTCCTTTGGTGAGTGTAAATAATGACCTTGGGGCTTAAATCTTAGCCACTAAATAAAATCTAGCCGGTAACAAGTGCCCGTTACAATTTAGTAAAATCAGTATGCATGGTTATTGGAATTATACAGCTGTGAAGGCTACTCAGTTGGTTGTTCCTTAACTGAAAAGGGTCATAACTTCTGGATAGGAGGTAGTCAGTGCTAGACGTGTCTCTTTCGCCACCAGTTTAAACAGATTATCTCTTATAGATCTCATTCAGGGTAAGACCCAGGTCTTAGAGATTTTCCGGACCTGTTAGACAGAGAACTGGTTCAGTAGTCAGCCCGAGGAGTTGTGAGGAGAGGCCGGGGCTGGCTATTGCGCAGTAACAAACATGGCATCCAGACCCAGGTCTTAGAGATTTTCCGGACCTGTTAGACAGAGAACTGGTTCAGTAGTCAGCCCGAGGAGTTGTGAGGAGAGGGCGGGGCTGGCTATTGCGCAGTAACAAACAATAGCATAAAATCCCAGTGAAATACATTCTAGTTCATGTTTTCAACATAATATATTACAATGAGGCCTGAATACCACATCATATATAAGATTTTTTTTTTGAAAACGCCCAAGAGCAAATCACAGCGCAGTGTCTCTTTGAGCAAACATTAGCGACACATCATTATCACTCCGCGCTTTCTGACACAAAGTGATAAACTGTCTAGTAATGAGTCTGTGAACAGGCCGCTGTTTGTTCGCAAACCCTTGCGACCGCAGCTCAGCTCGAGACGTTTTCGCTGTGGTAGGGGTTGCTGTGTTTAAAGGCACTGAGGAGCAATCCAGCCTCCCATCCTACTCGCCCCGCAAGCGGCTGCGTCTGTCATCACAGCGGCATTCACGAGGCCAAGACGAACCGGAGAAACACTAATCATGTCATCGCTGCTCTGGACTGGAGCGAGACTCCTCTCGTTTGGCAAGGTAGCAGCTTGTTGTTGCTCTGTCCTCTGGGGGAGCTGTGGCGCTGTGGTGGGCCTGGATATCGCCAAGAAACATTGTAGATCGGCCGATTACCTTGGAACTTTCGTCTTGAATTCTTTTGTGATGATTTCTACGTTGCACTGCTGACAGTATCTGTCAAAGGGGCAGTATTGTGTGTTCTCCAGGCACATACTGCCAATTTAGAGCGCAGTTAAGTAAATATGTCACCTTCAGTTGTTGTAAATGTGCTAAATATATCAAATATGACTCCAAAGAAATTTGACTTTGATATTTAGCACCTTGAAATTTTGCCTCTGTCGCTTTAAAGACTCCTGCTGTTTCTGAATCTTCGCCTTGGGGAAGTCGTCACAACATGGCTCTTCTATTAACCCTCTAACAACTTTTTTACCAAAGTTTCACTGAGAACTAGCTCCTATAATGAGTTCAGCAGATGTGTAGTTCCATCAGGTGTTTGCTAATTGCAGCTGGCTAGTCTGAAGGAGCTGAGTGGGGAATATGGAGCTCAGAAGCTTGGAAGTTGCAGCTCTGAGGAGGAGCTTCATCCCTGAAGGCGGAGCTACGTCCACCCAGGCGTTTTGCACAGCTGAATGGTTGCCGGGGGAGATTAAAGGATTTCTTAAGCATGCATGAAAGAATCGAGACAACACTCCAGTGTGTTTTTGAGGAGAATAACATTATAACATGATGTAAAGCTCAAAAAAGTTGATTTTTGAGCCCATTTAATCTCTTCAGAAAAAGCTCTAATGGACCAATCCAAACACTTATCCTTCGTCCCTCACACCCCCAAAAAAGAACCAAGAGTCGTCGTCACATAATCAAGCAGAATTATACCACAACACCAACACAAGAGTAACTGACATTACAAAAGCCCTGGACCAGAACCAAGTCTTTCATGCCTTTGTGAATTTGGGGCATTATTCAGTTATAATTTTTGCATGGAGGGTGACCAGAGAAGTTAAAGTAAAGAATAAAGTAGAGCAGCAACACATTCTAGCTTCAGTGCAGCTCCTGGAATGATATTGTCAATGTCAATCCCCAGTATATAATAGTTTTTATGTTTTTACTATTGGGGTTAAATCAGATCTTGTTGACGTTAGTTAATGTAATTTTTTTAAGACACAGGGCACAGTTTATAATAACCATATTGATGAAAGTCCAATAGGACAACAACAAAAAAATGAACATTGTAAAGTACGCATTTGAAATGGTGATTGATAAGACATAAATGACACTGGTCTAGAAATGTCAAAATATATTTCGTACATAATTTCTTAATTATGTAAAAACGATCAAAACAATTTAATGTGCTAGTTTAAAATTATACATAATTGTTTTGGTATTTATTAGGCCCTTATACAACTAGCCACTCAACTGCAGACGAATAATAACATTTTTGTATTAGCCCCACCCACTGATTTGTAATTGAAGAGTTCAGAAAAATTTATGATTTGGTGTAACTCAAGACTGTAAAACAATAAATAACTACTCAAAGAAATCTTGCTAATTTTTTTGAGTAAAAATTACATTATTTTTTTTTTAAATTACATTTTTATTTATATTTTAACATGAAAGTTTTTAAAATAAATGAGCTGCATGTAACTCCAAGTATATGTAAATTAGGACATACACAAGAAATTAAGTAAGTAACTTTTTTTATTTATTGAATTGCGACACTGTTGGGCTTCCATACTGAGTAATCAATGGACAATTAACAAGAATCAGGTGGTTTTACAGCTTACAGCTGATGACTTTGACGTTCTCCTCCGGCCTTGTTCTGTATGATAATAAGAAAACACATGGATTCAACACATCCACATTAATCTTTATTATTAAGTATTAAGCATTTCTAAATTCCCCATAATGCGTGACAGCTTATAAGATGTGCAATATCCAACATAAAAATTAACAGATCTGCAGTTGTTATGAGTACTTTGAGCGGGAGAAGGAGCATGTAATGATAGCTAAACGGGTCATAAACCAAATTATGGTTTTGGGTGACATGTATGGGTTTTACTGCATAAATAAAGCTGTGCCTTCTC
The DNA here is from genome assembly GCF_019740435.1 of Gambusia affinis. NCBI lineage: Eukaryota > Metazoa > Chordata > Actinopteri > Cyprinodontiformes > Poeciliidae > Gambusia > Gambusia affinis. The sequence continues at coordinate 5,032,732 of NC_057886.1, forward strand.
TGGAAATGTTGGTAATTGTTTATATGACTATAAACCCAACCCAACAAAGAGAACCTAAGGGAGTGTTCTTTAGTGGTTTTGGAAAAGCATGCATTTGAGGTGCCATAAACCCAAGCAAATGTCTTTATAAACAGGAATGAATATCTGGATTTAACGTGTTTCATAAAAGGCGTTTTGCAACAATGTTCAGCTCCTTCTGTGTTCCAAAAACGGTCTCTGTTCTCCAATTACACCACGAAGACGTGCAGCCCCAAAAAACATCCCGGCTGAACCTGAGCAGAAGGTAACGCCGGAAAATGTGAACATTTTAAATAAGGAATTGGACTGAGAAATCAGATGGAACAGATCAGTTTTCAGCTTGATTAGCTGTGATTGGAGACCAGGAGGTAGAAAACACAGAAACCCAACGGTTTCTTCTGATCTGTGAAGGCATCGAACGTAATCTCTACCGCGTCAAGCTGACGACAGCAACCCTTGGTGTGGAGGTTGTCCCTGCTAATATTGAACTTTCCATTTGTACATTGCTAATTATGTATTCAGGCAAACGATGATTTTACCTTCGTATCGCTCCTAGGATCCTGATCGTTTATCCAATTTCACTTTGCACTAAGACCTAGCTAAGCCAATCAGACACTTCTAGGGACTCCGATCGCGCAGAAGTCCGGCCAGGATGCGACAAAAATCAGCACAAACACAGAAAAGACAAAATGCTGAACATCAAGAATATGCCAACTAACTCCGACACATTCCTCTCCGTTCAATGATTCTTACAGCAAAAAGCTTTTCTTTTTTTTCTTTCTTTTTTTTAGAAAGACAACAAACTGATCTATTATCTTTAGATCCAAACAAGAAAAAGAATGCTTACACGCAAAAGGCTTAGACCTAAATGCTTCGACCAAACTAAGTTGCTCTCGTCTCAGTCTGACTTGGAATTAGGGCTGCCATTAAAAAACCATAATGCCAAGAAATCCTATAAAACACCCAACTTTAAAGGCAACATATAGCAATAACTAATTTAAAGTCAGGCAGGTTTAATCAATCGCTCGTTCCAGCTGAGAAGATGTCCAGCTAAACACTGCCCTCTTCTGGAAAGAATTGGTCACAAGTGAATGGGAACAAACACACTTTTGACTTTAGGTGAATAAAGGCCGACAGTGTTTTTCAGTTCATGCTATCTACTTAAAGACTAGAGTCACATACATGAAACCCATGTGGCTTTCATGTTTTGTATAACTCAAACTTATCACCCATAAGGTCAGCTGAAGAGAGAGGAATGAAGATCCTCTTTTTTTTTTCTTTTTTTTTTATTGAAGTCGCAGAGGGACATTATGTCTAAAAGAGAATTATGGCTTTTCTTCTTCTTCTTCTTTTTGCCTCCCATGGTACCTCGCCCTGAAACCGTCTCCACCCACACAGCTGGGTGGTCCGCTATTCTGAATGTGACCCCAATAAAGACCTATGTGCTGAACGACACCCACTCTACCATGAACCTCACTTTTTGTTGGACTGTCAAGGGACAATGATTTACAATGCAGTTGCACAGCATAAAAGAACAAGAAAAGGCTCTGTTTGCTATTGAAATCGCTCTACAATGGCACTCACTACTTAGAGTGATATCATATAAATTGGCAACAATTTATTTTTTGGTCAAAGAAATAAAGCAGACGGCTTATTATTTCGCTGAGTTTATGAGTTCATTTTAAATCGACGTTTGTCTAAATCAGACTCCAATCCAAACAATTACAAACTGTGGAGCTACAAAAATGTGGACCCAACTTTTATTTCCAACATGTTCAGCTGCAATTCTGTTCCTTCTTGGAAATGAAACACAACATGCTGTTCGAGGTCTTTATTTCGGTGGAACTGTGCCTAAATTGGCGCTACATCAGTAGCTGCATGTCCATTGACCACATAATTGCGCAAATTGGAATTACAAAAATAAATTTTGCTTGTTGGGGAAACACGGCAATTTTGAAAAAGTTGACGTTTTTTTTAATTAGTTTTGGTGCTAAAATGAGGCGGTTTGTATATTTCGCAAAACTGCGATGGAAAACCTTTTTCTCCCCATCACAGGAGTCACATGATCAACAACCAGATGTTACTACTGACGAAAATGCGAAGAAGGCGACAGGAAGTGATGGGAGGATCGTGGCGCGGCATGTTTTTTAATGACGCTGTCACGTGAACAAACCTGTTCATGTGTTGTTTTGATCGCATTTCTGATTTAGTGAGAACACCGCAACTGTGCAATTGACATTAGCGTAACATCGACAAAGCTTTGCGCACATTTGTAATGGAAACGCAGCTACTGTCCACTCAGAAAGGCTTAGATTTAAAATAAAGTGTCTTCATGTAAAGCTGAGATTTCTGACGTTCCTTTAAGTGTCAGTCCAAGTGTGATGGTAGGGTTACAAGTTCTAACCTAGGTTTTATTTTGGAGGAGTTAATCATTCTGATTCCTTCAGGAAACCAAATTTTCCTGTGTTTTGTTGTGTTTTATGATTCAGACTCCTGGATCTGTTCTCGACAACCTCAGAATGAAAAGACTTTGTTTGGCAGAAGCAAAACAATCACAGATGTTTAAGCTGGTTCTTCATAGACATTCTGCAATCTATCTGGGCTGTTTTCACAATCTACTTGTGGGAACGATACCAAGGTGCTTGTGGTTTTTGCTGTCGCTGAATATGTGACACAGGGTGTTGCGTCTCCTCAGGACGATGCTGCGCTACAAATGGATTATTATTTATGTGAAACACTCTACAGCATAACGGCCTTGTTCAATGGACCTTCTTCTACTGCAACGTCCCAAACCAAACCTTTGGCGAATATTTCAGACTTTCAGTCAGTAAGATCAGACTGTGCAGAGGACAGGGTGGAGAATGGCTTTATGTTGTCAGTGAGAAAATGTCATGAGAGTTTTGAAGTGAATCTTGTGGCAATGTATCTTTTACTGCTGTTTTCAAATTGAAGGCCTGTATTGCCTAATGGTGGTAACTTCGAGCTAAATTCAAAAGTTGTTTTTGTTATGTCAGCAGAACACACTACTCTTACTGGTCCCCGATATAAGGTGTTAACAATGGTTCAGAAAGTCAACTCCAGCTATAATTTTAAGAAAAGTTGGAGAAAGTGACAAAACCTGCTGAGGTTTGATGAAGTGGCATAAAAATTTTATTTTAACAACAACAACAACAAAAAACTGTTGATGCTCTTATAAACTAATTCATATCCCCTAATCTGCAACGTCTGACAACAGACGTTTTTGCCCCGGTTTGATTTATGTTGTTTCACTCATGAGAAGCAACAAGAGATGAAGGCTCTGTTTATTGAAATTGTGTTTTGGTCAGCGATTTATCTAAAATCACGATTATGTACGCGAATAAATTCTACTTTTGCCGAATCATGCAAAGACTGTCGAATTATTTATGACGTGTACAATTAATGTAAATTAAGGTGTGGTGAAAAGTCTTGGCTTTAGTTGTAAATGAATATATAATAATAATTAAACTAAATCTGCTGTCTTAATACTGCTGAGTTTGATCCGGCCCAGTAGGTTGCGTGCAAAAGGCCCGTTACCTGACGTTGGGGTTTGGCGACGTAATTGATGCAATACGGGAAATTGACGGGAAAACACTAATACGGCGAGAGACGGGTGAGGTGTAGGGCTAGACACGTCAGTTTAACATGTTTCATAATGTACTTTTCCACAGAACAAAAAAAAAAAGAAAAAAAAAGTAAGATTTTGATATATTCGTTTCTATTTTAATTTGAATTCCAAATGAGGATAAAAGAGGAGTAAATTTCCAACAAAAAAACTCTGAAATTTTGAGATTAATCAAATTTTCTGGGGGGGAGAGACGTGAAAATTTGAGTTTCAGAAGTCGAAAAAATTTTCAACTTTTAGGGAGGAAATGTACTCCTCCTCCCCCCCCCATCCACTCCGGTAGGATTCAGTTCCCTGTACTGGTACTCTTTGAATACCGTCCGTGGCCCATTCTTCTTTGAAAATAACTGAGTGTGGTGTGCAACCTTAAGCTAACCAGCAGAGGGCGCACCATCCCAATTGATGGAGAGTTGTATTTCCGTAGGGTGGTATTTTATCCACCCAGAGCACGAGACAGCGTTTTCTCTATTCTCTTTAATTATTGAAGGAAAAGCGTTAAAACCTGTTATTGTCCTCCTGTCCTCCAGACTTATTTTAGCCTGGTGCTGCTGGCTCTTCTGTTCTGTAACATTTTGCAAACGACAGAAGCCTCATTATCAGCAGAATGAGGATGAGTCTTCCTCATTTGACTCAACCTATACACCCTACATCTACCCTGCTCGCTCAAAACTCCTCCACCAACACAGATTTCCATCCAAACTAATATCTGGACATCCAGCGTCTTTTTGCCCCAGCCAAGAATAATTGGGAACTTTCTGTGTTTACAGCCACGAAGGGTCAGAGGTGACTTAATCAGCTATGAGTTTGTCTTCCAAAGAACATTTGCAATGGTCAGGAGTGCAGACTTGCGTAAAATCAGATGGGCTACCTTCCTGCGGAGGTGTTAAAACGAGCAGCTTTGGGTCTTTGCTGCCTTTGCGTGTCCCGGCTGTAACTGATCACGGATCAGATGGAGAGAAAATAGGACTGGTGGAGGATGAAATAGGGCATGAATAGAAATAGCTTGGTAGCCTGGCTCCACAGTCTCTGGAGGGATTGCTGTGTCAGTTGCCTGGTGTGTGCTGTAAAGCTGTCTATTCCTTGTCCAGTTGCGCGTGTGCATGCGTGTGTGTTGGTGTGTGTATTCCTGCCTGGAACTCACAAGCTCCTGGAAACCATGAGGAAGCAGAAGGCCCCTGTCGAAGGCATTAGTATTATAGGCACTGACAAGGAAGGTGTTATTGCCAAGTCAGATGGGGCCCATATAATCTGGGGCCTGGTGGAAGCCAGCAGTCGCCCACTCAACACCCATATTTCTCTTTTTGTGAGGTGTTTTTAAAAAAAAATTATTATGATTATTTTTGCCGGATTCCTTTTACTAAATTGTTTCCTACTGATGGAGGTAATTGTCTTGTTAAACCTTGAAGAACTTTTGCGGAACGTTGTATTTAGTCAGCACTGTAAAAATACATTAAGCAGTATTGATTTCCTCCCCGGGCGTGCTGTTTCATCGCTCTGCCTGGGTCGGCATTTTGTGAGGACTCAGGTGGTTCTGAATAACAGTCATCAGCACCAACCACTTTACCCCGGAGATGAAATGTCGCAAATTATAGCAAAGTAACAAAGGGCATCACGTTTTTGGCCTTTCGTATAGACCTTTTTTAACGTTGTTGTCGTTTTGTCACACTTAAATGATTCAGGTCACCAAACTAATCGTAGTATAAGACAATAACAAACAAAAAAGGTAAAAAAACAAACAAACCAAAAAACAAAACAACAAAGTGCACATTTTTCTTATGATTATATAATTTACTTAAATAAATTACATTTCTTTACATGGAATTTATTACATTTAAATGCAACAATTTCTATCTGTTTGTGATCTTGTTAGCTTCCAAGCTAACTGTTGTTAGTAACAATTTCCATCCATTTGTTAGCTTGCCAGCTAACAAAGTGTTTTTGAAGAAGCTAACAGCGTGTTAGCTCGGAACAGCTAACTTGCAAGTTGTTCCAAGCTAACCTGAAATTACATTTTAGATCAAATGTTATCTAAAATGATAACCTGGAACTATGGTTAGCTTGGTTCCAGAGCCAAGCTAGGTTGCAGGTTAGGTGGAAGTTATAAGTTAACCTGTTATTACCTAATTTCTCCCCTGTTTACCGTAATCAAGAATTAACTGTGATTAACTACATTACTATACTACTTTTGAAAATGAAACTGACCACACCGAGGGATGATTGTGGATCAGCCGCAGCTTTATTTTAGCCAGACCAGTGAAGATACTGTTGCAGCAATCAATGCAACCAAAGATAAGTGAATGGACGAGTTTCTTTAGATCTGTCTGAGACGTTAGTCCTTTAATCCTGGATGTATTCTTCAGGTGACAGAAGACCGACTTTGTACTGTCTTTAAGTGTCTCTGGAGGTTCAAGTCAGAGTCCATCACTACACAGATTTTGGGCCTTATTGCTAGTTTCTAGCTGAAGCTGTGTGCTGACTCTAGCTTGTTTCTCTTTTGATCCAAACATAATAACTTCAGTGTTGTTTCTTTCTAGAAGGTGTGAACCCAAATTAAATTTGTCATGAACATCATGCCACGATGCAGGTGGGAGTGTGATTACTGGAGGCTGCTTTGTTGCTTCAGGACTGGGACGACTTGCCATAATTATAAATGTGGCTATGTGATCATCTTAAAAAGCTCGTTCACGCTCCAAAACCCTCCACTGTGCCTAAATTATAATAATTCTGAAAAGAGGAGTGGGATGTAAAAACAAGCGTCGCCAGTCATTACAGTCACAAGATGATCGTCCTGGTGACCAATTGTGACGAACCACCTTAAGTTTATTGGACATTTTTCACAACGTTCCCCCCTTTATTTTTTTTTTTTTACCTTAATAAATTAATAATAAATTAAATTTTTAGCATTTTATCAAGCTATTATTTTTTTTCAAAATTTGTTGAATGATCTGAAACATTCAAGTGTGCCAAAAACAGAAGAAATCTCTTGTTTTGACAGAAACATTTCAGTGTTTGCTAAATAAACAATGATCAGTCGTTCCCTGTACGCTCAGCAGTCCTGTGTAATCTATAAACTCCTGTAGACATGCAATGTATTCTGGGAAATTTCCAAGCATCTGTGATTAAAGTTGCAGTAATATTAACCATCTGGAATAAACCGCCCGGTTCTCCATCTTAAACTAAATAGGCTGCTGCTGTTAACTAATTTTTGGGGCTTTTCTGATTCGCTGTGGCTTTTCTGTTCTGTTTTTTAATGTAACGTTTTGCCCTGAGCTCCACAGCGCGGAACAGGAACAGGAAGAGACTTGAGAGAGTCATCTCACTTCTTCAAGCTTCACTTTAAAGCCGGGTATCTCTGTCCAGGGGAGGAACTTTTGGTGTTTTTACGCAGAGTTAACATTTACAGGAATTAAAACCAGAAATTAGCAAGTTAGCTAGCATTAGTGTTGGTAAATTAATGTTGGAATGCAGTTCCAAATGCAGATTACTTACAGATTTTATATTTTCAATACCTCATTTCAGTAGCCATTTTAAGTTAATCAAAGATTGATTTAGGTTTGGGTTTTTTATTTCTCTTTTGCAAAACTACCACCAACACATCCGACATCATTCTCTAACTTGTAATGTTCTCGTTTGCAAATGTAAAAGATATGCTGATCTTTTATGTATTTTAAGGAATATTCCGAAGGTCTTACGCTATAAATGACTCTTAAATCTATGCTCACCTTTTTCACATTTTATGAAACTGCTATGAAATATATTTAGCAAAACCCGTGTTGCTAATGTCATCCTAGCCAGATGTTCTGCCGCGTTATTTGGCGTCCTTTTAGTTTGTAGTGTGCATAAAACACACAAAAGCAACAGACTGATGTTTCATTTAACTATAAAATATGCTGTCATGCTAATTAATCTGTCATCATTTTCTGTAGTCACTTGTGATTTCTCTTCATGGAGGATGTTCTTTCAGAAAAGCCTCGCTGAACTCTTGATTAGCCACTTAGCACTTTCAAATGATCCCTTTATGAAGACTATCTTTACTTTTTACGCTAGGTAATCCTCATTTTTCCAGTAATCAAATCATCTTTATGAGTGCCAGTGATTCATTTGTAGCAGTTTACACAATTTTGTTAAACAGCAGACTTACTTTTTCTTTAAAAATAAAAAAGTCGTAGTAAAACTGCTTTTCTGTTGTTGATTTGACAGCGCCGACGCTCTACTGTACACCAGTTTTACTGCAAGTTAAAACAGACAAACTACTCGGTGAGTTACAGATATTTAAGGATAAACAACTTATTATGCATATGTCCAGTCTGATCTCCAAATTTGCTTTGCGCACTGTATAAAACATCCAGCGTTGACGGCGTTGGGGCCATTGTTCTGTTGATGAACAGGGTGTTTTGTTCGCCGAGCAGGCGGAGTATGACTCAGGCTACCAGATGGTCTCTGATGTCTACTTTATCTTTTCGGATGACATCTTATTTGCAGAGAGGAGCAAATTACCATTAGGGGTTCCATTTATAGATAAAACACTTCTAAACTTTTAGGCCACCGAGGAGAAATCGAGCTGTAATTATTTAGATTGTGTGTGCAGCAGAAATTGCCCCTCTTTGCTTTCCTAATGCAGTTGCAGCCTTTTAACTCGTCCACGTTTTGACTCGCTAAAGCCACAAAAAGAAGCTGGTGGGCTTTGATGCGACAGAACCAGCAAAAGGAAGAATCTAATTCTGCAGAAAGCAAATTGTGTGTTTGGGGTTCAGCCACTTTTCACTCTGTTCCCACTAAATAAAATCCCAGTTCAATCAGACGGATTTTTTTTTTTCCAATTGGCGGATCTAAGATGAACAATAGTAATCATCCTGACTCTGCTTTTAAATTAAAAATGTGCACAAATGGGATCAATGTAGAATAACCATTGGAAGTGTCATCTTATTTCTGTCTTATTTTTGGTTTCCTAAAGCTTAATTTGTGTTTTTTTTAATCACTTTCTCCTGTTATAAACTACTTTTTCAATGACATGGCCCTGCTGTGGGCTCTATGAAGTCTCATCTTCAAATATGTCACCATCCTTTGACGCTTTTGCTTTTATAACCTTTAGTTCTCAATCAATTTCCCAACATTCAGACCCGCTCCTTTTCCAAAATCATTTGCCAGATGCTGTTGCAATAGGCTCTATGTACTGCCAGACTTTTCATCTTGATATATTATAATCTGCTTTTGTCACGTCCTTGCCTTTCTCTTCGCCTGCATTTTGAGTCCCATATTTGTTAGTGTTATTTTTAATTTAACCTTTATTTTACCAGCTAAGCTGATTGAGAACAAATTCTCACGTTTAACTGCAACCTATTCAGGAAACATGAAAACACGCAGCAGAATATTGTTTATCACGTATCGTGAAAAACTTCTTATCGTGATAAAAATTTCAAATAATGACGTAAAACAAATATGTCCAGTCTGATCTCCAAATTTGCTTTGCGCACTGTATAAAACATCCAGCGTTGACGGCGTTGGGGCCATTGTTCTGTTGATGAACAGGGTGTTTTGTTCGCCGAGCAGGCGGAGTATGACTCAGGCTACCAGATGGTCTCTGATGCCTACTTTATCTTTTCGGATGACATCTTATCCGAAGCTGATATTGCACTTTATCAAAGCTTTTGTGGAACTACCAGTGGAGAAAATGGTAAGGATATTTTTTTACATAATACTTTATGTAAAAAAATATCCTTACCATTTTCTCCACTGGTAGTTCCACAAAAGCTTTGATAAAGTGCAAAATATTACTGTGTGCAGTTTGGAGATATAAATCACGCTTTAAAAAAGATTAAAAAATTGGTGTCCTGAAGATGCCTGTTTGAAATGTTTTTCAAGCATAGTGTTTGTGGCGCTATGCGAGCAGCCATACAGTTGCCTAAAAAAAAAAAAAAAAAAAAAGTAGCAAAAAGTTGTTTTTTTAATTATAATTTTTATTGTCACAACAGTACAACAAATTATCATGGTAAAAAAAATAGCATCGCTCACCTCTAATCAGAGCTCAGATGGGTTGACTAAGCAGAAGTGGTGCTACAAACTCAAAATCAACCGTCTTCAAACCACGTTCTACAGAAAACGTTTGATTTTATTTTTATTTAAGGTGGCCCAACAAGAGGAGAGCATTGTCCAAAGAGGGACGCTCCAAGCTTCAGTAAAGGTCGTCCTGTTGGGACACCAATATTTGAGCAGTGATTTTATTTTAGTTTTTCAAAGATTACTTATTAATGTGGATTTTGCAGCACCAACTGGATGGGATTATGGTACTTTAATAAAATATATATATATATATATATATGGATAGATTTTTAATGTTTTTACACATCTTTACTGAACAAAAGCAGATCTTTTAACAGCTGTTTTGGAAATCTCCATGACTTGATGTCGGCTACACTTGTTCATCCCCCACTGGACCATTTAATAGATATTGTCTTTTTCCTGATTACAGTTTGGCTGCTTCAACAGGTGGCATGGCGGCTCGGTAAATCCTACGTAAGAGAGATGATGGTTGTTTGCCTTTTGGGAGGTAAACTCTGCCCGCTGCACAAACCATCAACTTTTCCTCCAGCATTACTCCGAGTGGCTTTCGTCGGCTCTCTCCGGTAACGCCATCTGACGAGTTCCTTTCTTTTTGAAACCTAGCCTCCTGGTTAGGATTGTTTTTCCACTCCACAAACAACCGTGTGGCTTCGCATTATCATCAGCTCTAAACGAAGGGGAATCGCAGAGCGAGGCTTTATCTAAGAAACAAAAACAAAAAACGGTCCCTGTCTCGCTGCAGCAGGAAGCAAGAGAATCAGCTTTATTGCTTTTGCTCACCGCTGCCATAAATCCAAAGTTTTTAATATTATAATATGTGACAACCCATGTGTTATTAGACGTATCTATGCGGCGAGCGCAGAGATAAGCTCTCTTTAAAATCACGGCCCCGGTAATGAGAGTAATAATCCAGAACATTGTAACCTGTGATAAATCTCTTCTGAGGCTTAGCTAATGAAATTTCTCTGAAGCTGCAGCTGCTGTCACTCACACACACGCACACACACGCAAATTCACTGGAGATGGTTTCTCTTCTAGACATTTTGTTCCTTCTTTCACATTTGGAAGAAATCCTAACCTAAGGCTACAAAATTCAGTGGCTGCTGATTGTCTGTCTATAAAGGCAGAGAAAACTAGAGATTATTATTTTTTCTTTCTTTTTGTCTCCAAGTCAGGACCAGGAGTGTCAGCAAGGAGCTACTTATAACCATTTTAGACATTATTAGTGCAGTGATATGTGCAAAAAATATGAGGTACATCTAAAAAAAATTAGAATGTTGTAAAAAAAAAAAAAAAAAAGTTCAACATTTTCTACTCATATCATTACACATGGAGAGAAATATTTCAAGTCTTTATTTCTTACAAATAATTTGAAACTGAATATCTCAGAAAATTTTAATATTACATAAGATCAATAAGAACAAACATGTTTTAAACAGAATTGTTTATGGATTTCAGTTAGAACTTTCTTAACAATAGTCATGTTTTGCGTTTTTCTACGGTGATGGCGAACAAACTGGGATGCTCAGAAGTCCCAGTTACTGAGCATGACTTTCAGTAAAACGTTAATGAGGTCATGCTCAAAAGGTTCTGTCTGGGCAATGTTCCTTATCAAAGCAGAGAACATGATGTAATGATGTTTGTCCAAAAATAAATAAATAAACCACTGATTACAGCCGCTAAAATGTGGCATTTTTTTTAGTTTCATCGAAACGCTAAAACTACTCTTTGAAACACATCTTGGTAAAAAAGATTTGTACTTTTTTCATATTTGACTGATAAGTACGTGACCGGCCACCAGGTGGCATCAGTGTTCAAATGCCTGTTCATGCCAGTAGAAGAAGTAGCTTACATAGACCAGGCTAACTCGTTTTCATGTCTGCGGCTGACAGAGGAGGATACAAGCTTCGTATTCTCTTAGCACCCCTCGTTCTTTTGCCACAATTGATATAAAAGTTGGACCTCAAGGTCTGACCATGAAATGATCTATTTGCTCTTTCCGCTCTCGTCAACTACTATGGTCTCGTCGCGGACTCCACGGCCCAACCAGTGTTTCCAGTTTGCTGCCGATTAAATCGCTCGTGCTCAATACCACGCCCGTGGAGATGGGGCTTAAAAGTTGGAGGATTTTTGACACATCTGCTGCACTTTCAGTAGGAAGAAAAATGGCGCCGCACAGCCTCCTAGAGGTTGTCGTTAGGTACTGCCACTCCCTCCCACATTCCAAATACACAGTAGGTGTGTGTGTGTGTGTGTGTGTGTGCGTGCGTGCGTGCGTGTGTGTGTGTGTGGGTGTGTGTGTGTGTGTGTGTGTGTGTGCGTGCGTGCGTGCGTGTGTGTGTTGTTGTTTGTCTTGTGTGTTACATCTGATGACACCCGTTATTTTTTTTTTCCATTATTAAAACATAGAAAAGAGTATTTGTTTTGAAGATTCCCAAAACAGGCGAACACTATATTTTGTGACTGTAGGAGGCGCTGTTTGACACCTCAAAGATGTCCCATTTTTTTGTTTTTCTTTTCTCCATGAGACGCAAGAGGAACAACGATGCATGCACTAAACATGTCTTAGCATTTTTATGAGTTTGGACAGACTTTTTTTTATTGTTGTTTTTAGCTAAATCAGTGAGTCAAACACTCACCTTAACCATATATTAGTAATGAAGGATGACGAACTTGTGTTGGGGACTTTTCCATTTTCATCTGCGTCTGGTTTTGATTTTAAATATAAAAAATCTACTTGGATTTAAATGGAACCCTTTGTATTTTAGAGTTTTATTATTTATTCATTTAATTTATTTCTCTTTCTCTCTCTCTCTGCATCTCTCATTTATTACAAGAAATCCCAGTTGCCAAAACATGCACGGTTCCTGGATATTCGAAGAATAGAGAAATAAAACAGGAATTGACTAGGATTTCTGGATCTCTTATCTCCGCTGCTGTTTTAAAGTGGGAGGAGACAGCAGCCCCACGCATTCACAGCCCCATCGTGTGTGTGTGGGGGGGTATTTTCCTGCAGAAGTTGGCGCTGCAGCTGCACTGCCTGTGACAGAGTCGGAATGAACGCGCCGAGTAAGTGTCAGGATGGATGAGGGAGGTTTTGGGTCAGTGGGCGGTGGAATAACGCCGAGCCGCGCTGCCGCGTCCGGATTCCGAGATGGTGGCGCGTCCGCGCACCGGGACACCGGCAGAAAAATGACAACCTGGCGTCTGTATTCGCACGACCATCATCGGCGTCAGGACGGACCGACGGCGGAGTAGAGAGAGAGAGGGGAGGTCGCTGTCATGGAGAAACAAAGCAGGGTCAAGGAGGACAAGAAGGAGGAGAAGCGCAAGGAGAGGAAAGCCAAATCCGGGAAGCTTTTCCGAAAGAAATCGCTCAAGTCCGTGGGAAGCTTCGTGAACAGAATCATGAAAACTTTGGGCACTCTCACCCACTTCGGGGACGGGGACGCGCAGGACGCGGAGGACGACGACGGCGGGTTCGGAGACGGCGGACCTTGCATCCTCACCGCCAGCTCGGGGATGATCCGGGAGGACACGCCGCCGGCGGCAGCGGTGGTGGCGGCGGTGTGGGACCGGGCGGCGAAGCACCCGCAGAGCACGTCTTCGTCTCTGTGCGCCGGCAGAGAGAAGCTGCTGTACCAGTATGGAGACAAAGTCCCGGGCGTGCTGGGGCTGAAGAACCACGGGAACACCTGCTTCCTGAACGCGGTGGTCCAGTGTCTGAGCAACACCGACCTGCTGGCGGAGTATCTGGGGCTGGAGCGCTACAAGATGGACCTGAGGCAGGGCAGAGGCACCGGGCCTGGGGTTGAGGAGAGCCGGCCGGTGAAGGGAGAAGTTACGGATCAGCTGGCGGGTTTGGTGAGGGCTCTGTGGACTCTGGAGTACACCCCGCAGCTCTCGGTGAACTTCAAGGTATCCAAACTTAAACACCACTGAAACACAGAGTTATACATGGATCCTCCTGAACCTTAAAGTTTACTTCCTTTTTAACAAAAAAAGTTTACACTTTAAAGTTTAACAACAGTTAAACTTTAAAGTAATGTCCACCCCCCCCCTTAAATAAAAAAGTATCTTTTACCGCTGTTTAGTCTATGGGTCTCCACCAGATTTTCATGTACAGACTGTCATTTCTTGTCTATTGTTCTTAAATAACTTTAGCTATTAAGAATAGAATTTAGCTATTCTCAAATAGCTAAAATGCTTTAGCTATTTAAGAACAATAAATAGTTAAATCTAGCTCAGTTATATTTAAACCAGGGGTCTACAACCTGAGGCTCCGGAGCCGCAAGTGGCTCTTTAGATCCTCCACACTCTGACGAAAACTGATAAAGATTCAACTGATGTTTTTAAATATAGTTATAATAACAAATGCAGGTTCCAGCAGTTTTGCTGTGTTTTCATGGAGTAATTGAGTGAAATTCCCACAACAAAATGACACAGAAAAAATGCCAGTCATATTGCTTTAGATTCATTTTATATCTTGTACTTAAGTTGCAAAGCTATCCACTTTCTTTGCACCATTTTCCACATAAGAAAATGTATGTTTAATCTTTCGGGCTAAAGTTTTGATTTCTTTTCTATTTAGTTTAAAACTCAAAAACGCTCATTAGGGGCCATGTAACATTAATGTCTCTAAATAAGTTTTATTTAGCTGGACTGAAGGGGGAAATGGCTGTTTGGATTGGAAACGTTCCAGACAGCTGATCTAGACTCTTACATCAGAGCTTTACCAGTGGGGTTGTTTTCCTGCTGGAATTCAAATCTTTAGATTAAGCCTACCATTTTTATTTTTTGACTTGTCAGTTTAGAGAGGAGGTGTCTGCAACCGGCAACTCTACAAAATCTGGAGCGCTTAATAACAATGGCCAAAAACAATAGAAAACTGAGCATTAGGTGATTTTTAGTTGAAACCTCTCAAGGTCTTAGCGCGTCGCTCAGGAGGAGAGCGGCAGATGTCACGGTCATACGTCAAGGAGGCAGTGGCGGCGTTGTCCCATCAGAGAATCAGTTCTCTAAACCACACAAAAAAACTCATAAAAGTGCACGAGGTCAGTCCAACCCCGCCTGGGCTGCGCACAGGATGAAAAACATGGGGGGGTTAAAAAGCTTTTTGAAAAGGCAGATTCCAGCAGTTTTCATATGTTTATTTGACACTCTATCTCCTTAAAATGTGCACAGCAGAACAGGACAGAAACAATTAAGATTATTAAAATAATCGTACACTAATTTAGTGATTGACCAATTTTGAGCTACAGTGACCAGACTTGAAATAAGTCATTTTATGGAAGAAAACTTATTATGAGCAATAATTAGGCCAAAAACTACAAAAGAAATTACATTTTGTAATTAAGATGAGAAAAAACCCCAATTTGTTTGTAAGTATGTTCTACCAGGATTGGCATAGTTTCAAATTCTTTATAATCAGTTATCAAATATTTGTGAACTACGCTACACACTCTGATAAAACGTTGCCTGAAAGAACAACTTCCCCCCCACGTATAATAAGTTGCTGTACCATTCCTGTAAGTGCAACTTTTAAAACTTGATGTCATGAAGATTTTGAATTCAGTTAGCAGGAAAACGATCCAAAACGGACCTGTCGACAGGCTGCTCTTGAGAGCTTCACAAAACCTCTGTCTTTATAACTTCATTTAAATTAAACACCTGGTCTTATATCGAGATGCCAAAACAAAGGGGCAACTCCGGGAAAAGTGTTCATGACGGCAGAGACGGTCGTGGAAGGTTCTAGGGAGGTGATAATTAGCTGGTAATGAAACGCTGAGGAGAGTCTCAGTGGCCGTCATTAAACAAACACCTGCTGTAGGATGGATGGCTCCACTCTACCTCTAAGTACAGCTGCTCTCTGCTCAGTCAGACATAATCACACGTTATTAAGGCAGGATGCTGCCCGGCGGGGGGGCTGCTGCTGACTTGTTTCATTGTCACGAGGCGTTTCGGTTAATAGCATAGCACCTATTTGCCTGCCGCAGTGCACTGGCCTGTGACTTGAGAGACCCCACCCAAGCCAGGTGATAATGAGGCTGCTGCTCAGCGTCGCAGCAGTCTGGGGCCACGAGTTCAGCGGGTCGTAGACTCGCACGTCAGAGCCCGACCTTGAACTTTAGCCGTATGCGGAAAGTTTCACTCCACGAGCTAATCGAGTATTTTGATAACTTTGTGTCCCAACATAGATCATTCTTTGCCTCCTCAAGCTGGGGAGCTGGACGCATCCGCCTGCAGTCATTTAGTTTTGTTGCTCTGGATTTACTCAGAGCTCCAGTTCAAGGCAAGTAGATAATGTGGGGCGAACAAAGAAATGAACAATGGATTTATTCTTGGAAATGCTAATTACCCCGTAAGAATAGGCACCGGGAGTGATTTGACCGTTTGTGCTGAGCGTTCTCCCTCGTACGTTCCCCGGTTACGAAGAATTATTACATCACATTTCGCCTAATGGGGCAACCGAAGGTGAGTCAGGGTATCAAAGGCAGAATCGATTTTAATTGATACGGTTTTCCCACTAAAAATCGCTCTTTCGCTGTCCCCAGCTTACCAATCTGACCACCTGCTGCCAAATGAATCTTCTTCTTCTTCTTTTCTTGCACAATCCACTTCAGCGCTGCAATCGAACCGTACCAAGATTAACAAATAGGTTCAAACAAAAACACTGAGCTTTTCTTTTTATAAGATGTTTCCTGCAGTGACACACACGCACACACACACACACACACACACACACACACACACACACACACACACACACACACACACACACACACACACACACACACACACAGTTGTTCTTCTTGGCAGTGTTGAGAGGCCCCAGTTAGTGCAGCCTGAGTCCTCAGAAATTGCCTGTTGAGTAATACCACTGCTGCCTGCAGGAAGGATTATAAAATGATCAGATAGCTCCGAGGCTTGAGTTTGAGAGGCTAAATTAGCTCCCGGTTGCAGGAACTTAAACCGGCACGAAGCTTTTAAATTGCTCTACAAATAAGAGATCGGCGTGTGTTTCAATTAGTCTATTAATTTGTCGACTCCGTTAGGACGACTGTGAGTCGCGCCGACCTCCGGGAGTCATGCGTTTTGTCCTTCAGAGGTTGGGAAAGGCTCAGCTAATGCAGCCGGATTAACTCACTAAGGATCTAGTTCGACCAGGAAGCGTGGGGAAAAAAAAGAAAGAAAAAGGAGCTGAATGTTTTTCTGCTTCTCTTAATTCAAGTTTTTTCTCTCGCTCCCTCTCTCGGTTTAGGATTTCACCGACTTGACTGGATGTACGTAAAGTGTAAAGAATCGCCTCGCTTTCGTCTGTAGTTCCTCAAACGGGCCTCCTCCAAATTTGTGCCTCCTGCTGAGGAAAAATAAAAATCCTTATTATCCTCACCGCATTCCAGACCCTCCAGGCATTAAGGAAAACACAGGTGGAAGGCGGCTTAAATAAGTGTTCAGCCCCGCAGAGTTACTGCGGCGCTTTGCTAAAGCGCTCACACGCCTCAAAGCTTTTCACACGCTGTCACAAGAATGGCAAACTTTTACGTCTTTCGTGGGAAAGACAAACACAAAAAATTGCTTTAAGATGAAAGGCCAACTTAAATAATTTTTATTTCAGGCGTTCAGATGAAGTTGGTCAGCGTGGGGCGCAGCACTGCTCACCCAGAGTATCTGAAAAGTATTCGTCCTGTCAAATTCAAAAATATGTTGTCTATCCCAAAGCAAAATTTAAATACAAGCAGTCCTGGCGTTGTTTCATTTCCACCTCTTCTCTTTTGAGTGACCCTATTTTAAACCAGTTATGTATCATTATTTTAAAACACAATCCTTCGGTAAGCTAATCGTACACTTTGAGCTCACAAGACAGCAAAGAAGTTGTTCACATGCAGTTTGAGCGACTGATCTGGTGGCATAACAAAGTATTACAACAGCAAACAATTTTCTTTCAGACAGAAATGAAGTCAAATAGCAGGAAAAATGTTCGGAACTTCGGAAATGTGTCTGAATGAATGTTTGTTTTTTTTCACGTTCCTTTCGGTTCTTTGGTATTTGTGCCTTGTCGTGGATACGTTGAAACAGAAGGAGCTTCAGTCAAATGAAACCAAAACCAAACACTTGGACCTGCGGGGGGAAAAAACAACTTACTAATTTCATTTCAGGTCAAATTTTAATAAAAAAAAAAAAAAAAAACTTTACTTATCCCAAAGGGGGAAATTGAACGTCAAAGATACTTGGATGATAAGAGTACTGACAGAGTTGTTGTGGGTGAAACTGAAGTGAAAGGAAAGATTTCTGTTCGTAGTCAGTCTTCCAACAAACATGGAGAGGCTTCTGTATGAAGACACGTTGGCCGTATGGCAGCTTCATCGCATGCTAACAGCTCATCATCCAGGCAGCAGAGATGCTAACCCACAGTAACATGTCATGAATGAAACCATCAGGTGTTATTTTAATTATTATCTTGCACATGCTAAATTTCATGACTTTGAGTACTTGGCATCTAGTTAGCAAGTGAATTGAAAATAAACGACGACTGATGACTAAACAAAACGTTACTATTCTATTTAAGCAGGTGGCTGAGCATAAAAGCAAAGTTAACAGATTCTGCACTCATCCAGTCGCTGGGAGCTGATTTAAATACTTATTTATATATATATATATATATATATTAAAAAGCCTCTTTTCTTCCCCGACTTGTGCTAAATGGTTTCAGGCATTACAGAGTGACCGTTCTGCCTCAGACGGTAATAAAATACTCATTGGCTTTTCCACCGCCGTAATTATATCGCTCAGACAATCGCCACCTTCCCGCAGCTGATGGTAATCACTGTTATTGCTCTGCTGTAATGACTGGCTGCAGAGCTGCTGCAGGTGAGCTTAGATCACGGCCTGCAGGCGCTATCACAACAAGGCTGAGTGTGTCATGGCTTTCACCAGAGGCTGGCTCAGAGTGTTTGTCTGGGTAAAGCATTTATGCTTTACACCCAAAATGTAAAAGTTAGATGAGATTATAAGATTTCTTTGTTCAATTATAGTATCAAAACAGCAATTTAAATCTATTAAAAAAAGAAGAAAAATATCAGCTAAAAGTAATTGGTAAGTTTGAATCACAATAAGATTTTAAAACAGTGACCCATTTCCTCGAACTGTTGGCTTCCTGCCTATTCGCAGACTTTTCTGTGCAGCAGAACTCACAGAATATTTGTGGAAAATTCACCTATTGACAGATTTGTTATTTATTTATTTTTTTCATAGAGCATATCTGAAATACTGGAAGAAAAGGCAACTTGAGTAGCAGAAATACCCAGACTCAATTACTGCGTGCTGCGCCAGTGGCCCCGCGGTTGCTAAGCAACCAGTTCAGAAGCGGAATTTGGGTTTTCTTTGGCGCTAGTCGAGCGTACCTCCAAGGAGTCTGCAGATTTTAATAGTAAGTCAAGTTTATTTGTCAGCACATTTCAGCAACAAGGAAGTTCAAAGTACAGTAACCAATTATGAAACGATCAGTTAACATCATCAAACAAATGTACATTAAATATATTGATCATTGTTCCACTTATCAGAATGAGTGGAACAAATGCAGCTCTAGAAAGGTGGGTTTTTAGTCTTGATTTAAAGAAAGTCATTGCTTTGGCAGGTTTGCAGTTTTCTGGAAGTTTGTTCCAGATTTGTGGTCCATAGAAACTAAATGTTGCCTCTCCGTGTTTGGTTCTGGTTCTGCAGAACCAAACAGAAGCAGAAGTTTGTAGTGAGTTTTCAGAGGACAGTGGCTTTGAAGAGAACTTCTGTAATGCAGAACAGACCAGAACCAGATGATTTATAAGCTTAACAGCTGTATTTTAAAGTTTATTCTCTGAGCTCCATGGAGTCAGTGGAAGGACCTTTAGTACTGGTGTAATGTGCTCTGTCTAACTGGTTTTACTCTGGATCAATGCATAAGGAGAGCAGTGACTGACTTGCAAAGATCAGCCTCTATTATCTTTTTCTCTCAGGTTAGGGAACAGTTCATTAGCATTAGCCTTTTACCTTAAATAAGCTTTTAGCTATTTTATTTTATTTTTATGCTGCTGACATCATTCATGCCAACATTAGTATTTTGGTTAATTTCAGCTGATACACGTACTTTAAAACACTCAATGGTGCAAGTCCATGTTTTTATTTATTACTAAGAATAATAATTATTATTATTGGAAACGAGTTAACAAATGTTTCCATTATCCATCTACTATCTAATGTGCATAAAATCTTTTTTTACTTTTGGAGGAAGACGGAGTACCCAGAGAGAACCCATTCATTAACATGGAGAACCTGCAAACCTGCCGTATTAAAAATCAGCAGCGTGATAAAAGGAACAGGCTGTGACTCAAAATAAGATGCAGCATCTTTTTTTATCCAGACGTCTGCGCTGACTTTTCGTCATTTGAGCGCGACGTCTTTTCTCCTCGTTGCAGAGGTCACAGCCTGGTAACATTGGATGTCCTGGCGTATTAGTGTATTTGTCATTTTTCGCCAGACGTTGAAGTTCAGCAGTGGTTAAATTATAGTGCTGAACTGTCTTCTTTTCAGAGCAAACTTCCCCAGCTGGAGAAGTTTGCTCTTCAGTAAAACTAGCAGAATCCTGAGAATCCTCACTATAAATTACTGCTGCATCTTCTCCAGCTTAAGAAACCAGGGCATCCTCCTCTGGATTCCCAGCTGGAGGAGAGACGGTGCACTTCTTCCCAGAGCTGATGTTATCCTCAGAGTGACCTTCTCCAGCCAGAGAAGGTCTGAAAAGATATTCATCAAACTCATCGTATTCGATGCACTCTTCCCTATAATTATCTGTCTCAAATTTTACGTGAGGAAGCAGATGATTAACTACCTTCCTCACTCCGGTGGTGATCAAATACCCCGTAGCAAAACTCAATGGGAAGAAAAACGTCGCTAAAACTTTCTCCATGCTGAAAATCGCTGTAAAACACTAAGTTATCTGTTAAGGAGCTGCTAGTCTAATGCCTGATGTTTAGAGATGAAAGCATTCATAACTCTAGATGTCATAGCAACAATGACCTCACTGTAGTTCTGGGGGAATGTCCTGCTTCTGGTCGTTGCTATGGAAACGGTCAGGTCAGTCCTGCATGACTCAAACTATTAACCCTTTGCAACTGAGTCACTTAATCATTGGAGGCGAATGATTAATCATGACGGACGTTGGAAGTTTATATTTCAGGAGGCTGGAGATTAAAACGTATTTAATAGTTAAATATTAAGTTTAGATTGACAATGGTTTATTAAAACCATTAAGTTAAGTAGGTTTTTCATCATTCTATCAGGCTTAAAACTTTGAATCATACTTGACTTAAAAAGATCTTAAAAGTCAAATTAAATGTAACTTACAGGCATTTGCTGCTGCTGTTGCTGTAAAATGTGACAAGAAATGTTGCCTGCTTGGAGAAGAGCTACAAATAAATGATTTTGGTTTAATAATTTTATAACTCTGTTACTACAGAGGAGGGCTGAGTCAGCAGATAAAAAACTACAATGATGGAGGAACTCTGAGTTTCTCCAGAAGGAGGCTGAATGTTAGAACTACAGAACATCTGGGCATTTTATAACTGATTTAACCCAACCACTGTTACACATGGGATTAGTTTGGACCTTTGAAATGAAGCTTACTGAAAATTTCAAAATAAAAGCCTTAACATTTTTTACATCAAGTAATTGCTATTTTGGGTTTATGTGACTGGTTTAAACAAACCACTGTTAGACATTGGATTAGTGTGGCCATTTAATATGAAGCTTACGGTTTTTAAAAAATAAAAGCCTCAATATCCCCTTAAGGTTAGTGGTGGTGCAACATTAGCTTGTATTATCTTTTTCTCTCAGGTTAGGGAACAGTTCATTAGCATTAGCCTTTTACCTTAAATAAGCTTTTAGCTATTTTCTTACTTACTAGCCATGTTTAGTAAACTGAATGGACTAAGTAAAGTACAAACAACATGCTAGCAAGGCCCCACATGCAACTGACATCATTCATGCTAACATTAGTATTTTGGTTAATTTCAGCTGATACACTTACTTTGAAATACTCAATGGCAGTGTTGGAGAAAGTACTAAATAAATGTACTTAAGTAAAAGTACAAATACACAGACAAAAATGTACTCTAGTAGAAATAAAAGTGCCACATTAACGTTGTTACTTGAGTAAAAGTAAAAAAGTACTGGCTTTTAAAAATACTTAAGTATTAAAAGTAAAAGTACTTTCTGAATGTATTACTTAATCTCTAATACAATATCATTAAGTGGACCTATCGTATTTAATTTTAATACATGAAATATGTTCCATTTTAATGAACAATGCCACAGATAAATCATGTTTTTATTGTGTTTACTCTCTGTGACAGTTTAGATTTAGATTTGTGATTCTATGCATCATAATTTCATGGATGGAAACATCTTGTCTCCTGTCCTCACATAGCATGAACTTCATCTTTTTGCCACTAATGGCATTTATTCTGAAAGAAATCCAACAGAAAGGGGATGGAAAGAAGGTGGATGAGGGAGAACATGCAACCAAGGAGCCACGTAGCAGTTTTGTAGTCAAGACCATCTAACCTGAGACCAAGACCAGCACCCCGCGCTACATGACACAATAAAATGAAGTGCACCTTTCTAAATTGTTTCTCAAATTGATTTGAAAAATCCACATTCCCATAAAAACACCGATATTAAATACTTGGAGCTAAATAAATGTAACCAGTATCATTATCAATTCAAACTCTTCTTCATTCTGCTTTGCTTCCATCTCTGTGGCACAATCTGCAGTCGTTTCCTACCAACCCTAAAAGATACCGCCCTGGACATTCGCCCGTATCACCCATGTCAGAAACCACAACTGTCTGCTCCATTAAACAGAGAAATTAAGGCAAAGCACCAATGGTAAACAACGCTCAACTATGAATACTGTCCAAGGTGCAATAAGCAAGAAGTAACCAAGCAGAAGGAGCACCGTGACTGTTCTCACCCTGTTCTTAACTCCTTCACTTTTTAACAAAAAACAAAACGCAATGCGACTTGGATGTAACTTCAACTAACGCGACGGTTTTGTAGAACTATAATGAAGTACAAAGTACAGATACTTACTGTAAAATGTAGTGGAGTAAAAGTCGAAAGTATCCATCATTAAATATACTTAAGTAAAGTACAGATCCATGAAGATTGTACTAAAGTACAGTAACGAAGTAACGAAGAACTTGTACTTTGTTACTTCCCACCACTGATTGAATGTGCACAAAATCTTTTTTTTACTTTGGGAGGAAGCCAGAGTACCCGGAGAGAACCCATTCATTAACATGGAGAACTAAACCTGTTGTATTAAAAATCAGCAGCGTCACAAAAGTAAGTAAAGGCTGTGACCTAAAATAAGATGCAGCATCTTTTCTTATCCAGACGTCTACGCTGACTTTATGTCATTTGTGCGCGACGTCTTTTCTCCTCCTTACAGAGGTCACAGCATGGTGAAGTTTCAGCACCGGTATATTTCAAATTTTTTGCAAGACGTTGCAGTTCAGCCGTTGTTAAATGATGGTGCTGAACTGTCGGATTATGAGAGCAAACTTCACCAGCCAGGGAAGTTTGCTCTTCACTACAACTAGAAGAATATTCAGAAACCTCTCTATAAACTACTTCTGCATCTTCTCCAGCCGGAGAAGATTGCTCTTCACTAACACTAGAAGAATATTCAGAAATAGTACAAACTACTTCTGCATCTTCTCCAGCTGAAGAAACCAGGGAATCCTCCTCTGGATTCCCAGCTGGAGGAGAGACGGTGAATTTCTTCCCAGAGCTGATGTTATCCTCAGAGCAAACTTCTCCAGCCGGAGAAGTTTGCTCTTCACTATCACTAGAAGAATCCTCAGAAACCTCACTACAATCTACTGCTGCATCTTCTCCAGCTGGACAATCCAGGGAATCCTCCTCTGGATTCCCAGCTGGAGGAGAGACGGTGCACTTCTTCCCAGAGCTGATGTTATCAGAGTGACCTTCTCCAGCCAGAGAAGGTCTGAAAAGATATTCATCAAACTCGTCGTAGTCTGTGCACTCCTCCCTATAATTATTTGTTTCAAATTTTACGTGAGGAAGGAGATGGTTAACAACCTTCCTCACTCCGGTGGTGATCAAATATCCCGTGGCAAAACCTAGCGGGAAGAAAATCGTTGCTAAAACACTCTCCATGGTAAAAATTGCTGTAAAACACTAAGTTATCTCTTAAGGAGCTTCTAGTCAAATGCCTGATGTGTAAAGATGAAAGCATTCAAAACTCTAGATGTTCTTTGATCTATGACAGATCTATGTCATAGACGATGTCATAGCAACAATGACCTCACTGTAGTTCTGGGGGAAGGTCCTGCTTCTGGTCGTTGCTATGGTAACGTTAGCATTTTGACTAATTTTAGCTTATGCATTAATTTTAACATACTGAATGTTGCAGGTCCATGTTATTCAATGTTCTTGTGATTCTCCACATGCTACGTTGTAATTTTTTAGCCAAGCTTAGCATTGATGCTAATTTTTAGCATCAGAAGGCTGGGTCCAAACCGACCGGCACACTTTGGCAGGCCCCGGTTAAATTTCTTCAGGAATTTCCTAGTTATTTTTTAAGACGCTTTTGCAGTAATCAAAGCGACTAAAGATAAATGCATGGATGAGTTTCTCTAGATTTCTGGGAACGTTTCTGGGATTGAATCAGAGGGTGATTCAATCCCAGAAACGTTCTTCAGAGGATGAAAGGCCGACTTTGTGCGGAGACGCTTTCAACAGGGCATATCAATTCATAATCAGGTGTGTTTGCTTTTTCAACTATAAAGACGGGCAGTTTTATGTGGTTTTTTTTAAATTATTTTTTAGAGGGGTGGGGGGCTTCAAGTCAGGGGTTTCAGTCATCAACAGCCAGCTGTTGCCCCTGAATTCCCGCTGATACTGGGAAACCGCTGTATGCTGGAGGAGGGAGTAATTACCACCACAAAGGATAGGTGAAACTAATTAACTAAATGCGGAGGAGCTGAAGGGGAGCATAGGCTGAGTTACCGGGGGGAGAGAATGATTGGGAATGACCAAATATCAGCAAAAGTTTAACGCAGGCAGACGAGAAAACTGTCATTTGACAGAGCACCAAAGAACCAAGGAGTAAAAGAAGCACTGGGCTGGTACCAATCAACCAGTCAGAGCCAGGAGGATGGTCTTAGCGCTGTCAATCAACTCATGTACTCTCTGCTAAATTTGCTAATGGCGGGAAAACAACTTACCTTTACAGGAGAATCATATGTAGCCATGCTAACTAGCATGAGCAGAGGGTGATTGACAGTGCGAAGACCCGCCTCCTGGCTGTGATTGGTTGTTTCTAGTTGGCACTGGGAGAAGGCGGAGAAGCTCCATTTTTTTTAATTAATTTTTTATTTTTTATTTGTTCCCCCTCACAGATTATTTGCTTAATAAAAAAGTGTTATAACATAACAGTTTCAAGAAATGTGCAAAAAAAAAAAGTTTTTGTTTTTTTAAAATAAAAGTTACATACTCTTAACTTTACGGCATCAGCTGATTCACCTTCCAAGTAGGAAGTGCAGGTGTTCTGTCAGATAGCCATACATGTCAGAATAGCATACATATGGTAAGAGCGCATGCGCACGCATGCGCATTCTGCAGGAGGTCCGCCATATTGAGAGGAGTCGTCAGCTTGTCATACGCGAGAAGAGACACAATAAAAAGTAACTAAATAAATGAAATTTAATGCTGCTGCAGCTGCAGTAAACTACAAAACACGTCCTAAAACACGCCCTGTTTAAATTCACGTCCCCCACTTCCTTAATATTTTTGGGTTGGATAACATGTCTGCTAACTTGGATAGCATGTCGTGTATGAAAACGCAATTTTTACCCACACTGAAACTGGGGCAAAACCAGTGTTTCACTTTTGAAAAAAATCCTTATCTACGTCATAATTCTATGTTGCTGATTAAATAAAATCATATGGTAATGACAACGTATACATGTCTGAGCTAAGCGTATGACTATCTGACAACGTATGCAAACGTATGCAAACGTATGCTGATCTGATAGATATAGCCATCAGTTTGTCATACGCGTATGACGATCTGACAATGTATGGCTATCTGACAGAACAGGGGAACCAAACGCCCCTCTGTGAAACATGATTGAAGAAATACTTCCCTTTCCTCTGCATGGAATTAGAATAAATGTAAACCACAGGAATCCTAAAGGGGCGGGAGGATTTTCTAATATTGTAAAACGACAACTTTAAAAACTGGGGTACACCTCTAAAGCAGAAAACAGCCCGGGTCTGTCAGAGCTGTGATAACAGAAGTGGTTTTATCTCCGCAGAGCCATGACTAACAGCTCCGAATATCACCTTGCCATATTTTCCGACTGACGTATCTCTGAAACATTGTCCAGATTGACGGGACGACGACGGCGTTTTCACTTCCGCGAGTCGTGTCAAGCGGGGGAAGCTCGCCTTTTAAGTCGGGATCAGAAGATGCGTGTGAGTGATAAGGAACACATTATCGCTCCTGCTGGAGTTTATCTGCATCTTCCTCTTGTCCGCGTCTTGGCAACTCTTCAAAGATGGCGTTCAGGCTTCGCTTTCAATTAGATCTGAACGTGACTGAACTTTTATCTCTCTTTTGAGTCGGTCCGCGCGGCGGATCGCCCCGTTTCACTGAAGCCTCGTCTGTTTTCAGCGCCGTGCT
Source organism: Gambusia affinis (assembly GCF_019740435.1). NCBI lineage: Eukaryota > Metazoa > Chordata > Actinopteri > Cyprinodontiformes > Poeciliidae > Gambusia > Gambusia affinis. Next base: position 5,059,200 of record NC_057886.1, read on the forward strand.
TTTAGCTGTTTGCTTAAGTCGGTCTCTTGAACCACATGTTCAATTGACATTATCCATCAGACGCCGTCCACCGTACGTGATGTTGCACATTAGTGAATTCTGTCCGCTGTTCTGTCAGACATAATCTCTCTGCTTCACTAAACTGTCGTTTACCAACCTCATCTGAGGTTGGTGAGGCTAATTCCTTGCCTAATTAAGTTGGTCACGTTACACTGCGGTAGCTTAAGTAGTCCTCAATCTGCTGTTTGGTTTATTATTATTATTATTATTATTATTATTATTATTATTATTATTATTATTATTATTAAATGCTCTAGTTAGATAACTGGAAATCATTTCATTTAGTTACATGAATACGTTCATTCCATTTTAGCTCTACTTGTGTGTTCAGGGTCATCGCTCTAACCTTTGCTCCCGTCTTTGTCACGATCACGTTTCTCTTTAGGGAAAGTGTACTTAGGACTTATTCGCTCTGTGTGCAGGTCAGGTTTATTCAGTTGGTTAGGATTTTCTAAACGCAGACATTTCACTGCACCAGACGTTGTCTGTGCAAGATGAAAGGCGAGCTAAAGCTAAACACCGCCACCTGGTCATCGGAAATTAAGCACGGCGATTTGAAATTTGGATGTAATGTTAAAATAAATAACTACTTGTCACTCCAAGAAACTGTAGAATTTTTGCTATTATAATTTTTCAGTAATTCTTTTAGGCCATATATACACATATCATTGCCATGTTTGGACTTGAACCCAAATTGATTGTCTGTAGACATAAGTATCTTTGCAGATTTTGGCAAAAGAATTAGTCCATCCATCCATTTTCTGTTCACCCTTCGTCCCTAATGGGGTCAGGAGGGTTGCTGGTGTCTATCTCCAGCTAACGTTCCAGGCGAGAGGCGGGGTTCACCCTGGACAGGTCACCAGTCTGTCGCAGGGCAACACAGAAAACAGACAGGACAAACAACCATTCACGCACACACTCACACCTAGGATTTAGAGAGACCAATTAACCTGACAGTCATGTTTTTGGACTGTGGGAGGAAGCTGAAATAAGATCCATTCCTATAGATTTATTTACAAATAGTTCTTTAATTGCTAGATAGACCTCGTGTGTTTTGATAATTTCTGCAGTGCCAACTTTGTCAACCTGGAAGGGTTCACTCTGTACACAGGCGAATAACTTGCTGTAGTGCTGTTGCCAAAACTCTACAATCATATTCACCCCAGAAACACCATCAACAGTGTAAGGGAGAGAGGATTTACTGTTTTTGATAGTTTTAACCTCTTTCCAAAAGGCTTTTGTATCCTTACCTAAAAGATTTTTTGCCAAGGAATCAGCCCTCATGGTTTGCTCATTCTGTCTGATGAAGCGTAATGCATATTTGTATTTTGAATTAGACAACTTTTTATGCTCAAATATAGGGCCCTGCCTAGGTTTACCTGCTAGAGCCCAAGAAGTACATGAACAGAGACCTGTTTATTTTCCGAAGACACACTTGTAAGAGTGCGTCTAAAATTAATGTTACACGATGTAGCGCCTTACAACTCTAAACCAAGCAAATTAAAAATGGCGTTTCCTTATGGAAAGTGAAGCTTAAAGCAGCGTTTGCAAGAGGTACTGTGAACGTTGACTACGGGCGCCGCCATGTTGAAATCCCAGCTGAAACGCTCTTAACTCACTTGTGTTGGCAAACCCAGCTCTGAGTTCTGACTTGTCACCAAAAATATGATCCTTCCTATTGTAGGAATTTAGATTTTTGTAGGAATTTCTGTAGGTTAGCAAAGAAATATGTGTGTTTTGTTGTTTTTCTAGCAAAACTTTGGTCTGGGCCTTTTGGAAATGAGTTCAAGCTGCCATTTGAGGAGCCGGGACATGGAGCCATCATGATGCATTTTGGTATCATCAGATAAAAGTGTCTTTCCCCGTCGGTTCGTCGTTTCCTCTGGCTTGTAGCAAACTTGTAATGGGACTTTGAGCACTGTTTAAACAATGGCTTTCTTCTCGCCTCTCTACAAAGACGAGTTTTACTGGATGTCTGGCTATTTGAGCTGTTTATCTCTGCAGCTCCTCCAGAGTTACCACAGCACCTGGACATATGGTTGAAACGCTCTTTGGTTGGTTTGTATATTTTGGTTGACGACCATTTCCCAGTGACTGTTCAGTTGTTCCATTAGTTCTTCATGAGATGTTTTAAATTGGGGACATTGTTTTATAAATGAATCCTGCCTACCTAAGGAGTCTTCTGATGCCAGCTGGATTTTATTATTATTTAGGGGTATCGGAGTAAATGGAGAACAAAACCTTGCATTATTTTGTTTTCATTTTACCGACTATGGCATTTGTCTCAAATTTTGTGTAAATGAAAAAAAACTTGAGGTTTATATTTATTTTAGCATTTTGCCTTCTGTTGGTACAACCCTAAAGCTCAGGAAAAATAAATTCAGCAAGAAGCTGTCACAGTCGCACTGCAGTTCATGAGATTCACACAAAGTTTTCAGCATCCTCACGCCTCACTTTCTCCCCTCAGACGGTCGTGTCCAAGTACGGATCCCAGTTTCGTGGCAACTCCCAGCACGACGCCCTGGAATTCCTCCTGTGGCTGTTGGACCGCGTCCACGAAGACGTCATACTGGCGTCGCGCAACAACAGCAACAAGACCAAACCTCCTGAGACGGTAAGACTCCAGCAGACTGTGGGGGCCACACAGTGCCGGTAGCCATGGGAATGCGTCACGTTGGGGAAAGGCACAAACAAACAAGCTCTCATGCCTTAGCCAACCATTAAAGTAATTAGGAACATTGAGGACAACTAATGGCTGATTGTTCATGAGATATTGTTTCATTACATAAAAGATGACAAACTCCAGTTTGTTCCAGATATTCCATCAATCAGCCTCGTGGAAGTGTCGGTTCATCTTTACAAAGGGAAAGTCTTCAAAGACGTCATTGCTTTTAGCGTTCAGTGAATGTTTTTGAAGGTGAATTAAAAAATTTCCTCATCTTTAACCTTCTGGACAGCGACATGCATAAGTATTCATCGGCATTGAACTGGTTCGCATTCTGTCACGTTACAACGGGATACGCGCCGATCCGATATCAATATCTGTATCGGTCCTGATATTGAAAAAATAAAAAATCTGGATCAGGTATCGGTGACTGTGCCTGAGCCAGAGGAGCAGATCTAGTCAATCTAATTCTATACTTTGTTCTTCATCATTCTTTATTATTTATTTTACATCATAATTGGAATTCTTGATTTCACTTTCTGAATCATTTGAAGGAAGGTTTGTTGTAGTTTATTTTTACACGTTTCACCAAGATAGTCGGCCTATTGCTTTTGTCAGTTTATTTATTTTACATCGACTGTTTTTACATGTTTGGTTGTTGAAGTAACATGAGGGAAGCTTGTAGAGCTATTGGTGAATTTAAATGTGCTGTACTGGTTCAGAGTTATCAAATACATTTGTAATTCAGTACATTTACGTCTGCATTAAAAAAAAAAAAAAAAAAAGAAAAACCTTTTTGTCAATTCAGCACCTTTTCTGTATCGGATCGGTATTGGCCGATACTAAACCGCAAACATCGGCATGGGAAGTGAACAAACGTGGATCGGTGCGTCCCAAGTCGGAACAAATTTTTATATATTTCATGTGACAGACCAACACAAAGTAATGCATAAGTGAGAGGTGAAAGAACAAATGGTGCTTGCTTGTTCAATTTTCCAAAAATAAACATTTGAAAAGTCATTGATCAACGCTCTAGATCAGGGGTGGGCAATCCTGGTCCTCGAGGGCCAGTGTCCTGCAACTCTTAGAGTCTCCCTGGTCCAACACAGTTGAATCCAACAGCTGAATCACCTCCCAAGTGCAGTCAGGTTCTCCAGAGTCCTGCTAACGACCTCATTATTTGACTCAGGTGTGTTGAAGTAGAGAAACATCTCAAAGTTGCAGGACACCGGCCCTGGAGGCCTGGAGTTGCCCGGCCCTGCTCTAGATCCACCTTCTGCTGCAGTTACGGCTGCACGTTTTTCATGGTATAACTCTACCAGCTTAGTAGAGAATGAACTTTTTGTGATGGAGTATCAAATAAAATTCCAATAAATTGCAATGAAGGTGACAAGAAAGACGTAACTGGGGGGTATAAATAGTTTTTCTAGGGACTGCCTGTTTGATGCGCGTTCAGAAATGTTTGAAAGATTCACCAGACGGCATTTCCTCGGTTATCTTTGCAAGACTAGCTCTGTGGACCAGTTTTCACGCCGTCGAATAAAGCGTGGCAACATTCTTGCAGTGCAAACAGACTCCGTGTTTTGATGCGCCGCCCACAAACAGGGAGAAAGGCTGACAGACGCAGAAGATTTGGTGTTTTAGATTTCCTCTCAGCGTGGCTCCTTCTGGCGGTACGCCTGCAGGCGCGCTGCAGACTGACTCTTCTCTACTGGAACTTCCAGACGGCTCCGCCGCGTGTTGTTTGGGCAGGATATCCATGTTTTATTGAAAGCAAATTTTCAGAAAGGAAATCCCTCTTCTTACACCGTCGGGCTGGAGCGAAGGTCGATTTATTGGATGCACCGCACTTGCTGCGGGTGATTTCCGGCCAATAAAATGTACGAGTATAACTCGATGAGTTGAAATATCATCTAAAAAAAAAAAGAGGTCATTTGTTCCAGTAACTCGATTCAGAAAGTGACGCTTGTGTAAAGTATGGAGTCATTACACACATGTTAATCATTTATTCCTCCTGGTTTTGATGGATGGAGCTTGCAGTGAACACGGACGCAAAATTGAGTTTCTAAAGCAACGCTGAGTCTCCCAGAAGAGTGAAAAGAAAAACATATTTAACAGAGAAATGCAAAAATCAAACGTTAAAGGTTAAAAACAAAACATGCATAGGTTTTCTAGCTTATTTGCAAACCCAGGCAACAGTCTTCATAGTTATGTAATCCATAATATAACTTTTTATTTTTTTTTAAATCATTTTGTTTTTGGTCTAATATGACATTTCTATTGAATTTTCCATTTTCCATGAGCTACAAACCAATTGATATCAAAGTTATCAGCATCTACTTAATATCTGTGAAAAGAATTACTGTAAAACATTGAATATTTAGAGAATGCTCTTACTTATTGAGAGATAATTGCAGATAAAACTCTGTCGCAGTTCCGAATGAAGTGAATTATTTTGTTTCTTTAAATCATTTTCACTAAAGGTCTTTTCCTTAAAATCGGTGCGAACGCTGCCGGTTTCAGAATGAAAGCCGCAGCGTGCTCAGCAACATTATTTTTGGACACTTCTGGTATCATCAGAGGAAGGTTACGCTGCTGTTTTTAGGCTACGGTGAAAATAAAACCCTGCGAGTCTCAGGCAACTCTGTTTGGCTTCTGATAAATCCTCTGCTCAAACAGCCGTAATGACGTAACAAAGCTAACCGTGCACCTCCTTTAGTTTTTTTTTTTTTTTTCTTATGCCAAGCTCCAGTTTAACATGGGATGAGACAGGAAGCTGGGCGGAAAGGCTGCTGATGGCGTCTCGCCGCGCTGCCCTCCACGCCGCCCTGTTAGCGCCTCCAGAAGCCAGTGAGGCACGGAGAACCTGCTGCTGCTTTATGGTGCTGTTAAATACACGGACGTCGTATTTTTCAGCACATTTCCACTCGCTTCTCCTTCGTTTATTCCAGTCAAATCCAGCCGGTGTCTGAATTTGTCAAACGTTTTGACACAGGAAATGAGTCCGGTCGATCCGCTAAAAAAAAAAACACCCGTAAAACGAAAATGCCAATGATTAACTTTGTTGGCCTGAAATGTAAAAATGCATGCTTTCAAAAGAAATGTTTAAGAAAATATTTCAGTGTCTCAAACCAAACATTTCAGCTTTCCAGGTTTTCATATTCGAGATGGTTTTAAGAAAGTTGCTTTGCTAGAAATGTAATCTAGAAATGTTGAACTGGTTGTGCTTCCATGGCAATAAGTAGGTTATATTCTAGCTTTTCATCCAGACGGCCATCACATTGTTTTTGGTAACTCTTTATTTGACGGGGTGCGCATAAGGCTGACATGACAAAACTGTCACAAACATGACATAACGCGCGTCACGAAGACGGAAGGAGTCTCACCAAATGACGCGTAAAGTGTTGCTGTGGTTTTTTTGCAATTATTTTTTAAGAATTTTACTTGACGTGAATCAGACTGGATGGGGCAGACAAAATGTGGGAACCAAGGACAGGATTTGGACGTCTTTAGCCTCAGAGAAGCTCACCACTCTGACTCCACTCACTCATGTTTGCAACTCTGTGTTCCTGACCGCAGTAGAAGACCGTGCGACGCGCTGCTTCGAGCCGCGTATCCCTCCGCCGGAGAGAGCATCAGAGTACGTCAATGACGTTTATGATTAAATTAAATCCAAAATACTTTTGATTAAATATAGTTCACCACAGTCATGGCAGATCTAATGTTATAGTGTTATTGTGTCTTTTCTTGTTTGGTTTTGTTCTTTTCTGTACAGGATTTGGTAATCCAGCCCAGATAAGCATCAACTCAGATTCTTAATCAGTGAAAATCAAAACATCTTGGATACCAAAAAAGAAAAAGTAATGACTCACTCTGTCTGCGCTGCGCTTCATTTGCTTGCAAGCCCCTCATTGGTAATGAGATTTAACCAGACGGAAGCTTGCAGAGGCAACATGTACTTTTTGTTAACAAGTCAACAGACACCAGGAAGGTAACAGAGGCAGCTGCATTAGCATCTCTGCAAAGTCTCTAATTAAGCTGTTCTCTTGACATTTGTGTTTTCTTTTCTCTCTCCCTCTGCCTTACGAGACTAAAACAACTCTTAATTATTAGGGGAACGTTTTGAAGGAGAGCCGCAGTAAGACTTCTCTCCCGATCAGAACATCTCTGGTCTGTTGTGTTTGTCGGGGCCTTTCTGCCTCTCTGCTGGCGTTTGGCTCTTTGCACACATCTTGTGTTTGTTGTGGATTCCACTCGCTGGGTAGATGGATCCTCTCCTTGCTCCGGCACATCTCTCCCACCCCGTGAATCATGGTTCACTCCCCGCTTTTATCCTCTCCTTTGTCCTTCATAACTCTGACGTGCCTTACCTCCGGAATGCGTTTTGGTATGCAGGGTTGATGGCGCTCAACCCTGCCCCAGTATGAACTCAGAGGGGGTAGGGACTCGCTAGCAGGGAGGAATAAGAATCCCTCTTGCTGGAAATGACTTCAAAAGTTGTTTTATTTCCGCTTTCCCTTTCGGTCAGTCGGCGTATATGGGCGGTAATCTCTTCCTCGGCCGGCCCGGCGGGAGCGTTTGCATCCGGGGTTCCAGGCGGTTTGCCAGTCTCTTCACGTTCTCAGTCAAGCAGTCGAAAAGCTCCAGTGTCTTTTTGCCGCTGACCCAGAAGCAAGCGGGGGGCCCGCGCTGCTGCTTTGTTCACTAAAGCCGGTCTTCCTCGTGACGCAAAGGTTCAAACACAAACCCCGACCTCACCTCTCAGACCAATGAAAACGTCAGACCAGTTTGTGCTTTTTGCATTTGTACCGGGTGACGACACACACCACACCGTTAACTCACACAGAGCTCATTCTGCTCTCGGTTTGTTTATTCGTCTCTGCTTAGAATAAACAAACAAGCGTGATCATCTCGTCTTCTGAGTGTTGGTGTGTGTGTGTGTGTGTGTGTGTGTGTTTTTCTTTCTCTGCCTCACTCTGCTCTGTCTTTCTTGGCTTCATGAATGCACCTCTTTGTAAGTGGCTGGAAGAAAGGGACACTTGTTGCCCACTCTGAGACCAGACGCAAGTTTGTAGCCGACTGAGAAGCCTGGGTGAAAATCAGACGTATGAAATCTTTTTTTTTAAATTATTATTATTATTATTATTATTATTATTATTATTATTATTATTATTATTATTATTATTATTTCTTTCAGATGGTTATTGTGTGTGGCGTTACTGAAAAACTACAACTCTTCTTAAGACATTTGGGCATTGTCAACCAAACACCAGAGTTAGAACAATTCATACATTTCATGAGACGATAATAAGGACACAAGAATTAGCTAAGAAGGGTTTTCGGCAGTATTTTGGGAATCAAGGACCCTTGATTTTTCACAAATGGAGTCAAATTAGAACTGACGTGTCAGGATCTTGTATTGTTTGAGTTTCTTCTTTTTTCTAAACTATTTCTGTGTTTTAGTTTCATTTTTTTTCTTTTATTAGCTCCGTCTTATTTCTGGTTTTACTTTGGTTCAGTCCTTTCTTAGCGATTTTAGTTTATGTTCTTGTGTCTAGTTATTCCAAGTTACTCTAGTTTTTTTATGTTCCTCATATCTACACATTCTTTAGTGTTGGATTATTTCCTAATCCCCAACCTTCACTCTCCTAGTACTGACAAACTTCTGCTTTTCGTACTTCTCCTGTTCAATCCCATACGATCTTGTTCTCCCTGTCTTGCTCTTTGTGTTTTTATTTGTTTCTGATGTTTTTTGTTCTCCTCTGGCTCCCATGTGTGTTTTTTTTTTTTTTTTTTTTTTTTTTGGAGGGGTAGTTTGTTCTTATGTTTCCATTAAATCTTCAGATCTACCTACCGCCGCAGCCTCTCTGCATTTGGGTCCTCTTCACTAACACAACATGACATGATGTCAATCAATTTGAATGCTTTTGTGTTGTATGACAGTACAGGTGTGATTTGATTAGACTGCTGCAAATTAAGTGGGATTTTCAAAAGGCTTTCTGTTTGCTTAAAGTAACAGGAGAGTTTATTTTTGAAAAAAGCTTCATGACCTTCTTCAAATTCAGAAGTTGGGTAAAGTAGTTTGGCACCAAACAGGATTTCATGACTTTTAACTTTCTGGTAGGTTGACTGTCAACATTTAAGAGTAACTTGGGAATTAAGATAACACCTCAAACAAACTATCAATAGAACAAGTGTACATATTGTCTGAATTATTCAGAACAACAACAACAAAAAAAATAGATTCAACATTATCTTAAGTGCTGGAGCTCAGCTGTGGTCCAGTTTAACCACTGACTAACACTGGTGTGTGGCGGTGGTGCTCCTAGTCTGGGTGGCGCTCTGGGCGAACCACCGTACCAGGAAGTCTGGTTAGTCCTTGAGTTCAAACGAGTGTTTGAGTTCCTACTCCTTGATTCCTGAGGATGCCATGCTCCTCTCTTCATACAATCATTTGCAAGTGAAATGTTGCAAGTGTGACGAGTTTTTCGACGAATTATCTCACCAACAAACTAATTCACGTGTGATTTAATGGAAGCGCCACAATTGCGACATTGTTTTTATTTTTTATTTTTTTTACATTAGCGGAATATAGTCAAAGTTTGGCGCGCGTTTGTAACGGAACCACAGCTTGTGACCAGGAAACCCAAAACATCCGACCCAAGTTGTACACATACCATCCTGCCAAAGGCCGAGCAAGTAGAGGAAAACCTCTGCCTGCGTCTTTAAAACTCCCCGTCAGAGTCACGATCGCTCATTTTAACCTCCTGACGCGGGCCGGTCGGCGGTGCCAGCCGGTGGTGAGTTATGGCAGCGGCACCTGGTCCAGGCCTGCGATAAAGATAACGACCTGCTCGTGAGGTGGGTGAGGAGACGGCGGTAAAGCGGGACGTGCGGCGCCTACAGCCACGGCTGAATTCTCAGCTGGTGCGAAGCTGAAATAAAAACGTGCCCAGTGGTTGTAAAGGGAACATTTTTTGCCGTGCAGAATTTGTCTCCTGGAGGGTCGTATAAAACCAAGCCACTGCGACAAGTTCCTTTTTAAGTTCGGGGAGATTCAAGAGCCTGACCTTTAAGCGCTTTTCAGCCCGTTATGAGTGTGCAACAGTGAACAGTACGGGGGAAGCGTTTCTTTTCCCCCCACTGCTAAATTACTTTCCATGGTTTTAATCCACAGTGACCACACACTTCTGTTAAAGTACTATAAATTATTGTGTCAGGCTAAGATCTGTGTCTTACACAGCTATTTTTTGTGGTGACAAACCACAAAAAGTAGCTGTCGAAATGCAATTTTGCGCCTTAGACATAGTCGAAACAGAAAATATTTCATTGTTTAAGTCTTAGATAGTGATTTAAATATCATTTGTGAGAAACAAAAGAACGGATTCTTAATTTTCTCAAAAATATGGTGGAGTTGTGGGCTACAGTTACAGAAGGAGATCACCCAGGAAACCAGTTGTAGTTCTAACAAAATGTCCCTATTTTGCATTATTGCAGTGAGGAAAGTAATGTTCTCTTTAAAAAAAACAAAACCAAAAAAACCAAAAACATATTCGTCAACTTTTGGAATGGCAAAGAAAATCCAACAGTTGTGATTAGAAAAAAGCCTTTTCTGCATACAAACTCAGCGTCTTTGCCTCGGTTCTGGACCTGATCCACGCTGTCTGGTCCAAACAGCGAAAGAGATGGAAACAAATTGGAAGTGGCAGCTCTGCAGTTTTGATCTCTGAGCTTAGATGTAAAAAATTAAGAAGTAAAATCCACGTTGGCTTGTTCATAAAATCCCTCCTGACATCATTAATGAAAGCTTGTGTTTTCTACAGCATGTATTTAATCCTGAAGTGAAGAAAGAAAAATAAAAAGATCTGTTTTTCTGTTGAAGAACTCCGATTTGTCTTTTGTATTAAGATTAGCATCTGTTTTGTTTTCTCTCTCTAAGGCTTCGTAAACGCAGCAGACAAAAATCCGACCCAAATCCGCGTTTTTTTTGTTTTTTTTCCCCCCATCTGTTTGTGACCCATATCCAACTTTTCCATGGCATTCTGAACCGACTCCGATCTTTTTACCCCAAGTTTAACTTTTTTGTACTGTTCTTGTTTTACAAACGTTGCACCTCGCTCATCAGCCATTATTATTATTATTATTATTATTATTATTATTATTATTATTATTATTATTATTATTATTATTCAAAGTGCTTCAAGTGTTAAAAATGTCATAGTTAATCATTTTGCTTTATAGTATTGCAGGATTTTTGTACATTTAAAGTCGCAGTACATCTTTTCAGGACCAACATGAGGAAATCTGCCAGACGTTTAAAACCAACCACCCGTCAATTTGTATTTGATGTGCAGACAACTGAAGAGCACTTATGAGTCAAAGTTCTTTTTTTTTTTTTTTTTTTTACTAAAATACAAAGCTTTATTGAGAATGTTATTCCTGATCAACAACAGATTAAGCATGAAATACTTTAATTAAACAAATTAAATGGTCAGAATCATTCCGAGTTCACGTTTTCTTTATTGAAAGAATGGCAACCACTTTACTCATTTATTTTGGACTCAACTGAAGAAAACTGAAAAAGATTCAGTCTATTCTCAGCAACAAAAACACGATTTAGGTAATTCTTTATTTGAAAATGTTGTAATGATTTTGCCATAATTGAAAAAAAAAAAAAGTTTGTTTGTAGCCCTACCTTTCAGTGTTCTGTAATTTGCATGAGTAAAAGATATTTATTTATTTATTTTCCGGGGGTGGCAGATAGGGCACCAAAACTGGCTACAGCCCAGGATCCTTGATTCTTCAAATACAGCCCTGGTCACATCCTAGGTTTTTAATTTTGCAAACACAAATTGATGCATTAAAGTAAACTAGAGTACAGTTTTACATTGATATGCTTGTAGTAACTACTACTACTCTTATTTCAGTCAAATTTCACAAAACTTAAAAGCTAGTTAATCTTGAGCGAGTGATTTAGGAGTTTGCGATTGCTAACATGACAAGATACAGAACAATTTATTATTATTTTTTTTGCTCATTTGCTGTAAGTAGAAGATTTAAAAACCAGCGAAATAAGGAGAAGTCTGTGCCAGCCGGAGGTTCTCACAAAGAGAAATGGATAAATGTATTTCTGCAGGCGCTTCTGAAATGAGACGGCAGAAACGATTTCAGCTGTGCAGCTACCGTGTGTGAGCCGTGCCAGTCAGCCGCTGCCAGTGTCTCCTCTCCTCTGCCTACGCAGAGGTAGGCAGGAGCGGCTGTTGGTTTGTATCTGTGCACATATCCGGAGCCGAGTCGCTCTGAAACTTTGACGCAGCAGCTCAGGTTTAAAGTTCCTTGCTTTAATTTCTCGCGTTAGAACAGGGGTCTCAAACTCAATTTCCCTGGGGGCCGATGGAGGTAGAGTCTGGGTGAGGCTGGGCCGCATCGGGTTTTCCACAAGAAAAGCTCTTACAAAAACATTCCAATGTTAGCAAATGACTTTATTTTTATTTTTTAAACACAAAATAAGATGAAAAAATAAATAAATTAACAATTCATAAGAAAAAAAATTAATCAGTAATAAATAAATAAAATATAATAACACAGCAGCTATAGAAGACTAGATAAATGTAATTATAATATTTCAGATTCAAATGGCTGTATTAACAGTTCTTTAACCTTTAACTTTCTGAACATGAATGGAACATTGAACATAAACTGTTATGAATATAACAGTTTATAAACTGTTTATAAACAGCGCTTCCTCTCGCATAGCCGAGCCACATTTGGCTTAAGGGAGGAGGCAGTTGAGACCCTAAGTAGAGCTTGAAGATGCTCGTCAGTAAGTCTGGACCTGTACTTGGACTTATTGAAGTTCAAGGTAGAGAAGAGCTTTTCGCACAAGTATGTGCTCCCAAAAAGACACATGGTCCGCTTGAACATTTGGGAAAGCTCAGGGAAGCTGGGTGGCAATTCTCTCAAAAATTGCCCAAGCTTGTCTGCTTTTCCACTCACCTCCCTGAACTTGGCTTTGAGTTCAGAGAGGCACTGCGGGTCAATGAGCTCCATTTGAAGCACTGTGATTGGTAAGTTAGTTCAGCTCCGCACACAACACTGAAAAGTGCCAATCATATCAAACTCGCGGGCAGTGTTGGTATAGTTACTTTGAAAAAGTAACTTTAATCGAACTACTGATTACTCCTTGAAAAAGTAACTTAGTTAGATTACTGACTACTTGATTTGGAAAGTAACTAAGTTACACTAAAAGTAACTTTTTAGTTACTTTCAGCAGGTGCTGACAACACTCCGCCTCCTGTGAAAATCACATTGAGCTTTGCCAATACTTTTTTGTAAGCTATTTTATAATGGTAACATCAACAATGTGTCTCCACTGATAAGGTTGAACTGAAGAGGAGATTGTAGAAAAATAAAAACCATGAGTAATTTGTGTGGTCCACTGTTGTCTGGAAAACTCCAAGAAGGATTTTAAAGCCCTCCCCCCCACTCCCCTCCGGCCTCCAGGTTCTGCGTTACGGCCCTGCGTTTGGTGTCACTGCGCACAGATCTCCTCCTGCAGCTCACAGCTCAGATGGCTGCACAGATTTGTGACACTTATCTTAGTATTAATAATTAGAATTAAGTTGCCATTATAATTATTGGAAACTACGGACACGTTCATTCGTGGCTGTTTTCATGTTTATTGCGCTGTTTAAATTAGTCTCGATGTTTGTAGTTTTCTGGGCATAGCCTTGCATTCAGAGGTAATATATTAACTTGACATTAACAAAGACACAGCGGGACGGATCATCTGAGAAATGATGAACAGGGAGAGATGGAGTAAGACTACCTTAATGACGAACAAATTCTGGGATTTAGCTATTATGAGTCTGCTTATTTCCAAACCCAAATGAGCAACTTCACGTTCAAAAACGAGCCCAAAAAGGCGCAACCCGCCGCTCATTAAATCGGCAAGCGACTTTAAAAAATGAAGCCCAAAGCCGCTTATAATAATCGGACTTGGCGGCAGAAACTCAAAATAGTTCCAGTTTTTTCACCAACAAAATGCGCATCTCCCTCCATTGTTTACATTTCCGTCGCATAGAGACGTCGGTCACTCGACAAGACGAGTAGAGGAAATACGATTAAATAACAAAAGAAGATAGTAACGCAAAAATGATTTTGATAAGTAACTGTAGTCTGACTACTGGATTTGAAATAGCATATTACTCGTTACTGAAAAAAGTGGTCCGACGTCAGTAACACGTTACAAATTAACGCGTTACTGACATCACTGCTCGCGGGCCACACTAACATTAAACTTTCATATTAAGGTGGGGGCCACAAACTATCGTCTCGAGGGCCGCAGTTGGCCCGCGGGCCGCGAGTCTGAGACCCCTGCGTTAGAAGAAGTGATGCAGAGTAGCACTGATTGCTTTTTATTACTTAAAGCGAGCGGCGTCCGCCTTTTGCTACCTGGCACCTGAGACCGCCGCCGCCTGGCACGCGCTTATTTTATGCATCACGACAGGAAGAGAAAAAAAAAAAACGCGAGAGGAAAAAAGAAAAAAAAAAAGAGAGGTTGCTTCCCATTTGCTGTAGCACCAGAGCAAAGCAGAGCAGCAAAGTGCGTTAAAACTCGGTTGTGTTTTTACGAGGCAAGTTGAGGGCGAGGAGCAAAGAAGGAGGAAGAGGAGGATTTAAGGAGTTCAGCCGACAGATGAAGCAGAGGAGGTTGTGGCGTAGATACGACACCAGGTTAACACGGTTTGTCGCATCTGAAAAGTACCAGGACTTACAGATGAAATCAAAAAGCCACGTACAAAAATTTAAAAAGCCAAATTTTTTTCCTTGTTTAGGGTTAGCTGGAATGACCTAAATTATCGCTGTTTGCTAAATGCCACAATAGAGAAAATGTCATGTTTGTTTAGTCTACAAAATGATTACTGTCTCTTTAAACAATGAGGAAAAGATTCTTTCTGCCATTATTGTGGAATTAAAAAAAAAATACAGAAATAACTTTGGTAATTCTATTTAACTTAAAGCAATAGAAGTTTAGTCTGATTTAACTTGAGATGGTGAGAATAAAAATCTCCATGTCTTTTTTTTTAATTATTATTTTTGTGTATATTTAACCTTAAGATTTCAATTGTAGGTTCAACCCCTGAGATATGAGCTGGTAGGTTTGAGAAACACCACAGACTTTAGTGGCCATGATGGGTGAAAGCTTTAAAAACAACTCAATACCACTCGTATTAATTTTTTTCACTCTATGTCGGCTACGCTACACACAGACCTGTTGCCACAGCAACTGGCTGACTACAGCTCTACTAGTGTTTAAGGATTCAACACCAAAAAACATGCAAACATTTCCCATACGAAGAGCAAAACATTAGAGTATTACGTTTTCACGCTTGATGTTTGTTTTGCAAGTATTAGTAAATGATCATGTGAAAACAGCAAAGGTTGATTTGCTAATTTAAACACTTGCTACTGATGATCTGTCAGAGTTGGTGTGAGGATCGGCTTTTTTGTTTTTAACTGAGCCGAAGCACACCAAATTCCACAGCACATCTACATGCTAATCAAGTCATAGTCAAGCTAGCATAACTGACCTACTTTCTTCTCTCTCGCCATTTTTCTATTACTTAAAAACTCATTTCTGACCTTATCTATTTATTGTAGTGTGGACAGCTTGTAGCAAAGCACTGCGTCTCTTTGTCTTTTATATATCGCTTGTACATTTTAGATTATACCGCATTATCTTGAAAGCTAAAACCGATGGTAGTCTCTGCAGTCACCACATCCTATGTATTAGCTGGGTTAGCTCTGTCTGTCTTTCTTGCAGCTTTTTCATGTCAAGCTGTCTCTTGACTTCCATTCATGAATAAAACCTCCCAAATATGACTTTGTTATATATTAAAATAGAATATTTGTGAAAATATTCAAAGCCACTTATGTCTTCTTTTTTTTTTCTCTTTTTGTTTTTGCTTTATGTAACTGTAGTGTACAATAAAGTTTTCTGAAGGTCAGAGGATCTATAAAGCAATCAAGATCTCACCCTAGAATCAACAGAGATCCTCCTCCTGCGTCCTCTGCGATCCAAATTGTGTTGTGTGTGGATAGTTTCACACCGAAATTAGAAACAAATCCAGACAGTGACCCAGACGTTGCACCAAAGTTTCTAACTTGGATTCTCATCAGTTATTCTAGCAGTGAGTATCAGCAGAGCAGCTCCTCCTCGCTGCTCCCTGTTGCCGTCAAGGATGTGAACGACAGTTCAGACGTAGTTCTGTTGAGCTTTTTTTTTAAGTTGTTTTTTTTCTTTCGGGCTTGTTTTTTTCTTCTCTGCTTCTTTTTTGACACCTCTTTCCTCCCACGTCGATGCAGCTTCCCGCGGCTCAGACCCAACTTGTTGGAAAAGCTTTATTTTTTTTTTTTGAGACTCTGGTTTGAACGTGACCGCTCTGCGTTTGAGGTGCTCGCCGACCTTTAACCCAGATTCGCATCGACTCGCTTAAAGCCTGCAGTTCTCACCGGAGGGGTGGCAGAATGATATGAGCTGTGATGACAAAGTTTACATCTAGTAATTGCTTCTAAAATCCCTTCATAGTGTTAAAAAAAAAGAACAAGACAACTTTTACACAAGTAATCCCTCAGTGGGTTTAAAATCTTGCTGTGCTACTTCACTGACGACAGCAGAAATAATGAGGAAAACACTCCTGATTTATTGTAGTGTTGATATATCTCTTTTGGGAAAGGGAAGTTCATGGTTTTCCCTTGTGATGATTCAGCTTCTGCGCTCCGCTAATCTGGATCTAACTTCCAGAAAACTGCAGAACTCCCGAAACACTGACAGACTTTGAATTGAGGCTGAAAACTCACTTGTTTAGAGTCGCCTTTGATGAGTAGAAAATTGGACATTGATCAACATGTTTGACGTGTGCTGATGATTTTGATGACTGTATTTGACAAAATGTGACGTTTGTTGCTTGTTTTGCGGTCGGTGACTTTATGATGTGAAGCACTTTGAACTGCCTCGCTTCTGAAATGTGTCGAACAAATAAACTCAACTCGACCCATATGTGATGTAAAGTCAGATCCAGAGGCCAATCTGTAAACCTGCGACACGGACACAATGAGGCTTTAAACCGAGCAAACCCGTTTACACACACACACACACACACACACACACACACAACGCTTCTGTTGTGGTTCATGGATTAATTTAAAGTTCAAGGACAAACAACTGCAATCAGCCACAGCAACAATTGTGGCCAGCCCTTAAATAAGAATAAAAGGAAGCGTGCTTCTTGTTTGCTTCCTTTGAAACAGCGTCTGTTTCTCTCCAATTACCCTGCAGATTTAAATCAGCAGCTCAAATTAGCTTTAAAGGTCACCGTCTAAAAAAAAAAAAAAAAAAGCTCATAGATTTTTCTTTAAACTCACTTCGCTCTTGAAGAACAACATACATCACCTTATTTGGTGCAGCCATTACGGTAAATGAACAAACTAATAAAATTTTTTTGGATTCTACAGAAAATCTCCTCCATCCTCACTTAGGAATTACCCACAACCCCGCCGGGTTTGATTGGCAGAAAGCGCCGACGCCAAGTGTTTAAATGATTCGGATTTGCTGAGTGGAGGCTTTTCCAGAGAGCGTGCCAATTAAATCGGCTGAAACCGGGGCGGACTGGAGTGATTTAAGTAGCTGTTGATTGAAATGATTTGAGCGGCGAGTCCAGTTTTTAATGTGCCGTCTTGAATTAAATTCGGCCTCACTCCGAGGTTGTAATTATCAATCCTGCCGCGCGATTCACAGCCAATTTAGAAAAGCAGCCTTTCATCAAAAGACAAAAAAAAAAAATTATATCGCTGGCATTTAATAACTTACTGTCGTGGCAATAAATCCCACCAGATCAGGAGATGCAGATTGGCTCTTTCTGAGCAGATTAATGGCTGCGTGAAGAGACGAGAAGTCCTACCTCAGCGCAGGGAGCCGTAGTTAAAAAAGGAAAAAAAAAACATGTTCACGGCCAAAATATGTCACTCAAAGGCGCAATAATACTCAAGGTTATTTAGAGCATCCTGTTCACTTCCTGGTGAGAACCAGAGAAAACTCAGCGGCGCTTTAAAACTCGAGCGGAGAAACGCTGCAGCAGGTAATAAACACCGGGTCGTTCTTGCCTTGACCGACTGGCAGCCGAGACAAACGACCTCAGAGCTCAGTAAAAAAAATAAATAGATAAATAAAACGGTAAAGGTGAAGGAGGAAAATGTGGAAAATCCCACAGTCACCATTTGTCATTTTAATTGAATTTATTTCTTGCAGCTTTGGTTTGCATCCTTTATCTGTGAGACGTTCTCGGCTCTCCTGTACAGTTCACTTGTGTGATCACAGTTTGGGAAAGTAAAGCTTCCTGTGTTGTGCTATCTTGCCTCAACTTGGACACAAAGTTAGTGCCTAATTGGAAAAAATGGTTATCACATCCTCCCAGCTAACCAAATCTGAATTGTTGCAGTCTGATGCCCCGAAATAAAATCCAGATGGAAGGTTTCCTCTAGTGTATTATAAGCCTGGCGGGCCACCAGGCTTTACTTGCACCTCAACAGGTGGAACGCTGTTTACTTATTTGTTATAGTTTTTTTTTAATACACCAGTACCTGCGATGGCCAGTATGTGAACACATAGGGAGACGAAGGTCAGGTGTCTGTTTGAATCCACTTCCTGTCTGTGCCGGTCTACACGCTAACAACTTTAGCGAATAAAGCGAGAAGTCATTGGGAAAGGATTAAAAAAACAAAAAAACATTGCCTGCTTTAGTTGGCGTGAAACAACCGAAGTGCAGAAATGTATTTATTTTAGTTTTATTTTTTAATAAACCAAACCCCGAAATACCTAAAATCCCTCTACTTGAGATAGGACCTCTGTTCCCCGACCCAGAGAAGGTCAGGGAAGACCTTAGACCTTCGTCATTAGTATTCTTGACTAATGACTCTTCTACCATTAGTCAAGAATATGGTCTGAGATTTGGACGTGTCGATTTTCATCCTGGTCGCTTCACTACTCCGGGGAAAGCCGGAGAACACGGTCTGATGGAGTCAACAGAACCACATCATCAGCAAAAGCTGCAAAAACTTGGAAGCTGCTCACATCCACTTCCCATGAAAAGTTCCTGTGCCTTATTTGGCAAAGAAGACTGAGCTGAAACTTAGATTTCTACATATCCCAGTCTGGTAGAGACATTCACCAACAAAAACTGTTAAGCTGACAGGATAGATACAGATGCATGCCACGATTTTTACATTTTTACTTTTGCACCAAACAGTTGAAAACCGGCAATTTTCCTTTCACCTCATAGTTATGCTGTAACTTTGTGTTGGTCTGTCATAAAAACTTCCCAATGAATATATTGAAGATTTTGCAGCTCTGCTCACGCTGATGGTCAGAATTAAGAGTTAGTCTCTAGGCATGTCTTCATTAGCAATACGTCAATCAATTGGCCATTTTTCCAACTTCCTTGTGTCGGTGATCATCCGATGCAGCTTTCTTAGCTTGGGGTAAAAACAAATACCGTATTTTCCGCACTATAAGGCACACCTAAAAACCTTCAATTTTCTCAAAGCTAGAACTGCGTGGGAACAGTGGATGACAGAAGGCGAACACACGTTCACCAAGACGGGGAGACAGCGCTGGACGACATACGCCACTATCTGCCAGTGGATTGTAAATGCCTGGGCTGATGTATCATTCTCAACTGAGGTCTGAGCTTTCAGGAAGGCAGGAATTGTCACTGAACTGCTAGACAACAGCAGCAACACTGACCAGATTAATGACGACTTTAACAAGACGGAGCCGGCATGTTGGACAACGCATTTTCCCAACTGTTTAATTTGGACACTGAAGAAGAAGAATTTGAGGGATTCGTGGACGAGGAATAAGTTAATAAAATGAGCTTTACATGTTTACTTTGTGTGTTTACAGCTGAACAAGGTTGGTCATATTGTGGATATGGACTTTAACTTTTGAACAACGTTGAGTTATTGATATATTGTTATTGCTTTGCACTATTTAGAGTGTTACTATATTGTGATTGCACTAACGTTTGACTTACCATAACAGTATCAGACTGTTTTTTACGTGTTTATTGAATCGAGGAAAAGTTCCCCTCCACTATGTGATATTAATGTTGCTCTACGTGTTACCGTCAAAACAGCTGTTTATTCATTTTGGGAGTTGTCAGAATGCTGGTTTGTAATCTATTAATAAAGTTTGACTGACCTATCGGACTGTTTTGTTGACATTCCCTTTAGCGCAGCTCCATAACGTATTTTTAATGGATGCATAACGTAACCCCAGCCTCTACTGTAGCGTCTTTTCTATGCGCCTTATAATGCGGTGCGCCTTACATATGAAAAAAGTTTTAAAATAGGCCATTTATTGAAGGTGCGCCTTATAGTGCGGAAAATACGGTACAACCACCAATGGGCTGTTTCCATCTGAGTGATGGTTCACATTCACAACCACTGAGGTGTTTAATCGGCGAACAAAATGCAAAAAGGCCAGAGCAAAACTAAGATAGATAGAGGCTGCCCTTTAATACCACTGAAAAGCCAACTTTTAAAAATATATTACACATTAGTAAGTGTATATATATATATTTTAATAAAAGTCATAATTGGCAGTATTTCCTGTCTTCCCTGCCTGAGCCTAATGATGAATATATTTTGAAGGACAGCTTCATTTATAGAGTCTTTATAATCCATTTGATTTGTGTTTGGTTGGTTTACCTATTTGGGAAATTCAAAATGTCCTCCAACCAATCAGGCTTACTTGTATAGCACATTTCAGCGATACAAAGGGCTTTACATTGTGAAAACATAAAAACCATCATAAACACATCCTATAGTCAACAGTTGACATACTTGAACTGTTCTCCCATTTTTATGGTTAACAATGGCCTACTGTACTCTGAGGTCAGTTTGAGTTTTTTTGCGCCGACCTGTGTTCTCTCTGCATGTTGCCCCTCAACAATGTGGCCAATAATGGGCCGAGGGGTCCGAAAGAAAAGCTTCGAGCTTCACTATTATTTATGGACTATTTATAGAGAGGAAAACCGCATGAAAGCGCGCTACGCTGAGGGAGACCGTCCATTATTTATCAACACTCTGTATGTCAGCTGAATACACCACTTACTCAATAGGTCTCTTGGCTCCATCTGTCAATAAACACACACACACACACACACACACGTGTGTGCTGATGCTGTGTCTTACCGGATGCTGCCCATCGTTCTCGGACCCTCTCATAACAATCGCCGCGGGAACCGAGGTGCTGTTGTTTGCGTGTTCTCGATCACTCCTCCATAGTGATTTTGTTTGGGGGTTTTTTGTCCTGCATCTGTGCATTTCTACGGCTCTCCTGAATTATTCACATCTTTTTTTTTTTTTAAAGGTTTGCTTCCTTTTATGTCCCCCAAAAAACCCATCAGGATGAGGAGGGTGGTCTCTTACGATGGGAGGTCTGCGTTTTCTCCGAGAGGTTGTGGAATCACTCCACTCAGAAATGTTTGGGGGTGAATTATTGAAAACCTTCACAAAGCGAACAATCAGTCTGTTGATCTGTTCAGGATCTTGAGACTTACCGTCGCTGGCTTAAAACTCGTAATTTATCTCCTGGTGATTAACAGCCATTGATTGAGTTAATATGAAGTGGATTGATCTTATCGATCGTCTAATGATTAATTGAATTTTCTCGTGTCAAGAGCTTCGAGTGCCTTTCCATAAGGTGAAGGGCTAAAGTTTTGACAACACTGGATTTAAAAAAACATGATTACACTTTAACATTATTTTCCGTCAGCTGTATTAATTAATAAAGAGCAAATTGTTGGTTTTCTCACATTATTAAACTTGGACGTGTTCATAAACCAAATATAGCAGAACAAGAACCTCATAGGTTGCTGAATAGAAAAATAAAAAAATGAAAAGATATGTGAAACACTTTATTCCCCCTGGCACAATATTTTAATTCGATTACCTTGCTGTTTTTTTTTTTGCATTTTACTAACCACCGCTTTTCTGTCATGTTGTTTTTACCTTCGTAGCAAATCAGTCATCTTTGCATGAATCGCTGTAGATGGACAAATAATGAAGAGTAAATTTCTGCAACAAATCTTGGAAATTTTCTAGAAAAAAAAAGGAAACTTGAAAGGAGTTTGAAAAGTTGATTCGAGTTTTGAGATGAATTTTCTGGAAAAAAAAAACTTGGAAATTTGCAAGGTTCAAAAGTCAAATTATTTTTTCTAAGATTATCCTTTTGCAGAAAATTCACTCAATTTTTTTAAATCTACAATGACTCTATTACGCCTTCGAAAACCCGTCATGGAGCTTGACAGAATGACAGAATGACGTCAAAACTTAAGGAGCTTGCAATTTGCAAAGAAAGTTCATTTTGCATTCCACACCGGACTCTGTTTGCCCCCTTTTTTTCCTTTCCCGTTCTGGTATGGCTCCATCCATCCATCCATCCATCCATCTTCTTCCGCTTATCCGGGGTCGCGTCGTGGGGGTAGCAGCTTCAGAAGTGAGGCCCAGACTTCCCTCTCCCCAGCTACTTCCACCAGCTCCTCCGGGGGAATCCCAAGGCGTTCCCAGGCCAGCTGAGAGACATAGTCCCTCCAGCGTGTCCTGGGTCTTCCCCGGGGTCTCCTCCCGGTGGGACGTGCCCGG
Organism: Gambusia affinis; assembly: GCF_019740435.1. NCBI lineage: Eukaryota > Metazoa > Chordata > Actinopteri > Cyprinodontiformes > Poeciliidae > Gambusia > Gambusia affinis. The sequence goes on from NC_057886.1 coordinate 5,081,632, forward strand.
AACACCTCACCAGGGAGGCGTCCAGGAGGCATCCTGACTAGATGCCCGAGCAACCTCAACTGGCGCCTCTCAATGTGAAGGAGCAGCGGCTCTACTCTGAGTCCCTCCCGGATGACTGAGCTTCTCACCCTATCTCTAAGGGAGAGCCCAGACACCCTACGGAGAAAACCCATTTTGGCCGCTTGTATCTATGATCTTGTTCTTTCGGTCATGTCCGTCCTCGGGTATGGCCCCACCATCTTTATTTCTGTGTCAACTGGCTCCAATTCAAGGTGACCAACAGCACCCTATGCTGGATGGCGCCAAACTACAGCACTAAAAGAAGAACGAAAGCGGACGGGATTAGCTACTCAATTGAAACTCATTTTAATCGAACAAACTATTAAGTGTGTTGGGCTGGGGGTTTTTCTTTCCAGGCAGAATCTGTTCCTCCACCAGGTAGAATCTGTTCCTCCACCAGGCAGTTTTGAGCTACAGAACAGTCTGCCCCACCACCACTCATCACAGCCTTTTCTCTCTTCCTCTTCCTTTTGACTCCTAATGTCCGTCCTCGTGAACTCTGGCCTCCTGCTGACGGTGCTGAGCCAGCATCCGGGCTCTACGCTACTGCTCAGCTGCTCTCTCTGTCGTCGTCATTTATCTACATCCTAGAAATCAATTACGTCACTCCAAGGTGCCAGGGTGAGTTTTTTAATTTTCTCCCAGGCTCCTCGGGGCCTGGCACAGGCAGCTCTCCTGGCACTGAGCCTTACAGATTAGGCACCGGTAGACAGTTCTCAGGCTTTGCTTGTGTTAAAGATTAGCTGCTGTGCAGGTTTGTGCCCCGGTAGAAAAGCCTCTGTTAAATATGCTAAATATGTCACTATGTTTTTATTGTTTTGCTCTCTTATTTCACACCACTTAAAGTTCTTCACAATTTCTGATGTTACAGCCCAAGACGTCAATGTACAACACTGAGATCTTAAGTGACAGACCTGCACAAAGCGTCACATAGTTATGAATGCTGCTGCATCTGATGCCCCTAAATGAAATCCAGTGTAACTAAACTATTTAAAGGCCCGTGATATTCCCAAAGATAAAATAAAATAGATGAAATATAGATGCATGTTCCCTCAGTTGGGACAGCAACTAGCAGTCGTCTTGCATCTTTCAAGTGATTACAAGTTCATGGCATGAAAATGAGCAAGTAAAGGGATTTAAATGGATGTTGGTGTTTTATTCTGTTTCGTCTGGTATTTGGGTTTTACCGAGGACACTGAACCTGGAAACGTTGGCAGTCCTTTGATAATGATCTTAAAAAAATGAATGCAGAGTCGGTTGCTTTAGTAATGATATTCATGCAAGCTGCATAAATTCTACTAAGCTTTAAAGTAAGACGCCAGGGAAGGTTAAAATATGAACTCTGTGATTATTTTCTTTATTTTAAAATAAGAGTTATCTTCAATATATTAATTACATATATTTATTTAACCCACAAAAACATTTAAGGCAATTAAACACTTTTTTTAAAAAAATGCTGACCCGGAACCTTTGTGTTGTGTTTCTGGTACTTCTGTAAATCTGACGCACAAATGACGTCTGCTAACAACAGTGAAACTTCCAATTTAGCCAAACTGCTTTTTTTTTTTTTTTTGGTTTGCTTTTTCTCCCAACATGCTCCCACTTTTTTTTTTTTTTTTTTAAGTTTTTATTGGCTCTAGTGGCCTTTATTTGATAGTTAATTGACAGGAAAGTGGGTAAGGAGAGAAGGGGGAAGACATGCGGCAAAGGTCGCCAGGCTGGGAATCGAACCTGCGACGGCCGCGTCGAGGACTAAGGCCTCCTTATGTGGGTTGTGCTTAACCCCGGCGACACCACAGCACATCCCAACATGCTCCCACTTGTCACAAATCACCACCAACTTAGCAGTGAGGCAAGCTGTGACGTGCTGCTAATCTGAGAATTAAGATGATGCCATTTTTTGTTTATATTAATAAAATAAAGACATGGCAGAGGTGTGGGAAAGGAGTCAGGATCCACACATTGTTGCCAAAGAATGGATATCCGACTGTGAAAGTGTGAGAGCTCCGTTTGCAGAATAAATACTGGGAGGCCCAGCATGTGTAAAAAAAGAAAAAGATTTCAGACTCTGTGCGTCTCCTTTTCTCCTCCTTTCCTTCACTCCTTTCATCCTTTCTCTAAAAATAGCTCCTTTTGATATTTTTTTTTTTCCCTTTCCTCGCTCCTCCTCTGTTGCCTGCCAGTTTGGTTGCATTTTAATCAGGCATATTTTTTCTGACAAGCAATTTTAAAGATTGCATCTTCGTTTAGGAGCGAAACGGACGCCCGGCCCGGCCCGGCCGGTGTCATTTTTACAACCTGTGAAACATTTTCTGGAACCAGCAGCGCTAACTAGCTTTGCTAGGCAAGCTGGTATCTGAACATGATCATTCAGATGGTCACTGTCATGTGGTCATGCACCAGATGACAGTGAGCCTTTGAGTTATCCCTCTCTCTCTGTGTCTCTCTCTCTCTCTCTCTCTCTCTCATTGGGTCTCACTGTTCCTGCACTCCTAACACGCAGCTGACACCTTGCAATCTATTGACATGGCCGGACTGGGCTTAAATATCTGAGCGGTGATAAGCCCAGCTGGGTCTTCACTCTGCGGCCTCCATTTTGTTATCTCTGAGAGGCAAGAGATAGCCGATAGCCGTGGAATCCGCTAGCAGCTTAGTGGAAGAAAAACATGGAAGAGGAAAGCTTTGCTGCTTTGTATTAAATATCCAGATGTATTTAGTGTTGCGATTTTCTCTCACTGATTTTTTATTTTTATTTTTTCACATTACCTTGAAGGGATTGCTGATATTTTTCAGGTTTGGTTGTATGGCGTTTTCATCACCCGCATAATTTTTGAATCAAACGTTTTTGTGTTAGTTTGAGGTATTTCGCAAAACCACAACGGAAACACTTTTTTCCGTGTGACAATAGTCACGTGATCAGCAACCGGATTTTGCTACTGGCGGAAACTACGAAGAAGAAGATGACAGGAAGTGGTAGGATGATGTCCTTTGATGGCTTACCGCATCAACAAACTAATTGACCTGTGAATTTTCATTATGTTTCTCATTTAACGCAAACGCAGCATTTGCAAAATTTTCTATTTCCGACATTAGTGAAATATCGACAAATTTTCACACACTGGAAGTGGAAACGTGGCTAGCATCTGAACATTAGCATGCAACAGCCTGAGACAAAACAAGATGAGCTCTCACCGGAGAGTTTAAGACGAAAACACTTCCAAAGCAGATGTCTACCAATCTTATAAGAAGTTAGATCTAAAATTACACAGCAGTTTGTAAATGACAAATCTTTTTTTTAAATGTTAAAGTCAGTTGTTCATCAACCCTTTACACTGAGTGACTCCAATGTTAGTTGTTGCTTATAGAAAAGAAAATCAACCTTTTCTTCCCAAGTCTGGGCTTGACATTTGCTACCAGTATAAAAGTAAGTTGCAGATTATCTTCTAGTTGGATATACATGGAACAGGAGATAAGGAAGGAGCATGACCAAAATTAGCTCAGCTCTTCAGTAGCAACCAACCTCAGTTCTCGGTTAATATACAGAGCTACCAATTACTCCATCAAAGCCCGTGTAAAAAACAAAACCAAAAAAAAAAACACAAACTGTCTCTTTAAGATCAGCTGTGTTGAGCTGTTCCAGTTTGGTTCCCCTACAAAGGAGGAGGAAAATACAATGAAACAAGTAAAAACCCCTGACCCTCATAGGAAGAAGAAAGGAGAATTGTATGGGCCTGATGAAGCAGATGCAGAAGGGAGGTCAGGTTTCAGTCTCGAGCATAATCTTAAACAGACTTCGTTTAGATGTGAAATGCAAGGCATCTTGTTTTGTATGCGCTTCACACACATCATGGACAAATACAGACCGTCCACTCCACCTCCTGCCCCCCTTTCTTTCGGCTTGGTTTGAGAGTGGAGGCAATGGTGGAGGTGCCAGGCGGGGAACGGTGGCAGCCAGTGTGGGAGTACCAGGCGTTCAGAGGAATTAACAGAGCAAAACAGAGAGAAGCTCACAGAGTGCAAATCTTTCAGCCAGGTCAGGTCGGCTCTTTGCCCGTTGTGAAGCAGCCGATGTTTATTCCGACCCAATCGGGTGAATTTTAAGCTACTTTTAAGGGGGCAGCATCATTTCTTGAAGGCGCTTTCAAGTAACTATGTCAACCTAATAAAATCCTAAAAATGCTACATATATCAAATATGACTGGAAATAAATTAGATTTCATAATTTTGCGCCTTGAAATTGGGCCTCTGTCTCTTTAGACACTTCTGATTTTTCTGAAGCTCTGCCTTCAGGAAGTCATTACAACATGGCTCCTCTTTCAAACCCTTTAGCAACAGTTTTAACCCGCGCTCCTCTGAGGAGTAGGTTGTATGATGCTAAGTGTTGCTGGCTAGTCTGAAGGAGCCGAGTGGGGGAGGGCTGGCTTGTAAGGCGGGAGCTCAGAAGCTTGAAGCTGCAGCTCTGAGGAGGAGCTTCACCTCAAAGGCGGAGCTAGGTCCAACCAGGCGGTTCGGAGAGCTGAATGGTTGCCAAGATTGCTCAAACATGCATGAAAGAGTCAAGACGGCACTCCAGGTGTGTTTGGAAGAGGGAATAACATTATAGCATGATGTAAAGCTCAAAAAAGGCAATTTTACATAATACTGCCCTTTTGAAGAGACAGTAATTATTCTGTATGTAAACTTCTGATGCTGAAGACATTAATAAATCAGTGATTGACATTCCTACTCATTATTGTGGAATTTAGTAAGTATCAATATTTTTTATAATTCTAACCCAAAACAAGACAAGTTTGTCCAGTTAGCTTCAAATAGTGAGGGAAGAAAATGTGTATTTTTATCCAGGGTATGTAAACTTCTGGTTTGAGATGTGCTGTTTCTGTTTCACGTTGCCTTGATTGCACTTGTGCAACTCAAGCCTATAATTATCCAAATCCCTGTCAAAAGAAAACTGAATTTAACTCCCACCATATTCTCAAGCTAATTGAAGTTCATTACTTTGTTTTCTTCTTTCTGGAACTGGTCCCAGCTTTGTGCTTTTCTGTAGAAGAGCAGAAAATAGCAAACACTGAACACTCCCATCCAGGGAGTGTTCAGTGTTTTAATCTTAGATATATGGATATCAGCTTGAGAAAAGTATTTTTTTAAACTACAAATCCTTGCAAAAACTGTTCATAGTTCAATTTTTGTTGTTGATTGTTGAGGTTACAACCACAAAGTTTCATGTATTTTATTGAAATGTGGTGTGGCAGAACAACATATATGTAAAAATGGTTATAAATGTTTTCACAATTGGTCACAAATAATCCCAAGGACATTGGGTCTGCTTCTCTTCGGAGCAGATCGAAGTCATACTCGGGGGTTTGGTTCTGGACCCCCTCCCATTTAACACCCGCAGGTACATGCTCCCTCTAGCTCAAGTTATAATAAGTAATAAGGTTATGCAGATGATATACAGCTCTACATTTTAGGTGACTCTGAACCCATCAAAGCCCTGAATAAATGCTAAGATCAATGTGTGGATGTGGCATAACTTTCTCCAGCTGAACAGAAACAAAACTGAAGTTATTATCTTTGAATGTAAAGAGGAACGATCTAGAATCAGCACGCAGCTTCAGTTATTACAGAGAAAAACCAGCGATCAGGCTCAAAACCTGTATGTAGTGATGGACTCAGACTAGAACATTCAGAGACACATAAAGACAGTCACAAAGTCGGCCTTCTGTCACCTGAAGAACATCTCCAGGATTAGAGGACGAATGTATCAACAAGATCTAGAGAAACTCATTAATGCGTTTATCTTTAGTCACATCAATTACTGCAACAGCATCTTCCCATGTCTGCCTAAAAAAAAAATCAATCCTCCAGCTGCAGCTGATCCAGAATGCTGCTGCTGGCATTCTGACTAAAATCAGGAAGATAGAGCACATAACACCAGTTTTAAAGTCCCTCCACTGGCTCCCTGGAGCTCAAAGAATAGACTCCAAAACGCTGCTATTTTATAAATCACTGAACAGCTTAGCACCAAAAAAAAACAACAAACAAACAAAAAACAACTAAGATCTGTTGCTGTTGTATCAACCTTCCAGAACCTCTCAGGTCATTTGGTTCTGGTTCTGCTCTGCATCCCCAGAACCAGAACCAAACATGGAGAAGCAGCATTCAGCTTCTACGCACTACGAATCTGGAACAAACTGTCGAGGATAAACCCCGCCCTTTAGGATCTGCCTTTGACTCGTAATCACTGGAACATTGATCAATATATAGGATTTTCTTGACCATTTTGCTATTTGACAAAATGTAATGTTTGAAATGCCTCGCTGCTTTACAAATAAACTTGATATGAATGAGATTTTGTTGTTGTAAAGTGATAAATTATTTTTGCGAGATTCTATAGAAGCTTTACTCTTACCATGGTTATGAGGAAAACCTTGAAATCACTGGGCTATTGTCTGTCCCTCTCTGTGTACAGTACCCCGTCCAACACTCGTTTGGTGACCTTGCAAGTCTTTCAGTAATCAGTTTGCTTTTTTTCTGCTCTTCTATTATCATCATCTAAGGCCAGCCTCTCTGTTGTAGGTGTACAGATAAAAGAGAACAGACCGGAGGAGGGTTTGTGGGTGTTAAGGTTGTGTGAGGTCAGTCCTCTCTGTCTCCTCTGAACGTGAATTAATTGCTAAAATAAAAGCTTCTTGACCTCAAACTGCTTCTCACACGTCAGGATAACGCTTCTCTAACTTATCAGGTGACATTATTTTAAGAGCTACGTCGCAAAACTTTGAGAGGACTCGCACACGCCGCTGTGTTCACGGTGACCTCCCCTTGTGCCGCAGGGTCCCGGTGGAGCTGACGAGGCACCGTGTCCCGACCCGATCCCGTCCCAGCAGCCCAGGGCCCAGCACAGCTTCGTCCAGGAGCACTTCCAGGCTCAGTACAAGTGAGTTTTGTTCTCCACTCCAAGCACTCCACAATCACATCTGCTTCGAATAAATCCTGCAACACAGCAACAAAGGAACAGCGGGGCTCTTACGGCTACCAGGTGATTTCCCCCATGATGAGCGTGGGGGTGTGAGGCACTTGTTGAGAGATTTTTTTTTTTTTAATTGTCCAAGAGTGGCTCGGTAGTTTTGTATATCATGTGTTTGATTTTCCCGTAGAAGATTTGTGTGGTCTGCATTTAACCAGCTCAGAGAGAGGTGTCTTTTTATTGTGCCCGAACCAAAATGTCCCAAAACTCCCCGAACATACTATCCTATTATTTGTATTGAGAGTTATGTTTTCCATACAATATTTGTTGCTGTTGTGTTTTTCAGATTGTCTAAATGGCAACTCAGAACAGGCAAGGTTCACATTGTTCCGACTTTTAAAGGACTAGCTTGGATTTTTTTTTTAAGAGGTTAAAATGCTATGTGTGGTTAGTATTTTGTACTTTTTTGTTTACGTCATTAGTTTAGATATAGACACTTTCTGGTGATTCATTATGTTTCTAAACATAGTGAGATTTTGTTCGGTAATGCTCAATGTCATAAAAGCCACACATAAAAGTGAAATCCCACTTTTATAAAATATAAATCAATGAAAAATGCACTGTAAAATAATTGAATGCACACTATTGGTAAGGATTTATCCTGCTGATGTTAGCTAGTTGTTGCGCTGACAAACATCTCATCTCTGGTAGCTTCAAAACAACAGATGCCAGGAGTAACAGATGAGATTATAAATGTCCAAACTATTAGTTTTGGTCTGTATTCAAGTCTGGAGAAAAAATGTGTTACCATATTCAAAAAGTAGCGACCACAGAAAATACAAATAATGTCATAGTGCAACTCAAACAGGAAGTCGGCCATTTTGGATTGAAGTTCCGATTTTGACCCCATTTTGGCCATTTACAGCCTTCGCATCTGATTGAACTCCTCCTAGGGATTTTGACAGATCGGCTTCAAACTGGGTCAGATCGTTCATAAAGCATGGCCGATTAAAAGTTATCAAAGTTTTACATTTTTGTGCATGCAAGTTCGCCTACTTGCCATGAAACACGAAATTGTTGTATCTCCTACACAAAAACTCACAGAGGCACCAAACTTTCAGTGATTGATCATCATCGGGTGTTCTACAATACCCAGTTGTCAAATGATGACATCACTTAAGCCACGCCCCTTGAGAACGGGAACGTTTTATTCTGAATGGTGAATGTAAGGTGAATGTAGATCTCACACCACGGCATAGCACATTGAATTATGCTTCGTGCTTTGAGGTGCGTCAAAAAAACCATAGCTCATTGGTGCAGACTTTAAGTCATACAGGATGAGAGGTAAGCAAAGTCCAGCTGATTTCTATTTAACCAAATATGGTCACAGATTGTTGGATTTTAGACCTGGAAAGCCTGCACTTTCTTTTATAGCTCATTAAGCAAAGTAATAACTTCAGTTTTGTTTTTGTTCAGCTGAAGGAAGTTTTGGCACATCCACACATTTATCTGTTCTAAGCATCTGTTCAGTGATTGGATGGGTTCTGAGTCTCCTGGTGACATCATAATGTAGAGCTGTGTGTCATCTGCATAGTTATGGTAGCTGATATTATTTCCTGTTATAACCCAAGCCAGTGGGAGCATATAGATATTGAATAAAAGGGGTCCTAGGATTGAACCTTGGGGTACCCCACACGTGACCTTTGACCTCTTTGATGAGAAGTTTCCAATTGAAACAAAGAAATCCCTGTTCTTTATGTAAGATTCAAACCAGTTAAGCACTGGACCGGAGAGTCTGACCCAACTCTCCAGTCGATTCAGTAATATGTCATGGTCAACAGCGTCAAAAGCTGCACTGAGGTCCAACAGAACCAGAAAGAGTCTAGCATCCTACTCCACTCCAAACCTCTACGTCCGATTTATCTGCGTATTAAAATGACCCAAACTACAAAACTACAATGTGACAAAGTGGAGTTATGTGAGTCAAGTGCCTCCTAGGCAAGAAGAATTGTATTGATGCCAGTAACTCTCCAGAGTGCCTTTACTTGTGCTGAAATAATTAGCATACTTAACAGTGCCAGAGGCCAAGTTTAAAAAAAAAAAAAAAAGTTTTTATAATGGTCTGTTAATGCCTCTGTAATTCATTTCATAGGGAGATTTTCTGTAATCAGCTCTCGTAATCACAAATGCATTTAGCTGTAAACCAGTAAGGTTATCAGCGCACAGCTGGAGGTCCTCATGGCTTCCATTAGTCAGAGACCTAGGAGATAAAAATAAAGCAGTTATTATTAGACACTGTGTGCATCTGTTGGATGGGGATTTTTGAGCTCTTGTCTGAATGTTTGGTCTGGAACGTTCACTTTCTTTTCAGTTTTATTATTGGATCACATACAAAAGTCTACACACCCCATGTAAAAAAAACATCAAAGTCCAAGCTTCATATGGCATATATTCTGTACAATTTCTCTGGAAAACGCATAAAAATAATAATAAAAATCCAAGTTGCACAGCATTAAACTAATACTTAGATGAAACACCTTCTATTTAATTTCAGCGTTTATTCTTTACTAGGAGTTTATTGGCTTTCCCCATCTTTATTTGGCCAGATTTGACCGACTCTGCCTGGTAAAAGGTTAGATTATTAAAGAGATTATTGTGCAGAGAAGAGTTCAGACATCTCACACGTTTGGTTGAGCTGCGCTCCCTTCGAGTTCATCATGTAAAAAACATTTTTTATCTCCACGACACTGACCACACGATATGCGCAGCGGTGGGCGCCGTTAGCTAAACAAGTTTGCTGTGCTAACCTTAAAGCACCAAACACAAACATTAGCGCCGCTAACAAACTACACCGTCACGGTATTTAATGGAAGCTAATGCTAAACCGCTACTGACTGTGTGTCAATGACTTCCTGCAATGCAATTCAATTTTCAGTTTTTCACATTTTCAAGGATTTATTCATCGTTTACAAATAAAGCAAAAAAAATTTTTGTAACACGCAGAGATTTTTGTGGACGATGCTTTTTTTTTACACTCATCTCCTGACTGACACTTTTGTACAGTGAGATTATTGCCCACCAACTGGTTGTCATTTCCATATTTCTAATGTCTATTTTTATTTCTGTTTTCTTGTTATCATGGCGTGTGCTGATGCCTTTCTTGGTCACACTTGTGAAAGAAGTCTTGATCTCAACTGGCTTTTTATCACTAGGGTTTTAATCAAATTAAAAATGTTGAACCGTCCAATGAAGACAGCTGAACTTCACTTCAACTTCGTTAGATTCTCCATAAATTACAACTGTTATGTTCCCAGAATTAGATTATGTTGAAATCAAATCAAAATTTGCTTCAGAAAATTATTTGTCTCAGGGTGATGTGCACACTTACGCAACCAGGTCATTTCAGATGCGCTTTTGTTTTTCAGTTGCATGCCGGATATGCCAAATAAAAAAAGTAGAAAATGTTCTAAGCACTCACATTTTCTTTACACCTCAAAAACCTTACACAGCCCTTTGAGAGGCGCTGCAGGTGACGTCTTTCTTAGATTCACCTTCTATTGCTGACAACTCCTACTTCTAAACAGTTCATCCAATAAACCATTCAAGAAACTGACCAATTACGACGATGTTGGATCTGACTTGACAAAGGTTTGCAGCCCTTCTACGCAGAGCAGCTAATATCCCTGCTTGTCTGCGCCGCCTTCCATCTGCTAATTCCTCTGGAAATTGACAGTGTCGTGTGACTACCAGTAATACATCTGTTGGAGCGCGGCTCTTAATTGCCAACCTCGCTGTCAAATGTTTCAGCGCTGACACGTCGGGGTGTGTCTTACACAGCAACATGCACAATTAGCAGGCTTGCAGGCAAAATCTGCGCCTCCCGTCTCCCACTCAAACACTGTCCCAGCCAAGGAGAGTGGGTGAGGTGGAGCAGAGAGAGTCAGAGTCTGTTTTAAGAATACAACAACAAAACAAAAAAAACCTGTAGACAACACGTATCGAGCTGGGTGAAAATAAATACCAGTCGACTCGGATCAAACATTTCTTGACTTGTGCCCCCCTTTCCTCCGCTTGTGTAACGCTTCTCCATGCAGTGTCCAGCGTGAGGCAATGTCTGGAGTTGACGGACTGGAGATTTATTCCTGTAATGGCCCAGTTTGTCCAGTGTAGAGCCATCGCAGCCATTAAACATGCCCAAGCAAGTCAAATCACAGCCAAAGCTAGAGGAGCCAAGCGGTATTTCTTCTTAATTTGTTTTATGCCGTCGTAATATGGACCAGGTCGTATGGGATTATTTTTTTTTAGATTTACGATTCAATTAGTGAAATGTATTGATTTTTCTGTTATGAAATGCAAATACTTTCTGTCAACACTTATGTATTTATACCCTTTGATCTAGTATGGGGCACAGTGAACATGTGGAGTGCTCTGGCCAAATTAGACCAAATTAACCTATTAGACCAACATGAAATAGACTTATGCTGCAATGAACGATTCAGACCTAAGCATATCCATGTGTTTGAATGACGTAGTCAAAGTACTGGCCTAAACTCAGGTTGTTTTCACGCCTGGTAGTGCGGTAGACCCAGTTTGATTGAGGACCAAAAGGTTGGATCCATCAAGTCATATTCTGTCTCCCATCCGGGCCCCCTGTAGCCCTGAGCCGGGGTCTGCATCAGAGTTCGATTGCGCGTTCACACCTCCCCTTGTGAACAAGACTTTCTCGGCAAAGAAACTAGATTTCAATTAAAGTGGACTAAACAGTGCTGGTGTGAAAGCGTCCTAACACTCCACATCACCCTGAATGCAGCAACCCCAGGGTGAAACCTGGTGGTGAAACATTTCAGGGGCTATGTGATTACTTTCACAAGGCACTCGTCACGTAATCTTCTCTACCCTTTTAATGGCAAATCTTAAGACATGTTTTAAAGATGGAAATCTTTCATTCAGCTGGTCGACCCGACATATTCGAGCTCTGTAAATTGTACACAGTCATATGAAAGTGTCAGTCAAGCGGTGCTCACTGCGCTGAAGCCAGGCGATGGGCAGCCAAGTGTTTCAGATTACAGACACGCCGCGGCTTTAGTGCATCTCGTCTTACTCCGGTGGGACATTTCTCTGAAATGCCCTCCGCCGTTTTCTTCAAATCGGTCAAATATTGTCGTTGTTCTCACAAATAGGTTGTATTTATTTACCTCGCTTGTAGGCCGTGAGTATTTTTCTTCAATTTACGTCTTGAGCACAAATTACCGAAGCGAATAAAGAAGTTGTTTTTTTTCACTCCCATTGCTGAAATAAGTGAATGAATACGTGTAAGCGGAGCGTTGTGCCGCCGAGTTCAAATCTGTGCCACTGCAAAGCGTGGAGCCTGCAGTCTCTTCAGCATGGCTGCGTCTCAGACAGGGGGACGCGAACCTCTCAACCTTGGCACGCTTCCTCCATTAAAGCATCGGTGCAATATCACCTCATCCATTGGGGCTTTTCTTTTTTCTTCTTTTTCTTTTTTCTTCTCCTCTCTCTTTTGGTGTTTTAGAGCTGGACAGGGCACATCTATGTTTCAGTGGCGTCTGAGTGAGATTTGTATGCATGGAGGGCCGTTACCCTAACTGCTTCCTGGCGAAAATAAGACATCCGTGGGGCAGCCGTTCTGCTCTGCCAGGAGGGTTAGATCCACTCAGAGCCGTTGTCAGCTGTGTTTGCTTGAATAGAGCTTTATTTACCTCCTCCCAATCTGCTCCCCCTGTACGTCTGTCAGAAGGAGAAAAACATTTGGTGAAGTTATTTATGTTGTGTAAAGATCCACAAAGACATGAAGCTCTCTTTGCTATTGCAAAATAAGACGAGGGATAGATTGTTGAATTATTTAATATACTATCTGATTGTGTATATTTTTACTGTAAATGTACACTCAAAAAAAAAACACATCTGAGAAAGATGCCAAGATTTTCAAAAGCTCTCTAAAAACCAAAAACCTGTTAATCTTTCTTTATGAGTATTTTTTGGTTGATGACGCCGCAAGAGGCAAAGGATTTGCCGGAGCAGCTGCCATTTTGTAAACACCATGGCAGGCTAGCAAATTTTTCAAAGTCGAACCTTAATTGTTCTAAGTAGAGTTTGAGTCCGGCGACACCGAGGTCACAATAAACGGAGCTGTGGACGACGAGCTGGATGTAAAGAGAGACGTGACGATGATCGTCCTTACTTTAACTGGTACGTGTCGCTTTAAAGTCACGTGTAGTGAAGATGTTATACATGAAACTGCATTTTGGATCGTAAACCAATCTGCCTTACTATGACAAATCAGTCTCATGACCTCTAAATCAGTATAAAAGATTAACAATGGCATATTAATGTCACATGTTCAAAGCAGAATTTTTGAGGATAAGAATTTATTTTGGAGGTAATTATGCTTCAGTTTGAAGGAAAACCAGGATGGTAGAAGATGTGCACCTGACTCACCCTGCGGGTGCAACAACAAGCGGCAAAATGGAGCTAAAATATGCTAAACAAAAAGCGAAATAGGGCAGAAATTACTCTGCTTACTCAAATAATGGTCTTTAAAAACAATAGCAGTAAATTACACAATGTCTACGGCCTCCATCCAGGTCGGATTATTTTACATCCGATCTAAACTAAGTGGAGCCGATTAATTACATTGTTCATATGTAACTGTTGGAGAGACAGTCAGTGTTTTATTTTTTTACTTATAATTTTTGTCACTGCGGAGAAAAAGTTTGATTCTCTGCTCATCTTGTTGAATATGAATTAAACCACATAAAAAGTAAATGCAGCAGAATAGCCCGTGTCAACATCATTTACAAATCACCGGGTAAAACTATTACATTAATTATTTATTTATTTTTTTTTTGACAGGCGTCAGTCCCAATGACGGACGACAAAAAAAAAAAAAGTCCAGTGTGACCTCCTGCTGAAGAAACAAGCAAATCTGAAGAACAATGCTAATGCTAATGCTGATGCTATGCTATAATGTTCCAATATAGGCTGGAAACATAAGTTTGGGTGAATAGATGAGCGAGCAATGAAAATGTTATGCCACTGATTGAAAATCTGACATTTTCTAAGTGTTTATGGGTCTCTCAGCAGTTTTAATACCTTTTAAAATACCTTTAGTCCCAGAACTGCGATAGAAAAAGAGCGCCTAAATTGGGTGAGAGAGTTTCACAGAGTTAACTTTACGTTCTTTTTTTTTTTGATACTAGTAATTAAATGCAACCACAATCAGACGTCAGTGTGAGCGGTTAATGACCCCAAAGCGACCCGCATGCACAGAAGAAGAACGTCAAAACGCTGTCGAAGCACTGTTCATGGAAACACTGTTCCACTGTTTATGGAAGCATGGTGCTTCCGGCACGTTTTTCGTTAAGCGAGTGACTGAAGGTCATTGCGCGTAACGGAAACCCTGTACATTCTAGACACTAACAGGTACCATAGAATTACACAAAACTCCGTGCGGGACGGCGGAGTCCCTGCTCAACATTCAGTGAAAGAGATGTACGGAGCCTGGTGCCGGAAGCCCCGTTGAAAGGCTGTTTATATCGTTTTAAACTGTGTGATGGTGAGGGTGAGCGGGAATAAAAATAGTAATAGGTATTTTGTTCCATATAACACAGTAGGAGTGAAACCGGTAAACATTTTATGGATGCAAACTCGACTAAAAACCAACCTGTTCAGGATTGTATTAGAAACGTAATCAATTACAAATTTATTGATGGAACTTGATTCTTTGTCGTGTTTTGATTGTTGATTCTACGTTGCTTTGTGTTTCTGTGTTTGATTTGATGTAAAGCACTTTGAAATTCCTTGCTGCTAAAATGTGCTTTACCAAAAAAAAAAATTGATTGATTGATTGATTGATTGATTGATTGAATAATGGATGGCGCCATCTAAGAAAAAGGTTTCTTTAAATAGTTTAAAAAAAAACAAAAAAACATTCGAATGATGAGCTGGAACATTGAAAGAACTGAAGAAAATCCGTTCCTGAAGCCGGCTTCCAGTTTTCTGAAGGATGCTTTTGTCTGGACGTACAGGAGGAAGTCCTCACAGGCAATCAAGTATTTCACTGCTTGTCCAGCAATTAAAACCCTCACAGTTGACTGAAAATAGAGCCGACTCTTTTCCTCGCTTGAAAGAAATTCTTTTGAGAGCTGCAAGCCTCTCTTCAGAGCTTAAAGTTGGAGCATTAAAGGACAATGGCTCTCTTTGAGCAGCTTGTTTAGAAGTTAGAAGAAGTTGCTCGACTGGATAGAGAGCATGTGTCTTTATGTGTATAACAGTTGCATGAAAATGTTGCAAACCTACTGTATTTTTTTATTTTTTTTAATAACAAATGTCAAAAAAAAAAAAATGATTTCCTGTCTTTCACTGTGATGTCCCAGACGTTTTTATTGTAGTCTCAATTCTCCCAACATACATTAATTACACTCTGTGTTTTATTGCTGCCGGGTCATTCCACACCTGTCCTCACTTTATGTACGGCATGGTGGGTCGTGCATCACATCACCCCACAGCTCCAGATTTATACCACCCACGATCCAAGTCTAGGAAGTGAAAGGCAGGAGCAGAGGAAATGCATCACTCCCTTGTTGATTCCATTGACGTATCGCTTCCCAAACGGGCGACTGGGGCTCCTGCTTTCAGTCCGACCACAGAGGCGAAATACATGGAGTGGGACCGTCTGAGCAGACGTCCCAGTCCCACGGTCGCTCCAATTTCAGACATATTGTAGCCCTGAGGAGTCACACACTTCTTTTGCCAATTAAACAAACAAGAAGAAGAAGAAATGCAGAGAAAATAATAGAAATATCCCTTATTGTCCCACATTGGGGAAATTCAAGTGTAACGGCAACAAAGAAACAAGCTAATCTAAAGAATTATGCTAATGCTAATGCTATGCTATAATGTCTTCTTTTATGTGTGTAGCTATATATATATATATATATATATATATATATATATATATATATATATATATATATATATATATATATATATCATGGTTATTACACCAAATGTTGCGTTCTGAACTCTTCCCAAATTAAAGCATTAGTATTGTTGTTTCTAAATTAAAATTAACTTGTTTTCTTTGCGTTATTTGAGGTCTTAACGCGCTGCATCTTTTCCGTTATTTTGTCCACTTCTCATTTTCTGCAAATAAATACTAAATCTCTGCGTGGAATCACGGAGACATGTTGTCAGTAGTTCGTAGAATAAAAGAACAACGTTCATTTCACGCAAACATAGACCTGCGAAAGGTCAAAGGAGAGAAATTGATCAGTTTAAGTGGTGTCTTCATTTTTCCGGAGCTGTATTATGTATCAAAATATCAAAAAAAAAAAAAAAAAAAAAAAAAAACAAGTTAGGAATAATAATATGCTGTGGAGTAAAGGCAAAATTATAGCATAATCTAAAATATTATACTTCAGTCCAAGGAATGTGCAACTGAGTAGGATATTTATTTTTAAATGGACATGTATTAGTGTATTACAGCAAAAGACTATTTACAATATATGAAAAATAAGCAACAGAGAAATGCAAATAGCACCAGGAGTGTTTTTAAAAATGAGTAAACACTATGAAAATTACCAGCAGGAATCCAAACACTTATTGATTTTATTGGGATCAGTGACGATAATAGAGTCTAACAGCAGGGAGGAAGGATCTCCTGTAACGCTCCTCTGTGCTCCTAGGATGCAGCAGCTGTACGGCTCAGCAACAGCTTCACATATGGGGGTTCTGGTTAAATGCGGTGCCTCGCAAAAGTGGTCAAAACCCTTAAATATTTTCAGGTTGTGTTTTGTTACAAAGTCCAAAGTATTTAGTGGAGCTTGGAGGTAAATCTTCCAACGACTCAAACATGAAGACAACCATTAGTTTCACCTTATGTGTGTAAAGCTGGTAGTGACGGACTGTAAGAGTTGCTTCTACAATGTGCTGACCCAGGAGTCTAACACTTTGCGCCAGGCCAAAAGTTCATGACAGTGGTTGACGCCCATGTTGATATTTTCTGTTATAAAAATAAAAAGTCGATTTTGTCTTCATTTTATTTTTCTGGCTGCATAAAGGTAGACTATGTTCACATCCCTTTAAGACGCTGCGCTACGTCTCCAGGCATTCATTTTAGGCCACTTAGTTTGTGTTAATCTGTTACATAACATCCAGATTTAAAATAAAAAAAAAACCATGGATGTTTGTAACTGTAACATAGCAAAATGTGGAAACAACGTGCTTTCTGTATTTGGTGTCCAAAACGTCTTAACGCTTTTTCGTGCAGCTTGAAATTACTACCTGACTGTCATAAATCATTTAGCAGGTTATTTCTGCCGCTTTCATTCATTTCTGTGCGTTCAGATGTACAGAGGGAAAGTTGCCTTCACTTCTCACAGAAAGTGATGCAACAAGATGGAAACCTTTTCTGGTCTCCCCCTCCCCCTCACCCCCTTTTTCACCCCCCAGGGGGGCAGCTTGTATTAATTCTGACCCCACCCGTTCACATCCATTGCCTCTGTGATTCATCACCAGTTGCATCACTCATCGTTTTCCCTTCTCGCAATCAGATCAAGGCGTCGCGGCGGCACAACGGCGTCATTTTCAACCGCGTTCACGGTTCAACTCCTAAACCAGTAGAAGGTCTTTGTGTGTGTGTGTGTGTGTGTGTGTGTGTGTGTGTGTGTCGGTTCAGAAATCAAATAAAGTTGTGTTTTGTTGTTGCTGTTCTTTCTTTTCCTCAGATCTTCCCTGACGTGTCCCCACTGCCTGAAACAGAGCAACACCTTTGACCCTTTCCTCTGCATCTCGTTACCCATCCCTCTCCACCAGACCAGGTGAGCCGACTCTCTTTAGGCTGACATCTACGCGCCTGGTGGAAAATGCAGCCAGCGTGAGGTGAAGGTCTCTAACAGGTTGACAGTAACTGAGGCTATCAGTTCTTTAAGGAATTACCTGAGTGTTGTACTGGATATTTTGCGAGGAGGGAAAAGCTTGACTAAAGATGGGAATAGAAAATTCTACAAGGTTTAGGAAAACATAAACAAACACAAGCTGAAGAGTGACTGGGCAACTTCGTGCTTTGGTTGTGCGCTCCTCACTGATGCTGGTACAGAAAAGGAAAAGACTCACAATATCAAGGAACAATGTCTCATTCAACCTCACTTCGCTACACCCACGTTATCCTCTGTGGCAGGTTGGGAGCGCTCGCTCTGCTCAGGAAATCCTGGCATTTTTAAACGCTCCATTCAAACTCTCCTTTTGTATTTATGCGTCCGTTTGAGCATTCACACACACATGCGCACGGGAAAAATAATCTAGGTGTAAGAATGTAATGAGATACGGTGAGTTCTTTGCACATTTATTCAGTCTTTCCTCTTTTTTTTTTTTTCTTTTTTTTTTCTCCACATTTTTACATGTCAGAACTTCATATTTCAATTTATTTTTGGTGGGTTTTTGTGTGAAAGGTCAACATAAGTCAGCATAATCTGGACGCAGAACATAAAAAAATTGAAATCTGAAAATAATATTTTACTCTGATACCCCTAAATTAAATCCAGTGCAACCAATTGCCAATTTCCATTCATCTGCCACTGAGGAACATTTCCACACACCCACCACCTCTGTCAGTGGAATGGCAGCATCGTGCTTCCTTTCATCAACAACAGCAAAGCTGGTTAGAGTTGATGGGAAAATGGAGCTAAAAACAGCCTGTAAAAAAATCTATAAAATAATCAACATTTCCATCGTAGATAGGAATGTTAGCTTAAAATGATGAAGAATTAACTAATTTTTTAAATATGAATTTAATAACAAATTCTGTTTGTTTTTTTTTGTTTTGTTTTTGTTTTTTTTTTTGTGGGGGCATTTTTTGTGTATTAAATGTATTTTTCACAACAGTGTAACATTAAAAATACTAGTGATATTATTAGATCTTTTTAGTGATTAAGTTGGAAATGATGTGCTTTTTTTTTCTTTTTCTTGTTAATTTTCCATAAAGTACAACACCAAATCATAACATGTCTTATTTAGCTAAGCCTAGGATTGCGAAGGTTGCAGACCCCTGGCTCAGATCAAACCAGATCCAGCTGATAAAATGACCCAAAGTCACGATTTAACATTGAACTTGAAATCTGTTGCAAGACTTGAGCGTTTCATACTTTCCATCAACTTTGACTGAGCGTAAACTATTTTGCTAAGGCAGACGGACAAATATTTCAGTCTAAGTGTGCAGCACCGGTTGACTTGCGCCTGCAAATGCAGAGACAGCTGTTGGTACAGGACATTGATAACAACATGTTCGCATCTTCTTCTTCTACTGCACAATGCCGAACAGCTGTGTGTTGATCTGACAATTGAGCACATTGAAGTTTGAGGTCTTAAAATGACATGAGCAGTTTTGTAAGGTACTGGATGAAGTCCAGTTTTTTTGTTTGGTTTTTGGTTGTTGTTTTTTTTATGTATCAACACTAATAAACAAATAATTTCCTGCGTTTTGCTCTGTTCCTCGTCTCGTCCTGTGGAGCTGAGCTGCTGAGGCGTACAGAAGCACCTGCTGGGGCAGCTGTTATGAATCATAATGAGCCAGATGAGCCGCCCTCACTGGCCTTCGACACTCGTCGCATCCTTCCAACTAGAGCCGAAAGGAAAATTGTTAGTTGTTAGTTAAAAACATTAATGGATTCTTTACTTTTTAGAATATTTTAACCCTTCTACTCGTGCTTCACAAATGGTGATTTATTTATTTATTTTTTTTGCCAATTTGCCATTCCTCTCTGGGATTCTACTGTTTTTATCAGGTGTAAGACTTAAACTAACATCCCTGTTAATTCTGAGACAGCTTTGAGAGTTTCATCTTTTTTCTTCACTGTGTGGCAGCCGAGGTGAGACCAAGGGTTTAAACAGATTGTCTTCTGAAGCGTATTTTGAAGCAGAACAGTTCAGCTCATGTACATGGAGGCCAAAAACACACGTTTTGTTCCTCGCCCAACATTCACCGTGGTTAGGAGATCAAACTGTTGGCTCTGTCGTCTGTGTGCTTCATGCTATTTTTAATTCAGGTCATTTGGCTTGCATCGCACGCTGTCATGTAGGATTATTTCTGTTGAAGTTTGTTTTCAGACTTGATGGCGAACTGCGACACCTTTTGTGAAACTTGTTCCGCTCCTCGCCTGTGGTGGCGCTGCACCAAGACCCACTGAAACCAAAACCTGTGAAGAAGACTCTGAACTCTCTCTTCACGAAATGTAAACACAAACGGAGTGACGCGAGATTTTAGCGGTTGTTGGATTCCAAGCCATTTCTCCTGCTAGCGCTCTATTGGTTGTATTTACCCAGAATGCCATGTGCTGTAGTCCGTTTCCTGCTACAAGAGCAGCTTCCGGTACTCTTTGCAATCGAACCGCGTCAGAGTTCACTTCAACTGAACCAAAATGAAGGTTTCTAGGCAGACCAGAGTTCACTTTATTGGTCTGCATCAGAGTACAATCTTTAAAGAAACTAGAATTAGATTACAGCAGGATAAACAGGAAGCTAACGGCTAAAAGGGGCTGGGCTCATCGAACTTTGCTTCCTCACGAAGTTAAGGTAAAGTTAAGGTAGGAGACTTTAGACCACCAATGATATTTCGCTAACAAAAAGTAGGTTGAGCTAACCCTGAAGTGCTAATCCTAATTATTAGCTCCGCTAACGCTAATGGTTCCATCTTTCTACACTGCAGCCTCTCTGGCTTTACAGCCAGTCACACCTTTACACATAAGACCAAAATAATTCACTTGGTTGGCATCATTAGGTGTTTGTTTATTTAGCACAACCCTAAACATGAAATAGACTGGGGTTCACTGCCTTTAGTTTATGAGACCCAGACTTATTATTGAGATTATTTTGGTTATAATTCACAAATCTGATGCTTCTAACACGTTTAGAACTGAATAAACCTGTTACATTGTCCGTGAATCCTCTCCGGTAATCAAAAAAGCAAATCCAATTAACCAATATGGCATTTTTGAGATTGGAGCTCATTTGAAGATGCAGAAGTTCAAGTTCCTCTTGGACTAGCCAATAGTCTCAGTCTGCAGGAACATCTAATCTGGGTTTTTACTAAATGAAGAGAGTTACCTGCTGCAAGATGCTAGCTCCTTATAACCTTTTGACACAACCCCAAAATTAAGAACTCTAATGTTTTGCTTGACTGTCTTATATCAAAGTTTTGTCCTGCCTTTGATGGACTCTCCCTCTTGTAAATACTCGCACTCTCACCCGGTGAAACTCGAGCAAATAGAAGAAAATGAGTGATATAAATGAGTCTGACAGCACACGACTTGAGGCAAAGCGACTCCAGCATCACACCGAGGGATCTACAAGTAACTCCCACAGCCGCACACGTCAAAGAGTAAGACGTCTCCGATCAGAAAGAGAGTTCATCTGTTTGACCTTCCTTACACATGAGCGCGGGAGAAAAAGAACGTCGCTGTCAGAGAAGAGCCTAAGAGTAAAAACCTACAGCTCTCAGGCAATTCCACCAAGTATCGACTCAAAGAGGAAAACTTCACAGGGTTATCGAATGACGCCCTCAGAACGGATCCCGTTGAGTTTTTGTGGGAGGATTTTTAAACCGGCAGTGTTTAAACCGAGTTGTAATTTCCTCAGAGATACGGAGCTGAAAACTGTTTCCGTACAAAAATGAACTCAAACTGATTATCAATCCACCAAACGTTAATTTTTGAGGAGTTTGACCTCTTGACTCAAATGTCTGAACTCACAGTGACCCAATAGGTGATAGACGATGTTCATTATAAACTAACTAAGCTAAGTCCTGATGTTTTAGAGTAGACTTGTTAGGTGGTCAACCTATTGTTTTTTTCAGTTTCTTTTAAAAAAAAATATTATTTCTACATTGGCTGTTATGTTCCTAATTGTGCTGAGTTTGACATGTTTGACCAAGCTCGTGAAGCTATTGGTGTATTTAAGTGCCGTACTGGTGCTGAGTTATAAAGTAAATTTACAATTCAGTACATTTGTGTCTGCGTTTGGAAAAAAATAAACGTCTTCAGTCAGTTCTGCTCTGTTTTTCTGTATCGGATCGTTATCGGCCGATACTAAACCTCAGATATCGTTATTGTTATCGGAGGTGAAAAAAGTGGAAAGTCAGTACATCCCTAGTAATGAATCGAGTATTGATAAGTGATAAGTAATCAGACCATTAAGGAATTTCTAAACCAGGAAGTGACAACTATAGAAGTTCTAGACGCGAGAGCTGAAATCGAGGTATTGAGTCTGGAAGACGAAAAGGAGGAGGACTGGATTACTGCAACCAAGACTGACAATCTGCCAACTCACGAGAGGCTTGCTGTCCTGTTGTGCAGCTTGCTGAGCTGAGGTTTCAGAGCTGGTAAGGCGTCAGACCGTCAACCGCAGAGTCCTTGAGGAAATGAGCAACACAGGAAGGAGGAAACGGAGGGAAAAGAATGACCAGAAGAACAAATGACAGTACGGGGAAATATAAACGTACGTGTCTATGTTTCAAATCTAGAAAAATAAATCAGTCTATATTCTTTTTTGGGAAAACTTGATGCATAATGTACCATTTTCGCCAATAGTTTTCGACTGAGAAAGACGTGCAGAATGTAATTATTAAGCCTCTTTTGTAGTGGAAGTGAGATGGGGTTTTTTTTTTTCCTCTCTCTCGTTGGAACGGGTAAAAGTTAAAGTGACCTTGGCGCAAAAAATTACTTTTATAATCAAAATTCATGTCGTTCACGTCCTCATTGAATTTTTAACTCTATAAACTTTGTAGTTCTTAACCTTTATTAACCTCCCGCCGCTGGAACAGAGTCTACACTCGGACACAGCCTGCCTTATATTCAGCTCTGAGGGCCTTTTTTTTAATGAAACACAGCGGCCTTACTTTCCCCACATGTTGCACATGTGCAATGAATGCTTTGTGAAATTTTTTATTTTTTTTTACCTTAACAACTTTGTTCCCAATGCTTCCAAACATCAGCAAAATGTATCAGTTAAGCTGCTTTACAGGGGAAGTAGCAATTCTGCAGGAATGGTGTGTGGTGCTGATATTATTTATAAACCCTTCTCTTTATTTGAATTTGTGTGGTTTATATATTTATTTTTTATGATCAGAGACCCTTTTTGGTACAAAAACTCGGCTCATAATCCATGTTTTTGTCAGGTTTTTTTATTTATCTCAGCTAAATAATTTTGTAATTGATTTCTTATGGTGATTAAACAAAATCAAATTTACATTGATGCATATAATCATATTTATACTTTAAAATGGCAAAAAAGAAGAAAAAAAAGGATAATACTCTCTGCTTATCTCATTCTGTATAATTGCTGTCTTTTTCTTTTATTTTTTTGGCTGGCTGGTTTTGTCTGAGGAATAATCTGTTCCTGACACTGCAGACTTTTCGTCCACCGCAGAGGTCCGATCCAAGCGCTGCCTGCTTTAAAAAATGCAACAGAGATCTCCCATTATTTCACACTCATAAAGCTGAGTCCTAATTATTTATTATTTATGCTAAAAAGCATTGCTCTATTTATGGATGCCTTCTTCTGTCCCTTCATGGCAGCGGAGGATCCAAACAAAGAAAGAAAGGGGGGGAAAAAAAGAACAGAAATCAAAAATGGAAGACGCTTTACGTCTCGTTTTCTCTTGTCCTTTGTATTCGTCAGGCTGCTGTGTGTCACTCTGGTGTTCAGCACCAAAGGCCAGCGGTACCTGCGGGTCGGCATGGCCGTGCCTCTGTTCGGCTCCGTGGCCTGCCTGAGGAGGATGGTGGCGGACGAGGGCAAGCTCTCCCCAGACCAGGTAACTCTTGAAAGCAACAGAACGAGGAAGAGCGTGGTTAGAGGAACCTGAAAGCAATCCGTCTTCCGTGTGTTCGCCGGTGTCATCCTCCAGGTGATCCTCACAGAGGTGTACTCCACCGGGTTCCACCGCTCCTTCTTTGACGAGGACGACCTGACGTGCATCGCCGAGAACGACGTCATCTACGCCTTTCAGGCGCCCCCGCGCTACATCAGAGGGGGCTCAGCGCGCGTCTCAGGTAGCTGTGGGAACTGAGCTCGACTGTTTCTTACCTTAAAAGTTGTTTGTCACCTCAACAAAACAAAACAAAAAAAGCGGCGGCAACGCACGCAGACAGCTGTCACTCTGAGCTCTGCCTCACAAAAAGCATTTATTACAATCTTGGGAGTTTGTCATGTTTTGTCAGGTTACGAGTCACAAACTTTAGGGAGAAAGTTTGAATAATAGACCAGCACAAAGCGGTGTTTGATCGTGAAGCAGAAGGAAAAACTTAGTTTTCAAAAGTTGTGCAAATGGAAATCTGAAAAGTGTGACCTCATGTGATCTCCTTATATTTGATAATATTGTTCAGAGAGAAACAGACACATTGTGTTTAGAGTAACTAATTGCATTGTCTGAAATAATTGAAAGAAGGTTGGCTGCATTTTATTTGTATACGTTTTACATCAAGGTAGTCCACCTGTTGTTTTTGTCAGTTTCTGGATTATTTCTTTGTTATTGTGTCTTTAAGGATCTCCATAAGATTTTACACTCACTTACAGTTCCAGAAAGTAAAGGAATGGTAACCATAAAAACACCCCATAAACTTTAACACATTTTGGAGGATTTTAATACCCTACAAAGTTCATTTTTACAGTGCATAAGGCTGGTAAAGCATATCTGTGGTTGAAGATTATTCTGAATAAGATAAAGATTGCTTCTGTGTGCAAACTTTGCAACTCAGCTTTTTACATTCAGTTGCAGGAATTGTATTAGACTTCTCCTATGAAAAAAATGCATATGTGCAAAGCTTGATTGAAACATGTGAAGCATTTCGAATGCTTTTCCTTCTGTCTAAGTAGATGGTCTTGCTGGGTTTTAGAAGAAAAAAACTGATGATAATGCCTCCCTAATGCTGGCGTTTCTAACATAACATCAGGAAGTGTCCATTATTCATGAAAAGCGGGCCAAGCAGAATCCTCCATCCAACGCAGAGTGGACTTATGCAAAAGAAATCCCTCACAGTCATAAATAATGTCTCATTAGAGCTGTGTGGTGGTTTCCTAGCATAGCCTCTGGCCACTCTGCCTTTATTGTGTTAGTTTACTATTATTATCTTTGCCAAAAAAGGAGGGTCCAAGATTTTTGTTGTTTTTCTTTTTGGGAATTTGTTGTGAAAAATGTGCAGCTTATGCCATATTGGGTTGAAAAATCATTGCTCTTTATGCAATTTAATTACTTTTACCAGTTAAATAGATGAATTAATCAGAAAATAGGTCGAACTGCCCTCCTGTTGGAGCCACTTTAAGCATTCGGCATGCTGAAGTGGGTAAATGTTCACCAATGCACAAAAAAAATCATCTGAATGCAGCTGCAGGATTGATTCATGCATAAATCATTGCCTTTTTATCAATTAACATATTCATTTCATACTTATTGAATGCAATGTTATTGACTGGACTGCCTACAGCACCGTAAATGCAATTTAAATTTGAACAATATGATCCATAAAATCACATGAAATGGTTTTTGATTAAATCCTAATGACGATCCCATTAAACAATAAATGTAGACATTTTTATATGCAGTTAGCATTTTGTGAAAATATAATAAGCATGGACCCTATTGTACAACCATGCAAACGTATCATCCATTTTACCTCGTGTGCAAGCGAAGGAGTAGAAAGTGACATGATCCTTGGACCGAGTCGAGGAGAAACGAGTAACTGTAAGATCTTTCCACTTGTATTCACTCTCTTGCATCATCCTCTTCCCTCTACACATATTGTGTAATGTGGTCTAATTCAGAATGTCTCCTGTTGTTTCGTAGTCAGTGATGGGAGGGCAGAACCCAAAACAGTTTGAATTCAAAGTTTGTGAAAGACAAGAATCGCAGGAATGACAAGGTTCCTATTCCGTGCATTTCATTTCTAACTTACAAAACTTACAAAGGAAATATTGCTGCTAAAACAGATTTCTCCTTCCATCCGTTTTTCCATTAATCTACTCCCGTTTGTAGGAAGGCCCCGACATGCTTCATGCAAAGTGCCGAAATCGTCTCTCATTGACGTAGACGGGTGATTGTAACATTTTGTCTGCCTTCAGAAGTCAACACCAGGCCCTTATCGAGCTTTGTACACTATTGTGTTAGAAAATGGCACTGTGCCTGGAAAATACTTAACACTGCCCCTTCAAAATGGGTTCTTATCGTACCATATCACTGAGAAAACTATAAAACCCTTGCTAACATTAATCTGGCTAAGCCACAGGGGCTGTGCTGTTATGTAGATTTAATTACAAATATTAAAAGTGGCTGTGAAGCAATTCAGGAGACATAATTACACATGAATATTTGTTATGCTGTACATGTGGCAAAAGCAACAGACACAAATTTTACCCAACCATTGGTTCTGTTCCCTACATTGCAAAGTGGACGCAGTTGCTGTGATGTGGAGGTGTTTAATTACGAGCTTAATGACTGTACTCAGTGCGGCTCAACCGGCGTCTCTGTCTGACATTAAAATAAGTTTGGGGGAACACAGAGGTTACGACAAGTTCACAAGCTTCCTGTAGGTACCAAGAGCCAGTCCTCTGCTTTTCTAGAAAACAGGATTAGTATCAAAGAGTTTGACGGCCAAACACAACCTAGTGAGTTATGTCACACACACTTTATTTATCAGGGAAAAGACCAGAGTAATGAAGTCAGCATCTCCTTAGAGCTTGTCAGCAAAAGAACATTTCCTGGTGGATTGCCGCGTTGATTGACAAAACACCGTGGACTAACACCGGCAGATAACATGCTACCCCAAATGAACCTTACCACAGGGGCCGCTTTTCATTGGCTGATGTCCATTCTACATAGTAGCACGGCTGCCACGTGTGTGGCCGTCTCACAAACACAAGTTAGCTAAGTTCAGCACAATGGCAGTACAGATATAATTTCTACACCTTGAAGCCTGTCTGCTACACAGTCTTACGTTAACTAAACAGATCAATATGCAATGTGTACTGTATCTGACGTACACTAAAGATTTTATTTTAGCAGAAAAGGCTTTGGACTAAACTGTTATTCATGTTAGCCGCTCTAGCACCAAGTACAGTGTATCAGGCCTTGGCACACTCAAACATTTGCCAACAAACCACAGGAATCACCCACTGATTTCAAAAGTAACCTACAAAACGATGAATACTCGACTTTCCCAGCCTTGCAAGAACAATAGGCATCAGTGATCTTGTCCACAGCTATATTGATGTAGAGCAGGGGTGGGCACTCCTGGTCCTTGAGGGCTGGTCTCCTGCAACTTTTAGATGTATCTCTACTTCATCACACCTGAGTCAAATAATGAGGTCATTAGCAGGACTCTGGAGAACCTGACTGCACTTAGGAGGTGATTCAACTATTGGATTCAGTTGTTGGACCAGGGAGACGTCTAAGAGTTGCAGGACACCGGCCCTGGAGGACCAGGATTGCCCAACCCTGACGTAGAGGGTGTGTGGATCTGTCGTTTTCCTCATTGAGCGAAAGCATTTTGCTGTGGCGTGCACAATGTTGGAGGCATCACGTGGCTCAAACATCTTGATCTCATCCAAAAAAGATGACATGAAGTTGTTAGTTCCTCTGTACATTGTAGTAGCTGATATATTGTGAAAATCCGGTAGAAGTGATGCACTAATCGAGTCAAAAATACACTGCAGAGAATCAGTCGAAGTGGAAGACGCCATGTTTACATAGAAACAAGGCGCCGCGAGGCTTTGTTTGTGAGACTTGCGGCCACGTGGAATTTTCTAGGTCGGTTGTGGGCGGAGCTTGGTAAGGCCCATAGCTATGGAAACCTTAACATTAACCTGAAGCTGCTTGGACTCTGTGTCTCTCCAGTCTTTGTCCAGATTTTGGGATGATTTTTCAAATGGAATGCATCAAGTGCTTTAATCTGAAAAGAGACATTAGAGCAACAATTCTCTATCGCCCACTTAAGACACTTCTGTTGTTGTCTCTGGTTCAGGCTTAACACGAAGAATGTGATGGTCATAGCCCATATTCTGGGCACATCTGTTTGGTGACTGACTTCAGACAAAGTCCACACACCTCATGAGTCTCCCTCAAACTATTGAATAGATTATGAGTCACAAACCTCTCCAGGTTTTGGTTCCCCCGCTGGTGGTGCATCATTTTCAACAACACTTTTGTCTTTCCAGTCATACGGGACTCTGTGAACACTCTGTCGTCGTCTTTAAACATGTCATTTTATGACTTACCGTCTTTACGGATGGATTCAGTGAGTCGGTGAGCAGTTTTCCAATTGGCAAGGACTTTCTGTGGTTCACAGGCTGGGGTTTATGAAGCAAGTGACTGAAATAATGTAAGTTTTTAAAGATATTCTATGTTAATGAGATGCACTTTAATAGTCTCTTCAAATTCCTTCCCAGTGAACCGAAAATCTCCAAATGGTAAAGCCTAGGAGACGTCCTACTCCACCCTTCCCTCTATGAGGGTGAGGTTCCACATCCCTAGAGTTGGACCATCACGAAGTGGTCACCCACCTGCCTCCCTATTGTTTGGGAGGTGCCTTGCCATTACTTTTGAGCAACTTTTTCTCCACAGATTCCCTGGAGTTGAGGTGTAACCTTCAGGTATCACCCAGGAACAATCTCTTCTCATAGAGATTGTTCCTGGGTAGTCTTCTCAAATCTGAATTAAGTTTCCATGTTTGTGGTTTTCTGAAATTAAGTTCCTTGAAGTTGTCTCAAACTAATCGCCTGTGATGACAAGAGAGATCAAAACCCTGGACAACATACCATTCAGGCTCACAGCAGTTCTCACACCGCTCTGCCACTTTCACTGTCATAGATTTAACAGAATGTCCTCATGCTTTCCTGCCTATTCTTAATGAGACTGGACTAAAGGTAAGTGTCGTGTCTTCACGTTTCACTGGGAACTTGTGATTTGTTCTTGTTGCAGAGTTTCCTGCTAAAGTAAATGGAAGCATGTGATCAGGCACATTTTCTCGCTCGCTTCATTAGAGAGACATTAAAAAGTGAAAGACTGCATAATAATCATTAGACTCTATCTCGTGGGCAAGACGCTGCATGCTCAAACAGAAGCTTGGTGGTTTGTGAGATCCTCTGACGTGGCGTTTGCTTTGTCAGTGATTAATCGGGAATCATTGGCGTGTAATAAAAATGTTGTGGTTTAAGGAAAGGACAGGTGTTGCGGTCGATCGATACCTCGCTTCAGTGTCTACAAGTTTAATTTATCTCCTCGAACTTCTCTCGAGCTGACACCCGAATGCGCCTGCGTTTTGTGATGACAAAGAAAGGTTGTCCTCTTTGACGTCACATCTCCAAGGGATCTCATCATTTCAGCTTTCCTTCTCAGTCAGACGCACTCCTTTGCGCTGGAAGAGACACGAGGGGAGCAGGGGAGCAGCGTTGCTGCCTGGCACCCCACCAGGACAGGATGTGCAGCAGAAGCAGCATCAGATACAGCCTCCCGCTGATAGAGCAAGCCGCCATTGGTCCATCTGCTCCCCCAACTGAATCACCGTTCTTCAAATAGAAACTGCTGTCTTGCCAATTTGTGTATCTTCGTAATCTGACTCAGTCCCTCGTTTGAGGTGTTAACTGAGGTTCAGCGGTCATTGCTTCTGAGCTTACAAAAGCATCTGAGCTGTGAGCTTATCTATGCAAGCAATGTGAAAAGGAGAAAAATGGAGGGTTCTCCAAACCCTGCTTCCTGTTCCTCCTATCTCTTTACTCAGGGTATCATCACAGCCTGCCGTCATCTCCTTACTCCTCCGGGCCTGAGGGTCAAAGGTTACCTTCATCTGGAGCCTTATCATCAGAGTTCCTCAACCACGGTGTCCCAGTCAAGATCCTGCTGCTGGTGTGCAATGCTGCTGGAACAGGCCAGCAGACTGTAAGGTAAATATACCATTTATTTAGTAGCAGGTTAGAAACCACTCCAAGGCAATGAAGACATGTCAAGTGTGGGTTTAAAGTCAGACATAAAACCTCCTAAAAAAGTGTATCTGTTCAAGTTGCTAGCATTAGATTTTCAGACCATACTTGTCTGTAATCTTCAGGTTTCAAAATCCACTTTATCGACTTACCGATTAAGAAAAAGTTAAAGAAAACACCAAAAAATAAAAGCATGTTAAATTCCAAAGACAGTCTCTAAAGGTTGTAGATGTTCTCATTTCCCTGTGGAAAGAAGACGATAAAGTAGAGGGAGACAGAGGGTCATTAGTGCAACCCATTAACTCAATTACACTGTTTAAATCATGAATGGATCTTCCGTACAAATGTGATAACCATTTAATGGGAAATTAGCACATTATCCAACACTCGACAATAGATTTTGGGGGGAATAATCACCAAAGTACAATTTTTTTCCCTTCAAGTTTGATTTTGTTCTCTGTACAATTTGATTTCAAAGGTTTTAGCGCTGTCAATCACTCTCGTGCTCACCCCCATCCGCTTGCTCCTTGCTGAGCTACAGCTGGTTCACCACAACATGGCCTGCCACCAATGCTAAGGCTAGTTAGCATAGCCACAAATGATGGCGAATAAATGTTTTTCCTGTAACGGTGAGATGTTTTTCCACCATTAGCACATTGAGCAGCGTACAAGAGATTGATGGACAGCGCTAAGACACTCCTCCTGGCTCTGGTTGGTTGTTTTCGGTCGGGAGCGGAACGTTTTTGGCAGACCATTGGAGTAGCACAAGAAGGAGGTGAAGGACATCGATATTTTTTTGTTTGTTTTTTTCTACAGACTTGCTGTCTCATATCAAACTGTCACTACATGGTGACAAAACATATTTTTGTAAAAGTTTCATACTGCACCTTTAATTACCTCGATCAACTTAAATCCAGGGCCCATCATATGTTGCTCCCCTCTGAAGCTCGGAAAGCATTTCTTCATCTCCATTATAAAAAAGCTCAAATGAATTTGGATCTCAGTGAGGCTAGCTCCCAATCAAGCGACAGCTCTAACATCCGGCGCCGCGAGGAGCGCCGCCATGTCGTCTCACTGTCACGGTCCAAAGAGGTCAATACAGGTGAGATGACCAACACCGCAGTGGAAAAGTTAGCTCCCATCCACGAGGGCCGTTATTTCTTTTTCTCATTGCTCAATCCACCCACACGTCCTCCTCCTGTCCCCTCATCAGATGACAGCTGGAGAGCCCGGCCGAGCCAAGAACACAACATCGAAGTCGCATACACTCGGTTTTCATTCCCAGGTCTTTAATCTAGAATAACATCACAGGTACATTACCAAAAAAAAACTCTCCACTTTCTTCACATCTCTAAACTGTGGAGTCGTGTTTCTAACGTGGAAAAATTCCAAACGTTCTTATCGTCTCTTTTCCAAAGTTGGGATGGAATCTGTGATGTTTCAGTCCGGCCACGCTTTTCTGCTGGTTCTCTGCGTGGAGGCAGGTGAAGACATAAAACACGCACGCACACACATTTCTGACTTTCCTGGCTGTAAGGAGAGACTTTATTGCCTGATCTGCAGCATTTCTCTGATGGGTGGGTGAAATGCACAAAGCATGTCCTGCAGCTGGTATCGGAGCTTCAAGAGCCGCCAGACACGCACGTTTTTGGGACAACTAAATGCAACCTTGCATTAACGTACTAGGACGTTGTGCATGTCTTGTCTGGGCGAAGAAGACAAAAGTCTGGACTGTTTCTGTTAAAGCACACAAAGCTTCTCAAACACCTCAGCAGATTCAGGACTGACTGTGTGTGCTGTAAACAGAAACATGCCTTTTCAGGGGCCTGACATTTCTGGATAAAAAATTCTTTTTTGACCTCATAAAGTACAATTTTCAGAACTATATCAGCTCTTTATTATCAAAATGAACAGAAATAAAGACTCAAATTTAATTTTGTGCGCAGTTAATCCACATATTATACCATATTTACCATTTATTTTATAATTAGCATTTTTAGTAGAGTAGAGTTTAATTCTACTTTAAGCTCAAAGCAGAATAACTTTTAGCTTGAATTAAAGCTAAGCTTTTCATTTTAAAAAAATTCAACCCTCCCCACCTCAAGAGGGCTCCCAAGAGCATCATTTGATTTTACTTAGTAGTGCACATTTTGCAAATTTTTAGATTTTAAAAGTAATAGACATTAAACTTGCTAACTTGTTTACTGTAAAATTCAGTGTTTGTCTGCAGATGGTATTACATTATTATCCCATACTCTCCATTTAAAGATGCAAATTAATTAGAGCATATTTTCTTGTCCGCTGTTCCTGTAAAATTAAAATAGTTGCACCAGTAAGATCTGAGATAATTACAAATTACACTAATATTAGAAGGTATGTTACACACATAGTGTAGCCGAGGAACAACAAAGTATCTGGTGTTGACATGTTGGTGTAGGGGGGCCCGAATTAAAATCTGCTTTGGGTCCCTAAAAGGCTTTCACCGGCCCTGCTGGATGGCATAAACAAAACCAAACAGATACCCAAATTAACTTAAAAGCAGAGTAAAAATCAATTCATTAATCAAACATGAAAACAACCAAAATACTCAAATTCCTACCTTATGTCATACAATCACATCTCAGGATTCTCATATTCTGATCTGTACATTAGGAGCCTGGGGGGAGATACCTAAATAAAACACAGTCAAACCTTTAAAATAAGTGATAAACTGTGAAAAAAGTTTTACTGAATTTGTCCTGCTGTTCACACGTTGCACCTTATGTTTTCCAGCTCTACCCCCAGTGTTACGTTATTAATCTGTTGATCATATTCTCTCCAGTTTCCCATTTTTTGGTGAAACTAAAGAATTAAATGAACTTTTCATTGGTATTTGTCTCTTTTTTGTGTGTTACATGCCACCTTTATCTTCTCGTTCAATCACATCTTCACTCCAGCTTCTGTTGTAGCGTCTCAGTGAGAAAGCGAAACAATAACGATACGTTATTAGCTTCATGCAAAAATATTGCCATAAAACAAATTAACTTTGAGTCGTTATGCACGTCTCTCCCTTTCTGCCCGGTTACTGAATGGTTCTGGATGCTCATGTTGTTTCACATAAATAAATCTCCCCGATCGCTGGGGACGGGTGCCCCCAATTAGACGTGTGTTGTAATAGGCATGTCATGTGATCCGTCATCTCCGAGAAATGATTTTCCCTCCTTGTTGTCCTCCTCTGCCCTTCCGTGGAAGTTTTGCGATGAGAACTGTGTGCCAGTGCGACGCATGACCAATAAAAGTAAAAAAAATAAAAACATGAGCGTCATTGTGACTGAGCACAGCTAATGTGGGTTTGGTTGTTCCGTTTTATGTCATCAATTACCTTTTATGTTTGTTGGAAGGTTTGGGCCGCCATTCCTAATGAGGGAGGACCGGTCTATTTCCTGGGACCAACTCCAGCAGAGCATCCTCAGCAAGCTGTATTACCTGATGGTCAACGGCGCTCACGCCCAGGTAGTCGGTTTACACCAGTATTCATGTGACGGTGAATGTGAAGATGTTTTGTTTTACTTCCGCTACTGCATTTTTCTGCCCAGAATTGGTGGTAGGCATCCTTTTAAAGGGGAAAGAATCCCATCTTTCACATTTTTCTGCTTCCGTTTGGGTCTCGGCTTCTTCTAGAAGTGCTCGTCCACTTGATGTTTGGCAAAAACCTCACAATTTTTGAGTCAAATTAACATCAGCGTAATTTGTACAGTGTGTAGAGTTATGCTAATCTGTTCAAGGAAGCAGAATAGATCACCATTAAGGAGCAAGAATCTTACTATATTGTCACTTAAAGCAAAGTAGGCAGCCAATGAAGTAAAAAAAAAAAAAAAAATCACAAAGTAGCAATGAAATTATGTGGCAGTAATTTAATCAGGATATTAAAAAAGGGGGTAAAATAAGGACCCATCTATGAAATTTATATAACCTATATAGAGCGTCCATGTGTGAGCGTGGGTGTGTTGTGAGCGCTGGCTGAACCGGGACACGGTTTCCGTCTGCCACGTCGGCTGGCGCACCTGTTCCTGAGCGGGTTTATTGGCGAGAGAGAGGGAAGCGTGGCCGCCCGACGGCGCCGGGTAAACCCGGTGGGAAGGGAAGCGCCAGCCGGAGCCGCTGCCGAACGTCTCGCGGCTCTCAGGGGCGCGGCTAAGTAGCCTCAGGTGATCTGTTCCCTGGCCAAGTCACGGTCCACCACAGAGACTGGAGCAGAGAATCATGTATTGAAAGCGTTTTTCAATGAATATAATGGTAATGGCATAATATTGCAAGATAGCATTCTCATAGGTAAAAAAAAAAACAAAAAACGTCAACAACTTTAAATTCTGATGGAGATTTAACACTGGAACTGGAAGACATTTTAACTATCCAAATAAAGAAAATAACAGAAACAGCAAATACAATGAATTATAAAGTCTCTGTGGACAAAATTGTCCTTCAAAAGTAGGGCTAGTTGAGACAAAAGCTCTAGACTGAAGACTTTTATCATCCCGTTCTTGGTAGAAAAAGAGAGAAAAAAAAACAAAAAACAACTAATCGTGCGAATAGAAATTATTGACCTTGTTTTATTTATCATGTGATTAATTGATTTATTGCTTATTGTGACGCCTGGAGTTTCCTGGCGTGTCAGATTTTTATACTTTGGAGCGATGACGTATGGGGCATTTTGGGGAAATTGTGGTTGGTGATTTCACAGAAGAGCTTTGGATTCAACGTTGTGAGAGCTCTGGTGGAGCCAGCTGAACATTAACAAAACAAAACCATCATCGTCCTACCACTTCCTGTTGTCTTCTTTGTTGTTCCTGCCAGTAGTAACATGCGGCAGTTAATCACGTGATTCCTGTGATGCTAACAAAAGTATCTCCATTGCAGTTTTGCGTAATACATCTAATTCGATAAAGCTGAAAAAACACCTCCTCCAGCACAAAAAACATTTATCGAAAAACGTTTGTTTTGTTTCTTTTTTTTTTCAAATTTGCCGTGTTTTCATTAAGTAAATTTATTTCCATAATTTCAATTAGTGCGATGCTATGGTTAATGGAAACCCAGTTTTTGAAATGCTGTCATGATCTGACAAATAAAAAAGAAAAAAAGTGAAACACTTTTGGGGGTGTGAATACTTTTTTTCTTATTTTTAAATGTAACTTTTTATTACTTTTCCGAAGAAATCTAAATTTTCTGTTGTTGGCTGACATATTAAAGAAAAACTTGGTCGTTATTGCTTCCAAAGGTGGATCAACAAATTATTATTACTTAAACTAATTAAAAAGCTATGAATACTTGGGTGCATCCCTTTTTCAAAAAATAAAATAAAATTTCAAAACATTCCACCTTAACATAATAGGGTAGAACTTTGAGGAAAGACATTCATTTAACCCATCCATCCATTTTCTGTTCACCCTTCGTCTCTAATGGGGTCAGGAAGGTTGCTGCTGTCTATCTCCAGCTACGTTCCAGGCGAGAGGCGGGTTCACCCTGGACAGGTCACCAGTCAGGGCAACACAGAGACATAAAGGACACACAACCAATTTAGAGAGACCAATAAACCTGACAGTCATGTTTTTGCACTGTGGGAGGAAACCGGAGAACCCGGAGAGAACCCACCATGCACAGGGAGAACATGCAAACTCCATGCAGAAAGACCCCGGGCCGGGAATCGAACCCAGGACCTTCTTACTGCAAGGCAACAGCTCTACTGTGAGGATTTGTTGTTTTTTAAAATTTAACCCAATTTAGAATAATAGTGAAACTTAACAGAATGTTGAAGAAGTGGAGCGCCGTGAATACAGGTGGCATCCTGCCACGCTGGATTTCTCCCGTATTCTTTTCACAATATTTATAAGATCGCTCTGCATGCATTGCGTTTGGATGTCACACACCTGTGGCCAATTATCTGAGCCAGTCACCAAATATTTCTGATCACACCATTGATCTCTCTTGCATATTTCTCGATGTTGTTGGCTACGGAATAGAATGTTGCTTTTGTTCCAGCAGAGTGAAATTTAATTAAGCTTTCTGTCAATCCAAACAACAGGTTGTTGTTTCCACTCCTGCTGTCAAGATTTCAAAACCAGAGAGATAATAATGCAAATTCAAACAGAGCTGTTCATCTGGTCAAATCAGTTATTTACTTCCTGGAAAATAAGTGGTCCTTGCTTGACGGTTGTGTGTTTTAACGTAAGTGTCTTGGTTTTTGGTCATGTAGCCAAACGGAATCGTAATCGCGCGTGAAGCCAGGCGACGTTTATTAGATGCGGTGTGGGTGACGATCTGTGCAGCGGCGCCGCTGGCCGGGTCTCGCTGTGCTCTCCAGAGGAAGAAAAGGAGACACAGATGCAGTGTGTTGGTGAACTCCTTCAGAGATCGTCTTTGTGCCCCTCGCCGTCAGCCGTTTAATTAAAGCCGAGCTCATAAAGCATAATCAGTTCGCTGGCGCACACCTTTGCCAGCGAGGGAGCGATGCTCAGAGCAGATGTTTGCTCCAAACCTTTCAACTCTACAGGATCTGTGGCTTTTTTTATGTTTTTTTGCAACACCAAATTATTCTCCCGAGTGGATTTTTAACTCATTTTAGTTTCACCAATGGTGCAGTTCCCAAAGCATAAATGTGACTTCTCACAGCCATTTTTTTTATTACTGTTGCTAACATCATTTAGCATGCTTTGTTTTAGCAGTAATATATGACCACAGGGGCAGTATCATGTATAATTAGCTTTTCTAAGCTTTACATCATGTTGTAATGTCATTCCCTCATCAAAAACATACCTGGAGTGTTGAATTATTTTTTTATTTATGGTTGAGAAGTCCTTTAATCTCCCATGGCAACCATGCAGCCGTGTAAAACCTAGCCCCGCCTTTGAGGGCACCAAATTGCTACTGGCTCCTTAAGACTAGCCAACAGCAATTAGCAAACAGCAGGTGGAACTGAGCTGAGCTCATTATACGAGCTACTTCTCAGTGCAACACTGATAAAAACGTTGTTAAAGGGTTAATAGAGGAGCCATGTTGTGATGACTTCCTGAAGACAGTTTTCAGGAGCTTCTTAAAGAGACAGAGGCCAAATTTCAAAGTGTTACGTTAGAAAGTCAAACTTCTTTTAAGTCATATTTGATATATATATATATATATATATATATATATATATATATATATATATATATATATATATATATATATATATATGCAATTTTTACATCACATAACACAGTTCTGTGATTGTGCTGTAAAATGGCTCCTGGAAAATACATCATACTGCCCCTTTGAAAGAACTCAATGTTGTTTTGTTGCTAAATACATTAAAACTTCTGCCGTTTTATCATGATAGGGATGAAGACGAGTCGGAACGAACATTGAGTTTAACTACTATTACACAGCCATTATCATGAAGCTAACACAACTAGATTGTGAATTAATGGCCACAGTTTGGCAACATCCCTGGCTTTAAAATTCAACTGCACAGTTTAACAAAACAAGGACCATAGCGCAGGGCATTCTGGGTAAATATAACTAACAGAAATGCGAGAGATTGAGCCATAGCGGGAGAAATGGCTCGTGGGCCTTTTACCAAAGACAAAAGAGAAACTCTACAGCCACTAAAATCTGACGCTACTCACTTTTTCGTTTACATTTCTTTTGATTGGTCCAATCAAACCGAGTCTACCAGACTGTCAGGTGTGGAAACACCCTTAACCTGAGGTCAGACAGTGTTGTGTTTTCCGTCCCGTTTTTATCTTTGCTGAAGAGTAAGAAAGGTTTACCCAAAAACAAAGGTTCTCTTAAGTAAGATATCAAAGCTGAGGAATAGAGCAAATGTTAAATCAATATGACCCTTCTAATGGTAGTATTACAGAGCAGAAAGCTGAACTAAAACCAGTCTGGTCTTAATTTACAAGATTTATTTATTTTCCCCAAATTTAACCCCATAACAAAAAAGTTATCTTGATGTCTCTCCCTGAAGTCGGCATTTCATTCACTGGAGAAAAATTGCAAATACTCCACAGACGCTAGAAGCTGAGAGTACGCTAATCCAAACGGGGGAAATGTTGAATAAAAGCGCCTGAACTGTCCAGCTCTATTAAGCAAACTGCCTTCTTGGAAACAAATATGGACAAATCTGTAGCTTTTTAATTGAAAGCAGCTTATTGGAAACGTTTTATTGGAGAGAGGGCAGCTCAAACTCATAAACCACCAAAACAGAACCAGAATGGGCCGCTTCCCACCGTGTTCCTCTGGCTTCCAGGCCGTCACACGCATTGAAAAAAAAAGAAACCAGCTCTTCTTGACCTCTTTCATCTGGAACCGCGAGGTAAAATCTCAAATTCACCAGAATAAATGAACTCATTGGAAATAGAATCTTCCTTGGATTCCTGCAAGTTTACATCCTCCAAACGTCCTTCACTGAAACTTCAGAATCAATTTTTCCAGGTTCAAAAACCAAGGATTTTCTCACGCTCTGTCATTCCTCTTGACAGGAGGCATGAGAGGAATTTCACCCGGACACTGTCCAGATTTTCACACTTAGCAATGACTTTCAGGTCGGCTTATGCTATTCTGCAACGCCTCAGTAGGAAAAAAACAGATGGAGATGCATTGCAAAACAGAAAATCTTGAACGCAACTTAACAACGTAATTAAGACTTTGATGAGATGAACCGAAACAATAGAAATCTAAATAGATGTATGCATTTGGCCCTAAATAATCAATATCATTTGAAAGCAAATCCAAAATGTTTTTAAGTAGTTAGAAACTGCAGCACAAAATTAAAATGACATTTTAAGAGAGAACCTGAAACGAAATTTTTGATCTCATCATGCAAGTACAAATCGAATGCCAATACCAACTTGATCCAGAACAGAGAGATGTGCGTATCAAAGCCAAAAGACATTGTGAAGAGTCTGTCTGAAGCTGGTAAAAGACTAATAAGGCTCACAAACCCATAGGGGCTGAAGTGCCACCCAGAGTGAAAGAAGGCATTTCTCCAAAAGCTGCTTGAAAAGCCAGATTACAGTTTGCAAATACACTTCTGTAGAAAGACCTTAAATGGAAGTATTATTTGTTTCCCAGGCACCCAGTCCCATTTTATTGCACAAACTTTTGTTAACTTGAGTTGTTATAAAAGATGGTTTACATATCAAATAATTAAAAAATATTTTCCTTACTAATTTAACACCTTAAAATTGGGCCTCTGTCTCTTTAAAAACTCCTCCTCCTTCTTAAACTCCGCCTCCAGGAAGTCATCGCAGCATCATTCCTCTGTTAACCCTTGAACAATGTCAGTGCACTGAGAAGTAGCTCATATAACGAGTTCAGCAGATCCATAATTCTGCAGCTCCCAGTTGGTTGCTAATTACTGCTGGCTAGTCTGAAGGAGCTGAGCAGGGCGGTCGCGGGGGGAGGGCTGCTCTTTAAGGCGGACGCTTGGAAACTTCGGCTCCAAGGAGGAGCTAGACGCACCCAAACATTTTTCTCAGCTGAAAGACGCTTGGGTGGTTGCCATGGGAGATGAGAGGATTTCTCAAGCACGCACGAAAGAATCGAGGCAACACTCCAGGTATGTTGTTGATGAGTGAATAACATTATAACATGATGTAAAGCTACAAAATAAAGTTGATCTAGCGTAATACTGCCCCTTTAATATTTTGCCGTTTGAGATCGACCAGCAAACTATTGTCACAACTCAGTTTTCCGTTCTATGAAATTTAGGGTATACATGTTTATATTCCTGACTTGCTTCGGTACAACCTAAGTGATGTTCAAGCAGTTTATGTTTGATGATGTTTAACATTTATCATTTAATTTTCCCTTAAGGGTTGCATAATCCATTGGGTATCAATATTTTCCAGGAATGGAGAAACAATCCCAGCTGCCAGATGCACAGCAGATCTGAGAAGAACAAGAGGAAATCAATTTCATTCTTTTGCAAAGCATGCCTTTATCCCTACATCGTACGCAGATCCCAGCGTAATATCTCTGTGCCTCAGAGGGGGAGGAGAGACATTATCACCTTATTTGTGTTTTCATTTTCCATCCAGCTCGCGTTTTTCAATCAAACGGAAGAGATTTCGAGAGCAGGCTGATTGTCTTGGAGGTATATTAATATTTTTGTTGGCAAAACTCTTCCGCCAGAGGACAAAAATAAAACTCCACGATGAAACTTTTTCTCTCACTTGTAAGATCTCAAAATGTCGGCGGCAGGAAGCTGTCGCTGCTTTTAACACTCCTAACCCCGTTTTGATGCGTTTCATTAGTTTCAACCTTCGCACACGGCAAATATGTCCACCTCAAGTACATTCAAGATTTTAAAAGTGTTAAGATTTTCTGAAAAAATAAATAAATTTCTGCATTTAAATGGCTACTAAGTCTGCCTGCATGTCAGCCTCCAGCAGAGCTTCTGATCCCAAATGTCACATTTTTGCAAGCCATGGGAAAAATTGAAGCTTGACCTGCTTTATGTAAGTTTTTTTTCCCTTTTTTTTTCAAAGGTTACAGTCAACGTCATAAATTTATAGGTCCAAACATTTGATTTGTTATCAAACAGAAATTTGTCAGAGTGCTCCATTTTGATGTTGCTCCCTACGGTTTGGCTGTTTGACAAGGGAAGATAAAGAAAGTTTTGCCTTTAGTACAAAGGCAAAACTTGTTTTTATATGCTAATTTTTTAACAGAAGAGCTGTGAAGTTATCATACTTTCCTTTTGGGTGTAGAAAGATGTCAGCTTGTTTAAAAAAAAAAAAAAAATAAGAAGTTAAATCATCTGGAAGCAAGCGGGTTTCTTCATCCGAATGTCTGTCTCAATGTGGAGCTAGCTTGTTTGAGCCTCCAGGCTGCATCTCATTAGCCGGTTTGGTGGATTAGCTAATTCTACCTGAACACCTACAACTTATCGTTTTCGATTCTGTTGCTCAAGTGAAAATCCAAAAGTTTTGTTCATTGAGGGAGCTAAATTTGAGATGTACTAAACTGCTCAAATTAGCTAAAACACAACATAAGTTAAGATGCTGATTCAGCAGTGCCTTGAATCAACGTTAGCTTAACATTTTAGCTGTTTTCAAAGCGTAGACATTTTAATATTTACTACTACAGCATTGTATTTCACATAGTTTTCATTTGGAGTTATTTTAAGAAGCTAATATCAGCTAATGCAAGTGGTTGACAGGAAGTGGAAGACACTTCCTGTCTTCCACTCCGTCATTTCCTCCAGTAATATCGGGCTGTTGATCAGGTGACTCACTTATCATGTGAAATGGGGGGGGGGGGGGAGTGTTTCCAATTCATGTCACCACTTCCTTCTAGTGCAAAAATCTTTTTATTGAAAAACGTGAGCGAATTTATTGTCGTATTTTCAATTTGCGTGTTTTTACGGGGAACGGAAACGCAGCCAGAGTTGTAGAAAAGCAGAAAGCTCGTCGGTGTGCTGACCATGTGTTTGTTGTGTCCTTTCAGAATATCAGAGTGCTTTTCCACATCCGCGTGGTGGGAGGGTCCACGTTTCACAACTACCTGTCGCCTCAGGATGGGAGACCGCTGTACCACCCCGCCGTCGACAGGTGAGAGTTTGAAACCGCACGACGCGCCGCGATTGTCGAGCTGGAGAGAGCAGATGTCCGGAAATATTCCTGCGTTTTGTCCAGCGTGTCGACTTGAGTTTTCGGTTGTCTGCCAGAGGGGATTTGAGCGACATGTAAATTATAAGCTGTGAATCGCTGGGTGTTGATTAGGCTTCCTGCTGAATCCGTGTCCTCAATCCCCTCATGTTTTTTTTTTTTTTGTTTGTTTGTTTTTTTAATGAACATAAATGATTGTGGTGTAGTCTTGTAATATTCTCTCTCTTTGAAGTTTCTATTCACTGCGTAATATACAAAAGATGCTTAATTTTAAAAAGATATGATTTGTTTGCTTATAAGAAATCAAACATTTTGTTTGCATATGAAATACTATGCATTGTTCAACTATTCATCGGAATACAGTACTCAGTAAATGTTCTCATATTTACTGAGTTTTCTGTCCAATCTGGAAGAAGCAGTGTTTTAAACTACCACTACTCTTCCTGTGCTTGTCCAGTCAAAACCAAGACTAAGGTGAAAGGTCAGAGGGGAAAAAAATCCAATCAAAATTCAGACCAAACATTTTTTAAACCAACTGACTACATTACATGTAATAGATTCAGTCTAAGGTGTAATTAGAATATCTTATCTAATTTGACAAAGTCACTCTTTCCGTTTTCCAACCCCACTCTGACTTTTCGCGTCTCTGCTGCGGTTGTGAAATAAGCTGCAGCGTCGCGTCGTTTCCTCACAAATGCAAATTCGGCAGCTCGCGGTTTGCAGAAAGGGAGTTGCTGATTTTTGCCGTCGTCCTGAAAGAGCTTCCATTTGTGCGGCTTAAGAAGAGTTCATTCACCCGCTGAATGGCGCTGATGGGACCAGAAGCTTCCAGGATCTTTTGAAATGCAAATGCGTCGCACGTGGCATCCTAGAAACTGGTGGGATGACAGCGCCGGAGCCCGAGACGCTGTCCCCATGTAAACGCTAATAATGTGTTTAAGGCTACTTTGGTCTTTTTCTGCGGCGTTACCTGCTATAAAATGTGAATGTTGGAGATGTAATTTATCATCATTCCAGGGAGTCACTACTGCTACGACTCACCACTAGTAGTGTAAAAGTTGGATCCTGAAACTAGAAAGAGTAAAGCTGAAATGCAAGTTAAAAATTCAGAAATAACATTATTGTGAATTCGTTCTCTGTTGCATACACAATGAATTAAACATAATATTCTTCTGTTTAGTTATTTGTACTTTTTTGGCTAATTTCCATTTTTTTGGTTTCCGAAATGTTTTTAGTGTATCTCAATCAATTAAAATGAGAATTAACTTTTCATTTGCTGCATTTAGCAAAGTGTATTGGACGTGTGTGACCAAATCTGTTCTGTTTTTTTTTTTTAGTAAAACCTGGCTGAATGTTTGTCTCATTAAAAGCGAAAAAGAAAAAGAAAAAAGGTTAATACAACAAAAGTTCTTTTTACGTTTATAAAAAGTTAAGATTTTCCAGGGAAAATCTCATCTTTAAAAAAAAATTACTATTTAATGGGCCACAAATGAAACTGGCAGAAACAATAGGTTGACCAACTTGGTCAAAAATAAAGTGCAACAAAACTTCTTTGAAATGGTCCAGAAAGTGAAATTCAGAATTGTAAAAATGACAGAAAATAAATAATAAATTATTACATCGCTCAGAGCATAGAATTAGACCGAATAGATCTGCCTTTATGGATCACATTGTCACTGATACTCAATCTGGAATTCTTTTTCCATATTGGGACCAATAAAGCTATTGATATCGTATCGGAGCATCCCTAGTTTCCGCTGGCGTCAGATGAACTGCTACGATGTCCATCCATTTATCCAAGTTCCATCACTTCCTGGTTCTATCTGGAGTCCCCAGAGGTTTGCTACGTTTACTGAAACATTAACGAAGAGAAAAACAACAACTGCTACGAGTTTCCAAGTCTTTTTCAGAGCTTAGTTGGTGATATGTGCTGCTCATCTCAGTGTCACGTTTTCTTTGAAGGATGATTTAAAGTTTTCCATCCGGAGGTGGACTGATGTTTGTCCGCTCTATTCAGATTGTCACCTCCACTGACCAGCCGTGGCAGCTGCGCATATTTCAGTGCTTCCGGACTCTTTGTCTCGCTCCATTATTAAACATCCGTTGCGTCACATAACACCATGGCGTCTTCACTCTGAATGTAGAGTCCCTTCATGGATTATTTACAGTTTCCTGCTACGGCATTCCGGTTTTCTTAATCTGAATGATGTTTTCTGAAAAAACAAGTAGTGAGTTTGTAACCAATAATAATAATAATATATATATATATATTTTTTAAATTGGTTCTAACTACCATAATTTCCGGACTATAGAGCGCACCTGATTATAAGCCGCACCCCCCTACATTTTTAAAGGAAACACATTTTGTACATATATAAGCCGCACTGGTGTATAAGCCGCATGTGCCTACATTGAAACATGAGATATTTACAAAGAAAGACGGTTAGTAGAAAGTGTTTTTAAAGTTTTAATAATATGCCGTAGCTTTTCTTTCTGAACAGCAGCAATATAGCAAAACAACACTAACAGGGCTGGTTTAAATAACATACGGTTAAAAGTCACGGAGAGCCGTCATCCTCTTCCTCCTGTGCACTGAAACCATGGAAGTCTTCTTCCTCAGTGTCTGTTTCCTTCTTTATCGGCCAGCTCGATTGTTTTTAACTTGAAAGCTGCATCATATGCATTTCTTCTTGCATTCTCCATGATGAGGGTCTGTTCAAGCTAATTTTATTCATACACTAAGGATGTTACATTAGTCTTCCTCTACAGATATATTCCAGGTGTCTCACGCTTGCCTTTTCTGCTCCAGCGCCCCTATTGGCCGTTGGAAAAAATGTATAAATAAGCCGCATCGTTGTATAAGCAGCAGGGTCGAAAGCGTGAGACAAAAGTCGCGGTTTATAGTCCGGAAATTACGATAATTGAGTTTTTAGGATATTTTCAAACTGAATTGCAACAGAG
The DNA here is from genome assembly GCF_019740435.1 of Gambusia affinis. Classification (NCBI taxonomy): domain Eukaryota; kingdom Metazoa; phylum Chordata; class Actinopteri; order Cyprinodontiformes; family Poeciliidae; genus Gambusia; species Gambusia affinis. The sequence goes on from NC_057886.1 coordinate 5,126,227, forward strand.
AGTTTCTGGTTTCAAAAATAACATAAACTGTTCAATATTCCACCTGCGCAATGATGTATGCAGGTGGAATATTGTATTTAAGATCCTGGTTGTGTCACTGGGACAGATATATGTGTGAGTGTTGTGTATAGAAGGGATTTTAAATCCAATCAAGCTTTGTTCTGAAGCACTTTAAAACATCCCCCACAGGATCAAAACATTGTATATCAACAACAGACGTAAAAAAAAAAATAAAAAAAGAAAATAAAAATTATCCTGGGGTTATAAACTGCAGAGTCGTTGCATTAACTTCTCGTCTGTCTGTTTGTTTCTGTGTTTTCCAGTGTACGTTTATTGTTTTTAGTAACTCATTGTGCCTTTAAATTGGCCCTCGAGGACAAAAAAGTTTGAGTTGAACACAAATGTGAAAATCAGACGGATAAAACAGGCGTAGAAGGAGCCAGGCAACGAAAACATTAACGTGGATGGAAAGGTCAGAGCGGATAGACGAGTTTTAAAGCTGCAGTATGTAACTTTTATATTTAAAAAAGTTTTATTTGTTAAAATTCTCATTCTGTTATGGCAGGATAGTATAAGACAGATAAATAATCTGTGGAAAACAAATCAAGCTCCTCTGCCTTGTCCCTGTGCCAGATGCAGAAATTCACCACTCAGTCAGAAACAACCAATCAGAGCCAGGAGGCGGATCTCAGTGCTGTATTTTTGTCAAATTATTTATTATCTTTGTTATTCTTGGCTAAATATGTATTATTTACATTGAGTTTGTGGCTAACAGAGGTGACGGATCTCTCTTGCTTCTAACTGGATACATTTTTCAAATTCTTTTCTTCTTTTTATATCGGCGTATTCTGGTCCAGAATACAGAGCTGTAACATTACTGACACCTAGTGGTTAGAAAGCTTTACTACGTTACAGAGCCTGTCACCAATTTACAAAAGGATCTCAGTAGTTTCAGGCTCCTAATTTATTCAAACGGGGGGGTTTTTTACCCCACCAGGATGGAATAATGATTAAATAAACAATTTAATACCTTTTGGAAACATGAACTGAGTGAACAGGTGTGAATTTATTGTGTCTTTTTTTTTTCTAATGCACAAATATATGCATACATTTCCACTAATAATAAGTTAAATGTCATAAGCAAGTTTGACTTCAACCTGATACCTTTTATAGTATGAAAGAGTAATTTTTGTTTATTAATTTTAAAAATTTTTTTTGTCAATTTAAGAATAAAGTTGATCTGGGATACTGAATCTCAGACCAACCTGTGTTTTCCTGGAACAAAAGCCCAAATTTGTTAATCACGATTGATTAGTAGAAGCAACAAAAAGGGAAAAATAAAACCTCTTCATCTGAACTGTTTTCTTTTGTCCATTAGGGCCCTGAAGCTGTGCGGTTCTGGAGGGCCTCCTCACGTGAAGCTGGTCATCGAGTGGGAGCACAGAGTCAAAGACTGGTCAGTGTGTTGCTCTGTCCCTCTGTGACGCCTTGTTGCATCGGTTTGTACGTTTTCTCTGACTTCTTTTTTCTTCTTCTTGTTGCTGTTGTTGTTGTGATTGTTGCCGGGGGGATACAGCCTGTTCGGTAACATCCACGAAGAAGTGGTGAAGGACGGAGACGGCGTCCGAAACCTGCAGCAGCAGCACGTCCAGCAGTTCAGCTGCACCTTGGACGAGTGCTTCCAGCTCTACACCAAAGAGGAACAGGTGGAAGTGGCCTTGGAAGACACTCCGCCGCAAAAACACTACATCTTAGTTTTTTTTCTGTCCAGTTCCTAGCGTAAATATTGTACTTCACTGAAAATAAGACAAAACTGGCATCAAAGTAACTTTTCAGCGAGGTGTAGGATCTTGTTTTGAGTCAGATATTGATGAAAAAGTGTAAAAATTAATGTGTACATTGCATATAGATATAAAGCCTAATGTGACCTCTTGAAAAAAAAATGTTTTTGTCCAGTGCAAATATGTTGGTACACTTGAAATAATAATACTATTAATACAAACTTACAAGTAGCTTTTCTGCTTGTTTTAGGTCAATAATTCCTTAATATTGATTTTAAATATTTACTAGCTCCACTGGCAATTTTTTTACTTATAAATGGAGAAATATGTCTGTCATAATTGAAAATAAATTGCTAGTGGAACTAGCACTTTATTTATTTATTTTTTATCAATATTTAGGAATTATTGAACGAAACCAAGTCCTATATTTTACTGAAAATTTATGTGTAAGTTAGTTTTGTTTCATTTAAGATGCAGTAAGATATTTCCTCTAGACTTGGTAAGATTTTGTGTTTTTGCAGTGTGTTTTTTGTTTTCCTTTCGCTTCACAATCACACACCGCATTGTCTTTTCTTGGTCTGTCTCCTGAAATGAACATTACGTTGGCCTCTTGTGAATGTACTCCGTCTCTCCATCTTTCCGGGCCTTTCCGTCGATCAGCTCGCCCCAGATGACGCCTGGAAGTGCCCGTACTGCAAGCAGCTCCAGCAGGGCGTGGTGAAGATGAGTCTGTGGACCCTGCCGGACATCCTCATCCTCCACCTGAAGCGGTTCAGGCAGGTGGGCGAGCAGCGGAACAAGCTCACCACCTTCGTGCATTTCCCCCTGGCGGGACTGGACATGACCCCCCACATGGTGAGCCGCAACAACGGCCCCCACCACGGCCCCCTTCAGCCGGGCTGGAAGCACTGCAGGCGGCCGGACTCGGCTCCTCCAGACTTCCTGTACGATCTCTACGCCGTCTGTAACCACCATGGAGGGATGCACGGTGGTCACTACACAGGTCTGGACTCCTTCAAGGGCTGAAACGATTAATCGTGATTAATCGTGATTAATCACGATTACCTGCCTTTTTTGAGTTTGTATACTGCTGCTGACAATTAATCGATTACTAAATTAGTTTACAATTATTTCAACAGTTAATCATGATTAGCCTAATTGATCTTGATAAATCTGAGTAATCATAATCATTGGTATTAATCGTGATTAATTGGATTTTCTGCCATTTTTGAGTTTGTTACTCCAGTTGATGATTAATTGATTACTAAATGAGTTTATGATCATTTCAAGAGTTAGTCATATTAATCATGATTAATTGTATTAATTATGATAAATGCAGTTAATTATGATTAATCATTGAAAATAATCGTCAGCTAATTTAGTGATCAATCAGTTGTCCAACTCAAAAAAGGAGAATATATGCATTTAAGATGAAAAACCTTCTTTGTCTGTAAATATGTTTTACCAAGCGTCATAGTTTTAGCTTCACGCTTTTCAGGTTGCATTTGAGGCAATAAATGTTTTTATGTTATTTCTTTAAAATAGGGATGTACTAATTTGTTTATTTTCATCTCATAATTTAAATCTAGTCTATAAAAAAATCTTGAGTGGTAAAATAAAAATTCTGCTGATTTTTACCCATGTTCTTCAAATTAATCGATTCATCGAGAGAATAATTGAAAAAATAATCATTATCTACATCCTACTTGTTGTTTTTTTTCTCACTGACGTAAACCCTGATTTTTTTCATGTGCATATCTCTCTTTCCCGTTGCTTTAATTGCAGCCTTTTGTCGAAACTCAGTCGACGGTCAGTGGTACGGTTTCGACGACAGCTCCGCTGAGCCTGTCCCGGAGGCCGAGGTCTGCACACGAGGAGCTTACATCCTCTTCTACCAGAAAAGAAGCACCATCCCTCCCTGGTCTGCCAGTTCCTCCCTCACTGGTTTGTCCCTCTTCTCAGTGATTTTGTTGTTTGTTTGTTTTTTCATGTGAAATATGTGGAGGAAAAAAAAAACAAAAACAATTTGGTGTTTCTGGTCAGGTTCCACCAGTTCATCCACCTCTGACCACTGGCTGGTCCGGCTGAACGGGGAAAGCAGTGGCAGCGTGGTCTCGGGGGTTCCCAGTCCGGCTCTTTTGGGACCGGGATTTGCTCCGGAGTCTCCTGAGTTGCCGGTGTTTGGAGACGAACCCAACAGAGGAGTAGAGGGAAGTGAGTATTTGTATTATAAAGAATGAAAACTACCTTACCGTAATTTACGTTGATGTGGTTTCACCGTTTCCGTGTTCAGGTGTTGGATGTGAACTCATCCAAAACCTCAAACCACATTTGGAATAATTCGGTAGCTTTGGCAGTCCAGCTAAACTCAAAACACTCAGAATAAAATTACCTCATCTGCTCCAAATTGTGACAATGCTTATCGAGTTACAGTGCAGAAATATTTCTAGTCCCTAAACTTTTGTTTGGGTTTTTTAGTGGGTTTTTATGTGAGTCGCCAATACAAAATAGTGAATTTTATTGAACTGTTCCCTCAAGATCTCCAGACTGTTTTTGATTTTTTATATATTTTTTTTGCAATAAAATCAATGATGTTCTTTTGCTACTTTAGAATTTCACAATATTTTTCCCCAGTAAATCCACTCAAAAGTCTACATATGGAAGAAACAAGATGAAAGAAAAAAATGACAAGAAGATAGATTGGACACACGCATTTTTATTCTCTAAATAACTTAAATATCTGGATTTTTGTTACTTGCCATGTCAGCGGTGGACTGTAATAAAGTATAGAAGAAGTAAGAAACACTGCCACCTGCAGGTCGGAGTTAGCAGTCACGTAAACTCAATGTTTCTGACCATTCTTGTGGAAAATTAGCAATAAACTCCCTGTCATACATGGGATCTGTTGATTGAGTTGTGCATTTTTGAAGAACCAGATTTTAGTTTAAGTATTTTAGAGTGTGTCTTAAACATCTTGAACCTCTGGAGACTGAACATATGCCCATAAATAACTCAAGCTAAGCTAAGTCACAAAAACTTAATAGTTTTATTCAATTCTGGACTTTGACTGCGCCATTCTAAACCATTTTGTAGTTGTTCCCAGTGCCTACAAAAACATAGTATGCTTTGGACAAAGCATACTATGTCTAAAGCATAGTATGCCTTAGACAACTCTCTAGCCTCTAACAACTTTCTTTTGAAGAATTAGCCTGTACTTAGCTCATCATCAACTCCGATCAGCATCCACAGAATGTGTATGCAATGTTTCATGGGAGTGTGTTCAAGGTAAAGAGCAGTGTTGGCGTCCTGCCACACTTAACATTTCGCTTGCAGACTCATTTTTATTCCAGTTTTGCAGTACTTTGTAGAAGTGTATTTCATAAAATCATGGGATTACCTCTGCAAAGAACTGTAAGTGGTTAAATAATTTGAATATGTCAGATTTTGGTGAGCGCATACCTGACATTTAATGTGTTTTTCTAGATGGCTCCAATCAGATGATGCGAGGTACCAAGGTTAGGAGCTTAAGCATGAGGTCACCTGCCAAACCCAAGGAGGCCCTGAACAAAGTTCTTCCACTGCGTTGGTCTTTTGGGTCCAAAGACCGCATCAAGCACCCGTCTGGAGAGCTGGTGGAGTACCTGGAGTCTGGACGCCGGCCCAGATGCACCAAAGACCCTATCATCACACTGGTGGCCACTCCGCCACAGAGGAGAGTCCTTGACGTGGGACAGGACTGCAGCTCACCCAGCGGCAGCACTCTCAGCTGTACGGACAGGCTCAGCTGTGACACTTGTTACTCTCCCAAAATCCCAGAGGGGCAAAGGCGAGCCTGTCTGGAAAGAAACGCGGGCCAAGGATCTGATAACGACGGAAACCTCCGTTCAAGAGATGATGATGGTTTGAGGCAAGGGTCTTTATCTAAGAGACTGAGAACTGACCAGGTCAGAGCTCTGGACTTCCACCTGCACAGAGGGGGCATTCTGGGTGGCCATATAAGCCACAGCGCTCCTCCGAGCAGAGAGTCTACGCTTAGAAGAACCACCGTTCAGGCGACTGGCCTCACCAGGGCCCAAAAAGACTTATCACAGATGATGGAAGGCAGGAGGAACCCAACAGGAGACGAGGGTCAGGGCCAAGAAAATCTCTTGTCGTTTTTCAAGCCGGTTTTGATGAGCAAAGACATTCCTAGGTCTCCAGGCAAGGAACAAGTGAGACAAATGAATGGTCACGAACAACTAGGGAAACTGGCGAGCAGCAATTTAGCCAAGCTGTCGCTTTCCAACGGGACTCTTCCAGCACCAGGCAGCAGCGTTCCCACCTGCGACGGCCACAGCTGCAAAGCCCACCCGGTCAATGGAAAAGCTGTTAATCAGGAGCCTGTGGACATCCAGCGGGCTCACAGCTCCAGCAACATCCAGACCAAGCTGGATTTCACGTTTCGCAGATGTGCCTCCCTCCAGAGGAACGGGGAGGTGGGGATCCCTCATGCGCACCGTGTCCTGCTGCCAGACAAGCCTGGCTACTCCACGCTGCAGCGGACGCGGTACAGCACCACCTCCCTGGGTAGGCAAAGAGGTCTCCACGAACGCTGGCTAAGATGTGTGGAAAGCCTTGAAGTAGATTCCTATTTAGTAATCTCACACTGAGAAACGAAGAAGAAGTCAGTGATTAATTTGAGTAAATTTATTCGCAGGGGGGGCAAAATTGTTGACAACCCTGCTGTTAATAGGGCGGTAGTGGCTAAGCTGGTATGGAGTTTGTTGTGTTGTAGATGGGTTGCAGGTTTGAATCCCTGCTACATGGGTCACTTTTTACCGTTGTGACACATTTTCTTCGCCCCAGGATAGCTGTTGCTACAATGTGACTTACCACCAATTATAAAGCTTTGTCAATATTTAGCTAATTTCTAAAAACCACAATTTCACAATTTCCGTGTTTCCATTAAATAAGAAACGCAACTTAAGTCTCACTTCAGTAAGTCTGTTAACGCGATAAGTCATTTAAAAAAATGCTGCGCCATCCTTCTCCTATGACTTCCTGTTGCCTTCTTTGTCTTTTCCGGCAGTAGTAACTAATGGTTGTCGATCGCATGACCCGGTCGATGCGGAAAAGGTTTTTTCCATTGCAGTTTTTGTGAAATACTCAAATTTTGGCCAAAAAAATCCACGTCATCATGGTCCAAAAACCTTTCATTGAAAAACGTGAGGTTTTTTTCAAAATTGGCACGTTTCCATTAAGTGTATTTATTTTTGAAATTCCAGAAGTTCCAAATATGTATGTAGATGAAATGTTTTTCCCCTCTCTTACCATCCTGCCCACTGTGTGCGTAAATATGGGTCGTCTTTCATCGTATTAGCCATTAGCTTAAAGAGTAAGACCTCTGAGTAATATCATATTTATTGTAAGGCTTTTTACACATCTTTACTAACAGATTTGCCTGCATCTGTTTAATTTTCATTGTGACACTTATGAAACTTACGATTATGTGTTTGTTTGTTTCCTACACAAGTGCCCATGTGACAGCCAAGAATGACGGCCAAACAAAAGGACCTCTCGCCTGGTTTCCCAGGAGGGCACGCAGAGAAGCGCCCTCTGCTGGAGGCATTGCTTACAGCGAACCACATCTCTATTTTTTATTTTTTTCATTGTACTGTTTTAGGTTCTCACCTGTGTGTGTCTTAAACTAAATCTATGCAGAGTTTTAAAAAGAATCTGAGGGAAATTACTAGTTTTTTGTTTATTTTTCGCCCTCCACTCACTCTTTTCTCACACTGTTTACTGATTTTCTTTTCTTTCATTTTTATTCTCTTTTTTTACTGTCTGTCTGAGTTAACCGTCAACATCTGGGGAAACGAGAGCTCTACGTTTGAACTTCCACGCGAACTCTCGGGAACGCAGGAAGTTGTTGTTTTTTTTTTGATGAGTGCAGTTTGTATTGACGCATAAGAAAGAAATATTTGCTCTACTGATGGGCCGGCTTATTAAAAGACTACAAAAAAGTACTAACACTGGCCTAAAAATTAAAACACTGGACAAAAATTGTTTGCTGTTATAGAGTCCATTTTTAAAATGATTTATTTATCAAATTAATGTATATATATATACATATATATATATATTATTAATGCACTTCTTTAAATGATTTTATTCTTTTTTTAACATGCGACTAACCTGTCGGATGGCAGATGGAGGCAGTGGCACATGCTAATTTTTTAAGTATTTGATACACGGAGATGTGGAAAATGATCCCATAAGCTGCTCTGACTTTTGGTGTTTTGATGGACGGACGCAGCAAGGATTTGTACGCTGGAAATGATTCTACCATAAACCAGCAAATGTAAAAGGAAAAAACAAAAACAAAGAAACAAATCATCTCGCATACATCTGCCGCCTTTATTGATACGATGCAACTTTTTCACCTTTTGTCACCTTTCATTGGACTTTTGTGTGCCGGACCAACATAAAGTAGTGTCTTAGGTTTAAATCTTACCACAGTGTCTCGGTTGTATTTATGTCTGGACTTTAACTGGGCCATTCTAACACAGGAATGTCAATCTAAATAATCCCAAAGAACATCATAGCCCAAAACTGTTCATACACCTGGTAGATTTAGGTTTAAAGGGGTTTTTGTTCTTCTTCTTCTGACTGGAAAAGAAGGCAGAACCCTGACTTGAATCTGATACTGACAGGTGGAGGGAGTTGAGATTAGGGTGATGGCAGGGAGGACTTCCAGCTTTGAAGACTTTGAGGTCATCACCAAATCCTGGGGAAAAGATGCAAAAAAAGCTGCTCCGCAATCATTTGAAGGGCTTAAATCCTATAATACTAATAAAAAACATTTTTTATTGTTTATTTAGAAAGCAAAAAAATAAAAATTAAGAAGCCCCTGTTTTTTAATGAAATGTAAATAAAAGCGTCCATTTTACATCGCGTTCTGACCTTTTAAGAAACATCTTTGTTGAATGGGAATCATTTTAAACATGAGTCCGCCAGAAATACAAATAATTTTGGTCTTGCTGTGACTCTAGCTGAATATTTAGGCTCGTTAATCCGCTGGAAGACGAACCTCCACACCTTTCACCTTTCTTTCCCCATGCTGCTCTTCCAGATTTATTCCACGTTTGACACCAACTAAATGACGCCGTTCCTTCTGAAAATAAAGTCTCCCTGATGCCTGATGCCACCATCGCCTGTGTTTCACAGATCTGCTCTGACCAGAGCAACTTCTTCCACCTGCTTGCAACTGAAAGCAGCACTTTTCATGGCTTTTTTTTTTCTTTTCTTTTAACCATCAAATCCAGAAATCGGCTACCTTTCCAAAAGCGGTTAGCTGTAATAGATTTTATGTAGGAGTATTAGAGTAAAGATGAAAAACAAGCCATTTTCTGTTCCACCTCACTTTATGTTGCTCTCATATAAAATCCTTTAAAAATGTCTACAATGCCGCACAATGTGGAAAAGTTCCGGGGTGTGAATACTTTTGTGATTTTTTTTTTTTTTTTTTTTTTTTTTTTTGCAGAACGTCTCATAAGTTGGTGTGATGATAGGAAAATAAACACACGCTCATGCAAAACTCATTACAAAGGCTTCCAGCGTAATCTCCATAAATATGCAAATGGCTACGAGTTAGCTGATGTGCTAAGAGACTCCCAGACAACCTGCAGAGCAATAAGTGAGAGATTTAATATTCGAGCCCAGTTGTAAGGATGTACGTGTGTGAAAGTGCAGCGAAATTGTGATTGTTTCTTACAAAATATAGGCCTAGCTATCACAAAGGACTGGATCCAGGAACGGCTTTTGGAGGAGCTTTTTTTTTTCCTGTTTGTGATTGAAAGAGGGAGTTATTCCGTGCGCACAAAATCCTTCCGCAACCTTAAAAGCGGGGTAATCATGGTTCATCGGATTCTCATAACTTGTCGGGGGAAAAAGGGGGTTTGTCGGTTAAGCAGCTGCATCTGTAATGCACGTCGTTCACAGCCTTCAGTCATAAATATTCTGCGTCTGTCACCTTTTTCATTCTGTCAGGAGTGAAACTCAAAGGGAATATAACCACGGTTCTGATTCATTTTCAACCCGAGTATTTTTTCAATTTGTGCTACTTCACGTGCTTCCTGATCTTTCGTTTGCCTCCGAGGAATGTTAATGAGCGTCTTTGGCTGTTTGCTTTGTCTCACCGACGCTTTAGCAACAGTAGCCTACTAAACAAGAAGGATGCTATGAGACATTATTTCGGAAATTTGGTTAGATTATATTTTAGTAACTTTTTTTGAAAAAAAAAAAAAAGTCTACATTTTGTACCTGATTTGTAACTGTGCAATTAAAGTACCAGAATAAAACTGTATATTACACATGACTTCATATGGACAGAATGTTACATGGAGGAAAGTGAGTTTAAATTTGGACTCATGCACACACACACACACACACGTGTTTGTGTTGGACTGTCCGTTATGTGTGCCGTAATGCAACTTTTAACGATTGCAAATTAAACACAGCCTTTCTCACAAATGTATTCCGTGTGAGGTGTGATTTATGACGCATGCTAATGTTTTGACAGTGAGCATTGAGTTTTATGCAGCAGATATCTCTGTACCGAATGCCTAATAGCCAATTTTTCTAATTCTACCCAAAACGATCACAGCTGACATGAAAAAAAACATAACCCGACATTATCTGAATATTGCCCAATTTCAGCAACAGACACTGCCTATTTTTTTTATTATTATTTATTTTTGCTGACTTTATGCAACAGCCGTGGTTTTTCAAACTGGTGGTAGGTTGTCTTTAGTGGTAGTCAGAAGACATTTTTGGACAATTATTTGTGGGGTAAGTTCAAATAAACTGTGATGTAGAGCAACGAAGTACCAACAGCCAAAAGGATTCAGAAGAAACTTTGTAAAAGACACGTACAGCGGAGAAACTTAAAGTAAAGCAGGAACATGTTGGTATGCTGAAGTAACTTTAGTCAGAACTTGACTAAAGTTCAAAAAAGCTCAAAAATTAGTATCATTGGAATGTTGTTTTGCTAAGAGGCTAAGCTAATTTCTACTAGCAACAAGCTACTAACGATCCATTTCTCTGCATTTTGTACATTCAAACATGAGCAAGTAGCTAATCACTGAAGGAATAAATATTGGACTGTGTGTGTGTGTGTGTGTGAGAGAGAGAGAGAGAGAGAGAGAGAGAGAGAAACACCTATTGAGATCAAATCCAACAGGATTTTTTTATTATTATTATTTTTTTTTTTTAAGGTTGAGAGACTCCCTGGGTTTTTGTTTTGTTTTGTAACATCTTTCCAGTTTATAACTCCAAATTTGGGTTCCCAAGTTTTCCAGCTTGAAACTAGGAAATTTCAACTTCAGAATAAAAAATTTTGGATTTGGGATGTGCTGTGGTGGTGCAGGGGTTAAGCACAACCCACATAAGAAGGCCTTAGGCTGTCTTAGGTTCGATTCCCGGCCTGGCGACCTTTGCTGCATGTCTTCCCCCTTCTCTCATTACCCACTTTCCTGTCAATTAACTATCTAATAAAGGCCACTAGAGCCGATAAAACCTTTAAAAAAAAGAATTATGGATTTAATCCCCCAATCTGTGATTCGGTTCTAAAAGCCAGCTGCTAAACAAATACACATTTATCTTCTTCAAATATGTGACCACTGCCATTTGACAGTTAGTAAAGCAAAAATATCTTGTAGTGAAGTTCTACTTTTATTGTTTCATAGACAGGAAGACAGGCATCAAAAAACGCAATAATTTTTTTTTATTTTTTTTATTTTGCCTTGCACCTCATTTCTTTTAGTAAGTGAATATAAGCCTATTTTAAATGAATGCTTTTCAAGAACAGCATTTGTGTTTGCATCACTATAAGCACAGTGTCACAAAGACACGGTTACCTGAAAAAAGAAGAAGCAAATGTGTTTTCCATTGTCATTTTCATCGTTATCACAATAGTACCATAAAATATCGCAATAAAATTCTTAAATCCATATTGTCCACCTACATCGCCTATGACGACACGTTTTAAATCAGTCGGTCACTGCAGCGTCACTGCATCTTGCATGTAATCTGGATGTGATCTGTTAACACACCAGTAGGTCCAGCTCAGCTCGAGACATGGTCAAGAACAAAAATGCAGAATTTTGTTGCATTGGGAGTTCCCACAGCGGTAAACGCTCCGTTCTGTTATCCAAACAGCGAGCATTGGGCAAAAGCAAACCGAGTCATGCAGCTGTTTCTTTAGCTCCTTTTCTGTTCCGCCTCTTCAAGCACACCGCATCACATGTGTTCCCGGCCGGGCTGCTGATTCAGCTTTCAGTCAGCTCTTCTTTCACAATCAGCCCTCATCCGCCCTCCACACATCATCAACAGACCGTGACGCATCTTATTTCACAGACGAGTTCCAAAAAGCAGATTTGTTGCCACCATTACGATAAGACCATTCTAATAAAACTGAAAGCTAGTTTGGAACGCTTCAGGTTTAATATGTTGCATGGAGTTATTAAATCTTATTATGGTGAACCTTAAGTTTAATAGTAATCTCTGAAGAGTTGTTGGCTAACCGTTTTACTTGCGTTTTACATCTGCCTTAGAGGAAGTTTTTCTTTATCTCCTGTGGTAAGGCTTAGGTTACACAACAGAGCAATATCACATGCCAACCAACCGCGTAGGGTGAGGTTGCTGAAATGCTGGCATGGTCGTGACCTCGTAATGTACAGAACGACATGTACACCGTTATCTGCTGTCCAAAATGCAACATTAAAATGCAAGGTATTTTCTTTGAGACTCTCATTGAGTCTGGTGTGTGGAGGAGAACACATCACTGGTGGAGCTTTCACAGGCTGCCAAATTACTCGATGTACAGTCCACCGCTGAGCGCAGTTACTTTAATGGTCCTCCACTGTTGGATAAAATCGTTTTTACTGTTGGGTGTATGAAATATTCATGCAATGAGTTGTGGAAGGCTTCCCAATTCTCACTGCCTATCGCAACAAACCCACTTGCTGTACGAGGAAATGTGGGATCACAAAGATGGTGTGGTTTGTTCTTTCCCAGTAGCCACATTGCAGGAGCAACATATCTGGACATGTATACAACCAGAACTCTCACTCAAGATTGTTTGAGGTGTCAAAGATGATCTTAACACTTAAAACATACGGTTTGAAAGGCAAATGTCTCTATCATTGCGTCTAGACTCTGATAGACAGTGTTTCCTAACGACACACAGCCATTCAGCGGTGACAGATGGTTGTTTAGTGGTGAGCGTGGTTGCCCAAAGAAGTTCTTACACAGCTAAAGTGACCGGGGCGGCATGTGTTACAACATCTCTTTAGACCGATGTGAATGAGATGGAAGAAAGTTGTGTGGTGCCGCTTCCTCTTAAACCTACCCTACTGCAGCAAGAGCAAGAGACAACCTCTTCATCAACTACTGGTCTGACAAACATGGATGTCAATTGAAATGTTGTCTGCATGCATAGAACTGGACAGCCTGAGAGACAATGAACCTTCCAAAATATTGATATAGATTTGGTCACTTAACAAACACATATTCTAATGTACTTACTGAGATTTTGCTGACAGGCCAAAACATCCCTCTCCAACTAATTGTGAAGTAGCAGAGAGGGTTATATGGTTTTCATTTTTAAAACGGATAAAAATCTGAAAAAATTATGTTGGAGATATAAAGGGAGGCATCAAGAAAAATTTAGTTTTTTGTTGGCTTTATATTATGGTATAATGACATTCCCTCATCAAACACACACCCAGAGTGTTGTTTTGATTCATTCATGCATGTTTGAGAAATCCTTGAATCTCCCGTGTCAATCATTCAGGAGCCCCTAAACGCCCTCTTGGATCATCAGTATGGTGAGTTCCTGCCCTCCCCCGGCATCCTCCCCACACAGCTCCTTCAGACTAGCGGCGGCAGCAATTATCAGACACCTGGAGAAACTCCGCGTCTGCTTACTTTACAAGCTACTTCTTAGTCCAACACTCTGAGAAATGACTGGAAACGCCATCATGGAGAAGCAGTGTTGTGCTGAGTGTTGTAAAGGGTAGGAGCTTGTTAAAAAGACGCAAACCAACTTTTACGTCATAAACTGCTGCAATGCAAAGTCAAATTTCTTTTAAGTTTCCTCTTGATAATTTCAGCATCTTCATAACAACTGAAGATAACCCAATGAGTTGATTGTGGCCTTAATTTGCTGGAAAAAGAAAAACAATATGCATGATGTTGTTGATCTACCTAAATGTTTTTAGTTCCCTCCATTAGTTCTATGCTGGTTTCCAAACACCATCAACTAGGATGGTGTAGTCATTACTGGTTAGGGTCAGAGTTAGGATGACCTATATCAAATTTAAGAAAAACTTGTTCCAGTTTTCCTTAAATTCTGAATTTATCATTGCTACTAGACTACAAGGGCCAGATTTGAGGAGTACATGACTAAAAAAAATATTTTAAGAAGAAGTAGCTTCACAGCATTATATTTTTTTACTCTTACTTGAGTAAAAATATGCTAAAATAGTGCTACTCTTACTTGAGGAGAATTTCTGCGTACTCTAAAAACTTCTGGATTTAATGAAGTCCATTTGTATCGCACGCAATCAAGCAAAACAGACCCTCGTCAACATGAAGGAACCCCAACATTCCACTTGGGGGCAGCAGTGTAAAGGTATTCCAACATTTCCTCCGTTCCAGACCGAAATTAAAAGCAGATGTGCAAAGAAAAAATTAAAGCAATATAAGACAACCAAACATCCCAACAGCGATCAGATAACATATCATTAAACCCACTTAGTTCGCTTATTTTCTGACCGAGGCTATTAAAACATATTTGAAGCGCACACAAAAAATTTCAGTGGCTCTCTTTGGAGTTAACTGGCAGAGAAGGTTGAGCCAAAGTGTAACCCACTGTAATTCCTTGTAATTTGACACAAACACATGTAATTTCTGCTCTGAACTACTTCAAATTTAAACAAATAATAACACAAACTACAATCAGTTTCTATCAGTTTTTAATCAGTTTCACACACACATATATATATGTGTGTGTGTATATATATATGTATATATAATGTATATAAAAATATGTATTTTTTTAAGCAGGTACGATTATTATCTTTTTTCACTCGCAGTGCATCATAAATTTCTACATGACCAAAGTCAGTGGGCGGGGCTAATGCTTCTTCAGTCACGGTAATTGGTCAACAGTTTAGGTGCTGTACATGTTAGCCAATCAGATGAAACTTAGCGACAATTAATGTTTCATCACTGACAGTATTACAGGAAATATTAAGCAATTAAGAATTGGAATAAATATATTATTACATAAAAAGCTTAAAATTTAAGGATTTGAATAATGGTTTCAAAAAATTATTTAATTAGGTATTTTAGGAATGTTTGACACAAATTTTAATTATACCCGTTTATTATTTATTCAATGTAGATATCGCATAAAAACACATTTAAAAAAATGTCTTTGCTATTTGACTTCATTATTATTATTATTAAGTTGTGACACTTTTATCCAACGAAACAATCATACAGATTGACAGGGAGGAGCTGAAAAGCAGTTAACTGCTCGACGGAAGGAAGCGGAAATAAGCGTCGAAAACCTTCTGCTACCAGCTAGCTTCGGGCTCACAGGACAGGGCTGTAAGCGACGTTGTACATACTGTGGGGGTATCTCTTTAGAGGAAGCTGGGAGAGCGTCAGACACAGCAGGGTTTTTTTTGTTGCTTTTTACTTGGACAGCTTCGAAACGGAATAGTACAAAGTGGTAAGACACTCTTCTGTTTTTCCTGTTTACACAGACAAAACGTGTAGTCCGGTAATTTCTCGACGGTTAGTCAAGTTCGGCAGTGTTCTGAGCTAGCTGCGCTTCTACGCTAGCAACAACAGCTTGCGCTATGAAAAAAAGGTGTTTTCTTCCCTTTTCACGTTTGCCAGCATTTCCCCGGTAGGGGCCTAAGTTATTTGTTAATGTTTCGGTTTCTCGTCATTTTCCCTTTCAGCACATCTTCTATAAAAACGTCGTCGTCAGTTAGCCGCCGGTTGAATTAGATGGGAGTAAGTTTGAGAATCACATCGCAGTTATTGTTGCCAGACCGTTAGCCGGCTTGCTAACTCTAACGTTCTAGAACAGTGGGCGCAG
Organism: Gambusia affinis; assembly: GCF_019740435.1. NCBI lineage: Eukaryota > Metazoa > Chordata > Actinopteri > Cyprinodontiformes > Poeciliidae > Gambusia > Gambusia affinis. Next base: position 5,142,163 of record NC_057886.1, read on the forward strand.
TCTATTCCCTGGAACGGAATTGATCTTTTCTTCTTCCTTTTTTTTTCTCATTTAAAGCCCCAAAAAGTCAAGAGGACACAGTTCTAACGTGCCCTGTCGTCTATAACGAGACAGACACGATACTGCCCGAATTTATCCTCATGGCCTGGGAGTCCAATACTGATGGCGTTTGAAATTTTTGAGGGTGTTTTAATGACCCGTTTCTCTGTCGAACCTCGGCTGCCAAACGTTTGTAACGGCACGACTAATTTTGCTGTGTCCGTTCCTTCCTGCTAAAGTAGTTTTGCATACCGTCCATACATCATGACGTGGGTTGCCTTTATTTATCCCACGTTAAGGTTTTATGGTTTGAACTAGGTTGCGTTTAACTGCTCGGTGACAGTTTGAGTCTGATATCTGCGTCTGTTTTAATGGACTTACTTGCATCAGAGCAGTATTAGTGGAATCTCATCAAAACGCCACCCGAGGCGCACCGGGAAGACAACATAATAGGATAACGCACCTTTTATCCTCTAACTCGGGACAACTTTTAGGTTTAGTCACCGTATCGTTCTCTGCTCGGCTTCACAATCAGCTGACTTTTTTTTTTGTCGTATCTGTTGGCTTCTGTTCAGGAAATAGTGTTGGAATGATCTCTGATTGTAGTAAAAATGTCGTTCTTTTATTTATTTATTTATTTTTGACTGTTGACAACGGAAGTGGATGTCTTAAGCAAATCGTAATTGGATGCAGCGATTGGAGGGACTTGTTGAAGAGTTCCCAATCACAAACAAGCTCCGACCTGCTGATTCTGTTTTCAGGAGATTCCAATTTTGTCTTCCAGAGCTACAAATTACAACATACTCCTTTTTGGTCGAGCCAAACCTTTTCCTAGCTTGGTTTTGCATTAATCTGCCACAAAACGTACATTTTACTATAATTAATATTTCTTTTTTTAAAATTATGAAACCAGCATATCTAAATGGAACATAAGTGTGCTCTGCTTTGTGTCTGTAATCAAATATCACACATTAAACCTTGTTTTTGCAACAGATGTCAGTATTTAAATCACATTTTACAAAATATCACTGCAGTATTCATCAGATTTATCCTCATTTTTACTTCCTCGCAAGCTGATGTAGTCGATGTTTTTCTTGTTTTCGACACTTTAAAAATGCAATATGACTGAAATCACACGACTGTCTGCAAATGAAACTGTCCAACTTGATGTTTAATAGAAAAAAGCATTTTTAAAGAAAAATTTTAATATTATTTTTGCTGTCGTTTGGGTTAACTATTCCTTCATTTCCTGCAATCACGCAGGAATTTAAAGTGGCCTTTATGTCGAGCTTGATTATTAATAATTGATGTCTGGACTGCAGCCACGCAGTGTGACAGAAAGAGAGAGAGATATGAATCTGTTGCGTTGCTGCTTTTCCAGAGTCGGAATGATTTGCAAGATCAGACTTCTAGTTTCTGATTTTAAAAATACCTCTGTTCAAAAGCAAAATCATCTGGTTCTGTTCATTGTAAGACTTCGTCTTTATTCTGAGTATTGTTGTAGTTTTACTTAGAAATGTCTCGTCGACTACGTTTTCGAGGACTGACAAATTTTAGGGACGAAAACGACACTTAAAAACTCAAAAAGAAGCCGGCGTGGGCATGAGGTCCTAATGGAACAAAAGGAGCATCAATTATTGATAATGTTATCCTCTCGGTTATAACAGCGATTATGGATACAACTTGTATCAGAGTTTGGGACACAGACTGCACCAGAAATCTGCTAAACTAACTAAATTTACTAATCATTTTCAAGTAAATGTGTCTTTATCTCTGAATATTTCCCTAAAGATTCATTTGTTTTCTTTCTGTCAAGTAAATCTGGGTGTGTAGCAAGCTAATATTAGCTGGTTAAGCTATCAGCCTGTGGTAGTTGCTTAACAGAGATGCTGCTCAGTTTGCTTACTGTAGTCTTTTTAAAACAGCTTAACTTTAAAAGCTGTTACGTTTGATGCTCTTTTAGTTCTTAGGGGTTTTTGTTGTTGTTTTTTTTCTGCTTCAGCCAGCTGACTGACGGTGTGCAGCAACGTGTGGGATGCTTTGCACTCCTGCAGAAAACTCTTAACTCCCACCACTTCCGCTGGCATCTCATTTAAAAGAACAGTACATAATATAACAGACGCATTCCCACAAAATGTCACTGAACCCGTTTTAATCTGGAGCTTCACTTCCTGAAGTGAGTGTTAAATGTAAAATTTGTAACTAGCAAGTTACTTCTAGTGAAGGCTTGGGAGACACGTCTCTTAGCAACCGTAACCACGCACAGGGCTGCAGTTGGATTTTTTTTTTTTTTTTTTTTTAAGACTGTAAAGTATTGCAGCTTCAACATTTAAAACCTTTCACAAAAGGCTCTGAGTCTGAGGAGGCCGACGTTTTCTCCATCTCCATGGAAATACTGAAAGCTGATGTCCGAGTTACCTTCTAATAATTCTGAAGATTTGATCCATTTTAATGAAGAATTTGGAAAATGCCGTGATATTAAGCATGGATGCTTTCATTGTTACCCGCGAGCAAAAATATAAAACTCCCCGTGATTAAAATGACAGCAAATATGAACTGCAAAGGAGATGAGTGACTGAAAACGTTTGACAGCCAGCCGCTCTGAAATGTTTACCTTTATGATTGGAGGTCCACTTTTAATGATCTCAGATTTGGCTCCCAATTTTTCACCGCCGATGTTTCCTCATAACCCATAATCTCTCGTGCAGTCACTCCTCAAAACAGAAATCTGAGCGTAACGGCGCCGTCCTGTGTTTGCAGGTGCTGTCCTGTGACCTTTATGTAAGGTCAAAGCCCTACAGGAACGGGTCATCGACGGGAGGAGAGACTCGGAGAAAAGCTGACGACCACGGAGGCCGGGATAGCCTGTCGGTTTCGAAACAGAAGAGTAACCACAGCCGAGTTGTTTTGCTGCGAGTCACCAAGACCATGGAGGCCATCGCCAAATACGACTTTAAAGCTACTGCCGACGACGAGCTTAGTTTCAAACGCGGAGAGGTCCTCAAGGTAAGCGTCGGCTTGTCAGTTGGCTGATGAACGGTCTTATGTTTGTTAGGAAAACATGAAATGTTGGCGATTATTCACTCGGTTTTGTTTTGGATTTAAATGGAGGCTTGACAGCAGCGGTGTTCTGAGAAAAGTTGCACTGAAAAGAGAGCATGTTCTCCCTTGTGCTGCTAATTCTAGCAACTTTAACGCAGTATACGTTAAAAAAAATGGCTGGACTTTCTATTAGATGAAAAACAATCATTAAAATAGAAGAGAATTAGGAAGACAAATTGAAGTTTAGAGACTATTAACAATTTAAGGAGTTTTTTTGGATCTACTTAACGATTTATGCATTCTGATGTATTTGTTCAAAAAAAAAAAAAAAGATTGAAATAGAATCTTTTTTCACTTGAATCCAGCTCTGAATCTCCTTGCCATCTTTAAGGATCCTAATTTCTGTTTTTGGCTGTAAGTTTGATCAATTTTCTCTCTGGAGAATCAACCGCAGTCTGTAGTAAAGACAGAAATAAAAGGACTACTGTTAAGCTTCGAATTGATTAAATTGGGTTAGCTTAAGAAGAACACATGTAAAAAGCCACTCAGAGCTGAGGGCTTTTAATGGAATCTGTTTGTCTAAACAACAAAATGCTTCTACAGGCAGCACTGGATTTACATTGATGCAGGAGGAGTTGGCACATTGGTTTGGCTTTTACAGAAAATTATACACTTCAAACAATGTTAGATTTAAAATATTTTTTATGCAACACTGGGCGTCGAGGATTACTTTACTGTTCTTACAGGGGGATCTGTGCTGTTTCAGCAGAGAGTATTGGAAAGACTTCTTATCTCAGCAGGAGGCCTGAAAGCACAGAGAAAGTCAGCGTAGGAAACACTGAGCCAAACAGGACTTCTACCATATTTGTCTAAGAGAAGAGAAAGCATTCTGGTCCTCTTAATTTTAACCCTTTAAGTAAAATTGCTTCTTCTTCTTTTTTTTTTTTTTTTTCTTTTTTTTTAACCGTCCAAAAAGTTGACAGGGAATATCACTTTTGTATTTTTTTTTATTTCTTTTGTTACAGAAGTGGACATCAAGTATTAGTTGGTTTCTGTGGAATTGTGATCAGTGATTACCGAGGTTGGGGTCACTAATCGACAAATGTTTGGTCTTTTATGTCTTGTTGGAAAAGAAATCTAAGTAATAAAAAAATACATTAAAAGGATATTTAAAAGTGTGCACTGATAAATCGGCCTCAGTTTTCTTATTTGTGATATCGGCTGTTGCTTGCACAGGTGTACGTGCTTCCTTAAATCTTAAATTTATCTCAAATTAAGGCCTTAAAATGCCTTAAATGTATTGGGAGAAAAAAGGTTGGCCTTAAATACGTTAATCAGAAGTCTTAAATTTCGTTGTCAAAACCATCTTATCTAATTCTATGTAGTTTCCTCTTTTTTTTTTTGCAGGACTGTTGCGCAAAACCTTGAGTTGCATTCAGACATCTTCACTAGATCTTCACTAGGCAGATGAGGCTACTGCTTAGCAACTTCTAATATACTATGCAAGAGTAAAGCTAGGTAGCTTACTTCCACCCATCATGGGTAAGGGCAAATTTATCAGCAGTTAGTGGACAACATTCTTCTTAGCCATTGGCTAGCACCTTATGCTAACCCATTGATTAATTTGCAGTTTTGTGCGTTCAAGTCACAACATGGGTCTTAAATTTCCTCCAGAAAGGTCTTAAAAAGTTTTAAATATGAGATGTGAAACCTGCAGAAACACTGAACAGGAGAAACCCGTCTCATCCTTCAGACTTCATGTGTTTTTTGAAGGCTGCCTCAGCTCATCTCTTCTGCCTTCAGTTTGGTCACGACTTGAGCTCACATAAAACATAGTCGGGTGAAAACGCATCCTTGTTTTGTTTTTGTTTTCTTTTTTCCTTATGTTTTTCTGGCTTTGCTTTCATTCCAGTTAAGTAGCTTGATAACATGATAATCACATTAATAAAAATATAACCATTTCCAACTTTGACTACTCCAAATAAAACCGTAATTTTGATTGAGACAAATCAAATCCCTTGTGGAGGACTGACCGCAGATGGGAACAGCACCAAGAAGTTCAGGTTCAGCTGAGTGTAAGGCTGCTTTTTTGTTGTTGTTTTGTTTTGTTTTGTTTTTTCTCCTTTGAGACCGTCCACCCTGCGTCCTGTGGGTCTGTCACCAGCGCTATCCGCTGATGCTAATACTAAACAGCTCTGCTCCCAATACAAAGAGTGCCTCTCATAAGAGAACGACCCTGTGTTAAGGCTTTGCATGTATACAGCATCCCTTAATCTCACTCTATTTTCAGTTTCACTCAGAGATAGTGGCTACGTTACTAACATGCGCTCTTATCTTGATGGTGCATAAACCAACCTTTTTCCACCCACGATGTAGAGCCTTGGCAAATATTCACTTTTACCAAAGACATGGTGTCATTTGATCTTCATGTAGTTGCTGGGGTTTTTTTTTTTTTTTTTTTTGTTTGTTTTTTTTTCTCTGCATTAGTTGATGTTATATAATTTCTGGCTTTTGAAGATTAAATTTTTAGAAAAATCTGTGTATTTTTATTTTCATTTTTCATCCCCATCAAAGCTCTCCTTGTGTTTCAGCGAGCCCAGGGCTGCCATCTTGTTTTATTTATTTGGGCTTTGAATTCAGGTTAACACTATGATAAAATATAAAGGTCAGGCAATTGTTTTATTTTTTTATTACCAAAGTAGTCGTAATGCTACGAAAATAGAGTTGAAATAATACAAGAATAAAGTGGTAATATTAGCAGGATGAAGTTGTAATTTTTTTGGAAACTCCAACACAAAAACTAACAAATTAATGATTCGGGCTCCTCCCCTCCCCCCCACTAAAACAACAATTTTTTGTAATTTTAATACGTTTTTCTGCTAAAATCTCCTTGTCATTTTGCTGATGATATAACTACATTCTTGTAAATAAACAAAAACCCATGTTGATTATTGATGCAACATGGCGATTCTATCTGTTTTATTATTATTTTTTTTTTAAAGCCTCACAGCAAGAAAACCTCCAGCTCAACTCCCTTCAGAGTGTCCAGGTTCTTCCATCCATGCATACATTGTTTTTTTTTTTTTATTTATTTTTTCCCCGTGTCTCTGCAGCCAACCTAAAAGCTTGCGATTGCCTTTAAAGTGAAGCAAGATACTATTTTCAAGCAGGAAATTAAAATTGCCATAAAGTTTCTTTTAATCTGTCTGATCTGATACTTTTCTCATCGTCTAATTTTGTCACACTTTTCGCATCGTTCAGAGATTTTTAGGTGTTGGTAACGCTACCAACTACATATGTTAAAAGTTTATATTCACATCTGTGTTAATGAAGTCCAGGTTCCCCACTAAATAGCAATCCTATAGCATTCTTTATTTTTTTCCGTTTTACAGTCATGACGTGTTAGTATGTTCTCATGCTGTTTACAAAGCACATTTCCATCGTTATCTGTACATGACAGGCAGATCTGTTGAAAAACCCTTCCTTTTTTTTTTTTTTTTTTTATCTCTTCAATCAGTTTTAGTCGATCGGTTGTTAAAACCAGCAGGTTTTTAATCATCTTTCATTACGACTTTGTGCTAAACAACCTTGAAGACTTGTGTTAAATATCCGTACAGTGCAAATGTAAAAGTTTAAGGCATTCCTTTAAACTTGAAGCGGAGTAGCTCTGTTTCACAAAATGACATCTCATCCTGCATGGGCAAAAAGAGGAAGTTTCTTGCCTTTTCAGATCCTTTTTTTTTTTTTTTGTCTTTCTGTGTAAGTGTCTGGTCTCGCTTGCAGATGTTTCCACAACTCATTTGCATGTTTGTGTATTTAACCGTTTCATACCTCTTTCTCTGGTTTTCATGCCAAGTGGTTAAAGTCGCCCGCTGCAATATCTTCAGTACTGAACTCTGAAGATGTGTACACATTCAGCTGTAAATTACATAATATACCAACCAGCCATTATGAACATCTGAGGTCGATTTGAGCCAGATGTCTTTACATATTATTGTCAATTTCATCCAAGGAGAACAAACTCAATCAAAATTTTTGCTCCCTTCCCTTTTTGTTCATTTGCTGTGTGAGCAAATGGTTTTAGAGTCGCACAGCAACAAGCAAGTGTAGGCCACAGTGACGTCTTTTCGTTGCCTTGAGCATTGGACACTTGTTCTCATTTCCTCTTTAAATAAATAAAGATTAACAGGCTTTATAGCTGACCGAATTTGCTGCTATTAGCAGGTCGCTGAGCCATGCCCCTGCAGCATGTCTTACAATCCCTTTTTATCTGTACGGAACCTGCTGTTACTTCATATCCTTACATAGGAGCCGATGATGAAATGGGACGTAAAATGGTTTTGGTATTAATTTCTCTTGAAGCAGGGCTGAGGTGCGACATGCCAGTGGACTGAAGGGACCATGGGCATGTGAAGTGTTTGTTCCTTCACTCCCTGTTTTGTTCTATTTTGCACTGTGGTTGAAAATAACACATTTATTGTGTGTTCATCCAAAAAAAACAAAAACAAGAAAGGCACAAATCCCAGTGACCTTTTTAGTTCTTTAACCTCCCAAACACACAAATGACCTTGGACTTAACTGTACAGGGATTGCCTGAGGAAGAGACGAAACATTTCAAAACATACTTCGAAAATATCCGTGTAGGCATCGATGTAATCTTTAACTTTAGAAATTAAACAAAATACCACTAGATTAATGATTTAAAAAAAAAATTAAAAATTCCCAGCTCTTATGCAGCAGAAATGGCAGTACATTTATTTATTTTATTTTTTTTGTACAGCTTTTAGGTCATTGACCCGATCAGTACGTTAGATGTTTAAGAAAAAAAAAAAAAAAAAAACTATGTTGACACCATGTTTCCAGTTCCCAAGAATTATCAGGGACTTCCTAAAAGTGCTGAGCCTAAAAAAGAAAAAAACTTTCAACTTAATTAGCAATGGAGCTGGAGATTCTGAAACCAGGCTAATACAGCTATGCTAGAATAACTTATCTGATTATAATCATTGCTGAAACCTAAAGTGCAGTGATGGGCTGTTGGAATATATATATATTTATATATATATATTATGTCCCATTGAAACCTTCATGAAGGACATTGACCTGTTTGAGAAACCTGAGCCAGTGTCGGACAATCTGAATTGCGTATTCAGCGTACCAGAGCAGATCGTTGTCTGGTCCATGTAAGCTCTTTGGCTTTGCTCCATTTTCAAGTATTACCACTAAACCGTCATCAATTTCTCCCGTCTTTGTCTCGTTGCGTCTCAACATGCTCTGGTTAATGCTACAGTTTAGCTGCTTTCACATCCTCCTCGATCTCTTTCTGTCTCTCTCTCTCTCTCTCTCTCTTCCAACCCCCAGCAGCTTCCTGTGTCTAAAAGAAAACTCCCACCAACTTTACGTGCACACTGCAAACGTTGGTGGAGTTTCACATTTCAACTTTGTTTCTCTTGAAGCCCTTTCATAATCACTTCTTGGAACCATAATTTACAAATCGGCGGTTATAAAATGACATTATTGATAGTGATGGGGTTTAAGTCCATTGCTCTCCTAAGATCCCTGTTTTTTAATGATGCATCATTTCATGTTAATGCTTTGCATATTGATTTGACCTCTGTTTTACTTTATGAGGAGTAACAGATCAGAGCTGCCTTGCACGTTTGGAATTTCTTTTCAAATCTTAGTCTAATTTAAGAAAGGTTTTTACTTGTTTTTTTTTCTAAACTCTACAGTTTCCCACTCTTTTGCTGAATGCCCTTTTTAAATTAGTCTCATATTACGCCTTTTAAAATAAACCCTCAGTTTCTGCAATTTCCTTCTGTTTCAACACTCGAAGCAACTGCTGTAACTTTTTCCCTTCACACTTTTGCACTAGAAGGTTGCTAACTATTCTCTCAACCAATCAACTTCCACTTTGCTGCACATTTTTATCAGCAAAGAGCCTGTTTGAAGTATCAGCTGAGTTTCCCAGGGCTTGCTTTCTCTCCCACTGTAAATCTCTTCTACAAAAATCCTGTTATCTTGCATAAAACAAAATTGCATCTTTTTTGATAATTCCTTTTTTTTGTTTGTTTGTTTGTCTTTTCATTATTCTGTAGATTAAACCAGCGAAATGGCCACCTCAATGATTCACCTTTAAAGCAGTACTGGGAACAGTTTTTTTTTGTTTTTTTTTGCATCTGCTAAGACAAAGCATAATTGAGTATATATTGTTGGGTTTGAGCTGAACTCATCTACTTCTACAAAGGTCTGAAAGTAAGCCACTGCTCCTTTACGCTTTGCAAAGAGAAAGAGCTGCTTTACACACCCACCCTCCAAGTAAACGCATGCACAGTTAGACAACTGGATAAGCTTTGGCTTTTCATTCCATGAATCTGATCGCACTAGGAGAAAGCCATAAGAAGTTTCCTTAGACGTCCACCCACTAGACACCAAGTGGTTTGTTTTTCTGTTACTCGATCAACAGACTGACACCTGTAGCTTCACCCTAACTCTATCATTTAGAATTGGGGTGCTGTCTTCATATTGTATGAAGACAGTATTATCTACTGTCTTCATACAGTAAAAAATACTGCATAAAGACAGCTCATTGTTAGTTATTGCCTTGGGCAATCTGTTCATTTTTTGGGTTGTAATTTAGGTTTTCTGGATAATTTGTCTTCAATTACAATTGAAACGGGTGGAATACCTTACCAAACCACTTGGTGTAAACGAAGCAGATGTGTGGTAGAGAACTAAACACTCGATATGACTCTGAACACTCAAAGCCCATAAGAGATGCTTTTTCTTCCCCAGAAATAGGACCAATTTAATTACTCAATCGCTGGATTGAGTAATTAAATTAAATGCAGCACAATCTTGGTAGAAAACCAGGTTGAGACTTAACAAGACTTGATGGAGGTTTTACATCAAAGGACATTGATGGTTTGGAATCGTTTCGTCGAAATTTAGACCTAAATCTAAAAGTGAAACACTAGCAAAACAGAGAAATTGATGTTCTCCATCCAATCGGGCAGAACATGAAGGAGTTGCAAAGAATTGAGTGTGAGAGACATGATACCTCACCAGACTGGCAGCTTTAACTGCAGCAAAAGGTGCTTCTACAAAAGCATTGACTCTTGTTGTACGAATATATTCATCACTATCCACTTGGCTCTATCATAAAATTCCACTAAGATGCAATGAAAACTTCCACAAAGCACAGGAAAACGGACTGAAATGTACAAGCTGGTTGTTCATGACTAAAGTAAAACAAACGACAAAGAAAACACACAGTAAAACAGCTCATTGTTAGTCACTGCCTTAGACGGTCTTTTCATTTTTTTGTGTTGCAATTGAGGTTTTCTGTACAATTTTCTTTTTTTCTTTTCTTTTTTTTTTAAAGAGGTATTACCTGGGTTCACAGAAAGTTCCCTCCACATCCTGTCATTGAGTTCTGCAGAAGCCTGTTACGGACACATCACTTGAAATAAGGCATGTTGAGGCAGGAACACGCTAACGCATGTAGTGAAGTTGTTGTAATCAATCGAACATTTAAAGAACAAGACTGTTTCAGTGGGGAAAAATAATGAACTGCTGGTTTGCTGTTGTCGAATGTTCACCAAAAACTTGAGTGTGTGAATGTTAAAACATTAGAGGGTTATATTCACTTTCTAGTGACATGTTTCACTATGCAGAATAAACATTTAGGGTGCTTCAACACCAGCCCTGTTTAGTCCGCTTAAGTCAAACTCTTAATTTGTCTAGAAAGTCTGCTTGGTTTGGGAAAGTTTGAATGTTCAACCAAACCGTGGTGTGCCTGAAAACCTTGACGTACACTCTGGCGAGGTACAAATGCAAAAAAAAATTAAAAAAGTAGGAAACTGTAGCGCAGGGCATTCTGGGTAAATGCAACCAAAACGAACACGCGAGTCTTGTCCTAGCAGGAGAAATTGCCCGTCCTTAAACTGCTAAAATCTGACTCTCCTCCATTTCTGTTTTCATTTTGTGAAAATGGAAGTTGTCTTCAGAGTTGTTGTTTTTTTTTGTTTTTTATCGTTTCCTTGTCTGGTTCTTGGTGCAGCGCCACCACAGGTGAGGAGGAGAACAGGTTTGTCAGAGTGTTTGGTTTGTTAGACACAGTACTGTTAAAAGAGAACACCACCAACTGAAAATGTAACAAATCTTGCAATTTTGGTCCCCAATTAAACAGAGTTTAAAACCCCCATAGCTTCCCAGCTCTCAAACAGGAATGCCCTCTCTTCTCTTCTTAACCTCTAGGTCCCTGAACTGATCACAAAGTTTGCTTTGTGTTGCTTTTATTTGCATGCTGTGGCATCTCTTTTTGCCTCTTTTCCCCTCTTTCCTCAACAGTCTTTTTTTTTTCTTTTTTTTTTTTTCTTCCCTGTTCTTATCCCCTGAGTGTCAAACCAGAGAACTGTAATTAGGTCTCACTCCTCATCTCCATATCACTCCCTGCAGATGTGCCATAAAGACGTCAGCTGCTGTATTTAAAGATTAAATTATTCTCTCTGCATGTTCTTTACACACATTTTCTTCCTTTTCCGTCTAACGAGAACAGTCCAAACAGAAACCCCTTCATAGTTCGATTTGCTAATCTGGCTAAAGTGGCCTATATTTTACCACATTAATGAAAGTAGAATGGTCCGGATTATGCAGATTTCAGACGCTAGTATTAAAGGCTTGTGGCGTTAAAACAGCTGTTTAGTAAAGCTGCACTTTGTAGCGAGCGGCTACAAGATTGGTGTTAATACCTTCTAAACCCAGCGGTGGCTCCAATACAAACACACTTCACATCGATTTAAGGTTGTGTTTTTTTTCTCACTTCTCAATTTAGTGTAAAGTTCACCATTCGTTCTCTTGCTTCTAAAAGTGCCTGTTGTGTATAATTCGTCTCAAGCCGAACAAAGAACAGAACGATGGTTGTATTTAAGTTGCCCAGGAGAAAAGGTTGCTTTCAGTTTGTTTTGGCTGATTAGTTTTAAGGTGTAATGTTCGCTTTGTGAAGCTGTGACTTTGTGGTCTAACGTGGCAGAGGTCCATTGTCGTCTTTTTTTTTTTTTTTTTTTTTTTTTTTTTAAACATTCATCCTAATACCTCCAGGTTATTTTAAATTTAGCACACTAATTCTTCATTTTGAAGACTTAATCCCACAGTCGTCGTCTCTGGCTGTGCTGGATGGTGGCTGCTGTGGGCGTGAATCATTCAAAGTCACTGGGATCCTCACTGCTGCCTGTATATAAGAAATAATCACCTTGTTGTTGTTTTATTACAATTGTTTGACAATAAAATCTTACTTCCTGCTAACCCATAGATCCTTGACTGAAGATAAAATTCTACTTTGTCCTTAAAGTCGGTGTAATTTTTACTGAGCAAAAAAAAATTTTTTTAATAGGGTGTTCATCTTTTCATTCATCTTGATTTCAATGTTAAGCTTGAGAAAATTAAGGTATATTAAAAAGTTTTAGGTCAATTGGTTTGTGTTTACATGAGTTGAGCCGAGGTGGCGTTCCAGCATGGCAGTAGATTCATTCTTTGATCCAAAATTCAAGCTCCCAAGTAGTTGGCTGCTGAGTGCAAAGGCTGGGGAAAACGGGAGCCTAGCTTGTCTTCTGTTGGTGTGCACGTTTTTATTGAATTGTGGGCAGTTAGTGTGTCAAAATGCTAAGCCGCAATTTCTTGCAGGACTTCAGGTCGTTGTCAACTGTTGTGGTTGTGTGGGCAATGTGATGCGAGTTGAGTTTAGGTTACGTTTAGGGTAAATTTCAGATGAAAAATAGAAGGAAATCAAAACAAAGTTCTTGTGAAGATAGAAAAGTGTGTGTGTGTGTGGTGGCTTTGTTTTCTGGCACTTCTGATTATAAACCTGAATCATGAACACTTGATGTTTATATAAATAGTGATGGGTGAGATGTTACTTTATTCTCTCTTGCAGTTCCAGTTGAAAAGGATGTTCCTGTTCTGGATGTGGTTTTTCCTTTTTCTTCTTGCTTCTCTTTTTTAAAAAATACTTTAATAGACAAACGGTTCCAGTCAGCCACAAAGATTTACTTTAAAAAGTCTCAATCAAGTAACTGTGTTCTCCAGTTGTTATGCTAATGCTGCTAGGTCAAAAAATAGCGATGGAAATAAATTTGACCTTGCATCATAGCTATATCCGACACCTTGAAATTGGTCTTTGTCTCTTTAAGAAGCTCCCATCCCTCCATCATTTCCTCGCAACAGTGCTTTGCTCCAATCCTGCTTCTTGGGAGTGTTGGACTGACGGGAGTAGTTTGTATGATAGCTTAAGCAGACGCATAGTTTCACCAGGTGTTGCTAAATGCTGCTGGCGCTAGTCCGGAGTTAGCTTTCTGGGGGCGGAGCTTGTCTTTGGACTGATGTTGTAAATGTTGCCGCTTCTACTAGTGAGTATATAGCGGTATGGAACCCTACAGGGTTGTTTTAAATAGATGGGGGGTGTTTTTTCTTCTTTTTTTATGCTGTCTGTGCCTATTGTCAACCGCATTACATTCATAAAAAAATCTGAATCGAATCGCTAGGCAATGAGAGATTCACCTCTCTAGTTAGCCATGATGGCTAACCTTAAAGAAGTTGCTGAGATCCATGAACGTGAAGTTCAGTTTCTAGGGACTTTTAAGGCATTCGTTAGCATCATTACGCTAACAACTTTGGATCTTTCCTAACAAAAACAACACAACAAATCTGACAGCTCAACACCAACATTACTTTCTAAACACTGACGGTTGTATCTGGTAGCACCATATTGATTTTGCCTCAGCAAAATTACACAAGACATCAGCGTAAATATTTGAACTCCCATCGGTAATGACACAGGAAATATGACAAACTAACAGACGTATATCTGAATGATCGCTTGTCCGTTTTCTTTTTGCTTACAGTGAAGACAGAAGCATCTTTGAAAGCCTTTTTATTGGGAATTTTAAGATCCAAAATGAAAGCGCTCTTAAGGCACCGTGTTGTTTGGAGTCCAAATAATCTTTGAACACTTGCGTTAAAAATTCGAAGTGGACCGAAGAGTAACACTAATCGGAGGTTTAACCATAACAATTGTCTTTTGCCTGTAGGGTCTGTTTTAAGATGAAGCTGCTCGACATATAAGCCATTATTAGAAGAAACTTCTCTGACTGGAACAAACAACTCGCTGCTCCTGCTGCTAATGTGTTCAGTTGTCTTTGTCTGGTCCTTCCATTATTACATATTGCACTGTTTTGTGACTCCAATTGCTCGGATACGGCTGTAAAAATCCGTAACAGCCGCAGTTCGACTTCGCATGTGGAAGTTGTATCTGCTGCGCCGTCTGAGTAAAGGAACAAGCTCTGCTTTATGGACATCAAGATTGCTTTATTGTGTGCAAACAGGCGACATAAGGAGCTTTGACAGGTCCATTAAACCCAGCGTTTTGGACGCAGTAGGCTTTGGACTCGAAGGTCCCGGTGAAGCTGTAGGTCATCTGTCTTGATGCTTGGGCCTGACCCGCTGCAAAAGTCCCGATTAATTCACACTCGAGGTAATCCCTGCTCCTGGTTTATTTCAGGTTGTGCAGATTTTTCTTTATCTCTGCGACTTGCAAATTTTTACAATGAGTGCGTCGCTGAGCAACATGTAGTTCTCCAACGCCTCATGACAGTTGCATGGGGTTGCCAGGAAAGACAAATATAGATCTAGTTTAATAGTCTTATACTCGGCGCTCATATCCTGCCGAAATCTAAACAAACGCAAAAGGTCCCGAAGTCTTGCCGGGCAGAGAATAAACACTGGTCTATTGTAGGGTAAACTACAACAGCCACACACGTGTCACTGACCTTGCAATAGAAGGAAGCAAAAGGAAGGAATCATTTTGTGCTGCAACTCTCTCTCCTTTCTTTCCCCATATCATATAAAATTTTCTAAAGCCGAAAAACATCAAACTGGTGTTTCTGCATGTGATTCATCAGATTATTCGAGTGAATATTTTCGCAGGACTTCTTGACTAATAAGTTTCACGCTTGAGTATGATGTGGCACATACTCATATTTGACACAGATATGGGTTTTGTGGCTAGAAATGCTTTATTATTTTTAGATTGCATGGTTCTGAGGGAATGGGGGGGTGGGGGGGGGGGCAGTGGCAGCTGTGGAGGAGATAATCCCTGGCCTCGACCATAGCCTGTCAAAGTGAAACTCCTACAACTATTGTGCTTCAACCAGATTAAAAAGGCCCCAAAAAATCTAAAATAAAAATCAAATGAGTGAATGGAAGTGGTTTGCTTTGGAGCTCCCAAGTTCACGCAAAACAAAAATGCAGTTCCTGTCTCAATTTTTTTTTTTTTTTTTTATTATAAAGAAAGAAAAAAGCCAACCTAGCAAATATTATTTCTGTTTTTCTTTTCTCCACATGAGCCTTCATCACTTTTTTTCTTCTTTTTTTTGGATGCATAAAGAAGTGGTCAGAGGATTGTGCACTTTACAAAATGCTCTGCATTTGATCCAGTCGTATCGGTGTAGAACGAGCTGCTTAGTGCAACCCGAACATAAGTTGTCATATTTTACAACCTCCAAAGCAAGACCGGCGAAGCAGAAGAACAAGTTTTTATGCAAACCTCTGCACACGCACGTCAACGGGAACTGCGTTATGTAATGAGGTGAATTATTAACCAGTCCGATCAAAACATGGAGGAAGCATGCCGGAATTAGCCTAGCATTTCAAGAACCGCTCGACAAAACTTCCTCCACTGGGGGAAGATGATATCAAAAAAACTTCACCATATATGTTGAGGTCTGCAGTGTGTTGCTGTAATAACTTCAGAATTATACTCCATGAATGTTATTTAAAACTCCTCTAGTGCAGAATGTAGGTGTTTTTTTTTTTTAAAGACGTTCCCCTCGGCTTGTTGTCTGCTCTCAAAATGCAGTAAAAGCAACTTTTGGTTTTCCCTCCTCAAGGTTGTAACTCCAAGCCTAAAATATCTGAAAATTATTCAAATATTCCACAGATTTTCCTCTTTCTCAAGGCTCCCAAACCCCTGCTTCCCACCTCACGGAAGGCAGACTTCATGATGAACCTGAATCTTTGGATTAGTTTCACTTCAGCATTCAGAGCTAAAGCCAGGCGGTCACTCGGAGCGTCACATGATGCTCATGACTGTGCGCTCCAGGCACTGGACTAGCCCTCAAGTTTAGCTTTACTGTACACATGCAGGACTTTTTTTTCTTTCTTTTTTTAAAAAAAAAAAAAAGCTGGCAAATGCGCACCTTGGAAAATAATTTTGTTGCCAAAGCAGAAAACAAATGTTCTGACAAAGTGTAGTAGTTCCCAAATTGGGACAGGACCTCAAAAGGGGTCACAGGTATGCATGTGTGTGGTCTTTGAGAACCTCTTGAGAAAATAAACTAAATACTAAAAATGGCGATGTGCAAACATGTGCATTTTCTAAATGGTGCGAAAGGTATTTAGGGGGGGAAAAAACAACTTGAATAAATTAAAGCAACATAACTGGCCCTTGATGCTGACTCAGTGAAAATTTTGATTAGCTCAACCAAAAGTCAGAGTCACGAGCCTCGTGCTTTTTTTTTTTTGCTTTTTTTTTTATTTTAAACCAATTTAATTTTTTCAAAAAGCTCTAACCTGCTTGGACAAGTTGCGAGGGATAAAGAGGAAACTATTTGGATTCGACATTGTACATTGTTTAGTATCAGGACAGTGGTTAGCATTCGTAATGACTGTCGTAAGTTATTACTGCTATAAGTATATTAGCATGGTTGGGATCGCAAACCTTAACAAAATGCTTTACCTGTGAATGTAGTGACTAACGGTGTTTAAAAACAAAACGGCAAAGAAGCCAAACAACCAGCACCTGTCAGGGTTTAGCTATTTGTAGCGGCCTGAATGAAGAGCCAACAGGCTTCTGTTAGGTGGGGTTCTTGTTTTGTAAAATGGTTTCTTACACTTCAGTTTTATCTTCATGCTTAAACTTGTTACTGGAGCTAACTTTGAGTCTTCAGGCAATAATAACTTCCACACTGAAGAGTAGTGTTGGTGCGACCTAGTAACTTGTACATGTGTTTGTGATGCATTTCTCTGCGGCTTTTTGTTTTGTAGCTTTCTTTTACTTGCATGTGAAAATGTCTGTTTGGCTCAGAATTGACCGAAGTACCTGGCTCAGTGTCTCACGTGTAAATACGGACACATGTACTTTGACCCACTTCTGCTTATGGCTCATTTTTGGTTCTGGTCCAGGGCCACTCCCTCATCCTGTAATGCTGGTCTTATGCAGAATTAGCAGCTGGGGGGAAGACCAGGGACAGCTGGCATTCTGAGGGGTCAAAGGAGCAAATAGACCACAGTCACTCGACGGCACATTAACCAAACCAACAGCTGGGATTGGCAAACCGTGGATTATGCATTTAAGAGGCAATAGAATGAGAAAATGGCAGACTTTTCCTTTTAATATTATGTTTCTCGTTCACCCTGATACACTGCTGCTGTCTTGGCTTTATTTAGGAAAGTTCAGGCTAGACCTCACAGCCTCTGTCTCTTAACACGATAAGCAGTGAGTCTAATTAGGAGAAGAAGAAAAAAAACAACACATTCCTCAGGGTTCATGGTCAGTTTTGGGAGAGAGAAAAAAGGGAATTTAAGTTCTGGATAAGAATTGAAGGGGAAAAAAAAAAGCTGAATACAGGTTTTCTTTACTTTATTTTAGGGATGCACCGATATCAACATTTAAGCTGATGTTGGTATCCTGTATAAATATTGCTTTTATGGCCAATAATTACCTATACTATATAAACTTCACTACCCTTTGACACCTTTGGGCAAAAAAAAAAAAAAACCCCACGGTGCTGAGTTCACCACAGCTACTATGCTTCAGTTAAACTCCCCACAATTCTTTGCTGCACCACCAGCTGCGTTTTCATTTACCTTAAAATTGCGCAAATTGGGAATACAAAAATAAATTTGCTTAGCGGAAATGCGCCACTTCAGAAACAAACACCAAAATTTCTGTAAGCTTTTGCAGTTTTGGTTTTTTCGGCTGGATCGAAAGTGTGTTTCGCAAAACTGCCATACCGTCTCCGGATCACACGAGCGAGGTGATCAACAACCAGATGCTACTGCTGGCGGAAATGACGAAGACAACAGGAAGTGGTCTGACGACGATTGCGCAGCGATTTTTTATTTTTTATTTTTTTTAATTATTTTATTTATTTAAAAAAAAAAAAATCCGTCTTATTGCATGAAAAAACTTATTTTGCATACAATTTTAATTGCATTTTTTATTTGGCAGAAATGCAGCAATTGCAAAGTCGTGTTTTTTTTTTTTTGTTTGTTTGTTTTGTTGTTTTTTTTTCCAACATTGGCAGAATATCGACAACCTTTTGTAATGCAAATGCAGCTACTTTTACAATCGCGTGACCAGCCTCTCTCCAACAAGATGGAAATGAACATCGATTGTTAAAATCATCCCAGTTTTTCTCCCCCCCTTTTTTTTTTAAGACCGATACTGATGTTAAAAAATGACTATCGGCAGATACCGACGTTATTGATAGACCGTTCATCCCTACGTTATTGCCTACAAATTGTATCCCATCTTTCAATACGTTTATCTGTTTATGCCTACTTTTATTGAACCTTTTTTACTTGTAAGTGGGAAAGTACAGAATTAAGACATGAAAATTTGTAAAAAGCCTTTTTTTTTTCTTTTCTTTTGGGTTTTTATTTATTTATTCAGTGGAAAATGCAGGAAAGCCAAGCTAATCCATCTAAATCTCTCAATGAGGTAACAGTTGAGCATGTCGTGTAAACTTGCATGTGATAAATTTTAGGGCCGTCTGTCGTCCCTGAAGATTCTTGGATTCCTACAGGTCTGCCACCTCGGTTCCTTCTGCTGTTCTTTGTTTTCGGAAGGCTCTAGCAAACGAGACGGAAAATGGAGCAAAGGGAAGGAGAAAATGTTAGATACAAACTTGGCTCTGTAAACTGTATCGACATAACGTGGTTCATGGAGGTTGCATCCGATGAATAAAACATTTCTTTTTCTGTTTTGCATTGTAAAAGGATAGCTTCCAGTGTTTGCCCCTGGACATTTTATGACAGACTCTGCTTTTTAATAGAAGGGGGGAAAAAAAAGCTTGAGTAGCTTTTCCACAAAAGTCTCTCCTTTGAAACAAATTTCTCCACTTCATTCTTTCACCAATTAAATTCAGTTGCCATATTGTCATGTTTTAGCCTTCTGTTTATCCAGTTAAAGACAAAAATTTCTGTACCTTCTGTATTTTGTTTGGACAGAGTTTGACTGACTTTTCTTTTTTTTTCTTTCTGTGCTTTCAGGTGTTAAATGAAGAGTGCGATCAGAACTGGTATAAGGCAGAACTAAATGGGAAAGATGGATTCATTCCCAAGAATTACATAGAGATGAAAGCCCATCCGTAAGTATTAAATGCAGCTGTAGTGTTTGTTTAAGAAGATGTGTCATTGATGATTGATGGTGATTGATGATTTGTGGCGTTTAATATTTTAAAATGCATTTTTAATCGCCGTTTTCAGCCGTATAATACGGCCGCTAACAACGAGTCGGACTTTGGAACTCCTTCCAACCAAAGATAAGTGTGAAAAGTCCAGCAGTAAAAGTGTCTTCTAATCACTCTGACAAATCTTATGGTACAGTCTGGCTGCTCACTTTTTAAAATGGTATGTTAGCCTAGCAAAAGTATTGGCAAATAATGAGCTCTGTTTTGGAAGAAATGCTGATCTGACTACTCAGTGTATGAGTAAAAGCAGATCTCTTAAGAACTGCTTTTATTGGACACAGCATTCGTGTAGATTTAAAGTTGAGAAATCAATATTTGTCAATCTTGAGTTGAAGTGGAACAGGTAAAAACTAGAAAATTCCTGAAGAAATTTAACTGGGGCCTGCCAAAGTGTGCCCGTCGGTTTGGACCCAGCATTCTGATGCTAAGAATTAGCATCAATGCTAAAGAAAGCTGCAATGTAATCAATAGCATGTGGAGAATCACAAGAATGTTAAGTAAGCTGGACATGCAACATTCAGTATGATAAAGCAAGTGCATTAGCTAAAATGAGCAAATATGCTAATGTAAGCCTGAATACTTTCAGTAGCATGTGGGGTATCATTAGAAGGTTTACTGTCATTTACTTACTCCATTAAGTATACTAAACATGGCTAATAATTCTGAAAAATAGAAAATAGCTTATTTAAGCTAAAAGGCTAATGCTAATGAACTGCCTTGCTGCGCAAGGCAGTTCCCTAACCTCGGATAAACAGATAATGCAGAATGATATCATTGCACCGCCTCCGGCGGTGCACTGTCCATAGGGGCATATTGAGGCTTTTATTTTGAAATTTTCAGTAAGCTTAATAATAAATGCCCACACTAATCCAATGTGTAAGAGTGGTTTGGAGAAACCAGTCACATAAAGCCTAAAAGAGCAATTACATAATGTAAAAATTGTCAAGGCTTTTATTTTGAAATTCTTTTTAATCTTCATATCAAAGGGCCACACTCATCCAATGTTTAAGAGTCATTGGATTAAATCAGTAATATGCTCATGAAAGCAATTACTTGATGCAAAAATATTCAAGGTAATAGAAAAATAGGTAATAGCTTATTTAAGCTAAAAGGCTAATGCTAATGAACTGCTTTGCTGCGCAAGGCAGTTCCCTAACCTGAGAAGAATATAAATTCATTCCTACGGCGATGCATTAACCTGAGGGCAATATGAAGGCTTTTATTTTGAAATTTGCAGTAAGCTTCATATTAAATGCCCACACTAATCCAGTGTCTAAGAGTGCTTTGGATAAACCAATCACGTCAAGCAAAAATGAGCAAATATATGATGTAAAAATTGCCAAGGCTTTTATTTTGAAATTTTCAGTAAGCATCATAAGAAATGGTCAATCTAATCCAATGTGTAACAGTGAATGTGTTAAATCGTTTCTATAATGCTCAAAACACAAGTAGTTCTAAAGGCCAGCTCAGTCCTCCTCTGTAGTAACTGACAGTTCCACCATGTTGTAGTTCTAACCTTCAGTCTTTGTAGTTCTAAAGAGCAGCTCAACTGTCATGTGAGTGAAACACACAGGGAGAGATGGAATCCTAATAGTTTGAAGCAGTTACTATTTCTGATCAAAGCAGGCCAAACATATCTTTACCTAAGTGTTGCCAATAGCATGTGGGGTATCATTTGAATGTTTTCTGTAATTGACTTACTCAATTCAGTATATTTAAAATGACTAATAAGTAAGTAAAATAGCTAATAGTTTATTTAAGGTAAAAGTCTTATCTTAATGATCTGCCTTGCGCAGCAAGGCAGATAATATTAGAATATAAAGCATACTAATATTATTGCATCGCCTTACGGATGCATTAACCTGAGCAATATGAAGGCTTTTATTTTGAAAAATAAACATAAGCTTCATATTAAATGCCCACACTATGGCGTTTTGGTTGTCCTATTTAATATCATTAGGTCAAGTTAAAATTGCACTGGCTTGCGCAGCAAGCCAGTGCCATAACCTGAGAGGAAAAGATAATATAGGCAGAGATTTTTGCAGGGCCTTACGGCGCTGAACTCACCTGACAGAGATAATGGGGCTTTTATTGGGAAATTTCCATTAAGCTTTATTTAAAAATTACACACTAATCTTATGTGTAACAATGGTTTGTTAAAATCTGTTATAAAATGCCCAAAACACAAGTAGTTCTAAAGGCCAGCTCATTCCAGAGTGTCCTCCCATAAATCAGCTGCTCTGACCTCATGTGTTCCGTTGCTATGGTAATGGATCAGCTGATAACTGTCATTTGTGTGTGAGACAGAAAGGGGGGAAAAAAATTCTATCTTTGTGAGACACCCAGCCAATTAATATGGAAAAAGCACTCCGAACAAACCTTTGCCGTTCAGGAACCGTAATACATATTTGAAAACCGTTTGAAGCGTATAAGAGGGCTATTTGTCGTCTCCGATAGTACCGCAATTCATATTTTTACCTCATTCACAGTAATTGCAGTGATGAGACAAAAATTGTGCAGGCTCAGAAAATTTTCAGAAATACATGGAAGTGAATCAGGGAGAGCGTCAGTTACCCTGTCCCATGATTTCGCTCTGAAGCACCTTGACAGAAAACTGTAAATGCTAGAGAAATATCGAACACATTTTACCGGAGCAGGCATGCGTATCAATGTCATGACCGAGTTTGATACCAATCGGGCGATATTTGTGGGCGTGTGACGATTTCAAAATTGTTTGGGTTCAGAAATCTGCTTAAATTCTCACTCTACTGGAGGTTGGTGTCAGTTATGCTCTGCGTTTGACGGTTGGAAATTTTGCTCGTTTTTAGCTTTTTACGCCATCATCGTAAGTCCGATTCCTTATAAAATAATAGCACCCCTCCGGGCACGAGCCGCGTTTGATACCACTTTTGTGGGTGGGCTCATAGCGAGCCGCATTCGGTGGCGAAGAATAAGTTAAGAATAAAGAAACATTCTATTGGGTGTAGAACAATAGGTGCCTGCCATGCAATGCATGGAGGCAGTGACTGACTTGCCGCCAAGTCAGTCACTGCTCTCTTATGCATTGCTATGAACAATAATAATAAAGATTCTATTGGGTGTAGAACAATGCCTGCCATGCAATGCATGGAGGCAGTGACTGACTTGCTAAGTCAGTCACTGCTCTCCTGCATTGCTATGAAACAGCCCAATAAAGAATGCTATTGGGTGTAGAACAATAGGTGTATGCAATGCATGAGCAGTGACTGACTTGCAAGTCAGTCACTGCTCTCCTATGCATTGCTATGAGCAAAAATTAGAATGTAACCTAGCAGATATATTTAATGTTTTATGTAGGTCAAACATGTATTTACAACTGCATCACAGAAAATCCTTCTCACCCTTGAGTTCAAGCTACCAACATTTAATAAGTCAGCAAATATTTGAGATTGAGAAATCCTATTAGTAATACCTAAGGCAACACAATAATCTCCACTGTAAAAATGAACCTTACATAAAAGAAAAAGAAAAAAATGCTATGTTTGGCCTACAGTAGTTTTAAATACAAACACAACATGGAGACCTGACTTCAATATGCTTTGAGATTCAAGTTTCTTAGAAATGTGACTTTTTGTTGACATGAGTTGAGATTTGTGTCTTAAAATAATTAAATGCTCAAATGAAAGAATCCACTAGTGAACTTTATCCTGTTTATAAACCAGACACATAAAATCCAAAAAGCAAATTATCAGTTGGAAAAGTTAGAAGAAGTCCCGCTTTTAGATCAAGTTTTTGTTTGTTTAAGACAAATCTTTCAGTCCTCTGACTAAAATTGGATGCAACTCCCATTGTTTAATCATTTTAATATCCTGTCCTGTCTTCCAACATTACTTCCGTTATTCAGTGTAATAAGACATATTTATTATTAGGCATTATTTAAACTCAAAATTATTTAACTTTTCTGTTTAGCCTGCTTTAGATTTTTTCTGACCCATGGGAATAGATTTACAGGGATATATTCTCATTTTTGCTAAACAATTAAAACTGAATCTCTGTTAGTTGTCTTGATGTTGATGCAGATCCATCCATCCATCCATTTTCTGTTCACCTTTGTCCCTAATGGGGTCAGGAGTTGCTGGTTCCAATCTCTGTTGAGGCGGGTTCACCCTGGACAGGTCGCCAGTCTGTCTGAGCAACACAGAAAACACAAGACAAACAACCATTCACATCACACCTAGGAGAATTTGAGCCCAATTAACCTGACAGTCATGTTTTGGACTGTAGGAAGCAGAAAAACCCACCATGCACAGGGAGAACATGCAAACTCCATGCAGAAAGACCCGGGCCAGAATCAGAAGGACCTTCTTGCTGCAAAACAACAGTGCTACCAATGCGGAGCCACCTTTAATGCAGATATCATTGCTTTTCTTTGAAATATAATAATAAATCATGTGAAGATCCAGATTTCACCCAGAGTTTATGATACCTCACTCCCATCACTAACTTCATTTGTCTCTTTGCACAAATTAGAGATGGAGCCAGATTAGTCCATTTATCAAGCTCTGCAAACCTTTTTATCACTTTCACTTTCTGATTTTTATATTGCAGCTCTATAAAAGTTTTGTGAAGATATCCTTGGCGTTTACAGACATTTGTGTGACTTCTCAATTGTGAGTCTAAGCACACAACGGTCTGCTTTGCTATCGCATTCAATGTAGAACCATGCCATATGTTACATCATGCTTTTGATTTCATATTTTAACATTGTCTACCTGCCTCCATAGGAATGATTACTCACTCAAGATCCTTGGTGTGGCATAATGGCCGATTTTAACGTTTTTCTCTTTTTCATACAAAGCAGCAATAAATATGGGTTCCATCAAACCTCTGAAGGTTTACTGAGGCATCTGGTGACAGATGCTTTTAGTCTAAGACTTTTGTGTTATGCTTCTCAAATGGTCCTGAACATTTGCTTTGTGGGAGAATATCCAGCTGAAAAAGGTCTCAGCCATGTATTATTTCAAGCGAAAGGTTCTGCAACAATGCTTAAGTAGGTGGGTGAACATTGCCCAGAGCATCACACTACTGGCCTTGCTTTCGTATAGTACATGCCGTGCATGTTCTCTGGGAAGTAATGATTATACCACAATCATGTATGCAATAAAATGTCACTTATGGGACCACAATGTCCAGTTTTCTTGGTCCAGTTCTGATGTGTGTTACATGCTATTAACACAACATAGTCTACAGTTCAAAGAAAAATTGCATTGATGTGACAGTCATTGACTGAACATGAAGATTTTCAGTGTTAACTGTGACTGACAGGAGTGATGAGAAGGTAGTAAAAGCTGGAATCAAAACTGCAAGGAGAAACAAAACAAAACAAAAAATCTAAAACTGTTTCTCATAAATACAGAAAAATAACTAAACATGAAGAATTGGTTTTAACTGGAATGGAAGACAATCAAGATGATTTTGTAGATGCATGCTGATGTATTCTGTTCTGAGCTCCAAACTTCCTCTCTGTTCTCAGTGAGTCACTTTTTTTTGGATTTAAGCACAGTCAAGACAAATGAATGATGAATGACAGACTAATGACACTCTAACATTGCAGGGCATTTGTGTATTTCTGCTCTCATGATATGAAAAAACAGTTTATAAATCATCAAAAAAAATGATGTGTACTTGATCAATAAAACCTACCTCCTCAGTGTGCATTTGCTATGTTCTGTTATTTTGATAGAGGATTTTGGAGGTGTTCTGAAACATATAAATGTAATCATGATCCTAGAAAGTAAATCTTAGATGTCTTTTGAGATCCCATTAGAACAAGTAAGATTATCCAAACAAATATCCCTCTCCATCATGCAAAAATTTATATCCAACCTTCATAAATGAACTTTTGCAGCCCAGCTAACCGTAGAGCTAAGAAGTGAGATGTGAATGTATTTTAATGTTATAAGAATGTTATAAGAATTTTCTTTACATTGCTGTTTTCAAATGTTCTCATCACCAGCAACCAAAACGTCAATTCATTTTATTGACTTGTTTTGCAAGACCAACCAGGAGCAAATAACTGTGAAGTGAAAGGAAAGATAATGAATGGTTTAAAAACAAACAACAACAACAACAAAAAGAACATTGACAAGTAACATCTAAAATATGTCTCTTCTTGTTTTATTTAGACCATTGAGTTAATACTTTGTAGAAATATAATCGGCTGCATTTAGAGGTGCAATGTTTTGGGCTGTGTCCGCAAAGCTTTTGTGTCTATTTCAATTATATATTCTAGGTGATATACATGACACAATGATCAATTTTTATTTCTCATGTGACCAGCATCTTCATTCATGACTGTTGAATTATCCACTTGTGCATTTTGTGACTTTCTTACATTTCTTCAAACTTTATCCATGTGCTGTCTGCTGTTGGTCTTTATTATGTTGCTTGTTTTAATTTTCTATAGCATTTCTACTTGCATGTAATGTACTATAAAAGTCATCTGACATGGAAGGGAGACCCGGACGGGAGACAGAATATGATTTCAGGGATCCAAGCCTTTATGGCGTCTGATGAGAGTTGGAGAAGGTGGGCCTCTCCTGTTGAGGGGTGTGTTTAGGATCATTTAGAACGGTGCCCCATTAGATTATATAGTAGG
The DNA here is from genome assembly GCF_019740435.1 of Gambusia affinis. Taxonomy (NCBI): domain Eukaryota; kingdom Metazoa; phylum Chordata; class Actinopteri; order Cyprinodontiformes; family Poeciliidae; genus Gambusia; species Gambusia affinis. The sequence continues at coordinate 5,168,407 of NC_057886.1, forward strand.
CTGCCCCAGTCATTGTTGAGATGAAAGAATACTCTCAGAGCGTTATCTTAAGTTGTGTACTTTTAAAATAAGTAGATGCTATGGGAAGAAAGTGACAAGACTTAATGCATCTCACGTCTTTCCTCCTTAGGCACAGTTTCTCTCTGTTCAAAGCTAAGCAATATGATGATGAATAAAAACACTGTTGACCATGACCTGTGCAAAAGCTGGATTTTTATTTATTTAACCTTAATTTACACAGGTTGTCCCATTGAAATCCAAGCCATTGACAAGAAGTAGGATTTATGTTAAAATTTTGGACCTTTTACCCAAACTACACTCTTGTTGAGTCTTTGATAATTTGCTTATCTCTGAAAAGCTATTCATCAAAAATAACTGAAGTAATTAAGAAAATAAATTATATATATATATATATATATATATATATATATATATGGGAGAATATTAATTTGAAAGCGTAGCCTGATTATGCTGAGAGAATAATTACCAAACGAGTTTCAAGAGTAAATGGAACCTTAATTTCCAAAGATAAGTTGTGAAAAGGAGAAAAAGAGTATTCTAATCACTCTTTAATCAAATGGTTAGCTAATTTATTTAGTTCCGTGTTGACTGCAGTATTGGAAAGAGAACTAAAAAAAGTTCTAGTTTTTTATCCAGTCACTGGAAGAATAAATTTATTACCCTAATATTCAATTGCTGTTTTGTTATTGAGTTTAAAAATGGCTTCAGCCAACATAAAGTATAAAGAAAGTTGAAAATACCAAAGCCTTTTAAGCTTTTTTAAAAATGATATGCTTATTAAGACACTATAAAACATTTAGTGAAACAAAGTATCCTGTTTAAGTGAGAGTCAAGTATGAGCAGGCTGTTGTCTATGAAAATATTCCTACTTTTTTAATTAGGTCAATCATTTTTAATTTTTTAAACATTTGAACATAATTGTGATTCACCTTTTAGGTCCTTTCTAAAATATTTTGACAGATTTAGCACAATCTACCTGTGGTAAGTTCATGTTGGGGATCAGTTTTGGGGATTTTCATGCTTCTGTTGTGTTTTCATGGCAGGGCATTTGTCATTTGTAAACCCATGAGATGTGGACTTTATTTTTTGCTACCTTTCTCTCAATGAAATTTATTCTTACCAGAAAGTTCAACTACTTTCCCCACCTGCATTGCTGCGACAGACTGGCGACCTGTCCAGGTGAACCCGTCTCGCCGGGGCAGCTGGAGATAGGCACCAGCAACTCCCGACCCATTAGGGAAGAAGTGTAAAAATGGATGGATGGATGGATGTGGTGCATTGTAAAGCCTCTGATATGAGCAGATTTAAATTTGCAGCAGCGGCTGGTTTCTAATTTAAGAGGGATGGAACTGGCCAAATGCAAAGCTAAATCATCTCCACACTGGGATATTGTGAATATAGAGAAAATCTTCTACTTCATGCACCCATGAAGCTGAAGGTCAGTTTCAGGCACACACAAAGATGTATACATAGAAATGCGTTTTTTGAAAGGAAATTTGAACAAAAATCTAAAATATACTAAGATAATATTGTATATGTATTGTAGATAATATTCTTCTATTTCTTGATTAAAACAGTCTATTTTTCAATATTGTAGCTCCCCTACTTACTAGCACCCCTGATTATGTTTGCATCCTTTAAAGTCATGGCATGGTGATGCAAAAGGGCAGCAATACAGACACAGTCCTAAAATAGAACTACGTAGTTACAGGGAAGAAATCGAATGCTTACAAGATGAAAAACCAAGATATAAATGATCAGCCATCAGCTCCCAGTGACTGAGAGGAGATATGTTTTGTCTGACGGTTTCTTTTGGATCTATGATTTCTGTCTCGGGATGTTTGTCTTTTGCTGTTTTGAGGCATGCGTCAGTAAGTTAGAGGACACTGCTTTCTCTTGAGACTTTTTGAAGCCACTTGTACTCTGGCATAAATCCAATACTGAGCTATAGCTGGACTCTGCATATAGTTGAACTTTTTTCTCTCATGTAACTCTTTACTGCACATTTCTCTTCCAGTTCTGTCTTTCTACGTTTTATGGATAGTATATTTGAGGCATTAGCAATAAATGCTAGTTATAAGGCAAGGCTATCAGTCAAGGGTAATACACCTGGTCTTTACAAATTTGATTCCTAATTGATGTTTATTATTGGGGTCTTGTTCGCAATAGAAATGGACTGGTTACTGGTACCAAGGTTTTAGGATGGGATGCTTTCAGCGCCATTAAAATTGCTTTTTATGTCATTCCTACAAATTGAAATAATTTTAATACAATTCCAGAGAAGGTACTGTGGAAAACAGAATTGTTTGAGGTACGGAGTAGCGTATTCACTTTCAGCTGAAAATATTCCATGTTAGTTGATAAGGAAGTACAGATTATTACCAAAACAAACAATATCTAATGATGTTGGTGCATGTTGCTTGCTATGGGATAATGATATGGCTTGCAATAAGTAACTAGAAAATTCCTGAAGAAATTTAACTGGAGCCTGCCAAAGTGTGCCCGTCGGTTTGGACCCAGCGTTCTGATGCTAAAAATTTGCATCAATGCTAAAGAAAGCTGCAATGTAATTAATAGCATGTGGAGAATCACAAGAATGTTAAGTAAGCTGGGCGTGCAACATTCAGTATGATAAAGTAAGTGTATTAGCTAAAATGAGCAAATATGCTAATGTAAGCATAAATACTTTCAGTAGCATGTGGGATATCATTAGAATGTTTACTGTCATTTACTTACTCCATTAAGTATACTAAACATGGGAAATAAGTCTGAAAAATAGATAATAGCTTATTTAAGCTAAAAGGCTAATGCTAATGAACTGCCTTGCTATGCAGAATGATATCATTGCACCGCCTGCGGCGGTGCACTATTTAGAGGGGCATATTGAGGCTTTTATTTTGAAATTTTCAGTAAGCTTCATTTCAAAGGGCCAAACTCATCCCATGTGTAACAGTCACTGGGTTAAATGAGTTATATACAGCCCATTGCAGCAAGTAGTTGTAAAGGCCAGCTCAGTCCTCCTCTGTTTTAACTGAACTACTAGTTAGAACTACAGTGATGCGTATTTGTAGTCCTGAGCAGCTCTCCCTGCTCTGGGTTCGGTTGCCATGGTAAATAATCCTCTGCCAGCTGTGAGTGAGACATCCAGAGGGAGACAATTCTCTGTTTGAGCCAGCCAGTTTGACTAAAAAAAGCATTGCAAACAACTGTTTCCCGTTCGGGAACCGTAATACATATTCGAAAACCGTTTGAAGTGTATGAGAGGGCTATTTGTCGTCTCCGATAGTCCCGCCATTCATATCTCTACCTCACTCACAGTATTAACAGCAATGATATAAAAAAGGTGTGTGCCAAGGTCTAAAATTTTTCAGAAATACATGGAAGTGAATCAGTGAGATCTGTCTGCTACCCTGGCGCATGATTTTGCTCTGAAGCACCTGGAGAGAAAACCGTAAGCGCTAAATAATTTTTGAAAACATTTGACCGGAGCAGGCACGCGTATCAATGTCATGACCAAGTTTGATACCAATCATGCAATATTTGTGAGCGTGAGGGCGAGTTAAAAAATGATTTGGGGTCAAAATGTCACTCTGACTCTCACTCTAGCGGAGCAGCCTTCACACTCTGATTTTTCCAAAAATCAAAAACTTTGGGTCGCTTAGAAAGAAGTTGTGGACAAACCATAATTCATATCGATGTGCTGTCTTCACTTTAAAAGAGATCACGGACGTATCTACAAAATGAAGTTTGAATGGTGTTTCTACATGAAGTTATGACGACACAGAAAATCCTCAAAAATAGGGTAATTTTAAGATTTAGAGGTTGCCTCGTCCCCTTGACGATGAGAGTTGCACCTGGTGAGCTCGTTAGTGATTTTGGGGTCGTTTTTTGCTTTTTACGTCGCCATGGTAACTCCAAACCCCACCAAAAGTAATAGCTCCAATGCCGGGATCAAGGCGCACGTTTTGATACCACTTTTGTGGGTGGGCTCGCAGCGGTACGAGCCGCATTAACGGTTACGGAAGAAAAATAAATAATTACTAGAAAATTCCTGAAGAAATTTAACTGGGGCCTGCCAAAGTGTGCCCGTCGGTTTGGACCCAGCGTTGTGATGCTAAGAATTAGCATCAATGCTAAAGAAAGCTGCAATGTAATCAATAGCATGTGGAGAATCACAAGAATGTTAAGTAAGCTGGACATGCAACATTCAGTATGATAAAGTAAGTGTATTAGCTAAAATGAGCAAATATGCTAATGTAAGCATAAATACTTTCAGTAGCATGTGGGGTATCATTAGAATGTTTACTGTCATTTACTTACTCCATTAAGTATACTAAACATGGCTAATAAGTCTGAAAAATAGAAAATAGCTTATTTAAGCTAAAAGGCTAATGCTAATCAACTGCCTTGCTGCGCAAGGCAGTTCCCTAACCTCGGATAAACAGATAATGCAGAATGATATCACTGCACCGCCTGTGCACTGTCCAGAGGGGCATTTTGAGGCTTTTATTTTGAAATTTGCAGTAAGCTTCATATTAAATGCCCACACTAATCCAATGTGTAAGAGTGCTTTGGATAAACCAGTCACATAAAGCCAAAAAGCAATTACATGATGTAAAAATTCCCAAGGCTTTTATTTTGAAATTTTGTTAAGCTTCATTTGAAAGGGTCAAAGTCATCCCATGTGTAACAGTCATTGGATTAAATCAGTCATATAACGCTCAAAAAAGCAATGACCTGATGTAAAAATTTTCAAGGGCTTTTATTTTGAAATTTTCAGTAAGCTTCATTTCAAAGGGCCAAACTCATCCCATGTGTAACAGTGACAGGGTTAAATTAGTTATATACAGCCCATAGCAGCAAGTTGTTCTAAAGGCCAGCTCAGTCCTCCTCTGTTTTAACTGAACTAGTAGTTCGAACTACAGTGATGCGTGTTGTAGTCCTCAGCAGCTCTCCCTGCTCTGGGTTCCGTTGCCATGGTAAATAATCCTATCTGCCATCTGTGAGTGAGACATCCAGGGGAGACAATTCTCTGTTTGAGCCAGCCAGTTTGACTAAAAAAGCATTGCAAAAACTGTTTCCGTTCGGGAACCGTAATACATATTCGAAAACCGTTTGAAGCATATGAGAGGGCTATTTGTCGTCTCACATAGTCCCGCCATTCATATCTCTACCTCACTCACAGTATTAACAGCGATGAGATAAAAAAAGTGTGTGCCAAGGTCTGTAATTTTTCAGAAATACATGGAAGTGAATCAGTGAGATCTGTCTGCTACCCTGGCGCATGACTTTGCTCTGAAGCACCTGGAGAGAAAACTGTAAGCGCTAGATAATTTTTGAAAACATTTGACCGGAGCAGGCACGCCAGTATCAATGTCATGACCAAGTTTGATACCAATCATGCAATATTTGTGGCGTGAGGCGAGTTAAAAAATGATTTGGGGTCAAAATGTCGCTCTGACTCTCACTCTAGCGGAGCGGCCTTCACACTCTGATTTGTCCAAAAATCAAAAACTTTGGGTCGCTTAGAAAGAAGTTGTGGACAAACCATAATTCATATCGACGTGCTGTCTTCACTTTAAAAGAGATCACGGACGTATCTACAAAATGAAGTTTGAATGGCGTTTCTACATAAAGTTATGACGACACAGAAAATCCTCAAAAATAGGGTATTTTTAAGATTTAGAGGTTGCCTCATCCCCTTGACGACGAGATTGCACCTGGTGAGCTCGTTAGTGATTTTGGGGTCGTTTTTTTGCTTTTTACGTCGCCATGGTAACTCCAAATCCCACCAAAAGTAATAGCTCCAATGCCGGGTTCGAGCCGCACGTTTTGATACCACTTTTATGGGTGGGCTCGCAGCGGTACGAGCCGCATTAACGGTAACGGAAGAATAAGTTACTATAATAATAATAAAGAAACATTCTATTGGGTGTAGAACAATAGGTGCCTGCCATGCAATGCATGGAGGCAGTGACTGACTTGCTTCGCAAGTCAGTCACTGCTCTCCTTATGCATTGCTATGGGCAGGCCCCAATAACATAGATCTGAATAAAACGTTTGCCAAAGCAGCTAATTTACTCACTCCTTGTTGGCGGCATGACAAGCCTCTTCAACCAGCCGGTTTCTCCGTTAATAATTTTTTAATAGTAATAATTATCAAAAATATTAAAAGAACAGCCAAATCAGAGCTTTGCAATTTTAATGACAAACATCAGGCCTAGTCTTTTTTTTTTTTCCTCTTAAATGTGTCTCTTAAAAAGATTGACGGTTACATTTGTAGGCGGAGAAGTAAAAGTAACATCTCTGATTATGATTGTTGTACTTTTTTCCAAATAGTTTGATTTTTCCTTGTCACCATGATGCCGCATCTTCCTTTTCTTTTCTTCTTTTTTTTAATATGGAGAGTTTTCAAAATGCTTGATTAGTGACAGTGGCTGCTTGTTGCCTTGAGAATAATAATAGATGAAGATGGGCTGACTTGTGAATTTCCATTACATTTCAGCATCTAAAGCTGAAAATTCTACAAGACTTGTTTTAAGGAGCCAACCAGAGGTCCCTAATGGCTTTTGAGCATTTTACACAGCAACCTCCGAATGCAAGAAACTGGTAGCATTTGCTGTCTCATCAGATCATTAAAAACACACAACATCTGTTGATAAAAGCTTTACATTTTGGACTAAAAACCAGTTGCATGCGAGGTAGAGTTCGCCTGCAGCCTCTTCAGATAAATCTTGGCAGGATCCTTGGACACGTTTCCCTCTGGACCCACATTGACTGCCAGATTACCTCTGTTTAATAATGTGCTCAGAGCCTCTTACACTTAATTGAATATTGACCTCACTGCATTGTTGCTGCTGTGCCGTCAGAAGTAACTTTGTGGAAGGATGGCTCTCACTCTGCTGGGCGTCTCCTTTTTTACTCTTATTTCTCTCTGTTCGTCGGTGTTTGTGGCCACTTGTTGTCTTAGCAGTAAAATATTTGGACCGCCGCCCTTTGTACTTTATAGTAAGAAGAGCCTTGGTTCATTTGTTTATATGTAGCCCGGGATTTGTAGCAACAAAATTAGATAGGGTTGCTTTCTGTGGATGTATTGTTTGGTTTTTGATAAACATCTCCGGTTGAAATGTGTATTAATAGTTGAAAATAGACTTGAACATTACAACCAGACAAGAGCCGATAAGAGAGATCTGTTGTTTTATTACTTTTGGTAAAAATATCATTATCAAAATATTTTAACAAAAATAAATACATGTATATAATCATATCACAGATTTAATGTCAATATTTGTTTTGTTATTTAAGGGGGGGGCTATTGAACACAGCTAATAATGGTGTTGGCAGTTGACAGGCTTTTTTTTTATTTTATTTTTTTTTTACAGACAAGAAAATATTTAAAAGCTACTTCAGGCTAAAGTTGACAGATCAAATTTAAGTAATTTTTTAGATTAAACAGTAGGTGATTTTAAGAGTTTACATCAAAACACTGGATAAGTTGATTTTGCTTTGTCCACAAGATATCACATTTTTCTTTGCTAATATTACCTAGCTACGTAGCAGAGCTTGGTTATTTAGCACTAATTAACCTATTGTGTTGTCCCCGACTTTTAGCCAATTTTACTTTAAAAAAAATAAAAATAAAACACCTCTATGTTAATAAAAGTAATTGCTGACATCTTGTAGATTCCAGCCTACAGACGTGTTGCAAGGTTGGTTATGCTAGCTTGACTTTGACAACCTTAACATGTAGAAGTGCTGCAAGATTTTGTGTGGTTTGGTTCAGTAAGACGAAAATAAAGGCGACTGTCACAGTAACTCTCTGAAAGGCCATCAGCAGCGCAAGTGTTTAAATTAGCTAATCCACCTCCTCTGTATTCAGTCATTTATTAATCGCAAAATAAACATGAAGCCTGAAAACATAATATGGTAGCAGACTGAATGTTCTCATGATCCACTGGTGGAGCTGTTGTCAGTCAGCTGCTATGACAACAGGTCTGTGTGTAGCGTAGTCAGCAAAGACTTTGAGAAAAGAAAAGAAGAGTGGTTTTGAGTTGTTCATTGGTTTTTCTGTTATTTTTCCCTTTGCTGTTGCTCTCTGCACTAAACGGATGGATGGGTGGATGGATGGATGGGTGGAGATGTAATTGCGCGATAGCGTGTTGAAACAGGAAAGGGAGGAGCCGCTCTGCTCCAATCATCTTCAGAACTTTGTCTGGCATTTAGAGCCAGTATATTTCTTGAGCTCCCTACTTCTAACCAGAAACTTTGATACGGAGAAGGATGAGGATTCAGGGTAAAATCTGAAACGTGCGGCATAACTTTTTGCTACATTTACAGCTGTAATTCTTTTCATGTGCCTCTGGACCAACTTTGCCCAATTTCTAAAGTTTTGCTTCATTATTTATTTTATTTATTTTTTAATGACTTTCTTTCTCCAGTTGGATAGTGAGCAATGGCTGCCATTTTGAAAAATCAGGAAAATATTCAGAGTTTCTATGGTTCAAAGTATAAATATGCGTGGCTTGAGGGCAAAAGCATTAATCGCAGGACAGGCCCATCTTCAAAACTTGTTCAACAAAAATAGTTTCAAGATCAAAAAAAGATCAATAAGTGATTTCTATTTTTCTTTTCTTTTTTTTTATTGCTTAGAGGACAAAGGGTTCCCAATTCTGTATTTTTTTTAACATTGAAACAAATTTTCCTTTGTGATCAAGTTTGTTTGTTTTTTTTTTTGTTTTTTTTTTTTGTAATAGCAAACCCCTTGGAACATCTGTGCCAACTTATTCTCTTGTATCCACTTGTGAAATATTAAATCATCTGCTGCACTACCTGTAAACAACACGTGGACTTTCACTAGATCATTTTGTTAATTATCCTTTGAAGCAATACATTTTGAACTTCTGGCTCTATTTTTCTTTTTTGGGGGGGTCAGGGGGTAGTTGTGGTCATGACCTGGCCTGGTGTCTTTTTTTTTTTTTTTTTTAACCCTCTGTTTGTCTTGTGGAGTTTGCCAGCCATATTAACAATCTGCTCCAAATGTACCAGGCTTCCACACGGTCCTATAGACATGCCTACACTGCTTTGCTGTGTAACAGAGCACAATAGTGTGATTCAGCACCCAATCAGTCAGGCCTGTCTGTAGACAGATCTTTGACCTTGTTGAACAATGATTGCGTTTTGTCACTCATGAAAACTTGTGTCTGTGTAACCATAACAGCAGCATGTATGTTGCCGATTGTAGGTCTGGTTTTAAACTTTTTTTGTTTTTTTTCCTCAGTCTTCTTTTTTTAATTTTGGGTGCATTAATTGCTCTGCTATCAGACTGATCTAACAGGGAAAGGGAGTGTGCGCAGACTTTCTGTCCTGCCAAGCTGAGATGCAAAGTGGATTAAGAGTTGGCCAGTTCACCACCGATTCCCAGCGACGTTTGAGGTAGCCAGAATCCCAGCTTTATGGATGACGTCTGGCTTTTTACACAAGTCTAAAGACTTAACAGAATTTGTCTTGGTTGTAAATCTCGGAGCAGATCAATTGAGTTCACACCACTTTTAATGGCTTAAACCTGATTTAAGCAGAAATAATGATGTTGCTCGGTTCATTGCAGACCTTGAAGCATACAGGTTGTTCCGTTTTTGAATCTGTGAAGCCATGAAACTCGCTTTGCCATTATCGTTGCATAACTAGTCTGGCTGTGGGTGTGTTGAAGGACGGCTTCATTAGAACAGTCGGTGCTGGGCTGGTTAATGCTTTAGCTTTTCCAGCTACGCCTCAAACAGACCTGCGCATGTTTCCAATGGGAGGAAAGCCCTGATTCTTATCATTTGATTTAAGGCTGCAGCTAACGATTATTTAGTAATAGATTATTCCGACGATTAACTGAATAACCAGATTTTTTTTTCTTTTTTTTAATTGAACATTTTGCAGGGTTTTTTTTTATTTAACCAAATAAGGATTTTTTTTTGTGCAAGATTAGAAATGCATTAAAAGATGCAAATAAGGATTTTTTTAAAATATTTTTTTTCTTAAATGAGAAAATGAACATTTTATTGCCTGAAATACAACAACGTGGTATTCCTTTTGGTGTATGTTTGATCATCTGCAGCTGCAGCTTAAAAAAAAAAAAACTCTACTAAAATACTCTTATTTTTGAATTAATTAATGATTAGCAAAATGTGCTTAATGAATGCCAGTTAAGTCCTGAGAGGAACATATTTCCAGACAAAGAAGGTTTTTCGTTCCCAGTGCAAAATGTATTCATTTGACTTAATTAAATATGACGGTTCTATAAGCAAATTACTATTTCTTGAGTCTTTTTTTTCTCCATGTAATATTTAATTGATTACTACATTGACAATTATTTCTATAGTCGATTAATCACGATTCATTCGATTAATCTTTTTTTTTTTTTTTTCCTCTAGCTTGATTGCGTGCATGTTACAACATGGTGACGACATCAGTTCAGCTGAATTCTGTTTCGATTTGTCACAAATGTCTCCTCCAGGTGCTTCCCTAAAATGTTTTAACCCAGATCAATAGTCATACACAGATTCCAAACCAATACAAGTTCAAAAACAGTTCAGTTCAGTTCATTAAGCCACTGAAAGGTTTTTTTTTTTCTCTCTCAGTTAAATTCCCACCTGCATCAAGTCACTAATGTGTGAAAGGGCATTTAGAAACGGTAAACATTTGATAGCATCAACTGATTAATCCTGATTAATCAGGATTAATTGAATTAATCTTGATTAATCAATTACAGCAATAATAGTCAATTAACTGTGAAATTGAGCTCATCCACTGATCTTATCTGCTTCTGCAAAGATAAGATCAGCCACAGGCTTGTTTGTCTCTGCAGTGAGAAAAGACTGACTGACCATGGTTAACAATAGTCACCTCACTGTTGACTACTTGGCAACTATGTTGCTATATTTAGCAACTTTTCAGACAAAAACAAATCAGCATCGTCCAGAATCGGAGTCAGTGTGTCTGGCTGTTTGAAGATTGGTGGTTGGTCACCTGCAATCAGTGCAGGCTTAGTTTTCAGCAACTCCTCCTACTCAGCAGGACTTTTTAAGGAGGACACAGGAGGCCATTCACTGAGGGGGAATAAATAAAATGCAGAAGCTCGTTCTACGCTAAAGAAGTAAATTGTTGTTGGCTGCTGTGGCTCCGTCCAGGAGCGAAACACGGCTAAATATACGAGCTTTGACACAAAAACGAACCAGTGTAAAGCAAATGGACTCGTTTCCTACTTGAATATCAGCTCCTCCATTTTTGTCTGTGGCTATTTAAATCTCGGGGTTTTATAGCTTCCTACCTGCAGGATTTCCTTCAAGTTTTTTTTTTTTTCTCTCCCAATAAAAGGTCAACCTGAAGCAAAATCCATTTGTTTGTATGCAGTCAAATTTCTACAGTACAGTGATGGAGGTGGCTTTTGATGACGGCAGGAAAATTTGCGCCTTTTTTTAAAATTTTTTATTTTTTTTGTGGCATTTTCCTTTGCAGGTGGTTCTTCGGGAAGATCCCCCGCGCCAAAGCAGAGGAGATGCTAAACAAACAGAGGCACGACGGAGCTTTTCTCATCCGAGAGAGCGAGAGTGCACCAGGAGACTTCTCCCTGTCGGTGAAGTGAGTAGAGCAAAGTCAAATGTCAGATGTCACACACATGGCAGATTTGAGTCAGGGTTCAGTTTCCTCTGAACTCAGCTTTTATTTCCTGCTTCTAGCACTTTATATGTTGGGTCTAAGAACTTTTATATTTGGCACGGCTGAGTCATTTCCTTAATCTGGCGATGCTGCGGCGCCGCCATGATGTCACCGATGTTTCTGCAATTTGTTTTGAGTGCTAGACTTAAGAACTGTAATTACTTTCCAGACGCTTTTCAAACCATTCAGGCAGATGATTAAAAGCAAAAATTACTCTGTAGCATGCAGTGCATCTAAACACCACTGTGGGATAATTGGTTTTTGCGTCTTTCTTCTTTTTTTTTTCTTTCTTTTTGTTTGGTCACCGTTTATAATTTTGCACCGTTGTCTTTTTCCAGGTTTGGTAACGATGTCCAGCATTTCAAGGTCCTTCGCGACGGGGCTGGGAAGTATTTCCTCTGGGTGGTGAAGTTCAACTCGCTCAACGAGCTGGTGGATTACCACCGCACGACTTCAGTCTCCCGCAATCAGCAAATCTTCCTGCGAGACATAGAGCAGATCACCCAGGTACGAAATGACACCCTGTGACGCATCCTTAACCGTTAACGGTTGGACACAGTTCTTGTACAGTGACGGAAACTACATTTTTGGGGTTTTTTTGTTGGTTTTTTTTGGGTTGTTTTTTTAAGGTTATAAGGTTTGTAGAGCATTGCTCATTTAACCACCAACTCAGATTACATTGACTTTTCATTAACTTTTTATAATTTATCTGCTTTGCAGAAGTATTTGTAACCTTAAATTTTAGTTGTGTTTTATTTAATAAAAATTTTTTTTAATTGGATGGACTAAATGCATAGGGCTGAATTGTGACATGGCAGGACGTACAGACGCACCACTTCACTCTTTCTCCCTTCCGATACCGATGTTTGATGGAGTCCGATCCGATACAGGAAAACATTGCTGGATTGACTGAGAACGTTTTATTTTTTTAAACTCAAGACAAAAATGTACTGAATTACAAATAACACAACTTTACTTTGTTTAGTCAGTGCAATCAGGAGTGGAACAGCTAATGTGAAATGAATAATAAAGTGACACTGACGAAAACAATAAGTTGATTTGGTCAAACATGCAAGAATAAACTACAGCAAGCCTTCTTTGAAATTACTCAAAGGAATTCTAAATATAATGTAAAATAAAAAATAAATAAAGGATGATGTCGCTCAGAGCATAAAGCATAGAATTACACTGACTAGATCTGCCCTCACCGATCAGGCACAAATGTCACAATACACCACCTGGAATATTTTTTTCAATATCTGGACTGATAAAGATATTAATATCGGATTGGTGCATCTCTAGAAGGAAGACGATGCAGGGGCCTTGGATATTCTGTACATATTGGAAATCTGAAAAGTGTGGAGCTTTGAACTGGACTTTAACTGCATTGTTTTAACACCTCCATGCGAAACAGTTTGTGGTTATTCTGGCTCGTTGTTTAGTGTTGAACTTTGCCCCAGACTGAAGTTTTGTGCCGCTTGTTACTTTTCTTTTCCCTCCCGTGCTCCTCCTGCTTTTAGCCCCGTTAAGTCTCACCACAGCGCCGACGTACAGGTGGGAACGGTTTCCTCACGCCAAACTTTTCTCAGCTCAAAGTTCAGTTTCGGTCTCATCCAACGACGTCCATTTTTCATTTGTCCGCCTCATTTTTGTTACATTCCTTGCATCACACAAAACCAGGCTTCTTATAGCGTTCTTTCGGCAACTACTTTCTTTTTGTTCATCCTCCCATTCAAACTCGATCAGTAAATACAAATGCTTCCCACACTCCTCAGGTTGTTATTTCAAACCGCGTATTTTCCCCTCCATTTCACAATTAGACTCTCTGTGGGACTGCAACACAAACGGCCAATAAAAACACATTGAATTTGTGGTTGAAACTGTGAAAAAAGTGCAAATACTTTTCCTGGTTTAATGTCTTCTTTTAGTGGTGTGAATGTTTTAAGAAAACATAGTGATTTGAAGTGTGCTTTTTGATTAAAAAAGCCTGAGCCTCGTAAATAAATGAAACACTGTCTTCTGTGTATTACATTGCGTAAAGATTCATCCTTGAGAAAGAAACATCAGTCATGTTCTGCACACACCACAAGCCACAAAATGCTAACAGCAAACGACTTACATGCACATGCTCTATATAAATCTTGATTCACTCAGAAGATGTTTACATGCTGGGCAAAGTGAGCAGATGGAGGGGAAAAGTCATTTATCATATTCAAGGTGCTATTTATTTGGTGAAGATCCTGGAGTATCTCTTTTATTATTATTATTATTATTATTATTATTATTATTATTATTTCTTCCAAAACATTTACATTGGACAAAATGACTAATTGTTTCGCGTCAGATTTCAAAGACGGTGCAGATTCTCCGACCAATCAGACTCTGAAGCAGCGAGGGATTTTTTTTTTTATTTTTTTTTTTTAGCGTTCCATCTAAATCGCTTTCACGGTTTGAACTCCTCTGTAGTTTGAGGGTGACCTGCTTTATAAGAGGGGGGAGTGTAAGAGGGGGCAGAAAACACCCCTGGAAATTTAGTGGCGGTTAGGTTAGGTTAGGTTGCAGGCTGCAAGTTTGAGGGCCAGCGGCAGAGGAAGACAGAGAGGAAACAACCCAAACCACTCAGAAATGAAATGATGCTGCAGGTGAGACAAAGGCAAAGACTGAGTTTTTGTGTGTGTGTGTGTGTGTGTTAGTTGGGAGGTGTTAATGTAGTATTGTGAGTATGATGACAAAATCGCACCTTTTTATTTATTTATTTTTTTTAAACTGAGGGTGACTGCAGCCTATTTTATGTTCTCTGTTTCAGATTGTTTTTTTATTTTTTTTTTCAGTTTAATTGTATGTAACACATTAAATGAAATTAGATTATCTTGTTTTGGTTTTTATTCCCCTCACCTCCCTTTTTGACATAAAAATTAGAGAGGCACTGATCCAATATTAATATCCGTTTCGTTGCCAATATTGGACAAAAATTGTAGGCTGGCTGACGACGTGTCCGATCCATGAGGACGGATCTGTTCAGAATAATTCTATGCTCTTACCCTCTGAACTACGTCACGCTTTATTATGCTACATCATACTTAGAATTCCTAACTACTCTTTCTGATCCACTTGAAAAAAAGATTTGTTTTCATATACGGTACTTCACTTAATGTTTTTGTCAGTTTCACTTCATTATTAATTTCACATTGGCTGTCATACTTCTAATTGCACTAAACAAAGTAAACGTTGTTCTTTTAACACGTTTGACCAAGCTTGTGAAGCTACTGGTGTATTTAAATGTGCTGCTCTGGTGCAGAATTATTAAATAAAAACTTTTTTTTTTTTTTTTTTTTTTTTTTTTTTTGTCAATTCAGAATTTTTTTTTACATTTATTTTTATACTTAACCTCATATCAGTATTGGAAGTGGGGGGGGGGGGTGGATCGGTGCATCCCTAGTAAAAATGATTCGTCTTAAGTGTCCTCTCTGGTTTGGACTTGCTTCACATTGAAACTGCCGCTACAGAATCACCGTCGTGTTTCTCGCACGCCATTTTCCCCGCTTTGATTTCATTTCTCTCTCCTTTCCCCTCCAGCACCCGACGTACGTGCAAGCGCTCTTCGACTTTGACCCGCAGGAGGAAGGCGAGCTGGGCTTCAGGCGCGGCGACTTCATCCAAGTCCTGGACAACTCCGACCCCAACTGGTGGAAAGGAGGCTGCCACGGCCAGACGGGCATGTTCCCACGCAACTACGTCACGCCTGTTAATCGGAACATGTAAAAAAGGCAAAAATAATTCCAAAAAGAAATGTCAGACCAACACAACAGCAACCATCACCACCATTATCATCATCACTGCTCTTGACCTCATCCTCCCTGCCATCCAACCTGCAACCAACCTTTTCCCCCTCCCCCTGCCCCGCCCATCCCATGGTGACCATAAAAAATAAAAAAAAAAGAACACAAAGAAGGCAAAAAACTGAAAGAAAAGAAAGGGAGAGAGAAAACAGGAGTAGAGCTGCCGTAGGCGTAGCTTCGTGGGCGGCAGCAGAGCGGAATCGACCTCCATTCGCCGGCGAGAAAGGTTCGCCTCCCTGCTGAACGCCTCGGCGAGGACCGAACTGTCTGAGGGAAATCAAAACGCAGGAGGGAGGGGGAAGAGAGAAAACGACAAAAAAAAAAACTAAACTAAAGCATAGTGCACCAACCGTGAAGATAACCAAATGATTGAACCGCTCCCACAGCTGCTTCTGTCTTCTCAACTTCTTAACATTCTGCCCGTTTCTGTTCCTCTTCTTTTCTCCTTACCTCTTTGCCGCATGTTGCTCTGTTTTTTGTTTTTTTAAAGATCACGTCAAGGAGTCGCCTACCAATTAAAAATCGTAAGTCGTTTTAAAGAAAAATGGAGAAAAGGCTAAAAAAAAAAACTAAAAAAAAAACCTGTTTTAAATAATGTACAAAAAAAAAAACAGAAGCGAAGCCATCTACGACATCGCAGCTAGTTTCCACGTTCTAGACCGTCGGCATGTGAGCGTCGTGCGTCTGTTGTCGACTTTATAAATGAATCACGTATAGAGAGAGAATCCATTTTTTTAAGAATATATATTATATATTTGTATGTTTGTCCGTTTTAGCTCTCCACAATTTTTTTTTTTTCTTTTCCCATTTGTAAATTATGTTCAACCTTCTTGTTGGCTTAGATAAGACCTAGTAGCTCTAGAATGTGATAACTGTCGACGTTGATTTCCTTTTATTTTTTTGTCTCTTTCTTTAACTTATCCGAGGACTCTCGGATAGCGAGACACGACTTTTTTTGGGGGGTTTTTTTGTTTCTTGGGCTTCGCAACTTCCGATTCCAGGAGATTTCTTGGCTTTGTTCATGCAAGTACGGTAAAGTTTAGTCCTCTGAAGGAGTTCGGTCTGGTCAGGAAGCTAACGGCGAGAGCCGGAGAGCGCTGGAAAAAGGCCGACCGCGGCTAACGCACCGATCGCGAGCCACGCTGGGGGGGTTTCTGTTTTCTTTGGGCAGTGAATGTAGCTGACCGCACCGACAGACAAATATGAGGGAAGCACGGTCGGAGAAACTGAACCACACAACCACCACAAGGGATTAAACTAGAAATAAACAAAATAAACAAGACATGCTGATGTACTCGTGTTGTCAATATTCATTTCTAGAGAGATTGAGAGAGTGGTCTATATGTACAGGTAGTTAACGGTCATATTCAGACACATTAAATGCATGCATTAGCAGACGCTCTCCTGCAAAGCAACAAAAGGGGCTGAGTTCGGATAATCGTGAGACCTGCAGGTGGCCGATTCACACTTTGGAAAACTGAGATTGTTTTTAATTTTTGTTTTCTTTTTAATGCTAAAAGTTGAGAGATCAGCTGAAATAATGTAAAAAAAAAAAAAATCTTATTTTTTTGTGTTTTTAATGTGGTGTGTGGTCAAGCACTTTCTTCTTTGTTTTTTTTTTTTTCTTTTTTCTTTTTTCTGAACATTCAAAAAAATATTTTTTCCGTCCGTTCCAGTGTACGTTTTTGATTTACTGTTTTGTGTTCACCTTATTTTCGCTTCAGTTTCTCGTTCTCTCTGGATAGTGCCTTTCTCTCTGGTGTTTGTGTCTCTGATCTGCTACTATGAGCCCCACCCCAAACCCCACCACCACCACCACCACCACCACCTCTGCTCTGGATCTGTATTGATAATAAATGTAAATAATCCAAGATGTCCCATCTGATTTTAAAAAAGGAAAAACAAAAAAAACTCGGCCTCCTGCCCTCCTACATCAGCCCACCTTCATCTTTTTTTGCCCTCACCATCAAGGAACTGTTGTGTCTCTTTCTCCTTGTCTTGCATAATGACAGTTTTTGCTTCTTTTTTTTTTTTGTGCGTTTTATTTTTTTGTTTGTTTTCAATTAATAAAATGCAATTATTAAAAAAGGTTGTATTTTATTTATTTATTTTTTTTAACTAATAAAATGTCCTGTTACTAAAAGTAAAAATTCATTCTATACACCAACTCGTTTAGCAAAAACCTTTGTTTTCTCCTGACACTTTGTTAGTCTTAAAGAAAGTCTAAATTAATTTTAAGATTGTAAATAGTATATCACCTTAGCTATAGCATGAAGCATTCTGGTTTTGGAAACGGCGACTTCACCGAAGCAAAAGAATAAACAATTACTGAAATAGTTAAGCTTTTGAATTGTATTGCTTCTCATCTTTCTGCTCTTTTTTTTTTTCAAATAGGCAATGCGTAATTTTCATTATATATTATTTAAAATGACGTCCAGTATGCGTTGATATTAAGCTAACCATCTGCCTTAGCCAGCCTGCAGTCCGCTCCTTTACTGTATAGTCTGGAGTGATGAAGTCGCTTCTGTAAAGGGAGTTATGCATTTTCCACACATATATACATACTGCCATTTTATAGCACAAACAAGTAACTGGTAACTTCAATTGTTATTGTATGTACCAACAAATAACTTGAAAGAGATTTGATTTTGCAGTATAGACTTATCTGACTCTTGAAATTAGCTTCTGTCTCTTTAAGGACCTCCCACGCAGTCCAACACTGCGCCAAATGTATATAGAATCTCATTAACTTGCACAACTCTGCCCAAAGGTTTTAGACATTCCCCCTTCTTTAGCGAAACTGTGGTAGAAAAACGCATCTTTGAGTACATTGTATTTCCATTGGCTGTTTCAGGGTTTACTCTTAAGGTCGGGTTCTTGTTTTTAAAATGAACCCTGAAGGATCAATACCACAGCAGACTTTGACAACCAGGGGTTTCCCTAAAAGGATGTTGATGCTCTTAGTCGAACTTCGGGTATTACAGTATTCATCACTGAAGAATTTCGCGGTAGAACTAGCACTTTATTTTTCTTTCTTCTTTTTTTCCCCCCCGGCGCTCTATTCCTAAACATTAGCGTCAGAATCAGGCTACCATTAATAAAGTTTCTTCTTGTGCCTCCTGATCCTGAGACGGAGATGATTCAACAGCCGATCTAAAAAGAGGAAGCTGATTTTATTTTTTTTTTATATAAGTCAAGGTTGCATTGCTCTACATGCCGCATGTCGCTGCAACCCTGCAAGATGCATCAACCACCCGTCTGACGCGCCGTATGCGTCACTTTTTTCTTTTCTTTTTTTTATTTATTTTATTCACGATCGGCACTCGAGAGATCAGATTCTGTTACATCGGTGCTCTTTCTCTGTAGGCCTCTCGACTGGAATTATTCAACGCCTTGTGGGTCTGAAATAATGCCATGCTGCCCGAGTGCATCTGTTCAATCAAATGGACGAGGTCATTCACACCGCGGCCTAATGCCTTTACTGAAGTCTGAGGCTAAAGTAGCATTTCTGCCCCGGGGAAGGAAGGCGGGAGGGGGTTTGCCTCTGAAGTCTGACGAAGCTGCCATATGGTGCCTGCTGTAGGAGTGGAGAGCAAGGCTTTAAAACCTCCTGCCCTCCATTCAGTCGTGACACGTTAAGATGATTTGAGGATTTGCAAGTTCCGAGTTTAGAAGATTATTATCACTATGTGAACCAGTGCGGGTTTGTGCCACTGTTATCAGGGTTTTTTTTTTGTTGTTTTTTTGTTTTTTCAAAACCACACAGTGGTTCCCATATGGGATTTTTTTGTTTTTTTTAGATACCTTGAACTAGAATTGAAGCCTTTTTATTATTGTAAAATCCATAGCCTTTAAATGTTTCACAAAAACACCCACACTTCAACACACTTCAGTGTCATCTACTGGGATTTTATGTAGGACACAAAGTAATGTCCAAATGTGAAGAAGGAAAATGAAAAGACACTAGTTTTCTAAACAATGCTTTACAAATAAACCGTTGAAAATGCAGCACGGGTTTGTTTTCAGCCCCCTTTCGGCCTGATGCACCTAAATAATTTCCATTCCGTTCAATTGCAAAATTAGTAAGCAGTAGGGTTTTAATCCAATATCAGTACAAACTACGGTATTCTTTGAAGGTTTGCGAGGGTACATTTATACAGCAGGTCTTAATGCTCGATTCTGTTTTTCTTTTTCTTTTTTTGAGTGGTTGTTTAAACTACTGAATGATGCGACCACAATCGGACGCAGCGTTCGAATGGTTTGCTACCCGCATTGCCCACAAGAGGAAAGACGTCACACAGCAGCGCACCGTTTACGGAAGTAGAGATGGATTCGACCGTACGAGGATTGATTTCATAGTTATTCAGAGCTGACAGTGTTGTCACAAGATCATAACAAGAAGGAATGACTACTGGCAATGGCCTTTTGTGGAGCGCTGGCTGCAACTTCTGTGGGCAAGTCTGTTTAGTCGTGTAGTCGGAACCAAGAGGGGTGTGATGCTCTTCAGGGATACAGACTTCTTTCATAATTGTAATTTTCAGACGTTGTTTACGTCCTGATTTACTTGATCTGACTTATTC